>NW_026521739.1:0-600000 GCF_021234435.1 Artibeus jamaicensis | reverse complement strand
CTAACACCAGCCCTCCAAAAGAAAAACGTTGGAAATTCTGTTTTGTAGAGTATAATTGAGTGTCTGAGCTAAATTCCTACGTAGGGATGACTGCACAGGAAGGCTTTAATTCCCTTTCCTTCTACCGATGTTCACCCTTTGGTTAAAGCATGGCTGTGCTTCCCAAACCTCTTCCCACCTTTGCTCTGCTTTGGGCTTCCCTGTGGGTAACCTGCCATCGGGCTTCTGTTCAGCCTGGTGCCTCCCAGGCTGAGTTTCTCAGTCTTTGTCGTCAGGACCAAGTGAGGGCAACTCTGCTCGCTGCTTCACATAGGCTGCCATTTGCAGAGAGCTCAAGCCCATGGAGAAGCCCTGGAGGGACCAGAAGAAGGCACCTTCGACATTTGGTGCTTTGCTTCTGTCATGAGTCTCTCATATTGCTCCCCCTGCCAACCTTTTCCTACTCCTCTCAGGAGAACTGTCTTCTTCCCTGCCAGGGCTTTTAGCCTTCGCTTCCACAGGAAATGAGTTTCTCAGTCTCTCCACAAAATTCCAGGAGGAAAGGAACTGGCCTTTCATTCACAATTGACCACAGAATGATACGAGAGGCAGTGGGAGCCGGAGTAAATGTTCTCCGGAGTTGACATAAATGCATCTTCCAATAAAAACCAGCTGCTGCTGTCACTGGGACGGGTAGAAAGCTTCCTTTGTTTGGAATGATCAATGATGGGATTACTAGAAAGTCAATGTGTCCAGGAGTGACTTAGAATATTTACTGGATGAGGAAATGAAGATCAATTTGTTTTATTCATGGTGTATATGAATGAGTATGTGTGTGATTTCCTTCCTTTGCAAAGGAACAGGCTTCTAAAATTGAGAGGGCCAGTCTCCAAGGGGATAATTAGGATTTTAACAGCCTGCTGCGGGTGGAAAATTTCGCTTCTTTCAGTATCGAGAGGTGCATGCTAATAGTTATCCCAGCCATCAGTTAGTCGGCCAAAGATTTCTATCAGACTCAGACACTCAGATAGATGTTCCAACCAGCTCTACAATCAGCAGGGACTTGTAAAGACTTTTCTGGAGAAAAACAGTTTGTACCCGATGCATTATCCAGGCATGTTTGTTTTTTCAGATTCATAAGTCATTTTGTTATTAGAGCAGCCTTTTTATTCCCCTTGACTTTCTATTGAATTCTTCAAAGCAGCTGTTCCAGATACTTTTCACTCTTCCCAAAGAACTTCGGAGCTCTCCCCCGCCCCTGAGATGACTTGCACAACTAATATGCCGAGGATGTCATGGCCTCCGCTCCAGTCTCTGCTGTCTCGATTTTGTCTGCGGGATCATGTAGTCTTTGCTTTTTCCTTCATTCTTTCTACTCATTTCCAGAGAAGCCACATCCTATCTTTGTTCTCAAAGCTAACATTTTCTGGGATTCCTGATTTGACCAACTCTCCATCTCCACTTCTGTCTCCCTCTTTCTGGCATCTTCAAGTTCACATTTTGTTCTGGTTTCTTCCTCCATTGTCTTGACTGCAAAAACCTATACCATGACTACGCTATCCTGTCTGTGTGGAAAGTGTAAGCTATAGTGAATTTATCTGGAACCATCACAATTTTTATTAAAGCTGGCCTCCTAAAAGTTGTCAGTGAACTGCTTAAACACCACTTCCAAGGACCTCATCTTGCTGATTTCTATAACCCTTGATGCTCCTGACTGCGGGCCATACTTAGAAAAGGAAGACAGTGGGAATTAGAAAGTGAGAAAGAAGTAAATGAGAGTCCAGAAGGAAAGTGCAGTTTTTGCAAACAGCCAATGGGAGACGTAAAGCTGAGTCAAACAGACCAGGACCTTGGGCTTTGTTCCTCACTGTGGAGAGTGGAGAGGGCGGAGCTGGCTCCCAGGCCCTCCCGTCAGAGCCAGGACAGCAGTTCTGTGCAAACTGATGGGCTTGGGTACAGCACAGCTTGGGTAGAGCAACGGCCATGTGGCTCTTATTTTAAGAACAGGAGTTAGACAGACACCCCAAAGGTCACAGGAGGTTTCCCTTTACTTTATGAATTTAGGCGTATTCATAATGCTTACCCCAAATTTCTCTAATCTAAAGAATCCAAGTTATTCCAAATCCAAGACTGTACCCAGGAATGGAAGGTAACCTTAGAGGCTCTCTCTTTCTTTAGATTCTTAGCAGAATACCACCCTATTCCTCCCTCTCTGGCCTTTCTCTGTCACTGGTTCGTCCATTACATGTGCTGTAAAAGTTAAACTACCCCAAGGTTCCCCTTCAGGCTGATTCCTCTTCTCTCAGTTTCTCTACACTTGATTTCTCATTCATTCCCATGCTTTCTGAAAGCTTGATGAAACTGTCTTTGATGTGACCGAGAGTATACTAGGTCCTAGGGGGTACAAGTGTATTTTGGATGATTTTGAAAGGTGAGCAAATTTGTATTAAGTAACCTGACCCTAATTCACCAGTTTGGAAGACTGTATGGTGATGGTGGCCCCATAAATACATGTTAGAAATTACATTATCCGTTTCTATAGAAACAATAGTGCTGATTTCATAGGTCCCTTGATGTTGCTACATTCTTTCACTATTTGTGACCTTTAATTTAATGGTAGATTTCCTAGTTGGGTACCTGAGGGCCTATTTCTTTAAGACGCTCAAGATGCATTGAATGTAATAATAATTAATGAAGACGTGTAGGAAGAATGATGGGATTAGAAAATTGCCACTGGCCCTCACCACAGTAATAATTGCTTTAGGCCCAATTCATCAATACAAGCTAAAATTAGCGAGCAAAAGTATGATGAGGAACAGAATACTTATGTAATAACATCTCCCATAAGAGACTTCTAAAAAAGATAGAGTTAGCAATTTTACGATGGAGAAACCTGGCAGATACTGCCTTAACCAAGTGATCAAAGGGAACATCCCCAGTAGCAGGATAAACAGGAATCACGTACCCCTGACACAAAATACCCAAAAGCCACTCCAGGGTTTCTGGAATAGTCCTGACAAAAAAAAAAAGTATAACTTAATCCAATTACAAGGAAACACCAGACAAATGCAACGTGGCATTTCTACAAACTAACTAGCCTGTGCTCTTAAAAAATATCAAGGTCATGACAAACAAAGAAGGACTTTTTCACATTAACAAGTATTAAAGAAACATGACAGCTAAACACATCGTAAAATTTCCAATTTGATTCTGGGCTGAAAAAAAATTAGTGGGGCAATTGGTGAAATTTGCATAAAGTTTGCAGATTAGCTAATAATATTGTTTTTATGCCAGTTTATTGATTTTGGCACTTGTGCTATGCTTAGGTAAGAAAATGTCTTTGTTTTTAAAAATTCACATTGAAATTTTACATGTAAACAGACATCACATCTGTAATTGATTCTCAAATATTTCATTAAAAATTGCATATGTATAGGGATAGAATAATAAAATTAAGAGTAATAATGTATTAATATTTGGGAAATTTGGTACATGGCAATTCTTTGCACTGTCTTTGTAACGTATCATTCTGGAATTATTTCATAATATAAAGTTTAAAAACAACTCATAATACCAATACTAACATTTACTGAAGGCAATGGATACTTACCAAGGACTTACTAAGTACTTTTCCCTGTACCTCACATGTATAATTTCTTTTAATCTTCACAGTAACCCTATATGGTATATACTCATTATTAACCTCAGATAAAGAAGGAAACAGGTTTAGAAAGGTTTAAAAAACCTGGCCAAATTCACACTGTTAGCAGTGGTACAGTCACAATTTTAAAAGAGGATGTCTGCATCCAGAGGTCATGTGCTTAGCTTCTGTGTCATGTATAATTTACTGAAGATTGCTTAGGTAAGTTAAGCCGTTTAGCTGGCTAGCTCAGTTCTCTGGACAATTTAGCGACACCACAACATATAGATATAGCCAGGTGACTCTGGCTGAGACACAGTTTTCAAACACAGTTTTAAATAAGGTAGGGAAGAGACTTCTTACCTGTATCTGGTTCTTTCTCCTTCCTAGAACACATCAAACACTACATTTCCTAGCTTTCTTGCTATTAGGCAAGGCCACGTGACTAGTTCTAGCCAATAACATGTGAGCAGGAGTGCTGTGCTTCATTCCCACGGTGAAGCATTTAAGGGCACGCGTGTCCCCTCTGTACTCTCTCTTCTCATCTATGGTGACCATGAAATCCACAAGTTTAAATGGCAGAGCCACAAGGTGGAAATAGCCTGGATACTAGAGTCACTGCAAGAGAGACAGATGCCTGGAACAATCACCCACCCCTGTTGGATTTCGGTTGAACAAGAAATAAAACTTCTGCTAAATTAAGCCACTGAGCTCTTGAGGTTTACAGTGACTCTAGCCTATTGTAGTCTGTGGAGACTATACGGGCTTAAAACTGTAGGGGTTTGAGCTACAGTAGGCAATTAAAACGAGTTAAGTAGCTATGAGTGGGACTGAGAGAAGGGACTAGGAGTGGGGAAGAGGACTATGCAGCATTGGGTGGGTGTTTCATTACAGAAAAGAGCTGCTACTCAGATCAGGCTCATTCTCTTATGCAGTACTTTGGGGTCATTATTGCCAGATCTTAACCTAATTATTTTTCAAGAAAAAAGCTGGAAATCTGGATGTTGATGTAAAATCCCTCAATTTTTAAATGTTGTCTGCTCATACAGACAAAAAACAAACAAACAAAATGAAACTGAAAACAAAGCCAAAAACAAAAGGCAGATACCCTCACTGTTTCCTAAGCATCATAGATATGTTTCTGTCTCAAGGATTTTTGCAGTTGCTTGTCCTTCTGCCTAGAATGGTCTCCCTCTAGACAACTGCGAGCCTTGCTCTTTTTCCTCTTCACGTTTTCGCCCATATGACACCTTTTCCACAAAGCCTTTCCTGACCACCCTCTTTGAAATTATAATACCCTCTCTCACACATTTTATAATCTCTCCCCGTTCCCTGGTTTCTTTCTCTATACTATTTTATCACCTTCTAAGTGGACAATAATTTACAAAACCTATTGATCGACCCACCCATTTCCTACCACGGTAACCGAAGCGTACAAAGACAGGGCTGTTGTCCCGATTTGTTCACTTTTGCATGCAGAGCACCTAGAATACTAGCATCTGGCACATAGAAAATGCTCGGTATTTATTTGTCAGGTAAATTCATTTTTTAAAACACCCCACTATGTGGGTCAGACAAAGCTTGGTTGGAGATTTAATTCAGTTGTGGGACATCAGTGTATGATTTCCCTGTGAGACCGTTATTGAGCTGACCTTGGAGAAAAGTGCCATTTAGAGTTGCAAGCAGTTTTCTGCCTCCCACAGAGTAGACATTTGATTTATTTTGTTCTGAGCAATGGACCACAATGACTTTTAAGTCTTGTAAATTCCAGGGAGCCTCATGCTCGCCTGTGTCTTCACAGAACACTGACAGCAGTGTATTTGTCATCTTGTCTCTGCTATAAGTCCTCAATTCATTCATTCATTCATACTCAAATTTCTGTCTCCGTCCTGGTGTGCAGACCAGTCCTGGTCTTCCTGTGGCCAGACTGCTTCCCGGCCAGGGGCTGGCAGGGTCCGGGAACTTTCACATGTCAGATGACCTCCAGGTCCTTGCCTCAGCCAGGAAAAATTTCAAGGACAAATTGGAGTGAGAACAAAGCAAATTTTACTCAGGGAGAGAAAAAGAAAGAGGCCAGGGCATGGACACCGCTGAGAAAGAAGCGAAAAGTACATGTCCGAGTGGATGCTGGCCAACTCCAGAGTGAGTTGTGCGCTTGCTCAGTTAGTTCCTGGGGTTTTGTGTGTGTCCAAGGGTGAGGGTGTGTTGTCTTCAAGTTTTGTGGCTCCAAATTTTGTCTCTGCCTTCTGGTTGGGAGGGAGCCTTGTTATTGTGACTTGTAAAACCACCAAGGCAGGGGTTTCCTGCTGTGAACTGTTTCCCTTTGATCAGGCCCAAAGGTAGGGGCTCTGGGGAGAGGATGTCAGCTCCTGCTTCCTCACTCCACCTGATGGAATCTTTCCCTGACTTCTTTCTGCCCTTCCTCATTCACAGTTACACAAGCCAATGCATTCCCTTGTGCTTGTTGAGGTGGTTTGATCTGGGTTTCTGTCACTGTGAACGCAAGAGCCCTGAGCAATCTAATGTGACTTTGAGCAAGTGGCTTCATGTTCTAAGTCTCGGTTTTCTCACTTAAAAAAAGGAGGGGGTCTGGGTAAATAAGCACAAAAGCCTTTTTCAGGATTTTCACATTTCAGAATTCTAACATAGAAGGCCCCCAGTCTGTGGAGCCCCAGCATTTTTGACTGTGGGTGTGCTTAGTTCCCTGGAGGCACACTCTACCCCTATCACCATCGACCCCTCGGACTTAGGGTGTCCACTGTTCCCACCTCATTTCAGGGTAGGCTGTTCTGGCTGTTAGCATAGGTGGCTAGTTAGTCATGAAAGAAGGTCGTAAAGGGAATCAGACATTGTTGAGTGAGCCTAATGGGCTGGGGGGCTGAAATGGACACTGGGCCTACTTGCTTCACTAGGCAGTTACAGCATCACACACTCCCCAGGGCATCTTCCACCCTGAAGCAGACAGGAAGGACCAGTCCTGAGGGAAGAATGAAAACAGCAGGAGAAATTCCTCTGCTGGGCACATGCCCAGTAGAAGTTAAGATGGTTCAGGGGGAGGTACCCCCACTTTGAGGCACGTGGGCCAAAATTGTGACCAAAGAGGCCTGTCAGTCTAGTGTGGTGAAAGGATTGGATTGGATAAGGGACACAGCACTGAGGGGAAGATCTATGAGATGGATGGTTAGCAGGAGGACCCAGTGCCAGTCTGACAAAGATTGGGAAGTGGATTGGTTAGTTTGAAGAAGAGCCTGGTCCTTCCCAAGCCCAGGATAATGAAAAACCCAAGCTAAACATAGTTTCTCTCTATCTCTCTCTCACCCCTCCCTCTAACCCTAGCACACACTCACTTTCACTATAGCTTTGGCTCTAGCCTGGTAACACTGCTTGGTCCATTCCTTTGGGCATTTTCTCTCCATAGCAACCATGCAGCCCCAATACCCACCTGGGGTCCAGCAGTCTGAGCGCAGTGCCAGCCGGTGGAGCCCAGTGGGGAGCAGACTAAGCTAAGCTGATCGGGACAGAGACAAGGGCTAAACCAATGGCACAACATGTCTGGACGCTGGCCCTGTTTCTGGGCCTGATGAAGACCAGGCTGAAGTTTTTCCAAGGTGGGACAGTCAGAGATGGGGCACTGGGAGCCCAGGGGCAGTCCTCTGGTTTTGCTTCTGCAAGAAAACCTTGCCATGCCACACTTCCCGTGTGTAGGTATCTGGATTTTCGATCCCGTGAAAGAACACCATTTCCACCAGCAAAATGGCCACACGTTCAGGACCTGCCCCTGGGCAGAGCCACTGGTACTTTACTTTGGGTGTGTCCAGATGTGTCCTCCAACATGGTCTTTCTCTGCACCTTTCTTCCTTCTGACCCCAACTTCTGTTTGTCTTTTTCCCTTCTCTTGTTCCATATCTTACTGAAGTCATATTTACTTGATAATATAAAGGCTTCGGATATTTTTGATCTTTCATTCCAAGACCCCATGATATACCTTTTTTTCCTTCTCTAGTGCCTTCTATTTTTCTCTGGGATGGGTAACAATCTTGTTATCAGTTCAAGTTAGAAGGTTATGTTACTTTATTTCTTCAAATCACAACAGAGTCTAATTCTGAGTCCCCATTTGGCAGGGCTGGTGGGAAATTCAGTCTTAGGCATTATTAGAGATTCCTCTCCTCACTCCAGAGTCAGATAAAATCCTGGGGATCTTATCCAGAGCAAAACAAGTGGAGGGGTGCTCCCAGTACACAGAATGCTGGTTACTGTGCATACTTTCCTAGCTTACGTCATACCCTGATGTCTGGTAGCTGCTGGGCCACACTTGGGCCTGAAAATAACAACAGTGATGAATATTTATTGAATGTTACTAAAGTGCCAGGAAGTAGTTGTGCTTTACATAAATAATTTCATATGTACCAACTCCTCTTTGATCTAGAACATACTTTTCCCCAGATAACTGGTGATTTTCCTTCATCTCTTTCAAGTCTTTCTTCCATATGGCCTTCTCAGTGACGCCCGTCTTGTCTACTTGCATCCATGCCTGCCCCCCTGCCCCCACAACTCCCCATCCTCTTTCCTGCTCTGCTTTTCTCCCCATTGCATTTATCTTCTAACTTACTCTGCTGCACGATTTACATAGTCATAGTGTCTTCTGTCTGCCTGCCCCCTGTGGCATGTAAGCTCCATAAGGGTAGGATCTTTTCTTTGTTTACTCTGTCTCTCAAGCCCCTAGAACAGTACCTGACATAGTTCAACAAATGCTTGTGGAATGCATTAATAATCATTATTTTGCAGATGAGGACTGGCAGAGCTCAGGGTCACACTCGGGCCATCTGATTTTTTTTGAAACCACTGTACTATCTTTGTGTAAAATGAGTAGCCCAGAACTAGATCTGGCCTCTCGGGGCACATCACTCCTCCAGCAGGCCCTGCCGTATCCCTAGACCCCTGAGAGAGCATAGAGTGTGGGCCCGTCACCCAACCACCCATGGACCCTCTTCCTCCTCCAGTTCAGCCCTCCCCCAAGCACTGTCCACTTCCACAGTAATACGATGTCCTCAACAAGGTTAAACTTCTTTCATTTAGGCCAGGAAAAGCATTTATTTTCTAGAAACACCAGAATTCCACCAGGCAAGTGCCCCTGAGGCTAAGGAATACAGACTAGCCACTTTCTTGGAATGAGGAGATGAAATACCCAGCAAACCAAACAATTAGCTTTGAGTGTGACTGTGTGCATGTGTATGTGTGATAAGCATGACTTTTACACCCTGAGCTCCCCTCCCCATACCAGCTGCAAGATTCTCTCTCTTCTATCAATTCTAGTCTCAAAATCCAGTCATGCTACCAATACCTGCTAAAACACCCCTGGATGGAACAGGCTTGCACAAAGCCTACCTCCCAAGAGGGCTGGAGGGAGTGGAGCTCCCACTTCAGGTGTGAGATGGGGTCGTTCTTCCATCACTGGACGATTTCCCCTCTGCTCCTCAATACCTTCAGCTGTAGCCTGTAATTAAAGCCTCCCGAGAAAGTTACTCCTCCACATTGGGAAGAAAGGCTAGCTTTTTCTTCATGGAAAGTCTCCTCACTTACCCTCCTGCCCACTGGGCTAGGGATGGGGATGTTTTGAAACGAAAGAGTGTAACAAGTGGAGAGGGAAAGAAAGACATGCTATGGCTGAGGGCAAAGCTCCATGGACAGTACTTAGAAGAGGTGGCAATGGCTTTTCTGCCCTTTGAGAGAAACATGTGTCTTCAAAGTGCAGCCTCCCCTTCAGGACCCGACCCCTTTGAAGACGTTCACAAAGACACTAATATTAAGAGGCTATTCTTTTCTCCTCCTCCCACCTTCCTTCTAGAAAATCAGCACTTGTGAATATTACAGGGAAGGAGAGGCAGAACATTCCCTTAATCCCAGTCTGCCTAAACGACCCTGGCAATTTGTGTGAAAACACATCTGTGCCATCTGACCAGGTCAGTTTGAGGATGGATCACCTTTCCATCCTCTCTCTGTGGTTGACAAGTAGTTTTACATGCTGGAGCCTGATTAAGAACAAACCCAAATCCTGTTGTGATCCTTTCACCTCTGGACCCTTTATGTCCCATCTCGGAGTGAGAGGCAGGCAGGACCAGTGTGATTAAAGAAGAGAAAGTTGAATGCACTGTCACACCCAAGGAGAGAGGAAAGCAAAGTGAGGGGCGTGGAGAGAGCCTGCGCCGTGGGCCCAGAGCTCTGAGGCGCCCGGGTCACAGGACTGGGAGAGGCGGCCCCACACACGAGGCAGTGAAGCGCCCTTAACACCAGAGGAACTCCAGGAGGGTCACTTTTCCTGGCCTCCATTTTCCTCTCAGGTAATTTGGCTGGGGGGCAGGGGGGAATTCCTTGATGGGATTGCCTCGGGCAGACCAGGCATTCTTTCAGTTCACTGTTCTCATTTGCAAAGGGGACCCGTATGCAATAGCTGCCTCTAAAATGACAGGAGGCAGGAGGGGCCAAGTCTCAGGAAGCCAAGCTATCCAGGAGGACTCACTAGCAGAAGTGGCCACATCTCTCTCTGGACAAGTGGTTTTCAAACTTGAGAGTTCCCCCAGAGGGCTTACTAATTTAGCACAGACAGCTGGCTCCACCCCCAGAATTGCCTTTCTGTAGAAATGGGGTGGGGCCTGAGAATGAATATTTCTAACAGTTCCCAGGTGATGCTGTGTCTGGGGACCAAGCGAAGAGAGCCACTGCTCTAGTCCCCCTCCCAGTGGGAGGAGCCCTCTGAGACGGGGATCACCTGGGTGGGGCCTCGCCTGTAGGGGGCAACCTACACTGGTTCTGCCTCAGTGTAGAGGAAGGGCTGGGTTAACTGTCAAGTTAACTCCTGATAAAATCCTCCTAATTCATGAAAATCATAGATAAATGCTAAGGCTGCCTAATAGACCCAGGCCTGGGCCTTGAGCTGGGATCCCCGTTAGGCTGCGGTCCCAACCTGGGTGGGGTAGGGCTTTACTATACCCCGAAATAGGCAGCTTTGCCTATGCTGGCTTCCCAAGGGCAGGGACTGTATCTCATTCTCCTTCGTGTCCCCACTTCTAGCCAAATGCTGGCTCAGCATTAGGGCCGAATCAATGTTTCACAAACCAACAAATGAAGGCCTTGACTATTTGTGCAAGAGCTACTGAAAAAGGACAGAAATTGATGGAACAAATTTTGACATGATCAGTCCACAGGGACACTTGACCATTGTTTCTAACAGCAAGAGCATCTTCTGAAGTTGGATGATTCTCCCCTGTGAAACCACACAGGACTATTACAAAGGCTAAATAAAGCATTTTGACCTACAGAGGGCTGCAGGGGCAAAACTGGGCAGCAGGGGGAGCTTTTACCTTTCTTCCTTAAGCTCTTAGCTACAGGCAAGGTCTCCCTTTTCTTCCTCTCCTCCTCTTCCTCCCGCTCCTTCTTCAAAAGAAATCTGTTATATTGCAAGATGACTCAAACTTTTGTTTAAAACAAGGTAAAAATAAATAAGCAATACACAAAAAATCCCCAAGTTAAACAAAAGCCTTCTATTTGTACAGCAATCAGAACAGACAGCCTGCCCAGTCCAGAGGTAGACTGCTCCACCAGATGACACCTGTCCCTTTCAGGAAGCTTCCAGGGGAGTAGAATCGTCCAGGGTAGGAAAGGAATTATGGTGTGTTCTGGTGACACGGAAGGCGCAGCAGAGGCTCTGAGATGGGCCAAAGATGTTTGGGGAGAAAAGAGAGGAGTCTAGGCTAATTGAAAAAGATTCCTCTCCTCTCTCCATCCCTCAGGCCAGGTCAGATTTGGGCAGAGACTCAAAGCAGGGCCTGAGGACAATCACACTGTCAGATCAGTTAGCCCTGTGTGCTCGGGTTTCCACGACCAGCAGATTTCTGTCCAACCTCTAGACGTTCAGAAGATGTGAAAATGGTACCACACTGGTCCACTCTCAGTAGGAGAAGCCTTCTGGTTGGGTCTCTTGTGGGGGGGTGGCCAGGCTTGTACTGCTCCACTCCCACAAAGTGTGTCTGGTGGCCACAGTGATCGTGCCCTGGGGCATGGTCAGCATTGAGGACAAGCTGTGGATGTGGGTCAGAGTACTTGAAGCTATTACAGGGAGATCAACTCACAATGGATCATTGAAGCAACGACTGACATTAGCAACATTTTCTGTCCCCTATACTGGTAACTGGACACAGGATTGAAATCTTAGGCATCATTATATGCTACTTTCCACTAAAGCCGTTCCTCAAGTTTTTGTCACCCCTCCTCTAGTCTTCTGGTGTTACCAGTCTACTTTTAGTGGTGTCATCATTCATGAGGTCATGTAAAAAAGAAACTTTCTTGTTATTTGTACTTTCTTTCTGCCATACACATCCATCCAGCCAAGAAATCCTGATCATTCTGCCTCTTAAATAATCTGTATCTTCTCTCCTGCATGGCCATTAGCTGGATGGCTACTAGCCTTTCCTTCTCTAATTCTGTCCTCAACACTGATTCCAGGTGATCTAAAGATCACATCTGAACATGGAGTTCCCCTGCTTAAAAACCATTGGTAGCTCCCCAGTGCCTATCGATTATGAGGCCGCCCTGCTTTCAAGAATAAGGCGAGGTGTGGATACACAAATGAGTGGATGAAGAGAAACAGACTGAGGAGGAGAACTGGGGGTAAGAGAGGTTTTTTGAATTCCTGTCATATAGGAGACAACCCACTGCCATTCTGCAAGCCCTACCATGCCCTAGAGTTGAATTCCAATCAACACAGGGGAATCAAAACTGTATTTAAAGCCTTTTATTCCACTGTTCATGCCACCCCAACCAGACATACTTCTAATTCCCTTCCGCACTCTCCTTTTAGATTCCGAAAGCACTTGGCACTATATTCCTAAGATTCACCCTAAGGAGAAATGAGGTACCATGTGATCAGCCCCCTGCAGATAGGTGGCCCTTCAGTAGTCATTGGGTGAGTAATTCCAACTGGATTTCCCTTCTAGCCCTGCCCAGCCTCTATATGGAGAAGAGAATGTGATCTCAGAAGTTGAGACATAGTTCCTCTTTTAACACAGGCCCTTCTTTTATACTCACATTAGAAAAATACCTTTTTCTGAACATTCACGCATTGTTTAGCTTCTTATAAAAACTACTGTTTATTGCCCTGACTGGAGTGGTTCATTTGGTTGGGTGTCATCCAGCAGAGTAAAGGGTCACCAGTTTGATTCTCGGTTGGAGCACATGCTTGGGTTGCAGGTTCAGTCCCTGGTTGGGGCTTGTATGAGAGGCAACCGATAGATGTTTTTCCCTCACACTGATGTTTCTCTCCCTCTCTTCTCCTCTCTCTAAAGATAAATAAGTAAAATCTTTTAAAAAACTGCTGTTACTGTCTTTTCATCCTTAATGTTTGCATTTCGGGGCGGTTGGCCCTTGCGCTGCACTTGACAGGAGCTGACAAGTAACCACTTGTGGGTGTCACTGATGCTGCATCTGAAATGTCTCCAGGACGAAGTGAAGAGAAGCTGGCTTTGTGTTTATGCACCCAGGCAACCTCATGTTTACTGTGTCTTTTTGGTCAGCTTCCAACCCAGCAGTACTGCACTTGTTAACACGGGCTTCCACACTGGTTAGTGACGGGCTGGCCTGCCAGTTGTGAGGAGTTGTTAGTTTTAACTTGAGCAATTAGTGTTTCATCTGAGGAAGAGTTTTACAACCGCACATCAGAGTTTCGCCTGACAAAAATTCCTAACGCCCAGTGAGGCCTTGAAACCAAAAGGCGTGGCCATATACCAATCAGACTGTCTGCTCTTCTTCTTGAGAGACTGATAAATATTATGTCTAGCAATCCATGTAAATTTGGTGAGATCCTCTTGTGTGTTTGGCATTGTTTTAGGCTTCAGAAATCCAAAGATAAGTAAGGTTTAGTTTGCCAGGAGCGAGGAGTAGGTGAATGTAATGTAGGGCCAACGTCGGGTTAGAGAAAAGCAGGCAGGAGTAAAGTGATGTGGGAACACAGGGGAGGTGGGGGGCCACCGGGAGGGAGTGTGAAATAGTCGACATTGAGCTGGGGTGTGGGGCAAGGACGCACACTTGACAAAGAGTGGACTTGGCTTGGTATTTCCCCTTCGTTGACTCATGTGCGACGCTCACAAAGCCCCTCGGAACTATTACTTACCCCCGTTTCACAGATGAGAAAGCAGAGGCTTAGGGAGGTTAAGTCACTTGACTAAGGTCACACACCTACTAAGCCAAGGAGCTGGAATTTGAGATACTGCCAGGTACATGGTCAGCTCTCAGTAAACATTAGCTGTTAATATTTTTTTACTATGATGGTCATTAAACCCAAGGCCACTGACTCAGAAGCCCATGCCCTTGGCTATGATGTTATCATGGTGCCAACAGCATGTGAAAGAATGTGTCTGGGACTTACCCTGGGTCACTGGGGGTAGGAGTCATTTTTGGTGACATAGTTCAAGTACTGAGTTATAACTTGGAGCCTTGCCTGCAAAGAAGGCAGTCTTGTCTTTGTGCCCCTTTTATGCTTCTTTCTTTAGGCTG
Organism: Artibeus jamaicensis; assembly: GCF_021234435.1. Taxonomy (NCBI): domain Eukaryota; kingdom Metazoa; phylum Chordata; class Mammalia; order Chiroptera; family Phyllostomidae; genus Artibeus; species Artibeus jamaicensis. Next base: position 585,836 of record NW_026521739.1, on the reverse strand, counting down.
CTCCTCCTGTGTGTTCTCCAATTTTGAAAAATCTATTTCTTTGCAAAGGATCAAACAGTTTAAGTAAGAATCTCAGAATTTGGAGTACAAAAAAAAGGAGATTATTTAGCTCAGCTCTTTGATTTTACAGATGAAAAACTGAGGCTGAACTAACCAAGATTCTTTTTACTTTAAGTGACAGAGTCCAATTTAAAGTGTCTCAGGAAGAAAAGGGAGTTTAGCTTTCGCCAGGAGAATTTACTTTAGAGATTCAAAAAGGTCACTAGTTTATTTTTGTTCTCTGTTTAATCTCAAATCTTTTGTCTCTCCCTTGGAACGTGAAGGCTTCCATTGTTTCTGGTATAGTTGGAATTCTTTATATAGTTGATAGAAGATATGGCCACGGGAAACCCCATGCTACGTCATTCCATGTTAGTGATTTAAGATGAGACAAGATCGCAAGCTCCTTTTTCTAATATATAGAAAGTCAAGGAAAAGCTCTGGTTGGCCAAGCTTGGTCCAATCACTGTAGCCAGGCGGATGTGCTATGATGACGAGCAGGCCCGGGTTTCATGCTATCCCAGTGTAGCATTAGTTGGGAATGGCAGGTATAATGAACATAAGCCCTGCCAGAAGCATATGCATGTTTAGAGAGGAAGGAGGATTGCTCTTAGCACAAGGGCAGTCAGGTAATCGGTCTCCTAAGAGGGTCCCCAGTGATCACCACCTCTTGGTATCTGGGCTTTCATGTAATCCCCTCTCTTTGAAAAGAAATCCCTTCTGACATTATTTTACCGAAGTCTGTGATTCTCTCTCCTCCCTGCTCACTCTGAGGAAGGCAGCTCCCACATTGTAAACTGTCCTGTGGAAAGACTCATGTGGCAGGGAAATGAGAGTTGCATTTGGTCAATAGCCAGCAAGGAACTGAGACCTTCAGTCTAATAGCCCACGAGGAACCGAGTCCTGCCAGTGGCCACTGAATGAACTCAGGGGTGGATCCTTCCCATCCCTGCCTTTGATTGATTACCCAACTCTTTGATTGCAGCCCGGTGAGAGAGCCTGAGCTGGATGATCTAGCTAAGCCATACCCATGTTCTAGACCCAAACTGTGAGATAATAAATGTGCATTGCTTTAAGCTGCCAAGTTTTGGAGTAATTTGATACAGCAGTATAAAACTGGTACAGGGAGGAAGGACATTGAACAGACAGAAAAACACAGATACCCACCACAGAAACTACTAGAACACAAAATACCATCATTGTTCTGGTTTCTGAATGTGCAGACTTTCCTTCTCAGGCTTTTGCTTCCAGCTCTTTCTCTCTGACTGGATTACCCCTTTTGTCTTCATACATTTTCTTTATTCCCATTTTCTTTGTGCTCATAAGAGCCAGCAGACAAGAGCAAGGAACAGGGAAGAGAAATATGTTAAGAAACTAGCAGTCATGAGGGCCTACTATGTGTTAAGCACTTTGCAGGCCACTTTTCATGACTGATCCCATTTGATCACTCTCCCAAACTCTGTGAGGCTGGCTTCATTAGTTCTCTCGTACAGATGAGAAAATTAGGCCTGGAGAGCTGACATAACTTGCTCAAGATCACTTACGTGGGCAGTGGCAGTGCTGAGACACAGCAAAGCCTGTCGTTCTACTGTGGCGCACTGCCTTCCCATGCACAGGTCACCGTTCCTATCCAACTATGAGTCCATTTGTTCCTGCTCGTGGGGCATGGGGCCAGCTCCAGCATCAGGCCTTCACACAGGGACGGCGGACTGGGTTGATTGTTCAGGTTTCGCAGAATTACTGTGTTCTTTTCTTTCTGTGCCAACAGGTAAATTTCTAACCAGACCTGCTGCCAGCTAAACAAACCCCCGAGAAGAAATCCCTTCTTCACTCTCCAAGTCAAATCGCTTCTGTGTTAAACCAAAGGCTGAGCATGCCAGGGAGGACACAGTGCCACCTGCTGCCACAGGTGCCTGTGACAGCCTTTGTTTACTGAGGGGGCTGCCCACCCCAGAGGAGAAGGCCAACTAGGAATTTGGGGGCCCGGAGAGGATGCCCCAAGCCTCCATACCAAGAAGTGGGATACCCTAGTGCTGACCTCTCTACACTGATTGAGACACTCAGCGGAGTGGACAGGCTCTGTTGCAGATGTAACTCCGACTCCTTCACCAACACAGTGTCATAAAGTCTCATCAGCTGGACAAGCAAAACCCGTAACAGAGGCTAGACTGCAGGCCTAGTTTCAGAGACACAGAAAGATAACTTCCCTGAAATGCTATTTGGTGCCGTGGGAGCCGTAGCTGAACTGCCAGAGGGAAGTAAGTGCTTTTAGAGCCTCACGGTGGGCACAGTCCTTGGTCTAAACCTTTGAAGGACTACATTTTGTAAAGGTCAATTGCTTTTTCCCTGAAGAGGGTCCTTCTAATAGGGACTACAGATGTGAAGAATTAATCATTGTAATGTTGAGAAAGTGGCCTGAAAGAAGGGAAATACTACTTGGAACCAGCTTCTCACTGGAGACCTGCCCCCTCCGTGCCTGCATTGCCCGGGCCTGGGGCTGCGGGGATGTGGGGAGCAGATCCCAGCGCTCACGGTCCTGACAGAGTTAAGAATCACATTTGAGCAGAAACCACTAACATGGAAATGTATCACAAATTCTTTTTCCTTCACTTGTATTTTCAAGATTCTTTATTAATTGCCATAAACTTTTTCTCATGACAAACGAATGATGTATTTGCACACACACCTGTAATGAGCACATACCTGGTATATAGCCTAATTTAAAAAAAACAATAATTGGGGAAAAGAATTGCATGTATGAGTTTTGAAGGCAGAACTATCTCATTTCTGGGACAAGCCACCCATTTTCAGTTTCACCTTCACTTTGAGAATTTCTCCCAGGCTGGTCTTCAGTCCCAACTGCCCCTGAATTCCAAGCGTTTCCGTCCCTGCTCCTTGGGCTGTTCTGCTGCCTCCTACCAGATTCTCCTCTGCTGGGACTATGACCTGCTGATGCTGCATCTGGCCCCCTTGGAATGGATCAGACACATTTTTGCTTGGCTCCTGCTGTGTTCTTGTAAGGCTCATCCTACTCTGAGAGTTGTTAATAATGAACTCCCTTGTTGAGCACTTAGATATATGCTGGGCTTGTGCTAAGCTCTTTACAGGCATCATCTTCATTAATCCTCACAAGAAGCTTGTCCTTCTTGTCATCCCTGCTTTACCAATGAGGACACACCGAGGAACAGAGAGGGTAAATAATACACACAAGGTCACAAATTCAGTAACGGTGCTGGAATCTGAACCCAGTCAACTTGGCTCCAGAGGCTGTGTTCTTCACCATGTTGCTACAGGTTGACTCCAGACCTTAGCCCAGGTCCCGAGGTGACCTCTGGGTCAGGTGCAGCGGTAACATGAAATAAGGATAGTCAGCAGTCTATTCAAGAATCATGTGTTGAACTTCTAAGGCTAACTTGCAAACCTGGGGTATAGGTTTGATGTAGGGATAAAGCATGCTAATCTTTTACTGAATGACTGGGAGGGGAGTCCTTTGGTGTGCAAAAGTAGTAGATCTGACCTGAGGCAGAACAGTGGGGTGTCTGTGTCTCATAGTCCAGCCTTTCTTGAACCCTGTTTTGTTCTTTTTTCAACTCACCAAGCTTTCCCTTCTCCTCTACCCAGGACGGTCTCCCCATGTTTCTGCACCCAGCACTGTACTCAGAAGTAGGTCACATGCTCCCCAGTGCATCTTTGATGTAAGCTTTGTCTTCAGATTATCCAGGAGTATGGGCTTCAACATTTATTTAGCTGCCTGGCTTTGAACAAGCTGTGACAGGTCACAGTATCCCAGCCTCGCTGAGCTTATACTTTGGTAGGTGAAGGCAGACGCTAGTCCTTCTCATAGGGTGAGATAAAATAAGTAGGAAATCTGAAGGGGAATACAGAAAGTGAGGTAGGACCCTGGGTTGATTAATAAGAGGCACTGTTTTTTCCTGGGGTGATGGAAATACTGCAAATTTCGAGGGAAGTGCTGTTTGCACAGGTAATGCATTTTTTTAAAGCTCATGAAATTGTGTGCTGAATATGTGTGCATTTCTCTGTGTCAGTTTTACCTAAATAAAACCTTTTTTGAGTAAGAAATTTAAAAAAGCATAGTTCTAAAGGAACACCAGTAAGTAGACACAGAGGCATTTCTAAGTGTCATTGAGGTAAATCATCTAACAGCCGTTCATTCAACAAAGGTTTATTGAGAACCTCATATGGACTAGGACCGTTCTGGGAGAAGAGACAAAATTCCCTGTGTGCAGGAGCTTCCACTCTACCAGGACCCGGTGAAAGGTGCCGAAGTGATGGGGGGAGGGGGCTGGTCTCAGATGGGTTCCATGGTCCATGAAAAGGGGGATTAATTAAAAAGGCTCAGAAAGCAGAAAGCAAAAAGTCCTTACATGCTTCGGAGATTAGACCTACTCTTTCAGGAGGGACACAAAGAAAGAGCCTGCGAATCTTCCAGGCCCAACCCAAGAGAATCCCTGAAGCTTGGGAGGGCAGCACGCGCCCCACCCCCCCATCTCCCCACCGCCCCACCTCCCCACCGGCGACTCCAGTGCGCGGAGAAGAGAGCGCCTCCGCCAGAGCTCGCGGTTCCCTTCCACACCACGGGCCCTGGGGCTCGGGCCAAAGGCAGCAAACCAGAGGTTGCAAACTCCGTCTCTGAATACTGGGAGGGGCGGAGAGGTGTCGGTGCTTTTTGAAACTAAACCTCCGTCCTTCTAATCACCACAGAAGGGCCTGGTAGACCCCCTGGGAGTTGAACGGTGCTGCTGAGAAGCACAGGAACCCCAAGAGACTAGAGGGGATCAGATTCTTCTTAAAAAAGGGTCTGGGAAGACTTGATCACGCAGAAAAGTTTAATGTCATTATATATCATAAAGGACAGTGAAGCAACATGTAGTCGTTGTTAATTTTAAATAAGTGCACGTGATCTCTGAATGTACAAAGATAGCACTATTTAGGCAATAAATAATATTTGCATTTAGCCTTTTTCAGTGGCAACAACTAGAGGATGTTAGAGGGTAGAGTTGGGGCTGTAGATTATGAGACACATAACGTATCTCACCTCTCGCTCCAATTTCTGCTCTCCCTATAAACCATGTTTTTGTCTTTTAATTGACCACACACACATTGTTTGCTTTCTGTTCTATTACTTGAAAACATATATGGTACTCCCAGGTGACATAGAAGTTTTGTTTGGATACTGAATAAGAAAAAGTAGGAATAAGAGTTTCCTTGAACCTAAAAACATGAAAAACTTCAACAATGTTATGAGAAAGATCAGAACGATCCCCAGGAACAAGCAAGCACCCAAGGTCTTCTGTAGCAGACTGCAACCCTCTCCAGAGGTGGGCTCGCCTGCTGGTTTGTCCCGGGTAGCGCGCCCCTCCCCCCGCCCAGGGCCTTCGGGGGCAAAGGAGCAGGAGTGGGAAAGACTCACTCAGCAGGGAGAGAACAACACACTTTTGGAATCTGGAGAGCTGAGGCATCTCGGCAGGAGTCATCACATTTTTTCTGTAAAGATCCAGGTAGTAAATACTTTACGCTCTGTGGCTATAGGGCATGAAAGCATCCAGATACAGTAAATAAACACGTGGGCAAGATTGTGTTTCAATAAAACTTGGTTTACAAACACCAGCCATAGGCTGGATTTGGCCCACAGGCAGTTGTTTGCCAGTCTCTGTGGTATCGGTAAGAGACAGCAGGCCGGAGACAACTAAAAACAGGAGTGGAGGACATGGGGCTGGGGAATGGAGTCAAGGACTGTGAAGTGGTCACTAAGCCCCGATTGCTTTTCCCTATGAACAGGTAGGTCGCTTATGTTTTCCCAGCCTCTCTCACAGTTAGATTGGGGCCATTTGACTGAGGACTATATAGTGGAATACAGGCAGACATGAGGTAGGCCAATTTCGGGCCTGGCTCCTTAAAAACTCTCCAGCGGATCTCCATGTTCTCATTTGAGAAGCAGAGATCTGTGTCTGCTGTCTGGGTGGGTACAGAGGATCTAGTGGAGAACTCGGAGGTCCTGGAAACCACAAAGCCACGTGGTGGAAGGAACCTGGGTTTTCAGATAATGAGGCCAAGTGCAGCTTTCTTGCCAAAGCCATCTCACTTTTGCATGAGCTAAGCATTCACTTTTTTTACACAGACACTGAGAATTGGGGGTTGGTTTGGTATAGCAGCCAGGGTTACTTATGGTAACCAGTGCATATTATAAGCATCTTGTTACTCTGAGCCACAGGTACACCGAAAGCCCCAGAATTAGAAGCAACATGTACCTTTGAACATGGGGTAAGGGTGGGGTTGAAAGCAGTAGAATTGTTTGAATTTGGGGACAGTAAACCAGTCAGATGCTGAAATCCTACCCTAACTCTGCAAAGTCAGGGGACAACCTTTCTACAGGAGTTTTCAAATGTTTCAGATAAAACGAGCCTGTCTGATTCTCACAGAAGCTTTGTGAACAAGGGTATTAGTTAGGACCCACACCCCAGGTTTATGAGTTAGTAATGGGAAACAGAGACTATTTAAGCTAGTAAGCAAAATTGGGGACTTTATGATAAAAACAGAGGGGCATTTTCCAAACTCACCTTTAAGAATAAAATCAAAGTGAAGTAAAGAGTAAAATTGTCATCTCAATCTTTAGGCCTATCTTTGACTGTTTCCTTGGAGTGAGGTCCTAGAATTCCTGGCTTAAATGGCATATCCATTTTTGATGCGTTTTGCCAGTGGCCTGCCAGCAAGGCTGCTCCGGTGCACGTTTCTACCAGCACTGTTTGAGAGTGTCTGCTGACAGAGGTCCGTTTTTTTTTAAGTGTTCTCTTCCGCTTTATCGAATGCTTTGAGGCAGCCTGCCAGTTCTTTCAGTCCAGGTGAGACTCCTGACAGGAAAGACTGGCTTGGGCGTCCGGATGCTTCGGGAGGTTGTGTACGGGCAGGCACCTGGGAAGCCTTCCAGGAGAGTTTTGATCTGAAATAGCCTCTTCTCCCATGAGCTGCCCTTTGGTGATCCAACAAGGAGGAGAAAAAAGGGAGTCTCCACGTTCACACACTCTGAAGCTCACTAAGTGTGGTTTGACGAACACAGGGACTTCTTACAATGCTTTCACCAGGAACTGAGCCCTTTTGAGACGAGAGGCTACAGGCTGCAGGAACATGGCATCCATTGAGGGCAGTGAGTGTGCGAGTCCACCCACAAGGCCTGGGAGTGGAGATGGCCCTGAGTCCTGCTTGACCGGGCTCATTATCAATGGCCTGAGAACCATCACTGAATTCAGAACCAAAATGAATTATGACAAAGCCTATGTCTTAAAGCACATTCACATTAAGGATAATCTAATCATCACAACGACCAAAATCAAAGCCACAGAAACTGTTCGTAACATGTATAAAGTATCCTAGGTCACACAACTAGTAACTGGCAGTTTTAAAATTGGGACTTGGTTTCCTGAATATTTGCTGGTTGGGTTTTCTACTGCCCTGTGATCTTCAAAAGAACCGTACCATGGGGGGAACTGGCTACGAAAGAAAAACACTAGGTCAGTGTATTCAATGTTTACTTACTGCCAGGGTGACTGGTAACTTTCTAAATGATGGCATTTCCATCAGCCTGGATCTTTAAGTGAGGGTGATGTGCAGCCCAATACCCTCCATCAGCCTGGGATAGACATGTAACAATGAGCAAGAAATAAATCTCTGTTGTTTTCAGTCAGTAAAATTCAAGGGTCGATTATGACTTCAGCATACGATCTAAAGTGAGGCAGGTAGGGAAGTTGATGGGTGTAAGCTACAATTCTTAGCACCTTTTTCCTCAAGGCCCAGGTTACACTTGGCCTTGGTGTCAAATACCACCTGCAACTCCCACCCACATTAAGTTATCAGTTACTGGAAAACTGAGGAGCTCCTATTATGGGGAGTATGGTGGTGAAGAGAAGCCCAGAAACTTGAAGTTCTGGCTGTGAGAACAAACGTCCACCTCACAGAACCACAGACACCCAATATGTTTGTGGAAGTGTAGCATCCAGTGCCCTCCATTCTCCTCAGCCTCAGTGACGGATGCAGTGTCCCAGGCTCTCTGTGCTGTCCCACTCCCCACATGGGCTGCTTAGGGTGTGAGTGGGGGCCTCAGTACATTTAGGGAAACTTGGGGCCCAGCTGTCTTCCTCACTGTCCCCACCCCATGTCCTTTCAAGGGTCCATATTCCTATCATCTGACTTAATTGGAAGGCCTCTTAGAAACCCTTGCCATTCCCTATTTCATAAGGATGAACAGTCCTCCACAAGGTGGAGACCCCAGGACCCGTGGATGAGCTGTTCCTGCAAACCAGCGCCTCTTCGGGGTGTGAACAGTGGGCAAACCTGGCAAAGTTGGCCCTTGGCACCTGTCTTTGGATAACTATGTCATTCTTGCTATCACAGATGATGAGTGTATCTCTGTTCTCTTTTAAGCTATAGAGATGCTATAGATCTGAACCCTCTACAATGTTTCCAGCAGGCTGCTGTATTTGCACAGCCTCCCAGTTCACCTTCACCCTAGCCCTTCTTTTGTAGGGCATCTAACTAAACTGAATAGGCCCATCTCTTTGTATTTTTTTTACCCATGAAGCAAAATTCAATTTCTTGGAGAGCCACCTTCATTATCCCCTAAACTGGGGTTATTCTTGGAAAACATGTGAGGTATTTGGAGTCCCCAAGTCCTTTCTTTCCCGTGGCTCTCCAGCAGCCTTGGAAACTCCCACCTCAGCTCTACCTCTCATGCTGCCTCCTCCTGCTCCTGGCTCTTTTCTTGCGAAGAGTCCTGGCCTAGGGAGTAGGAGATCTGGACTCATATCTATGTTTGGAAAACTGTGCGAGTTTAAGCAGTTGACTTCATCTTTTCTCAGTTTTCTCATCTGTGAATGTCAACCTTTAGATCAGCTCAAGAATGAGCTCTGTGCCTCCATCTGTCTCACTTTAGACCTGCCTTCTAAGTCCCAGTCTTACAGGGCCAATATGCTGTCCTTCTAGACACTTTCTTTGAACTCTTCCCAGTGCCTTCTGGAGGCAGGGCCTTATCTCCAGAGTGTGATCCTCCTGATGTGAACAGCACAACCTGCCTCAGGCGTAACCCATGGTGATATTCTGGAGCATGATTGTGTGGTGTCCACCACCCACTGAAATACTCAGCTACTGAGAACTACTAGTCTGATTGGTCCTCTCCCGGCCTAGACACTTCACTTGTAGCAAACTTAGTGCAAAGTGGGAGTTTTCTCTCTTTTAGGACATGGGGTGGGGGTAGGGTATATCTTGAACCTATTACAATGTGAACACAGATAAACCTTCCATTTAACTTTCATGTTGCGGAGGCAGGCACTATCTTATATATAGAGTTTTTCATAAAAAGCCTGCAACAGAGAACCATAACCTACCATCCTGACCTTAAAAGGGTCAGGTGCTTTGTTCATTGCTTAACCAGGGAGTTACTTTTTGTAGAAGAGAGGACAGAAAAGGAGAACTTCTAGAGCCCTGGGTAGGTTGTAATAGGTTCTAGAATGAATAAAAAAAAGTGTGTGCTCTTTGGGCTAAAGATGGAAGCCATTTAAGTGAATTAAAGGGAGATTGAAACCAGGCAAATACAAACACAGTCCCATAATTTCATATTTGCAAATGACTGAATGTCTACCCGAAAAGTAGGATGTAACTGTATGGATGACTAATTAAAGCAGGAGACTGCCCAGTGAGGAAAACCTTTAAAAAAACATAACAACCCCCCAAACCACCCCAAAACAAAAGCAAACCCATAACAACCAACCAACCAACCAACCAAACAAACAAACAAACAAACAAAAAAACCAAAGCACAAACAAAAAGATGGGATAATTAGTAAGGCTCTCAGGACTCTCCAGAATTACAAGCTTGTTAAGGCCTAAATGGTTGTTTTCCATGTGGCGATAGCTGCTAGACACACTCAGATGGCTCCCTAGAATTAGGGTGCCCCGTCACTGCTCTCCTACCAGCTGCTAATTAGTCCCTTCAAACCACTCCTGAGAGGTGGTGGGTCAGGCACAAGAGCCTTCTCTGAAGAATCAACCAGGGCAGTAACTGGAGTGGCAGCTCACCCCAGGCTGACCTCAGGGAGCCCCGATAGGCTACTGCCGTCTCTGCACACTCACCACCCTCCCAGGCTGGTTCCCCCTGTGTCTTCTCAGAGAGCCCTGCCCAGGATCCCGACAAGCAGCGAGCAGCAAAGTCACACTGTGGACGAGTCACCTAAGCTCTCTGGACTTGTTTTGCTCATCTGCAACATGATAACCTGACAAGATCTGCTATTCAGGTCACCATTCAGAACGGCTAAGTTGAGGTCTAGAATATAAAATAGCAGGTGAGGGTGTCTTCACTCTGATGTAGTTCTAACAGCAACCATTTACTGAACTCTCATTTCACTCCAGGCACGCTGCTAACTGCCTGATGGACCTTCTTTTGCTCATCCTTACTATAATCTTGCTAAGAAAAATTTTACAACCTTGTGTGACAGAAGAGAAAAAAGTGCTCGGATTGGTCAAAACTTAGACGGGGAGATCATAGAGCTGGCGAGCAGCAGGAGTTGAACCTCAGTCTGTGTGCTCTAATGCTCTTTCTCTTTGCACAGTATCTCTGAGTGGAGAGAAGCCGATTGTCTTCAAGTACAAAGCAGGCACCCCAATTATAGAGCCCCAGTCCAACCTTCCGATGACTGCAGCCCTGGCTGACAGCTTAACTGTAACATCAGGAGGGTCTGTGAGTTAGGACCGCTCAGATAATGCTGCTCCCAAATTCCTGACCAATAGAAACTATGTGAGATAATACATAGTTCTTATTGTTTTAAGCCTCTAAATTTTGGGATAATTTGTTGCAAAGCAATAAATAACTAATACAGCATCTTGGCTACCACTTATTCTTTCAACAAACATCAATTCATTTTTTTGTTGTTGTGGCACGGTGAGTAAGGTTAGCAAGGTGCCTGCCGTGGTGGAAATGACCAGCTAGCCAGAGAGGTGGACATGAAGCAAGAAGACACTGAGAGGCAGGAGGCACCTTCTCTAAAATAAGGTTGTTGCGGCGAAGAAAGAGGATACGTCAAACCTGAGTCTCGAGGACAGAGAGAACCAGGAAGCTCTGGCATGCTTCTTCTCCCCTCCTGTCTTAATGTCCTCACTTTCTGATGGCTTGAGTTCTTTTGAAAATGATGCAAGGTGTTAAAGAAACTAACAAATAAAAGAATAGAGAATTCTTATTTTTCTCTGGGGCAGAATTTTCCCTGTAGAGAAAATGGCTTCTTCAGGGTGAATGCTTTCAAAAGCCCCTGAGAAAGATGGTGCAGTCCCTAAGGGATCCATAAGGAGGGGAGGTGGGGAGCTTTAGAAGCTGCCTAGGACGGGCTTGGACAGGGACTTGAGGAGGAAAAAAATGTCTGCCAGGGATTGTTATTCCTTTGTTGAGTGGTATGTGGTGAAATGCTCTTCTTCCCACAAAATGGCAAGTAAAATCTCGTGCTCCCTATGCTTTCTGGAGTGGGTTGGCTTTTTGAGGATAGGACAAAGCACTGCATCCTCCTTCAAGACTGGCTTGACCTGGCTGGTGTAGCTCGGTGGATTGAGCTTGGGCCTGCGAACCAGACAATCGCGGTTCAATTCCCAGTCAAGGCACATACCAGGGTTGCAGGCCGGTTCCCTGCAGGCCAGTTCCCAGCAGGGGATGCATGAAAGGCAACCATACATTGATGTTTCTCTCCCTCTCTCCTTCCCTTCCTCTCTAAAGATAAATAAACAAAATCTCAAAAAAATATTAAAAAAAAAAGACTGGCTTGAGGTGAACTCAAGGGTGTTCACAGGAGACCCATCACTTACAGGTTAGACAAACACATAAGTACAGTGATGTTAGTCATAAAAATAACTAAAGGCTTCTGATCATCACTGCAATTCAAAATGGACAGCTGTGCTCCTGATGCTCATCGGTGACATCAGTGTTACTGCTCACCGCCAAACAGAGGTGGCTGAAGACTGAGGCCCAGGCAGGTGCTGTGGCAGCTGCCAGCACTGTTGCCAGCGTCTAGCACCATGCCTGGCACTTGGGGGATGCCGGGGAAGTGTCGGCTGGATGCGCGACTGGATGCTGGTCATGTGGTCTCCACCTTACCCCTCTGTGCTCCAGGGAAGGGGTTTCCCAGGGAAGCAGCGTGTTTATTGTTGCCCCTTGTTCTAGAATTCAGGTGTGGCTCCATTGAGCTGGGCCTGGGACAGAGCGAGCGACAACATGGAACTGACCACAGAGTTACCACTTTCTCCAGGAGCTTTCCTGACTTCCTGAAACAAACTGCTCTGTGGATTTTTTCTTCCTCTAGGATGAGTTCTTTCCCGGAGACACCTTGGTCTCATATAAATAGGTGTCTAGTAGCCTTCAGAAAGTGCCTAGACTTCCCTGAAGTTCAAAAGGGCTTAGTTTCAAACAGGAACTTCTGCTACTTACAATATTCCCTCAAGATCTATACCAAACATAAGCTCAAGAGGGTCTGATGTTCTAGACTTACGCTGTCTAATATGGTAGCCACAGGCCACATGTGGCTGTTTAAAGTTAAATTAATTAAAATTAAAAAAGTAAAAATTTAGGTCTTCAGTTGGTACTAGCCACAGTGTAAGTACTTAAAAGCTGCATGTGGCTAGTGGACTGTGCAGGTGACAGAGCCTCTCCAACACCACAGTGTACTTGGACAGCCCTGGGTCTAGGGCTGGGGCTCATAACGTGGATTTTGCTATCAAGGAGCTAGACATTAATTACAAACAAGAAGACTACCCATGGGGGATAAACACACACAGGTTAGGCACAAAAGTAAGCTTCATGTCAAAATTTTCCTGGACAAATGGCTTAGGAAGGGGATCACTTCGGAGACAAGTTCTCAGTAAATCCGACACTGCAGTTTTTCATCCAGTGTTGGGGCATGAAAACTTTGTTTCTTTGTATGAGCATCGGAAGAAGGATCTGGTTTGTACTTAGGAGCCGGGCACAAGAAAATCAACACTATCTGTAAACAGTGGCCTAACAGTGCAGGGAGAGGCCCAGCTGAGAGAGACCCAGGCAACGAGCAGGACCACTAAAGGCACATCTGCATCACATTCCTATTCTCAGGCTGTCCGCTCTTTCAGTGGGACAGCAGGTGGAATTGCTCACAGCATTGAATGTTTTTTTCCTACACCTGGTGGTTTTGTTTCGTTTTGTGTTTTGGTGGCAAATGTGTGGAGCTGAAGTTGAGTACAGTAAATGTATTTATGATACGGTCTCCCCACAGATACTCCACGAAGCAGTCTTTTCTTTGCTCAGGGCTTTGTTTTTTTTTCCTGCATCTGATCTTTTAAAAAATTCAATTACAGTTTATAGTCAATATTATTTTGTATTGGTTTTGGGTGGGCAGCATAGTGGTTGGACAATCAAATACTTTACAAAGTGTTCACCTGATACTTCTAGTACCCACCTGGAAATACTGTTACCATATTGCAGTATTATTGACTATGTTCCCTATGCAGTAGTTATCTCTGTGACTATTTTGTAACTACCAATTTGTACTTCTTAATCCCCTCACCTTTTACACCCAGCCCCTCAACCCCACTCCCCTTTACAACCGTCAGTTTGTTCTCTGTATCTGAGTCTGTTTCTCTTTTGTTTGTTCCTTTGTATGTTCTTTAGGTTTCTCATATAAGTGAAATCATGTGGTATTTGTCTTTCTCTGACCAACTTATTTCACTTAGCATAATACCCTCTAGGTCCACCCATGCTGTCTCGAATGGCAATATTTCTTTTTTATGGCCAAGTACTATTCCATTGCATGTATCACCACTTTTAAATCTACTCATTTATTGATGGGCACTTGGGTTGCTTCCATATCTTGGCTATTGTAAATAATGCTGCAATGAACATAAAAGTGCACAGGTTCTTTTGAATTAGTGTTTTGTGGTTTTTGAGTATATACCCAGAAGTGGAATCACTGAGTCATAAGGCAGTTTTATTTTGAATTTTTTGAGGAGATTCCATACTGTTTTCCACAGTGGCTGCACCAGTCTGCATTCCCACCAATAGTACACTAGGGTGCCCTTTTCTTCACATCCTTGCCAACACTTCTTATTTATTAGTTTATTGATGAGAGCCATTCTGACAGGTATGAGGGGATATCTCATTGTGGTTTTAATTTGCTTTTCTCTGATGATTAGTGACATTGAGTATCTTTTCATATGTCGATTGGGTATCTGTATGTCTTCTTTTGAGAAGTGCCTATTCAGGTCTTCTGTCCATTTTTTAAAAATATATTTTATTGATTATGCTATTGCAGTTCTTTCATAGATTCTGTCCACTTTTAATTGGATTGTTTATCTATTTATTTCTTGGTGTTGAGTTTTATAAGTTCTTTATACATTTTAGATGTTAACCCTTCATCGAATGTACCATTGGCAAATATCCTTTCCCAATCAGTATGTTGTTTTTTCATTTTGTTGATGGTTTTCTTTGGTGTGCAAAAACCTGTTTGATGTAGTCCCATTTGTTCATTTTTTAAAAATTTATCTTGCCCAAGGAGATATATCAGAGAAAAAATATTGCTAAGAGAGATTTTACTGCCTGTTTTTTTCTAAGAATTGCTTGGAGCTTCTTAAAAGAAAGGGTTTCCTCCCTACCAGAGACCCGACCCCGTCCCCCCCCCCCCCCCGCCAATGTGTTCTGTAATTAAAGAACACCAAGCTTCTCCTTGAAGTTTCTCTTTAGGAGGCCAGATTTCAACTTTGTCACTGAGCTTTGGGAAACACCATACTTGAAGTATTGATCAAGTTTGAAGCTGGTATATACTGACTGGTGAGTTGTATTTCAGCACAGGGTGTGAATGGTGCTCAGGCCCTTGGAACTTCGTTTGAAGCCCTTTCAACCCTGACACCCTCTCGAGTGGCCCCAGTGATACACAAGCTCTGTCTTCTGGAACTCCTGTGACAAGCAATGTGCTGCCCACTTAAGTCCAGCCCTATATCTTTATGTGTATTTTATATACATGTGACCTGTCTTTCGAGTTAGATCATAAATCCTTCAAGGAAAGGTGGTATTACAGAACTCAGCCACTTTCGGGTGTATGAAGTGGAAGTTTATTTTATGTGTGCGGACTCAGAGGAGTCAGTCTCCAAATTCTGGGCACTGGGCAGTGGGGGAGCAGTTATTTTTATAGAGCAAGAGAGGGCCGGTCCTTCGGACCCTTACTTCTGGCACAAAAGCAGGAGGCAGTTCACAGAAGCAGAAGGAGCAGAGCGTTATCTCTGGCGTGTAGACGATAAGTAGTCCAGAAACACCAAAAGAGGCTTTTGGCCTCTGGGCCAAATCAAGCCACCGGGCTGCAAAAACAACTGGGCTGCAAAAACAAATCACTCTCTAGTCACTGTGTTGTGTCTTAAAATAGCTATCAATTTCTCCCAACAGTGGCACATGGCATTTACCTCTTTTTATAATCTAAAGTGTGTAATGCTGTGCCTTCACAAAAAAGTGTTCCATTCATATCTAGCTTCATTAGCATCAATTATAAGTGATTCTTTTATAGGAGAGAGTAACTTCAGACAGGAACTAACTATATAGACATACTTTAAGAGCACAAACTATATAAAAAGGCCAATATTTGCCCCTTCTACTTAGCCAGTTAATTTTTTAAAATCATTTACTTAATTTTGAAGTTATTGAGGATTGTAACCTCAAGATTGAGGATTGCAAGAGGACTTTCAAGTCAGGAATTTACATCATTTGCAAAAGTAAAGAGAATGATTGTTGCCTTTGAAAAAATCCCAAATTGTGAGGTAACCCCGAATTTTGATATATCAGAGCTTATGAGTGTGTGTCTATTTCTAACCATGTCAGGTAAAGAGACCTTGGTTTTGTGTCCCGTATTGTGTATGGGGTTTTTTATTTGAGGATTTTAAAATGTGGGAAAAAGGAATAGTTAATTTGAATCTTAGGGTAACAGACCACATTACTCCATGAAGATTCTTATGAAAAAAATATTTTCAGAAGTTTCTCATCACTTTGTGCATATCTCTCTTATTCGCTTTTAAAAATAATATTAAAATTGTTTTATGTTGAACTAAATATTATTTTTATTGTATTAGGAGAAAGTTGTGCTTTTAATGTTGGAACCACTATAACAATGCACTATAACAAAAAGAATCCTAGGTACAATTTATAAACATCATTCTATATATTACCTAATAAACTGAAAATATAGGCTAGACTTTAAGTATAATAGATTTCAATGAAATTATATACAGATCATATTCCAATGGATTAGAACCAGTCCCAGGCTTAACTCTTTTATTTTTTATTTCCTAGGAAAATATAGTTTATTTATTTAATTTATTTTTTTACATAGCCAATTAATTTTCCTTTATTTTTTAAATTTTATTTAGTTATTTTTCAAGTACAGTTTTTTTGTCTAACTCTTTTAATAATATTGTTTTACAAAATTGTAGAGATTATAGAAATTAGTGTCATGATTATTTCACTCTGGCTTTACCAGTTGGAAGAAAGGTTTTATTACTATACCACCTGTTGTTGCCCCTGGCTCTCCAAACCCATAATAAGTGTCATTATTTCCAGTTCCTACCAGAGAAGAATTAAGGCTGGAGGTTTAAAGCACCCACCTGAGCACACACTCCAAATCCCTGAGGCCCGGTATCCCATTCCCGCTCCTATTTTTCATCCTCACAAAAGACAAAAGCCTTTTCCTCCTATTGCAGAGCCAACTGTGTAGGTAAGCTTTGATTATTTGCTACTGCCTTTTTAGAATTAATGACAGATTAGCTACAGAAAGGGAGGTGCTGGAGTATTAGCGAATGTTGTTATTGTTCTCTCTCATGAAAGCTCAGAAGGCCCCCCAAGCCCTGCATCATCCCCGCAGCCTGTGGCCTGCTTGCAGCTTCTCAGAATCTATCATTTAGGGGCTGTGTTGCCCTATCAAACCATATGGCCCTCCTTACCTTACGCGTTTGCTCGCTTAGTCACCGTCTTTCCCTGGAGGATGGGAGCCTGTATCAAAGCAAGTGGATGCATCAGTGGCTATTTCTTCCCCTCCTCTCTCGGTTGAGCGTTGTTTCCAGACCTTATATATACATCCACTTTAGTTAATTATGAAGTATATATCTTGGCCCTGGCCAGATAGCTCAGTTGGTTAGAGTGTCATCCTGATACACCAAGGTTGTAGGTTCGATATCTGGTCAGGGCACATACAAGAATCGAGCAATGGTGACTTCCGCCAAGATGGAGGTATAGGTGGATGTGCCTTGCCTTCTCACACAACGAAGTTTAGGGACAACTAAATATTAGCATCAGAAAACACAACCAGAACACGGAAAATTGAACTTTTCGGAAGTCCGTTAACAACAAATTCTTCAGCCCGACCGGTAAGGGGCGAAACCGGCGTCTGGTGAGAGGTTGCACAGGAGGACTGGGTCGGACCCGGGTGCGGAATCCAGACGCGCGAATCCAGATGCATGGGTTCCAAACGCAGGATTTGACCTAGTGACGACCGAGCAACCCACCGGGTGAGCGACTGCAGAGGAGACAGTGGGGAGGCGGTGCTGCATGTTGACTATTTGCCCGCGAGCGGACAGGTGAGGGAGTGGGTGGTTGGACCGGCTGTGGCATAGAGGGCACCGCCATTTCCCCGCTCTGACCACGCCCCCACATACAGCGTCACAACCCAGCGACCTGGGAGTCCAAGGCGCCGCTTCTCACATTTAAAGGGCCAGAACAGACCAAAAATGTCGCAGGAAGACCTCAAAGCCCCAGAGATAAATCTAAGCGACGAAGAAATAGCAAAACTCTCAGACGCACAGTTTAAAACACTGGTCATCAGGATCCTCACAGATCTGGTTGATTATAGCCACAAATTAGACAAACATATGAAGGCTAAACTAATGGAAATGAATGGAATTCCACAGGAAACCCATAGCGATGAAAAGGAAACTGGGACTCAAATCAATGGAGTGGACCAGAAGAAAGCAAATAATGGCCAAACAGAAAAGAGTCAAGAAGCAAGAATTCAAAGAAATGAGGAGAGTCTTAGGAACCTCCAGGACATCTTTAAATGCTCCAATATCCGAATTATAGGGGTACCAGAAGGGGGAAAGACACAGCCCCCAGTGGAAAACTTATTTGAACAAATAATAAAAGAAAATTTCCCCAATCTGGCAAAGGAAATAGACTTCCAAGAAATCCAAGAAGCTCAGAGAGTACCAAAGAAGTTGGACTCAAGAAGAAACACACCAAGGCATATCATAATTACATTAGCCAAAATTAAAATGAAGAAGAGAATCCTAGAAGCAGCAAGAGCTAAGGGGACAATCACCTACAAAGGAGTCCCCATCAGACTGTCAGCAGATTTCTCAAAAGAGACCTTACAGGCAAGAAGGGGCTGGAAAGAAATATTCCAAGTCATGAAATCCAAAGACCTACAACCAAGATTGCTCTATCCAGCAAAACTTTCATTTAGAATGGAAGGACAGATAAGGTGCTTCTCAGATAAGATCAAGTTCAAGGAGTTCATCATCACCAAGCCCTTATTATATGAAATGTTAAAGGGACTTATCTAAGAAAAAGAAGTTAAAGAAACATGAACAGTGAAAGAACAACAAGCTCACAGTTATTAACAACCACACCTAAAACGAAAGCAAACTAAAAGAACAGCTAGATCAGGAGTGGAAACATAGAAATGAAGATCTCAAGGAGGGTTAGCAACAGGGGAGTGGGAGGAGGAGATGGGGGGAGAAGGTACAGAAAATAAGTAGCATAGACAGTAGATAGAAAATAGATGGAGGGGGCAAGAATAGCATGGGAAATATAGAACCTAAAGGACTTGAGACACATGGACATAAACTAAAGGGGGGTAATGGTGTGGAGGGGGGGGCAGGGTGGAGGGGAATGAAGGGGGGAATAGAACAACTGTAACAGCATAATCAATTTAAAAAAATAAATTAAAAAAAAGTAAAAAAAAAAGAATCGAGCAATGAATGCATAAATAAGTGGAACAACAAATTGATGTTTCTCTCTCTCCTCTCCACTTCCTCTCTCTCTAAAATCAATAAATAAAAAAATTTAAAAGCATGTCTCTTACAAGGCAATTCTTTGCTCTTTGAAGACATTTTTAGAGAAAAGTCACTGTAAAATTACATGGTGATGAGGAAGCAAGGCAAGCACGCACTATCCTGTATAAACTCAGTGGTATTTTCTTGGAAGACTTTAGATTCATTTCCAAAATGCTATGAACAGCTCATTTGGGCCATTACTACTTGCCCTCTGTCCTCTTTACAAGTTATAAGTTACTTTGTATATTTGCCTTATGGAACAATTGGACTCCACTCTGCAGATTCTCCGTGGAATGAATAACTAATTGAAATGTTACCCCAGAGGAAGCAGCCTTGCCCCAGAACCTCAATCTTCTTCCTCAGAGCGTCCACTGTTTAAAGTAGGTGTCAGGGTGCTGCTGAGGTCCTAAATCAACTCAGACGAGGAGGATTTTTACAAAACTCGTTTGAAAAGCATTTTTGCTGACTACAGTGTTTTATATTTGAGGCAGGGGCAGAAAAGGAAGTTAAATCGGGGATAATGACACAGTTTTAACATTGCAATAACAGTTGCGTGATTTTTTTTTTTTGGCAAAGCTGACTGCCCAGTGTTGAAATAAAAGTTTTCATATAAAGATATCCACAGATCAGAATTTTCCGACTGTGCACAACTGAACAATTTGATTTAGTAAATGTTTATGGAGTTCCTGAAGGCAGAGGTGCTTAATTTGAAATCCAGGAAAACCCACACCATCCCAGATGTTTCTTAAAAATACAAATTCCTGAGACCTACTTGAGCTCTGCTGAAACAGAATCTTCCAGGGCTGATGATACAAATAGATCTGTATCGACCTGGCCAGACCATGGGGCAGAGGAGGGGCTGAGTGGGGAAGAGGTCTCAGGAAATGCAGGGCACAGAATGACAGATTTCCCTAGCCTCAGGCACAGATTCACTGGGAGGGGGCCGTGAACAAAGTCTGCAGGAAGCTGGCTAAGGTAACTGAGGAAGGGAAAAGGCCTCCTACTCCCTTCCCAACTTGATGGCAGGGAGGTACTGACCTGCCAGTCTAGACTGGGAAAAGTACAGTATTGGCTGGGGAGCTAGTCCCTTCTGGAGTGCACAGGATTTTGGGTCAGGAGATTTAAATGAGGGTAGGGAGAAACATGGCCTCTTTATTTTCCTCGCTCACATTGTGGCACGAACCTGAGGCGCATGCAGAAGAGGAGCAAGCTAAGCTGCCTGGAGGATCATGCAGCAGCTGCCTGCAGTTTCCCAAAGTATGATATTTATTTTTTAAATGGAAGAACAAAGTCTGGGCACCGACTTGGATTGGTAGGGCAGAGAGTGGCAGGGTTATTTTTCTCTGGGCGTTCTGAGGGGAGGGGCTCTGAGGCAGAAGCCTGCCATTCTTCCAAAATTGTGTAGCTTTTGAATAACTGACCACTTTTCTTTTTCACTAGACCTCTGCCTCCAGAGTTTTTCTGCGGGTGGCAGGCAGCAGAATCCCATTTAACAGTAAGGCTGGACTTCTGGTCTGTAAGGAGACTTTCTGGGTGATTCTTGAGCACACTGAAGTTTAAACCACCAGAGACCCTTCTCTGTTTTACTCATTGATGTATCCAGGTGCCCAGAACAGCAACTGACACAGCTCATTCAATAAACACCTATTGAATGAATGAAGGTCCAAAGTGTCTGAGGCACTCCAAGTAACGGATCTCTTCCACACCATTTAATCCGAAATGATGCCATAAAACAAGTATAACATGAAGGGGACACTGAAATTTTGCCCCTCCAAAATATGCCTTTTGGAATATTGATTTTAAACTGGTTATTAAGAAAAAAAAGACTCAGAATCTTTGATCCTTCCCATTATCTGCTTAAAGGAAGGGGCACATCACTTAGCCTCATCATATAAACTAAACGTGGCAAAGGAAGGAATTCAGCACAGCCTGTTGGTTGAACTTGTCTCCTCCGTGTCCCATTAGCACTGGGTGGCCCAGCAAGAATTTGTTTACATGTTTGCTCTTTCCGCCTCTACCTGCAGATGACCTGCTTTCCACTTGAAATCCTAGACCCCTGCCTCCTTCTTCTTGGTCCAAAACGGCTTACAACCCTCAACTGTTCAATGCATCTTCCAGTTGCATTCTATGGCACCCCTGAATGTAATAAATTTTAGACATTTTCTCCTACTAATCTGTTTCATGTTAATTTGATTATGAAACCAGCAAGAACTTAGAAGGTGGGAGGAAACCTTATTTTCCTCACAAATGTCATATCCCCCAAGGGACCTTCCCAGTGAGGCTGGGGTAGGGGACTCTCTCCTATCTCCGCCCAACAGCCTCAGCAAATTGTCCCCACCTTAACTGGCCTCTCCCTGCCTATTTTAACTGCAAAAGCTGTGAGCCCTGCCTCACATCTTTGAATACTTAGAAAAATTTTTAAAAGGATTAATAAAACTAATTAAGGTATAAGTAGATAGATGCCTAGATCCAGCATGTGAGTAAATATCTCTGTGCTGACCACTCATCACTGAAGCAAGGAAAACTTATAAGCCATAGCTTTACTTATCGGTAAAATAGCCAAGGGATCAAGTTTCCTTCCTAATCGTTAAAACCACAGGAAAGAGAAGGCAAGCAAAGTGCAGTCTTGCTTTTTAATATATTGTACTAAGACTGTATTTTATAATTTATTAAGAATCTACTCTATCCTTAACAGGAAAGAGGTTAAAAAACGACTGATAGATCTACACAATGGAATACTCCTCAGTAATGACAAGCAAAAACTATTGATACACACAACGTGGATCTCTATTATGCTAATGGAAAAAGGTAGCCTCAAAAGAGTATATACTGTAGGATCCTCTTATTATATGACATCCAGGAAAAGGCAAAGGTAAAGGAAGGGGGAGCGAATCAGTGGTTACCTAATTAGGGTCAGAAGTGGAGGGCAAGTTTAACTGCAAAGGTGTAGCACGGAGAATTTTGGGGGATGATGGAACAATTCTGTATCCTGCTTGAAGTGATAGTTATATAAATCCATGCATGTGTTAAAATAACTCGTAGAACTGTATCCTCCTCCCAAATAATGAATTTACTCTATGTAAATTGTTTTAAAAAATCCATAATAGGCTAAAGATAGTGTATTCAATAAATGGTGTTGGGGAAATTGGACAGATATGTGCAGAAAAAGGAAACTAGACTACCTTCCTATACCACACACAAGAATAAATTCAAAATGGATTAAAGACTTAAATTTTAGACTTAAAACCACAAAGATTCTAGAAGAAAGCATTAGCAGTAAAACCTCGGACATTGCTCATAGCAATATTTTATCTGACATATGTCCTCAGGCAAGGGAAACAAAAGAAAAAATAAACAAATGGGACTACATCAAACTAACAGGTTTTTGGACAACACAGGAAACATCAACAAAAAAAGACAATCCACAGAACGGGAAAAT
Organism: Artibeus jamaicensis; assembly: GCF_021234435.1. Lineage (NCBI taxonomy): Eukaryota > Metazoa > Chordata > Mammalia > Chiroptera > Phyllostomidae > Artibeus > Artibeus jamaicensis. The sequence goes on along the minus strand of NW_026521739.1, from coordinate 563,261 downwards.
ATATTTACTGATACATCTGGTAAGGGGTTAATGCCCCAAATTTATAAAGAATTTATAAAACTCAACACCAAAAAAAAGCCATCCAATTAAAAAATGGGCAAAAGCCCCGTCTGAAGAGACACTTTTCCAAAGAGGACATACAAATGGCTGATACATGAAAAGATGCTCAATGTTACTAATCACCAATGAAATGCAAATTAAAACCACAGTGAGATATCACCTCACACCTATCAGAATGGGTATCATCAATAAATCAACAAACAAATGCTGGTGAGGATGATGGAGAAAAGGGAACACTTTTGCACTGTTTGTGGGAATGCAGACTGGTGCAGCTACTGTGGAAAGCAGTATGCAGATGCCTCAAAATGGACTACTTTTTCACCCAGTGATCCCTTGTCTGGGAATATATCTGAAGAAACTCAAAACACTACTTTAAAAGAACATAAGCACCCATTTGTTTGTTGCAGTGTTATTTACAATCACCAAGATATGGAAGCAGCCCAAATGTCCATCAGCAGATGAGTGGATAAAACAACTATGGGACATTTACACTATTTGGCTGTAAAAAAGAAAAAAAATGTTACCCTTTGCAACAGCATGGATGGACCTGGAGACATGCGAAGTCAAATAAGCCAGTCAGAGAAACACACATACCTATGATTTTACTCATATGTGGAATCTAATGAACAAACTGAACTAACAAGCAAAACAGACGCAGACTCATAGATAGATGGTCAGAGGACATCTAAGGGGGAAGGAGGTGAGGGGGTGGAGGAAGCAAGAGAAAAGAAGGACTCATGGACTTGAACAACAGTTTGGTAGTTATGGGGCAGGGAAGGGGGGCTTAAGGAGGATAAATAGTAATGGAATAAAATTTTAAAGAAAGTGAAAGAATCCATTGCATACACAACATAAACTCAGTAGGTCTCTCATGGCCCTGAGACAATCTCCTTTCCTTTGACCAGTTTATCAGTGTGGGACATGGGGACATGTGGTCTTGGAAGGTGCGTGTGAAAGTGAGGAAACACTGCTATATATGGTTTATGGGACGTACATCACAATGGTGCCAAATTTAGCATGCTATCAACTGGAAACCATTTTGTAGAAAATTTCTTTATTATAGTGCAAATAACTTTCAGCAGTGACATAATAATGTAAGAACATATTATGCACATTTTACACCACACAGTAAATAAGAAAGTGTTTCTTTGAAAATATCCGTCAGAGGAACATTATCTCTACAGTAATGCCGGAAAACGCCGAGGCTGTTTCTCTCCAGGCAGTAGGGCTCCCTCCCTCTTTTTGGATATTTTCTTTTTAATGCAAATGAAAAGGTTTGCCATTTTAACAAATCACCTTCAATTCTATGAGTGATCTGTTAGAGGGTTTTGAACTGAGGGTGGCAAGATTTGAAATGGGGTTTCAAATTAAAAAAATAATGAAGAACTTTAAGACAATTCTGGGATAGCCCAGAAGTAGAAGCCACTTCCATTGACTTTTACGCAGATATAAACATTCACTCCAATTTTGATGCAGAAATGGACAGATTGTCTAAAGCCTGCCTTTTATTCTCCTAGAGCCTGACTGTTGTCACACTCCTTGGTTTTGGTCACATTGCAAAAGAGGGCTCTGGTCAGAAATAACTCCTTACATACCCGATGCTTTCCTGTGAAGCTTTAAATTGCACTTTCTATCCTGAATTCCCACCGTAGACCTTACATGCCAATGAGAGGGAGTGAACATTGTTTGAACATTGTCTCTAGTTTATAGCTAATGATCAGTACTGCTGGGTTAGGCCCCTACTAATTTACCTATATCTGAATCAAACTATCACATCATTTATATTAATTCTAAGAGGTTCCCACAGACCCCATAGAGAAATGAAGGGTTAACAGCCCATCTTTACACTAAGCTGCCTAAGGGCTTGGCTGCTAACCGGTTAGCTGATAGGTGGATAGTGCAGAGTGTCAATTCCAATCAGTTACACTTCCAACTCCTCTAGTTTCTGCTGAATTATGCAGTGGGTGGGAATGGATGGCCACGCAAGGGAAACCTCCGGTGGGGGTCTTCCACCATAAGTAGAATCAAAACCCCTACAGATATATTTCAGGATACCCTCCAAGTTTCTCTACAGACACTCCTCAAAATCTAGTGGCTTTGTGAGCCATGAGAAGTTAACCACAGACTTGAAAATACCTGGAGCCACAGGACAGCCCTCTTGGCTGAATATGGCTGATTAAGTCAGCTGGTCCACACAGCTTTTCAATGCTCAGCCAGTCTTGTTTGGGTAAAGTATCTTCTTATATAACACAATGGAACTGTGCTAAACAGGTTCAAAGGTTAGAAGAATCCAAATATATCATCTATAAAAAATTTTGAAGTTTTAGTTTTCTTTTTCTGAGACTTTGGTACCGAAACACTGTCTACATTCTTGACACATGAAACGACATGGCCATCTCAGTGCCTCTGCATGTTGTGTAAAAAAACTCAAAAGCAAAGCTGGGCAATGACATGTCATAATAAGACGCGGTATGCTGTACAAACAAAACCTAAATTATGTATAAATACACCCCTACCCCAGCACCCCTTTCTCCCCATCCCCCCACTACCTGACCAAAGCAATGCCAAGGGTCCTTCCCTCCAGGGCCAATGTGGTTGGGGGAGTTTGGCACCCAGGACCACCACCCCCCTTGACTCTCAACACTAACAGCACTGCAGGCTCCCGCTAGAGAGGCACTGCTGTCCGATCAGTTCCACAGGTGCAGGAGTCTCCTACAGCTTAGCTGGGAGTGTTTGCACTATTCGCTGGACTCAAAGACCTGGAGTTCTGGGGGTTAACCTTTTAGATAAACTAATTGGATCACCTCCTAATCTGGAGCCTGTCTTATCCTAGTATCTCAGCAGAGCCAACCCAGAAAACAGGAAGCATCTTCTACTCTGAAGCTGCAAAGGCATTGCTTAGGGATACTGGTGAGGGTCACGTAATAAAAGTGATACAATGAGCTAACAGCATAAGTTGATATAAATTATTTGCAAGTAAGTTATCTGGGGTCATTTGCTTCTGCTTTACACTGCAGTCCAGTATCATTTTCATATTATCCCCTTAAAAGTTCATATAATAGTCATTTAAAAATTGTCTATGCAATCACTTCTCATATGTTGTCAATTAGTTTAATAGCAACTTATGGAGACATTATGTAAATCTAGGGAAAAGTAGCTAGAGTATTTTTAAAAAGCCAATACTGTGGTAACTCACAGTAAGGAGAAAAAGCAATGTAAATATAATTTTACATTAATTATTAATAACTCAAAAAGCAGTTTTCCCAAAATGTTGGAAAATCTTCCCCAAAGCACTTACAGCAATTTATATCAAGAGATCCTAAGAGTTAGGAGTCTGGAGGATATGAGCCAATTCTTTAAGGCAGAAATCCACCTGTTTCATGACTGTGATATGTACTTTTCCCCCTGGGACCTAAGGTATTTGTACATTCAAAAGTTCTTAACTTGTTGTTGAGATATTAATCATTCTCTAATACATACGTTGAGTATAAATAAATATGAGAAAGCTTTAAAAACCTGAATTAACATAATGCTATGCAAAAAAAACAAAAACAAAAACAGACAGCCAAACGAACCTTGAACAGCCTACATTCCATGTAAATACCCTGACTAAAATGTTGGTTGTGCGACGCAATTCCACTTCAGTGCAGAATGAGTTGACTTCGGTGTACCGTTTTTGTTGTTATTTTGTCTTTAGCACTTTTGTTTCTGAGCATCACCTTGCTTTGAAAAGATAACTTGCTACCAAATCACAAATCATCACGAATCCACTTCAGTTTATCTGAATAAAATCCAGCATAAATGTATTACTTTGTTCTGGGAATAAGGGCTCGGTGTCTGTGTGCCGACAGTTCTTAAGGGCGAACCTCGGTTGAAGCCATTTTGGGTTTAAACTGCAAAGAAGAGACAGTAGAGCTTGCCTTTTGTTTTTGTTTCCTTTTTAAGTCTCCAGGTGTTGCCAAGACACTTCTTCCAGACCAACAGTCAGGGAGTTGTGGCACCTGTTCCTGTTTATGAAACAGAGGTGGTTTAAACATCAGCCGAGCTTTGTGATCTGGAGGTCCCCGTTTATCTTTATGGTGTCAATTGCAGATAATGTGTGAATGCGGTGGTAAAAATCAAAAAGTTGATGTCCATCCACAAACACTCTAAAACGTGGGTGCTCACAGAGAATTTCCACCTGGAAGAAATAAAATAATAACCTCAGTTCACAATTTCAATGAACCCTGCTGGGGAAAACAAACAAACAAACAAACAAACAAACAAACAATGCTTCATTTTAGAGAAAGAGAGGCAACATCGTCAGTGGTTCTCACACGATGCAGTGCAGTGGAATCACACAGAAGCTTTGTTAGAACACAGATTGCTGGGCTCCACTCCTAAATTTTTCAATTTAGTAGGTCTAGGGTAAGATCTAAAAATTGACATTTCCAAGTTCCAAGGGGATGTTGCTTTTGCTGGAAGGAGGAAAACACTTTGTCAATCGTTGCTCTACACTATTCAGTATCTTTGAAAAATCAAAAAATTGCTTATGCTTGAACATTTCTCCCTTCTCTTTGCACTCTAGAAAAGTGAAGGTAGCATAGCTTTATTTACATGGCACTTAATACCTCCACTGTCATCCCCCTGAACAATCCACCCCACCTTCAGAGGAGACCCTCACAATGCAGTACTGGTGCCTGTTAGTAGCATATAATAACAGTGGAGACTCTCAAACCTGGTAAACACTAAAGCAGACAGGTTACACAGTAATTACCACTGGAGCAAGGATGTATAATTAACAAGGCTTTGTTAAGCCAAACAGAAATACTGATTCCATATGGTAAAAGCTTTTTCTTCCCCTTTTCACTAAGTAATTCACCATAGAGTTTAATCACTGGTTCTGTACTGTGTATTTATTAAAAGCATTGGTATTCACCATGCAAGGAGAGATTCCATATGTGATATTAGTCACATTTAATTCATATTGTTACTAAAATTGTATCACCAAGAAGGGCTGACTTCATTTCAGTTTGGTTGTTGGGGAGCATTATATTCCTCTTGGCAGTTAGCAGCTCTGTCTACTCACGCTCATGAGTTATGCATTAAGATTCATAATTAAGAATCTGTCACAGTCAAGAGCCGCTGAAGGGACCATTACCATCCTAGAGAAAGGGATAATGAGTAGGGGTGCCTTCCCCAGACTATGATTAAAAGGACAACAATCTCAATTCTATTATTGATGTGAAAAGTCATGGATTCTTATTCCCCCTGCCCCCAGACTGTAAGATGGGAAGAAAAACAATTACTTCTTCATAAGGCCCTTGTAAATTTCTAGATGAATAGCAACAAGTAGGTAGTTCTGATTTATTAGGAGTATATGCAACACAGAGCTTTTAACTGAGTTGTTATTATTGTGATTTTGGTTAACCAGGGGTAATGTGGACAACTTCATCACCTGGTCTGACATTTCAGTAAATCCTTTCTTAACACATTACTGATTTGCATCTCTTACTTGGTGTTGTCCTTCATAGAGGAATGTGCTAATGCAGCTTAACTGGATGGGAAGTTTGGCCTATGCTTCTAGCCCAGGAAATAGTAAGGAACCAATTTATACTCATCCAGGCCCACAGAAAGAAATGTGTCAGCCACATAGTCTGTGACAATGAAACAGACTGAGGCTACTTAGCCCAGAGCGGGAAACAAAAACAGAGCCAGGCCTTCAGAAAATGAAATGATAACCACTATATTCTTTAAAAAGTCACACTCATAAGGCTTAGTGCTACCTAAAAGTTGAGGGGGGAAAATGGAGAAAATTAATATTTATTAACCAATCAGCTATTTTGAGACAGATACCTATTACATGCCTAGTTCTACAGTAAGCCCTACATGGAAAAGTATTCTTAACAATCAGGACATGTAAATATGGATTTATTTACTGAATGTATTGGCTAAACAGAGCAAGAGCTACTATGGCGAACATTAATTCGTACAGAGCTCTTTTGATCGTTTTCACCGAGTGACAAATTTCCTGGAGATGCAAAAATTCTGGCTGCTTAAAGTGTTCTTGGCATACGTCAGAGGAGGAAAACATCATCACCCTGCCAGTGGTTGGAGCTGACGCACTCGAGGTACTCACCCTGAATGGCTGGTCCGGGATGAATGGAAAGTAAGGGATTGCTGACTGCTCTTCACCCCTTTCGCCATTTATACAAGAATTTCTGAGTAGCTGCCGGTCTGTGAACACAGCTTTGAGTTCAATTGCCACATCAGCTGGAGGATCTTCCGAGTCACCACAGGTCAAGCTGATGGCAAAGCTGGTAAGAAAATATCTCATTTATTCAGGGTTGGATATAACAACATTTAACAATGACCCAACATCCCACATTTTCTCTCTCTTCTCAGGGTTTGTCAGCTGTTGATTGGACACTACTCTTCACACAGAAGGTTTGACTAAGTATGGAGATTACGATCAAACCAGTTACAGTATTTTGTTACATAAAGGAGGCTCTGGTGGTGTTGAAAATGATAACATTTGGAATTTCAAATACCCCAAACTACCCACACAACTGTATCTTAATTCATTTCAGAATTCTCAAAACCACCCCCAAAACTGACCAGGGGAAATACTATCTTGTAAATTTGGTTCTCATTTATATTGATAGTTCTCACTCTAAGCATCATGTTTAAAAACCATTAAAAAATTCTTTTGGCCTCCCTAAGGGTCAAAGAGAAAATGATGTGGGCCTATATTTATAATCTCTGATATAAATAGCTGTCTGGAGAAATGATGGCTGGGATTCATACACATTCTTTTCATGGGAACATGGTACTTTCTTGGCACTTCCAACTAGCAACACTGGCCACAGGGAGAGGAAGAGGAGGAGCAGTAAATAGGAGGGGGCAGGATCTTGTAACTGCCTGATAGCTCTGCCTTACCTCTCAGGGTTGAGGTCAACGATGCCCATCACTAACACCTTCTTGCCTGGTCTCATGCCCCCTTTAATATGCCCACAAAATGGAACTATCTGCAAAGGATGAAACGGGAAACAGGACATTTACAGCCTGTAAGGGAAGAGCCAAGCCCTCAGATCCTGAGGTCCTGACCATTAGAAAATGTAATTAAAAAAGGAACAGGATGCAAGCAAAGACACAGAGCACAGAACAAAATCATTTACCAGTCGTGGGAAGTACACGTCGGCTTGAACTGGAGAGCTCAAGGAGTTGTTTAAATGTCCACCATCTAGTTTCTAAAAATAGAATCACACATATTGTCTTTCCAAAGGCTCTTGTTTGGGGGAGTGGGGGTGCGGAGTATGGGAGACTGCCAGGAAGAACCTACACAGATCTGCCGGAACCCAACAACCCTTACAAGAATACTGGCAGCGTCTGCAGATGCTGCCGCCTCACTGTCCATTGAATAACCGCATAAACCTCGGAACAAAACCCGTCCTTTCCAACTGGTAGCTAAGTCTCTGAAGATATCCGGATCCTTCAGATCTAGCTCAAAATCAAGGTCGAGGCACACCGGGAAGCCGGAGCCCAGCACGGAAGAAGGGCAGGCCCCCCTCCAACCGCAAACGCATCCGCACCCCTTGTCTCAAAGGCCTGTCCTCCCAGACCTGGCTGGAGCGGAGCGGCCGCGCTCAACTTCTCCCGGGAGCAGCCGGCGCGGACCCATTTCCAAGGGGGAATCCCCAGTCGGGGGTGGGCGCCGGGCGCGCGCCCCGACACACTCACGCACGCGCACCCACACACGTGCAATGTGCACACACCTGGCTGGGGGCTGCACAGCACGAAGGAGGCTGTTAGTTACCCCCATTCTGCCCCCAAACACCCTCGCCGCTAGCGGCGCCCCCCCCCCCGCCGCCCCGCTCAGCCGAGGGCACCCCTCCCTCTCTCACGCCGTCCGCGCACTAGGGCTCTTGCTAACAGGTACCCGGGCGCCTTCCCACGCTGGGGGCGCTAGGCCGGGCCTCAGTTTCTCTCCGCCACGCTCGGCTGGAGCAGGCAGCGCCGCTTAGGGGACCTCAGGAAGGGGGCGCCTCGCGTGCTCCCAACCACACTCACCACTATGGCATCACTGTCTGCCACCGATCCCGCCATCTTCTTGCAGAGCGCGGCGGGCTGCACGACTGGAGGCCGGGTGTCGGGGGACTGGAGACTCTGCGAGCCGACGGAGATCCCGGGGTAGTCCTGCGCCGGGCGGGGGCGCGGGTCCGAGAATGGCTCGGGCGCGCGCACACACGGACGCGCGCGGGCGCGCGCCTGGGCCCCACGCCGACCCGGTAGGCAGGCCGGAGAGGTGGGGGAGGGGAGTTGGAGGCGGTGCCCGCCAGGAGGTCGGAGGTGGCCGCAGCTGCCCTGACCGCAGCTGAAGAGTCGGGCTGCCTTCTGCCTCAGGGTGCTGCTGTCGCCGCCCGAAGAAGAAGGGTGGCCAGGGCTTCACTGCACCGGCCCTGGGCGGCATTTAAAGGCCGCAGGGGCCCACCTTGGGAACCGGGAACAGGGCGGGGACCCGGCCGGGCTGCCGCGGCTTGCTCAGCTTGTCCTGCCTTTCGGCCATTGGACGGCGACGGGAGGCTGGGGCGGGAGGACCGGCCTGTTCGGGTAGGGGTGTGTGGGGGAGCGAAGACCAAGTCAGCCCTCCTGGGAGTGAGGGTGGGTGGGGCTGGGTGGGCATGGGGAAGTGAGGGAGCTTACCAGGTGACAGGTGCTTGTGACATCCCCGCCCCTCCCTTATAGCCAACCCGCTTCCTTCTCCGGCTGTGTTCTGGGGCACGTGGGGGCAGTGGAGGCCGAAGTCTACGGAAGATGGAGGTGTGGGTGTTATTCCAGAGCTCGAGATTTCTGTCAGAGAATTCCCCCCAAAAAGTGGGAGGTAAGAGAGCTTTCGGCTCTCTAGGGTAGAAAGGTAATGAGAGGTCTATAGGCTTGCATAAATAAATATTTGTCCCGATAGCCAGAGGCAGAGAGGATTCACCGTGGGCACTTCCATATCCCTGGAGATGAGACACAGAGCAGACCTCCCCCTCCTGTGGAAGGATGGGCAAGCCTGGGGATCCCTGAAGGCTCTTTCAGGCAGGGGTCGGCTGAGTCTTACCAAAATGAACTGGGCACAGCGACTGTCCTCAAAGAGCCTCTGTTCGGGCCCTGTTTTTTACAGGAGACCTGCCCAGTGTAGGATAATAAACTCGTCACTGAAAATCTTTGTGGAGTAATTGCCAGGAGGTGCACCCCTCTTTATTCCAAGACACAAATTCCTTTATGGCAGTTCTACATTAGGATGATTATGTAACTTCTCAGATAAAGCTGTATCAACATACCTAATGGTGACGTCTTGGCTTAAACATTCCATTAAGTAGAATCATCAGGGTGTTTTAAACTAATAAGTAAAGAGCACGTGTGACCTACTGCAATCCCAGAGGGGCCCTGCCAGCCACCGTTGCTGGCTGTGTGGCCTGGAACGTCACTGCGGCTTTTGTGTCTTAGCTTTCCCTTTATGGACCAGAGCTAATTGTGGTAATCTCAGTAGAGTAGGGAGAATTACCTGCACACGCTTCTAAGCCACAGTCATCTGTGTGTTTTCTGAATTAGGCACCGAAGTGCTACACAGTTGTAGCTCACAGTTTTGCTCTTACCAGTCTTAGCTCAAAATCACACTTAACTGATTACTTTAAAAATATTAGGCAGCTATGGAAAACTATTGAAATTGTAAAAGTGTACTTCGGTATATCTCAATTTCTGAGAGGCTGGTGTCACTGAAGTTGTCATTAGCTAAGCTAAGAGTAACACAGTACATCATGATGGCTAAAGTGTGTGTCATGGGTTCAAATTCTGTCTGCTATTGACTAGCTAGGTGATTTGGGGGCAAGTTACTAACTTCCCCGTGAGTCCATTTCTTCATCTTGGAACCAGAGGCCACAGTAATGGTGGTGAAGATAGTGCTTATCCCACTTATTGGGGAGATTAAGTTGGGTCCTGTACCTTCCTTGGAGTAGTGCCTGACACACAGAAGCACTTACTACAAAAATATTAAGTGCCTGCCATGTGCCAGGCACTGGGAGTCCATCTGGGATGTTTTTGGTTGAGCTTACATTTGAGTGGGGAGAGGTAGTCAATAAATAAATTTATAATATGTCAACTGGTAAAAAGTTTTAGATAAAAGAGTAAAGCAAGTAAAGTAGGAGAGAGAGCTAGACAACAGGGCATAGGGTGGTCAGGGAGGCCACCTATGGAAAAGTGATGTTTGAGAAGATACCTAAAGGGAGGGAGGGAGTCACTTGGAAGTCCGAAGAAGTTGCTGGCAGAGGGAACTGCAAGGGCCAAGACCTAGGGGAGAAATGTATGAAGAAAGTGTTGGGTGCAGCTGGGAAGTAATTGGAAATGGCATAGGCCATGTAGGCCATGTGAGGACTGGCTTTTTACTCAAGAGAGCTGGGAGGACATTGGAGGTTTCTTAGCAAAGGAGTGCCTCAGTTTGCCTTCTGTCATATATGCACGCTTCCCTCTGGCTGCTGTGTGGACTGGCCTGCCTTTATGGGCAGGGTGGTGTGTAAGAGACAGGGCAGAATCAGGCCTTAGCGGCTCTGGCACAGTCCAAGTGAGATACAGTGGTGGCTTTGACATGGTGGACATGGTGAAGGTGCGAGAAGCCGAAGGCCCTTGGTAAGTCTTAGCTATTGTCATTAGGTAGCTTTGAAAGTTTATGTTGACTTCTAAGCCTCAGTTTCTTCACCACACAGCTAAGGGGGTAGGCTCGTTCATCATTCCTTCTTGGATCTTACGAAGTCCTTCCAGTTTCTGAAGAGCTGTGTAAGTAGCATCTACATTTAAATGGGTTTGAGAGTAGATGCTGCTGAATGAAAATAATCTTGGATTCAGTCTTTTGATAAATGGTGTTGTGAGGTGAAGAATAACCCTTTGATTTATTTCGTAAAGGGTTTTAAAGACATTTGGATGCTTCAATGAGTTTCTTACATTTTGGGAATGTAAAGAATAGAATAAAAAGTACCAAACCTGCCCAGAATATTTTTACATGGAAAATTGCCTTTTATTTTAAAAATGCTCCATTTCTTCTCAGTCTATGGAATGGTTCATTTGGAGAGTGGGGAGAAAGCCTAGATCAATTCTTTGTTAAAATTAAAGCTAAGCAGAGTCAAACTACCCTTTACAGGGAAAAAGTCATTAGCAAATTAATGAATTATAGAACTTAAAAACATTTTCATGGTTGTACAGTGATGGATAGACAAACTTTGCTCTGCGCTTCAATTACAGGCATTTGTGTCTAAAAACAGTCCCTGAGATTGTGACTCTTTATGACAGGCAACAGTAAAATTTCAATGGACTGCATGGCTACTGGAAACTGCTAAAAAGGCCAAAGAAGGGGGAGGCAGTCGAACAGATGACTAGCATGCAAAAAGGAAACATAAGCAGGTTTTTCAAAATAGACTTTGCCAAATGACTTTCCCAGATAGCAAGAGTAAATCACTTCCTTTTTCCTTGCTATTTAATGTTGTGTTCAAATGTACACATGCAGAATTTCTTATTTGGGGAGGAGACTACAGCACTGACATTGATTCTGAAGCCATTCTATGAGTATTGCTGTGTGCTATGACACCAGGGACCAAAAGAGACATACTTGAAAAATGCACAAGTCTTGTCCTTGAGAAGCTTGTAGTTCACTCTGGTGACTGAGGCGGAAGGTAGTGGTGGGTAAAATAATAAAGACCTCAGACCTATAGCCTTAGCACTGGGGGTGGGGGGTGTGGGCTGGAGAAGGATTCACCCTCATTTGGAGGACCAAGTCAGCTTTTTGGAGGAGACAGCATATCTCTGACCACATGTATACCAGCAACTTCCAGAAAACCCACAAAAGCAAGTCTTCAAAGACCACATTGCAGCTCTGTTCATGGTCTGAATTCTAAACCTATTCTTCTCTTGACCTGGCAACCAGCTGAGCCCTGTTCCCAGAGGCTGCCTTTTGTCTCCTGCGCTGGTCCAGGTAGACTCGGGCCTCCTTCCCTTCTCCATCACTGTCTTCTTAGGCTTCCACTGGGACCTTATTTGCTAGGTCTGGCTTTGACCTTCAGACCACTTGCTTTCTAGAGCTGGGGTTCTCAAACTCAGCAATATTGACATTATAGGCTGGGAAATCCTTTGTCGTGGGGGCTGTCCTGTATATTATGGGATGTTCAGCACTAGATGCCGGAGTATCCCCCTTCTCAGTGTGACAACCAAGAAAGTCCTCAGAAATTAACATATGTTGGGGGCGGGGAAGGACAAAGAACGTTATACCCATTATTCATATTTATACAGATGACATGAAATTTATTCAGTCTAATCTAGAGTAGAAACTTGCACATCAGAAACCCCTTCCTTTTTATTGGCAAGTCATTGTTCCCTGACACAACACGAGCACTTCACAAAAGTTCCACAAAAATTCCTAAAGTGAAGGAGGACCTGTGGATGTAAGGCCTTTGTAATATTGAGAAATTTGTGTCAGTTTTGCATTCCGTTCCACAATGTCGCCATGTTTATTTTTGGTAAGAACATAATGTTCTCTCCACACCCATAAATGCAGTACAATTAAAGCATCCCAAATGTTTACCTTCTTTATCCTGTGGTTCGATTCGCTCCCCAGCCCAGACCCCAAAGCGTGGTTGTAGTGCACTCTGAGGAACAGGGCACTGCAGTTTTATAGGCCAGCCAGGCTTTCAACTTTCCGTGATTGTTTTTGTCCGGCCAGTCTCTGCTCATGATAAATATTCATGTAGGCCACAAAATATACAAACTCAGCACTCTTTTGTTTACCTAGTTAGGTAGGAGGGTAAACATTTATCAAGCTATTTTCCTATCTTTCGATTCATGATTAAAATTCTTAATTATTTCAGGAACAATGGTCATGGTTATCAAATCATTATGTTGGACACACACAAAATTGTGTTGTAGCAAAGTAATTAGGGGACAACCATAAAACTTGGCAGTCAATGCCAGCTCCTAACATTTCATTATTTTCGGTTTATTTATGAGGAAACCAGAGCCAGCCTCCTGCTTGTGTTTTAATTAGCGCAGGAAGGATTGATTTCAGAAAACCTGCATGCTGAAGAATAATGAGCCTACTCTCAGGAGGAGTTCAAGGTTTCAAAGGCATGTGCTGCTTCCTGCCCCAGGGATGTCACTGTGGGCCCATTAGCGTGTCTGAGACATCGCTGAAGTGCACCCCCTCTGGAGAAAGCTCGCTCCTGTGAAAGGTAACGAGAACCCTCGGTGACGGGAAGCAGAGAGTGTTCTGCTCCACTCAGGGTAACAGAAAGGACACTGCTTCCAGCTTTCAGAACTGGTGGCATGAATGAAAGATATTTTAAGATTCTTTCCAGCAGGGCTTTGTGCGTCTACTGAGAGCCAAGATGTATTTCTTCTGTGCTTCTCCAGCCTCACCTTTAGCAATTCCAAGAGGCGGGTCTGTTCTTCCACCCGTTGTTTGCCAATGAGGAATGCAACAGGTCTGGATGGCAGTGCCCTAGGCCCAGTTTCATTTTTCTCGTTATCCATGGTGTTTCTGTTTTCATTTGCTGCTTTTTAGTTCTCCTTTTTATTCCCTCTGTGACTTTATTTTCTTGTTGCTAAATGGCATAAAGAGTTTCTTAGTTTTGTAGTTTTAGGAAAACTTGCTGGGTAGAAGGAGACCAAGATTGGATCTAAGAGTCGTGTGGAAATCCTGACTAATGCAGAAGAAAACTCAGGAGGCATGCTGCCAAGGTGCCAATTTGACTTTTAGAGGAATCATGTTTGGGTGACTTAAAAGGAGAGCTACACAAAGTCGGGATGAGCACCACACAGCTTCTGCACAAATCACTAGCCTGAGAGACCTGGATTTAAACTTGGCACCCAAATTTGATGAACCAAAGTGATAGAGAAAACAGATGTTATTTTACTTTCTTTAAAAACAACAACAACAACAAACCACACATACACTTGAACTTAAAGTATTTGCCCTCCTTTTAGACATGAGTTTTTAAGGAATATCTCATATTATATATTTCTCCCAGTCCACTACCTCTTCCATCTAACAATACTCAGAATGAATGGGTCTGGAGCTCCCCCCGCAACATGCAACAAAGCCCAGAAAATAGAAATGAAATGTTCTGAATTCAGAGGCTAGTTCCAGTCCACCTCCAATCAGATAACATTTTCTATCTAAATTTAGTTTATCTGAAATGTGTTGATTTTAGACCTGAATTGTTCAGGTGATTAATTTATCTCATAGAGAAGATTAAGTGAAGAGTTAAATGTTTTAAATTGCAGAATAAGTTCAAATAGCAGCTTATATTAATTAAAGTAATTACAGTTCATTCATTCATGACTTTGGTCTTGTTAGCTTGGTGCTGCTTCCAAACCTATGGATTAGTTGGCATTCTATAAATTCAGGAGGGTTTGGCTGGGCTTGACTTCTCCAGATTGCCTGGTGTGTGTGTGTGTGTGTGTGTGTGTGTGTGTGTGTGAGAGAGAGAGAGAGAAAGAGAGAGAGAGGTGGGGGGGGAGAAAGGGAAAGTGGGGAAGAGTGGGGAGGGAGGGAAAGGCAATCCTCATTTTAATTACCAGGAATAAACAAAGGTAACTTGGGGAGAGGAAGCAAAGTAGCTGCCTGTGCTTGTTTTTGATTCCATCTAGTGAATGTCAGGGAAGGCTCCATCAAGAGGAGAGAGGAAACATGTCTTTTTTTTTTTAAGCTGACTGAGGCAGAGATTTAATATCTATTCTTTAAACCTTTCTCTGCTAATAGTTGCTGTCTTTGACACCAATTTAGAATCTTCCCACACATAGCTGGACTCCTGGCCCATACATCAGTTGCATGGCAATTAATGATCCCAAATAACTCATTTTCCCCGGTAATCCCAGCTTTTCTCCTGGACAGGTTGGCCCGCTTCACTTCTGTCTCTTCAGCCTCCTCCCTACCCTTCCATTAGCTCTGGACTCTCCTCCATACTTATGTTCGGTGAATGAGTTCTCAACCCAAAAGAGAAAATTAAAAACAAACAAGCCCTTTTTACCTACTTTGGCAGGAGTTCCTGTCTTTAATGAGGCCAGTATTCACCCTTTTCTTTTTAGTCACCATTGACAGACTTGATGCCACAGCCAGGACAGACCGAAGAGCGAGTATCATCCCATTTCAAGCCAAAGTGATATAGCTGACAATTACTGTAGAGAAGTTATAACTAAGAAGAGAGGATGAGTAGAATTTCTGACTACAGGCGAAAAGAGTTATTTTCAGGTCTAGTGATAGTTTTATTGATGTACAGTGTTGTTTATCCTTAGTGCCCTGATAGCCACTCATAAAAAACATCCAGAGGTTGACCCAAAAGCCCTTAGAAATTTTTACGCGATGTTAACATAGAATATCACCCAGGAGTGTGTGAGTGCCTGCATCTTTTAGTAAATTGTAATTCAGTCCCCTTCTTCAGTGTTCAGCTTGTATTTAGTCAGTGGGATCTTTAAAAAACACAGATTGTGTGATGTCAGCCCTCCTTAAAACGATTTTGTGGTTCTCATTGTATTTATGGTGAAACCCTATATTCTTTTCATGGCTTTTAAGGCCCTCCAGGACCTGGCCCTGTCTGTTCAACATCACCTGGGAGCCTCACCTCCCTGGCTGTCTACGCTTCAGCCAAGACTGGCCGCTCTGGTGTTCTTCCAACAGCCGAGCACACGCATTTCATTTGCTGTTCCTCCTGCCTGGAACATGGTTCCCCGGGCACTTTTCTAGTTTTTCATCCTTAACTTCTTAACTCAAATGTCACCTTTTGCGAGAGGCCTTTTTAAATGTAGGCCCTAGCCTGGGCTCTTTACTGCGAAGTCATCTTCTCCACAGTATTTACCCCATTTAAAATTGTTCTCTTTATTACCTGGTGTGGTCTTTCCGCACCAGCAGGTAAGAGCCTTGAGAGGAGAAGCTGGCCTTTCTTCTTCACAGCTGTGAGAAGTGAAGACGAACTGATTGTATGAGTGAACTGATGAATAATGCACAGCCATGGATCCGTGGAGGAAGAGCTGTTGCGCAGTCCCCTCCTGGCCCTCCTTTACTCAGCCTGAGAACAGGCAGCTCTCTCCTTGGGTTGACATGTGATGACTGAGAAGTCTGGGTTGTAGATGCTGTAGGGGTTATGTGTAAGTTCATGTTAGGCAGCAGTCAAAGTTGTTGAACCTAAATTTAAAATGTTAGAAAATACCCTTGTAAGTGGTGAAAACTGAATTGGTAAGATGAGCACAGAAAAGACAAAGGTGGGGGAAAAAGCCCAAAACACAAGTATAGCAATACAATAGCTGTATTAGTGGTATTATTGTTTCCCCATCCTGATTAGTAGACTCTGAGGCTCTTTGAAGTAACCTGATATTGAACATTAAGAGGGATGAGCAATGAAGGTGCTGTCTCTCCAGATTTCTTCTTTAATCTTACTTAACAAGCACTTACATAGTGTTCATTACGCTCCAGGTACTTCTCTGAATACTTGACAATGCCTTCTCAGGTTAAGTTTCCTGGAAGCAGTAGTTGAGACAGAGTTTGGGATGTTTATTAGGGACTAACAATGCCTTTGAAGAGAAGGGAGAGAAAGCAGGAAAAAGTTGATCTGCAGTACTGGCTCAGCAAAGCCTCTCTGCCAACCTGGCAGGAAGCTGGGGATAAGTGATGCTTGACAGGGTGTCTGCATCAGACTGGAATGGCCCACCTTTATACACCCACGTTGCTCAGTCGCCAATCATAGGCGTCCCCAGGAAGGGCATGGCCTCCTTGGGCCGAGCAGCTCTCTTCAGCTGAGACAGACTGGAGTTGCCCAGAGCTGGAGTTTGTCTGCTGACCATCCTCCCTGCAGCTGGGCAGCACATCTCTGTGTCTACTCAAATACTAACTACTTTAACTCCTGTGACAACCTTGTGAGGCTGGTCCTTTTATAGGTCCCATTGAACAGACAAGAAAACTGTGCATGGAGTCATTGGGTAATTTGCCAGTCCTCGGTCAGGTAGCAGAGCTGAGATTTGACCCAGGCAGTGTGGTTCCAGAACAAGAGCTCTTAACTAGTCAGCTTTGCTGTGTTAGCTATTACTTCATAGAGAGAGTTGAGAATAGCCTGGTAATAATAACAAAACAATATTGGCATTGCACTTTGACACTGTAAAGTGCTTTCACGTTAGTGTTTTAGTTTTTTATTTAGCTCTTACAAAAGTGGTATGTACAAGTGTGTGTGTAAGCTTCACTTCGTATTGGCTCATTTATTAAAGATAATGCCAAAAGGTGACAATTTGGGGCTGTTTACTGCCTTCGAATATTAACCCTGCTTGTAAAAATTTAAGAATCAGGACTAGATGCCGAGGGGCAATGACTGGGATTGAATTCCTGCGTAGGAAGAAGGAAAGGCCCCTTTGGAGTTTAGGGAAGGAGTGAGTAGGTGGAAGAAGGACTGTAAAATGCCGGGAAAGGCCAACCAGTTTTGTGCTCTGCAAGTCACAAGAGTGAGATATTAGATAAAAGGGCTCGAGGGCAAAGCAGGTGGCACCTTAGGAAAAGGGTAAAGGAAGGAGAAGAGGGTTGAGCAGGTGTGAGCAGGGTCGGCACCGGACACTCTTCAGAGGGTCTCTAAGGTAGTACAACACTGTGATGGACCAGGAGGGCATCAAGGGAGGTGAGCCACAGGGGTCTGGGCTTCTCCTCAAAGGGAAACGTGTGGACTTGGACAGAGGTGGGAAGGAAAAAGGAAACCCAGTGAGAGCAGAGCATTTTTTTCATCGCTGTTTGTGGAACTATATATTTTTTTAAAAATTAGACTTCTTGTTTCTAAAGATCAGGCTTACTTAGGTAAGGAGGAAATCCAAGGATAGCAAGTTTTAAAAAAATTTTTTCATCCTCACCCAAGGATGTTTATTGATTTTAGAGAGAGGAAGGGAGAGAGAAACATTGGTATGAGAGAGAAACATTGAGCAGTTGCCTTCCCTAAGCGCCCAACTAAGGCTCGAGTCTGGGACTAGGCAAGTGCCCTGACTGATTTGGTTTTCAGGACAATGCTCCAACCAACTGAGGCACCCGGCCAGCGCCAGGGATGATGAGTGTTATCTTGGATGATTCTGAATACACATTTTCCCATTGTGCAATTCTATTTTTGCCTAGAAGAGATCATGCAAGAGAAGTCATTATCTTGAAGATCTTTAGCTCCAGTGAAATTCACTGGTTGCACATTCCTTTTCTGGAGTTTGGTGAAATCCCCTCTTTGAGCCCCATTGAGAAATTCTGTTTTAATCCTGCACTACTTTATTTGTATATGAAAACAGGGTCCAAAAGGCTGAAACAAAATGTTGGTAGGAAGTGCTGTCTGCAAAAATAGTAAGTGGGGATAAAATTCAGCAACATGACATGTAAACTTCCTAGCAGACCAAATGCGTCCTGTGAGCTAGAGGGATTAAAGGATTCTACTTGGGATCTGAATAAAGGTCATTCTTGTTACTGAACGGATTATGTCACTGTCACTGACCCTTATGTTAACAGGTTCTTTCCCTTGTCACATACTCTGTCACATTCTCTTATGGGTACTTCAACACAATTTGCCCATATTCATACCACATAAAGCCGTCTTAGAAACTTGCCCTATAAACCCACAGAATAACAATACTCTACATAATTCACAAAGCAAAGCAAATATGAAGATGTTAGAATCTAATTTACAACTACAAGAGAACTCATGATGCAGATTTCAGAATAGTTACTCAAACTGATTTATTACACTAAACCAAATGGAAAGAATGTGAAGAGAATGTATTCATGTATGTGGAACGTAGAATATTTTAATGCCATCCTCTTGAAAATGAGCATGATTTCAGAGCAATGCAGCTGTTTCCTGGAGTAAGTGGTTTGTATTTGGAATGGGAGAGCAACAAATTTTTATGAATTCTAGGATTCTACTAAAGACTCTTTTCCTAAACACGACAGGCTTATGAAAGCAGAAGCAGGGATAAACGTGGAGGGTCACCGTCTAGCAGTAGAGAGCGAAGCAATGCTAGAAGGGAGAGGAGGTATCTTGGAACCCTTCAGGCGCCCTGATGACCATTGCCAATTCTGATCTGCCTTTCCACAGTCACTTTTCAGCTGGTCATAGTACATGGGACCCAGTGAAAATGAGCTTTATTGCAGAAAGCACTCAAAAGTTGGGTTGTTTCAGGACTTTGAGGTGCCTACATTCAATCCTTAGACATTGCCTTTGGAAGCCACCTTGACTTCTAAGACATTTGTCTCTTCCAAGATTTGGTATCAAAAAATGTACTGTTTCATAGAATGCTATGCATAACAGAAAAATCGGGCATGTTCTTGTGAAAAAATCAAAGCACTTGAATATTTAGAGGTGACACTTCTGGATTATAGGGTATACACATCTAATAGTTTTGTAGATACTGCTAGCTTTCGGTCCAGAGTGGCTGAACCAACTAAATACATTTTTCCATTCCCATATGTGATGTATCTCCACATAGCTGAACCAACCCTAGGGCAAGCTCATGTTCCAAAAGGCAACATCCAAGTCACTAAAATTTAATCTCTAGAAGACATTTGGTCACAGATAGATCTAAAATGAATTCGAAGGGCACTTGATATGGGTGGACCCTTGTTCCTGTGCCTCTCCCCTGTGATGCAGGCCATACACGTACTCATCAGCCTGGTGTTGTCCTCGAGTTAACTGTACACTTCTTCCATGAGATGACATTCAAGCCACATGAAGACAGCAAGGTCAGGGAGGGCTGGAAGAGAAAGTGAGCCTGGCTCATAAAACCAAGAGGCACTTACAATTTAACAAGATTAACAAGTGCTGTTGAAAAGAGCTACCCGGCCTGAGTCACGGGGGAAGGATGCCAGCTCAGTTCTCTTGGCATTGCTGTCACACGACACCATGGAAAGCTATGGAAAGCCTTGCTTGAAATAGCAATAAAGTTTTCTGGAAAATGATTGTATCTTTAATGATTATTTCTCTTGCACCTTTATGGAAGGAATGAGTCATTCTTTTTCACTGTTTTTTGTTGTTAACATTTCTTTTGTCTGCCTTACTGAGAAGGTCAAGTCTGAAGCCGTGCAGGTTTTAAAATCCAAGTCATTAAATACGTAGTAAACTCACACTGCACTGTTTTGGAAAAACTTCAACTAAAAAACTGTGGTGGATCCAGCAACAGCAAGCTGAGGAAGACAATTCTTCCCTCTTCAGGCTGTGTGGAAAGGCATGAATTAATGGGATTCTCTAAACTACTCATCACTCAAATGTCTCTCAATGTGCTTGTCCATGGGCAAAAGCAGTTCTCCAACACCAGTTTTTATGACAACTGCAGTTTTCAGAACACATATATCTCATATGCTGAAAGTTGGCTTTAAATGCTTAATAACCAGGAGATCTCAGGGATATTGGGCAATCCCTCAGTAAGCAATTTGTTAAGTGCTATATATATAAAAGGAGCTCTCATAAAGTTATGTTAGATATATATGTACACTGCAGTATAGGCAGGTAAACAGACATTTGTTTAGATGCCTGATTTTGGGGTGACATCCATATAGACGCTATCAGGGCTCTCTGCCTGCCAGGGCAGGTAGACTGGTGTTTCTACTATGTCAGACACGTCTAGTTGATTACCTATTATCCAATCCTCCCTTCGTTCTTACCCCAGAACCTATTTGGGGGCAAGTGGCTACTTGCCAGCTATAAAGCTCTATTTCCTCAGACTTTCTTGTTCCAGAAAATCATCATGTAACATAGTTCTGGCCAATGAAATTTAAAAAGAAGCCTAGATGATGAGGCTTTCAGAAAAGCCACTGTTTTCCCCATAAAAAGCTGGCCTATGCCTTTTGATCTTTGGTTACAGGCGCTCCTGGTCTCAGTGATGTCATAGGTCCCCCTCTCCCAATGGTACAATACGATTCTCTAGTAAACAAGTAACATCAAGAACAAAAGTCAGTTTCATGCCTCAGAGCACCAAATAATCAAGACTTCCTTAGTATATGTGCATCTGTACATGTACATGTGACCTTGTGTGTGCGTGTGCGTCGATGACATTGTTCTTTAGCAAAGAAGGGAAACCTAGACTTATTTTTTCTTTCACTCAAAGATCTAGTTTAAATTATGTAAAAATATATTTTAGGTTGGTAAACAGAAATGGGCCTATGAATTGAGAGGACAAGAATCCAGAGCAGTGGACTCCTGTTTGGCTTTCTTAATAAAGCCCTTTCCCCAGTGAATAGTTTGGTCAGAGTGGGGTACTTGACACCTGCGTGTGAGCGAGCCTGGAAAGGCAGACTGGGGGCTGACTGTAGGGTACCTTGAGGCCAGGTTCAGGAGTTGGGAATTTATCCTGGAGGATGGCTTTTCCCAAAGGCTTCATTAGAACCTTGAAACAATAAGATGTTTCACAAAAGGAGAGTTCCATGGTCAGATAAATTTGAAAACTATGCATGCTATATCCCTCTCAAAAACTCACACTTGTACTTACATATTAAAGGCTGAGTTCTGCATTAAAGGAGATGGTTAAACTTCATTCAGGTTGACCTCACCCTCTCTTAATACCTGTTAGCAAGGACTCATACGCTGTGAAAGGTACTAGAGGGGCAGTGGGGAGCCACTGCAGGTCTTCGAAAAGAGTAATATTAGCATATGCTGTAGAACTATTTCTGAAAACAATATATATATATATCCTGGGACAAGATTTGGGGAAGAGGGTGCTTGAAGGAAAAACTAGAGGCAAGGAATCATTAGGTCGGGGGCTCGTCAACTTGGCTACATATCGGAATCACTTGGGATTAAAAAATTTTTCTAGACTTTATTGCACTTCTAGATTCAGTAGGTGTGGGTTGGGCCTGGAAGTGTGTGTGTGTAATATAAAGACTAGTGTTGGGAATTTATGAGTCCAAATTAATCAAGAGAATTATGATAGCTCACTTAAAAGTTAGTGAGACTAGTTCTTGGATAGAGGCAGTGGGAATAAAAAATGGGAAGGATGAAATAAACAAAGTGAAGCAAAAATCTACACGCCTTGGCAAGTGGTTGAATGTGAGGCTGGCATAGAAGAGGGAGGAATAAAAGGGGTTTTAAGCACCTCTTTGATTCCTGGTCTATTGAGGAGGATGAAGGTATAACTATTGGAGGTTAAAGTCAGGGGATAAGTAAGTATTTTGAGGGAAGATGATGTTCTGGCCTTGTTTTGTTTTGTTTTGTTTTGTTTTGTACAAACAGCACATGGAGAGCCATTGCTGAGGGCACAGGTCTTTATCCGGACATTAGGAAGTTTCCCTCATTCCTGGAAGATGAGAACAGTTGTGGCTGCCCCACCAGTGGGATGTATGGGATGGGGGTGTCTCCGACCAGGCCACACAGTCCAAATGGAAGATACCAGTCAGTCACGAAGTCATGAGAGTGTCACACAAGCCTGGCTATAGGCCCAGGCATCACATAGGAGCCTGGGTGGCCTTGGACATGTTTTGATTGGGATGCCACATATGTGAAGGTTTACCAGGCCATTGGAAATGTAGGTTTCCAATGCAAGAGAATGAAGGAGTCTAGAGCCACGGAGAAATGGTGCTTACAACTTGGGATGCCAAGTGTTCCAAGGAATGGAGTGTAAAGAAGAGGAAAGCCAGGACTAAAGCCATGGGAAAACCCATATTCCAGGCTTGGAATTCAGCAGGAATGGTCAGAGAAGCAGAACAGCCACGAACTGTGTTGTGAATGTCAGGGAGGAAGGCATCCAGAAGCATGCATTGGTTCAGTCAGGGTCCTCTTCTCCCAGCCAGATCCTTCAGCAGACAAGCCTGTGCTGCAGGCTTTGGGCCTGACTTCCAGCTCTACTTCTTTACATTGTGTTCTTGAGCAAGTGTACTTAACCTCTCAGAGCCTCAGTTTCCTCATGTATAAAATGAGGATTCCATTGCCTTCATGCTATAGATTAGTGCCTAATGTAATACTGTGTAAAATGGTAGATAATGGTATATATGTTACACTATATTACATATTATTATTATCTTAGTGAGGTGTCCTTTGACTCTATTAAAATTAGTTGTATAGATAAAATAAGTGAGAAAGAGAAATAATCAACCATGTTTCTATTATCTTAAAAATCAGTTCTTTGGAGTTGCCATTTAAATTCCTCCATTTAGCATCACTACAATTTTGAATGCTTTTGAACTTAACTTTATACCCTAAGAATTTCCTCTCATTGTTACCTAATTTGCTTATTTATCATTTTACTTACTCAACAATTTTTTAATCAGTGGACATTTAAGTAGTTTCCAATGTGGTTGCTTGCTTTATTTTAAATGATGATCTAGCAAAGATGTAACAATGGAAGCAAAAGTCAGAGCAAAACAGAGCTTTGAAGATGTTATGCTGCTGGTTTTGAACATGGGGAGAGGGGACCATGAGCCAGGGAATGTGAGTGGCCGCCAGAAATTGGAAAAGGCAAGGAAATGGATTCTCCCCCAGAGCCTTCTGAATGCAGCCCTGAATACACCTTGATTTAAGAACATCTGACCTCCAGAACTGCATCTTGGTGCTGAATCGAGAAGTCTGTATTATAACAAGAGAGCAATGGAGAAACAAGAATTGAGATAAAAGAGTCTGTTCATGGCCAAGATATTCTCATTATACAGACAATATCCAGAGATGTGAACACAGCTGTGAGAGTTGTTGATCATGGCTTACACACTGAAGACTGTGCCAGAAATGTTATTGGAATCATTCATATTTCTCCTACAGCAAGCAAAGCAAGATGAGATAGATGGATTCTATTGTGTGCAAGATCCTAGCACCTATGTTGGTGAAAGTGGGTTTAACACATTATCATTATGGATCTTCATCAAAAGGAAATTCAAGGCATTTTCAGCTTTCCCATGGACAACCTTAGAGCCTCACCTTTCCTGCTTCAGTGTATCCAGGAAGAAATTTCAAATTACAGAAATGCAGTCATTGTAGCCAAGTTTCCTAATGCTGCAAAAAGGGCCAGTCGTCTTCTGAGAGACTATCTTGGTTTAGCTTTAACCCATGGAGAAGCTCAGTGTACTGTGCTGGACATGAATGATGGGCATCACTTTCCCCCAGTGGTCAAAAATGCTACTGTCCATCCTAGCCTGGAGTTGTCATTGATGATGTTCAAAGAGAAGCCACCAACAACTGTAGTCTAAGACATTGGTGGGAGCATAGTAATCATGGTGGATGACATTATTGATGATGTGGAAAGTTTCACTGCAGCTGCGGAGATCCTGAAAGAGAGAGGTGCTTATGAGATCTATGTCATGGCCACTCAAGGTGTCCTTTCTGCAGAGGCCCTTCACCTGACTGATGTGGTGGTGGTGACCAATAATGTCCCTCACAAGATGTAGAAGCTACAATGTCCCAAGATAAAGACTGTAGTATCAGTTTGATTCTTTCTGAGGCAATTTGGAGAATCTGCAATGGGGAGTCCATGGTGTACCTTTTCTGAAACATCAGTGTGGATGACCAGCTTTCATGGTTTCCTTGACCCAGCACTCCTAAAGAAAACAGTGCCAGCAATTATTTACACAGTGTTCCCTTTCAAGGGAGTCAGATAGTCAAGAGGGAGACAAAGACAATGGATAAATGGCCTTAAATGTATGCTCTCATCATTCTGTTCATTAAAGAAAAGACACAGGCAAAGAGTCTGAAAATATTTTAGTATTGAAAAGAAGTTAATGGCAGATAAAGGTTTAACTCTATAATTGTTCATTCAGTTGTGTCAATGGCAGGGAACTGTGTTAATATTGAACTTGGTTAGGGAAGCTGAGTGCTCTGGCACTGTTTCCAAGCCAATTGTCCTCTCCTTAGTCAACCTCACATATTTATTTTACAGAGAATCATATTTTTCTCTGAGAAACTACTGTGCCTAGAGCCATGGAACAAGTAAGTGCTTGTAGTGTTACCCCCCAACAAGGATGCCAGAGTAGAGGACAACACCCTCATTTGATGTCTGTGTGGCTCTTCAGTTGCAAATAAAAGAATCTGTTGTCTTGAAAAAAACCTCATAAAAAGATGATCTAATTAATTTCAACATTAATTAGCCCTTTAATTTTTATTAATTATTTCCTTTTGGATGAACTATCAGCAGAAGAATTATTGAGTCAAAAGGTATGAACAGTGAATGATTTGAAAATATATTGCTGATTGACTTTCCAAGAGTTGTATCAATTAGCAGTTTCCAAGGGTTGTACCTGTTAACAAAGTCTGAATGTGCCAGACTCAAGGTTCTCACCAGACCTAGAAATCTTATTATTTTTTATATTTTTGCCAGCGTAATGGAAAATGACTCACAGGAAAAAGTTTATTGTTGCTTAATTTGTCTTTTGATTAAAAAATGGAGCTAGATAATGAATAATTTCCCATATGTTTATTTTACTAATTATATCTTCTCCTGTAGAAAAGTCCTGTTGATATTAGTACAAAGGTAACCTTGTTCACTTTTAAAAATTAAGGTGTTAACTATAAAAAACAGTATATAAGGTCCTCAAAAAATTTAAAATGAAATGGCCTTATGACAGCAATTTCACTTCTGAATATTTACCTGAACAAATCCAAAACACTAATTCAAAAGAATATATGCACCTCTATGTTCATTACGGTGTTATTTACAATAGCCAAGATATGGAAGCACCCCCAAATGCGTATAAATACACAAGTGGATAAAAAAGTTGTGGTACATATATACAATGAAATATTCCTCAGTCATAAAAAGGAATGAAATCTTACCCTTTGTGACAGCATTAGATGGAACTAGAGGGTGTTATGCTCATGAAACTAGTCAGAGAAAGACAAATGCCATGTGATTTCTCTTATGTGTGCAATCTAAAGAAAAAAATAAACAAACAACATTGAAACAGATTCATACATGCAGAGATGGAAATGGTGTTGCCAGAGTGTAGGAATGCTGGGGAACTGGGTGAAAAAGATAAAGAGATTAAGAAGTACAAATTTGTAGTTACAGAATAGTCACAGGAATGTAAAGCACAGCATAGGGAATATCATCAACAATATTATAATAATAATGTACGGTGCCAGGTAGGTACATGAAACATCAAGGGTACCACTTTGTAAAGTATATGATTGTCTAACTACTATGCTGTACACCAGAAACCAATATAAAATAATACTGAAAGTAAACTGCAGTTGAAAATAAATCAATTTTTTAAAAATTAAAGGCTTATGGAAGTTGCTCTTGGAAAGTTGAAAGAAAATGAAGAAATGGGTAGGATATTCTGTCAGTCAAGTTCTTAATCTTGAACACGGTGAGGGAGGAGTATTTAATAAAGGGAATATTTACAAAGGCAGGGTAATGTTAAGAGAAGCTAACGGGATGGTGCCTTGCCCAGGACTGGCAACAATGGTGCCATTTCTAGGCCTGAAGTGTTAAAGAGAAGGCCCAGGTAATAAAACCCAGAGCAACAGTTACAGGAAAGGGCTCCCTCAGAGGGGCTGCAGCTTTTGAAAGACACAGTCAACCAACCCGTGGTTACCTGGAAAGAAGGGAACAGAGTATGAATATCCTGACCTGGATGATTTCTCTGATCTCCTGGGGTGCCTCCCACTGGCCCACCCTGCCCCAGCTGTCGGAGGGCAGTTAATGTAATCCAGAGAGGTCAGTCTCCTGAAGCCCTGAGCAGGATGAAAAAGAGAGGTGAATGTGTTTGGAAGAACAAATGGGAAATATTCAGCACAGGTGTTGTGGCATTAAGGTGTTTGAGAGTGGCTAGGTAATCTGAGCCTTCACAAATTGATTCAAGATTGTGGAGCTAAGGTTTCACTTAATTCAATTTTTGAGTATTATTAACAGATTATTTAGTTTACCTAATTTAGCCTTCAACTAGAAACAAATTAGAATGTTAATGCTGTTACTTGATCTTTTTTAGGAATCCAAATAGTAGAATTTATTCCTTTCTTGAAAGAAATTTTATTGGGTCAGAATCTCAGAAGCAGGTAAGAAAGAAGCACTACAGATCTCAGAAGTGAGTAAGAGGCAAAGGGATAAGCGAAGGGGAAACAGTTCAGGAATGTTAAGAATGAAAGGGATTATAGTGAGTCTACCCCAGACTTTCTAATTCAGTAGGTTGGATGGGTCTTGGAAATCTGTATTTGTAACAAGGCTTCCAAATGATTCTGATGGAGCCAGTGGGCTGTCATTTGGAGCAAATGAACAACAACACAAAATTAAGACAGAAGCTTCAAAATCTACAATCTCAGAGACATTCATGAACTCAACCCACATGGAAATGCCAGACTTGAAGGTGATCAAACAACTCACCAGGGACGAGGATTCCCTTGTCTTGAAAGCCAGTGTTTGCAGCCACAACTGTGTATGACAGTTAATAACAATGGTGATTATAACAATAAACACATCCTACAGGCTGAACCCTGTGACAAGCATTTAATGTGCATTATCTCACTGAAGCCTCTCAACAACTTCATGAAGTGCTATTAGCATCCATGTTTTATAGAAGATGAAACATAGGCTCATGATGATTGAGCATAAACCTTACGTCCTGAGGTTCCTAGTTTGTCTTCCTTGTTATCGCTATCTTTTAGAATTTTCTTATATTTATTTTATATATAATATCCAGAGTTTTTAGTAGTACCTAATGGGAGGAATAGAGAAAAGTATGCTACTTTATCTTTGTAGGGGCAGAAGTACTTTAAAATATTTTTTAAACAAAGAGGATCATTATACTTTACTCTAGCAAGAGTCATTGGTCTCATGCCTCCACAGCTCCCCAGTCTTTGGCCATGCATGTAAATATTTGTAAGAAGTTATAACCACAGTTCATAGTATTATGATGGAGTACTTAAGACTTTGGGCTTTGACTTGAGTTCCAACTCCACAACTGACTATGTGATCCAGTATAAAGACCACACAAAAACCCTGGACTTCTACCTCTACCCATGGTACCCCTTCCCTGCTTGCTGAGGAAAAGTCTCGGGTCAATATCTAAGCTCCCACCACTGGAACCTAGGAAAAGAAGAGCAAAGTAATCCCAAAGCAAGCACAAGGAATGAAATAGGAAAGACAACAGCAGAAAAATCAATGATGTTGAAAATAGAAAGACAATGGAGAAAATCACCACAACAAAGTGCTGTTTTTTCAAAGGTTGTGTGTTTGATAGAACTGAAAAACTTCTATCAAGACTGACGAAAGAAAAAAGAGACAGAAGGTACAAGGGCCATGTGGCGACCCAGCAAGAAGACAGCCATACTGGCCAAGGAGTGAGGCTCCAAGAAAAGCCAAACCTGCTGATACCTTGATCTTGGATCTATAGTCTCTGCCACTGTGAGAAAATGAATTTCTGTTGTTTAAGCCACCCAGTCTGTGGTGTTTTATCATGACAACGCTAGCAGATGAATACATCTGCCATCTGGAAAGTGTCTCCCTCAACCACGGAAAAGAGACCTCATGATCTATAACTTTGATGAGCTCCATCTGCCACCCTTGACAGACTTCTTCAACAACAGCCCTGGGCACTTGTGGGCCCCTCCACAACAGAAGGTGCTTGGCCCCCAGAATGGTGAGGATGGTGTGGAAGGCAAGACCCAGCAGAGGAACTTGAGTGGGGCTGGACCATGGTGAAAACCTTTCTGGTCACAGGTGCAGAAGTTCTTCATGGCTGACAGAGCTGCATCTTGGTAGGTTATGATTAACCTGCTTGTGAAGGGGCTGAGCCTCTGGGAGAAAAGGGTGAGGGGAAATTGGATTCTTCCTCTCACAGGATTCATTGACTTGGGGGGGACCTGCCTTTTATAAACAAACTGGGGGTGGCCTAGAGAGGCAAGTTATGGAATGACAAGTGACCAGCAAAGCTTCTGACAACAGCCATCCACAGCAAGACCCATGGATTTGCATTCCTGAGGAATTCTAGAAAGCCTTGGGTAGAGGATTCATTGAAAGGCTGGCCTCCTGGGGTAAGTACTTCAGAGTCTCAGACACTATTTTCAGGCCCCAAGGCAAAGGGTGACCTCTCAGTGTGGAGAAGTGAGGGACAACTGGGTGACAAGAGAGGCTTTGTGGTGGCCCGCATTTTCTCATTTTGCTCTGAGCCTCAGCTACCACAGTACCCTTATCCTTGGATAAGTTCCTTAGATCTGAATTTGGTGCTCAAATTGAAAAATAAATGATGAATTTGTATATGTTACCAAAAAGGAAGCCATGGTCTTATGCATGGGTAATGAGCAGAAGCAAGAGATTCCTTCCTTTCTTTAATTTTTTTTGACTTAAGTCAAAACAACAGTTGCACAGATGAGGAAGGGAGGGAGAGAAAGGGAGAGAGAGAGACAGAAGAGACACTGGGACCAAAGTCTTACCCAATGTGGATATTTCTAAAACTCAAGGAGAGGCACAGTGTGGGTTTCCTTGGCACTGAGATGTGAGGAAAACACTCCAGCCTGGGAGTGAGAACACACACTCCTACTTTCAGCTAATCCCCAACTTCTTTACCTATGGAGTGGAGAGGTTGGATTAAATGATTACAAAATATTATAAATCTAGGATTTGTAATTCCTACTTAGATTCTTAAAGGGGTTTACATCAAACCCTATCTCTGGGTTCCCCTTCCTGAAGGTGAGATGGCTGTCTATGTGTGTTCAGTGTGTGTGTGTGTACTGTGTATGTATAGTGTGTACATAGATGTGTGGTTTAGGTGTAGTGTACACGTGCAGTGTGTGTACGTGTTGTGTGTGGCATATGTGTGCAATGTGCATGTGTTATGGGTGGGTTGTGTGTATAGTATACATGTGTTTGATGTGTCCCGCACCATTTTCTTTTGCTATCCAGAGCCACCCCCTACATTTCCCCATCTACACTGGATTTCCGGATCCTTCAGAAATCCTCCCTCCCACACCCAGCCAAATAAACAAGAACACATGTGAAAAGCCTTTCTTATTTCAGTGCCCCTTGAGATGCAGCCAAGCAGCTGGAATTACATGCTTTGTAGAGAGCCAGAGACGTGGCATGGCAACAAGAAATCCAGTTCGTATTTGGAAGCCAAATTCCTTTTCCCAAATCTGAGAGGGCAAGAAAGGGTACAGGCTGGGCCGTGTCTTGCTGGCAGCTAAAGGTGTGTGTATTTTTAGTGTGTGTGTAGGGTTGTCTTTCATTAAAATCTCTGTCTTCTCTAGTGTTCCCCTGTTTACGTGTGCATTTGCATCTCAGACTCCAATTCTAAATTCAACCTCTTCTTCCCTCTGCATCTCTTCCTCTGGTTTTATTGCTACTCATTTATTTCTCCAGCCCCCTCGCTCTCTCTTTTTACTGTGGACAGTAGCTTGGGGATTCCCTGCATGGAAGATACCTGAGGTCAAAGCAGGGAAGACCAGAATGCTGTACAATTGCTGGATGCCTCGGAGCCTTCAATACTTCCACCACCCTGGTTATGGGAGGGTTTCCTCCTGGTTCTGCGAGCTACAGAGCTGCTATGGTCTGACTTGCCATTCCACATCTGTTCTAGTCATGTATTGCTGTTTAATAAGTCACCCCCAAATTAAGTGGCTTGAAACAACATTCATTTATTTCCCTCATGAATCTGTGGTTTGGACAGGGTTCTTCGGCATGGCACTTGCTGGGGTGGCTTGGAGCTGAGGGGTGACTGGGGTCTCGAGTTATCGGAAACTTATGTGTCTGGTGTTTGTTACAGGTTGTTGGCTGGGACTTTAGTGGGATTGTCAGCTTGGACACTCACACGTGGCTTTTCTATGTGACTGTTGATCTTACTGTATGGTGGCTGGTTTTCAAAAGTGAATGCCACAAGAAACAAGGTGAAAGTGCATATTATTTTTATGACTTAGTCTCAGAAGTCATTTAGCATCACTTCTGCCATACCCTATTGGCTGAGGCAGCTCCAAAGTTCTGTCCAAGTCCAAAAGGGGATGACATAGACTCCACTACTCAATGGGAAAAGTGTTCAATGACACATTGTCCACATTGTACAAGTTGTATGTTTAGTGTATGTATGCACACTATATAATAGCAATGCAGAGTACATATATATTCTTATAGTCTTATTGGCTTAAATTTATAGACAGAGATGGAATTTGTAATAAGGGTTGCTATCACAGGGGTGCTAAAGCTTGCACTTTTGCTCGAATCCTATGACAGGCAGAATCGTCTCAGGATGGAGCCAAAGATTTCTGCCCCCTGTTGTATACCCTCTATAATCCCCTCCCCTTAAGTCTGGGGGACCTGTGAACAGGATGGGTGTTTAGGTTACATAAAATGGCAAAAGATAAGGGATTTTGCCATCTTAAGCTCCAAAGGGAGCTTACCCTTGGTGAGCCTGACCTAATTGAGTGAGTTCTTTAAAGGTAGGTTTAGGTCTCTCCTAAAGAGAGGGATTCTCCTGCTTGCTTTGAAGAAGTAAGCTGCCACACTGTGGGAAGGCCATGTGGCTACAATATGAGGGTGGCCTCTAGGAACTAAGAGCAACCCCCCAGACAACAGCCAGCAAGAATATGGGAACCTCAGTTCTTCAACAGCAAAAAAAAAATTCTCCAGCACTTTGAACTTGAGTTTGGAAGAACTCCAGATGAGAACACAAGATGGCTGACATCTTGATTTCAGCTGTGAGACCCTAAGCAGAAAACCTAGCTACTCCTGACCAACAGAAACTATGAGATGATAAATGTATTGTTTTTATGAGATGATGATGTATTGTTTTAAGCCACCAAGTTTGTGGTAATGTGTCATACAACCATAGAAAACTAATGCAAGTCATAACCATGAGCTCAACTGGCAAGAAAAATTTATTGAGTAATCGGAGAAATTCATGGCAGATCCAGTAGCAAGACTGTGCACATGCTTTCAGACCAGCTCAAGTGGCACCTCCAAGATCTTCATGGATTTTCTTCAGCTAGAAGTACTCTGAAACCCCATAGCTGTGTTTGTACCTCTCTGGCAGTACTTCCATATTCTACTTGTATTTGTCAATGTACATGCTTTGTCTCCATGAATGGATTGTAAAGTCTGTGTAAAAATGTTGCCCCAGTTATTTTTCTGGCACCAAAGTAATGATCATAATTCTTTGCATATCAATAAATGTTTACTGATAATTTACTGGGTAATTTTCTCAATGATAGAACTTCAACATTTATTTGTTGAGTCAGTTTGAGAATACATTTTGATATAAGGAAAATCAAGAGATGATCTTCACTATTATTTTAAGGGTACTAATTTAAAATATAAAAACTAGCTAAGCATTCTGATCTTCATTTACAGTCAGTGAGAAAGTTTCTGTCACTTGAGATTCTGAAATTAAGCCTATGAATGTTCATCCAATAGATTCGGGTTCCCAGACTCTGAAACTCTCTGCCAACACAGAATCACAGATATGAGTGGTCTTTATTTTTATCTTAAAAACGAAGAAAAGAATTTCCTTCAACCACTGGGACAAGCTTCTATGCAGGTATCACCTCCAGAATCAGGGCCATTACGTTTATGAAGGTAGGGATAACGTTTCTTCTTGGAATATTAAACCCAAGTCTTCTTAGAGAGACAAGTAGCTCTTAGCTCTTCTGAAGTTAGTTTTGAAACACTGAACACAGAGGAAGCAGAAAGGTCAAAGAGCGTGAAATAGACATGCTTTTAGGATGGCAATACTTTTTTAGCAAAGGAAACCAGCAGTTCCTGGGGCTTGGTTGGTTTGAGCCCCAGGAGGCTCCTCACGTCTCAGGGAACCTCATCAGAGCTGTGCCCGAAGACCCGCCCACCACAGGAAACTGTTTTTGCAAGCTCAGTTATTAATAACAAAAAGCATCACCATTAATAATCTTCCTCACAGCTCTTATAAAAGTAAAATAAAACTGTAGTGCCAAGAGGAATTCTTTCTGGGCCGCATGATTAGTCAGGCCCACGATTATGTGCTTTAGGGGAGTGCCAACTCATTACTCTGGGCTCAAGAGTATCTTTCGAGGACTTCCAGATCTGGGCCTTACATAAATAGTGAGTAGATAAAATAGTATGTTTATATTGAGAATTTGCAGAGTTTCATGTGCCTTACCTCACTTTACCTGGGGATGGGTAAAAGCTGTCCTCTCCTAATGTGGGCTACTCCGGGTGGGGGAATTTCAGGAACCATAATTATTAAGGCCTCAAATGGCATCCACTGTGTCAGGAAATTAAGAGCCTGTGTCCTGCTCTGGTTGCCAGTCTCACGAGGTCCCAGACATCGGGAGCCAACCGAGCAGATCACTATTAGTTAGCATCAAGCTGGTGTTGAAGGCCTGAGTCAGAAATTAATCTCGCCCAGCCATTCTCTGGTTCACACTGTGGTTATCCCCGTGGTCAACAATAAAACTGGATGTGACAGGTCCAGATTTTACATTTCATATGGAGGACAAGCCAACATTTGTGAAACCTACCAAGGATTATTCTCCAAAATCCTGGCATGCAATCAGAGGTCTATTTGCTGTTTAGATTCTAGGCAATTCTTGGAGCTCAGTGGATATTTATTCTTATAATCTGGAGGGAGGTGGGATGGGAAAAAGCTGAGAAGAGAGCTGGTATCTGGCACTTCCTGTCCCAGCGTTATTGGGAGGTGGTGGGGGGACTAAGTGGAAGGAGGAGCTGTAGGATTTGAGGAGAAAGAAAGTGGGGTAAGTAAGGTAGGCCAGTTCATCTCTGCCTTAGCTTCACTTGGAGAGGTTTTTAAAAATGCAGATTTCTAGACCTAGCTGTAATGAATCACAGTCTCTGGGAGTTGAGCCCTATAATCTGCATTTCAAACAACTAGGTAATTTCGATGCACTGATTGGTTTGCAAACGGATGGAATAACAAGTAACAGACTATAAGCAACAGTGTAAAGAGCACTGGACTAGGAGTCAGGGTCCTGTATGTAAGTTCTACCACCAGCTTGCCGTGTGACCTTGTGAAGACAGTTTTGCCTACCTGGGTCTCAGTTTCCTCATCTATAAGGTGGGTGGTAGACCCAAAAAGTGTACCAGCACCCATGTTAGAATCCAAAGACTGTCTATGACACAAATTTCTGGAGCCGTTTAGGGGTTCTATGGAGATCTCTTTGTAGGTGCAGGGAGGACAGGCAATGGGAAAGAGAAGCATGGGTGTGACAGGCAAAGGGGGAAAGAATCCCAAGCAAGTGGCCTCTCCTTCAAAGTGGATCCTGGTCTTGTGGAGCCTGATTCTTACGTAATTTGAGAAGTCCTCTTTAAGGAAAAGAACAAAATCACCATTAGAATCAAGTATAAAAGTGAATACTTAGAGTGATAAAAGAAGTCACGTACTTCCTATTTTACGAAAAATATCATAAATACTGAATCCAGAAAAAATAATATGTTATTTTTATTAATTTCTTCCTTGACACACCTTTATAGTACTTTTTCCTATAGTTTTGCTATGCATGACTAATTTTTTTCTTCATGTGACAGTAATTTTGTACTATCACTTTCTTTGGAGAGAACAGAAAGGCGAGAATTCAGTCTTTCCTTTAATGTGTTTGAAATTTGTTTTTAAAGCTGTTAATAGTTTACTAAACTTGTGTGTATTTTTAGAATTGTAATTGGATCTGGGAAAAACTTAATCAAGTTTCTTTAATATCAAAGCTGCAGGAGTTGGAGAATTTTTTCCATATACTACCTTCTGACATCTAGATTTTAATTCTTGGCTTTTTTCCCCTCCATTACCTGACTAGTTCTGGCGGGAGCCACAGGTCACATTCATAGCACAACATCTTCTCTGTGCCTCCACATCAGGACAACGGATGAGCCGGCAGAACAGGCAGTTGAAGCTGTTCCTTCAGTGGGATGGCTAACCCTCCCTGAAATGCACATGGACATGACCGCAAATATTCCCTTAAGTCCATACCAAGTGTATCTCCAACTTGAATTCTTCTTGGCCAGATTCTCCAAACACCCATGACCACTCCAGGGCTGCCTGGCCTGGAAGGGGTGCATGAAAGAGGGGGAGAAAGAGTGGAAAGAGGCCGTGTAATCTTTAACTAGAGCTGTTAGAAATACAGTTGTCCCTCAAACAACAGGGGGTTAGGGGCACCAGCCCATGCAGTCAAAAATCTGCATATAACTTTCGACTCCCCCCAAACTTAACTACTAATAGCCTATTGTTAACTGGAAGCCTACCTACCGATAACATAAACAGTTCATCTAACACATATTTTGTAAGTTGTATATATTATATACTGTATTCTTACAATAAAGTAAGCTAGAGAAAAAGAAAATGTTATTAAGCAAATTAAAAATGAGAAAATACTTTTACAGTATCGTACTATGTTTATTGATGCTGTAAGT
Organism: Artibeus jamaicensis; assembly: GCF_021234435.1. NCBI lineage: Eukaryota > Metazoa > Chordata > Mammalia > Chiroptera > Phyllostomidae > Artibeus > Artibeus jamaicensis. Next base: position 527,909 of record NW_026521739.1, on the reverse strand, counting down.
TTGCTATGTCTTATTTAAAAGATAAATTACTTATCAGTACCTACATCAATATTGTCCTATACAAAACACTGTAGATGTTATATGTATTACTAATGCTAAACATCAAAAGTGAAAAGATAATATGCAAAAGAAGTTTATGTTTATTTACAGATATAATGATCCATGCATTAATAATGAAGAAGCAGCCATATAATTACTTTATGGGAGCCTACTGTAATTGGTGCAATTGCTTCACTGTAGTCTAGCCTATACACTAATAAATGAATTGCTATAACATTTTTATAACATACAGTATTATAGCCATAGCTGTCATACAGTATTGGAAACATCATTACATTTTTCAAAAAAACCACTTACCTGGGATGGTAGGCTAAAATGCAGTTTCTTCGATAATGAGAGAGAGGCATACTATACAGTAATGTAATTCTTTAAAAGAAAAGTTCTAAGACAAAGTTAGAAAACTAAGATGTTAATTTTGCATCAAATATTACTTACCTTATGTCTACGTAATGATAGGCTATCCACTTTCATAAAGTCTAACACATGATGAGAATACAATGGTGATGATTCATGATGAATTGTTGACGACGACAACAACGATGATGATGATGATGGTGATGACGGCACAAAAACATCTCATACAGTTCTTGCCCTATAGTTTCAGATTTTTACATGAAGACACACACGTACACCACAGCTTTATTTACTGTGCAGCATAATGATTATTTAGTATTCATTAAGTGAATGTGGATAAAGTCCTTCCTCCTTGTTGTCTTCTCATTGAGTAGGCTGAGGAAGAGGAGGAAGAAGATTGGTCTTGCTGTCTCAGGGGTGGCAGAGGCAAAAGAGATGGAGGAGGGAGAAGAGGGGACAGGAGTGGCAGGCACACTCACTGCAATTTACAGAAATACCTCCTAATTTCTGTCTGATTTTTTTGCTTTTTCATCTCTCTAACAATGCTTCTATATGGTACCATTCCTTCTTTCACCATTCACTTTAGTTTCAGTGACAGTATCATAGAAGGGTCCACGTCACAAAAGAAGTTAAAAGCAGTCTCTTGAATAATGAAAATCTTTCTACCAGGTTGTTCAATGTCAATTTGTTGCTGGGCACTGCTTCTTCTAGATCTTCTTCCTTGTCGTTTGGCACTAACTGGGGAGCATTCATCTCCATCAAGTTGTCCTCTGTAAATTCCTCTGGTATGGTGTCGATTAGCTCTTGAGTCTCTCAAAGATCCAGATCTTGAAACCCTCCATCCCCCACCTTTTTTTATATCAGAATCCCTTTCATGATTTCCTTGATTGTCTTTGCCATAAATCTTGTGATGTCATGCACAACATCTGGACATAGTTTCCTCCAGCAGGAATTTATTGTTTCAGGCTTGATGGCTTTAACAACTTTTTTAATAACAGTGATGGCATCTTCAGTGGTGCAATCCTTCCAGCCTTTCATGATGTTCTCTTTATTGGGGTTCTCTTCCATGGCGTTGACAATTTTTTCTATGGAGTACCCTGTGTAATAAGCCTTAAAGGTCCTTATCACCCCCTGAATTAGAGACATCGTGTTTGGCAGCAAGGAGACCACTTTGATGCCTTAGTGTCGAACCTTGGGGTTCTGGGTCACTGGGGCATTGTTTAATATCCTTTCTAAGGCAGTTCTTTAGAAAAAAATCAATGAGAATAAAAAAGTACTGTGTTTACTTTGTGAAGAAGAACAAGGTTTTTGGTGCTAGTGTTTTTGTCACCAGACTATGGCTCATCCTTTCGTGAACACTCACTTCACTGAGAGGAAAGTGATCCAGGTGAACCAATGAGGGGCACATAGTGTGGAGGAGTGTGGAGAAGGCCACTTGTCATGCCCATAGCTGGCGGTGTCCTGAGGGCCAAAATGAAGGAAGGTGTGCATATGCAACAGAACCGGGAGTTCATGCCCAGGATGACAACGAGCCCCTGTTCACTCTGGCCAGAGAAGAAAAGCCAATTTTCCTTGCAACGAATATTTGCAATGCTTTGTCTATGATGTTATTTTATTACCTTTAGAAACCAAGTTCTAAGCTTGTTACAGCTGTTTAACTGGGAAGTAGATTAATATTAATATCAATTAAAAAATGAATCTTATTGGAAAAAATAAAATAAAATAAAATAGTCTCTCACTGGCAAGGTACTTCCTGAGTTCTGGAGTAAAGAATCAGTGGAACCAATCCAGAAAAAGTGTTCTTGTCCAGGCCTTCTTGTTGCAAAACCAAAAGACTGGCAGCTAGTGTTTGTCTTTTCCTTCAAGGCTCAGCAGTTAACCAGCATCTAAACTGCCCTGTTTAGATGAGGGCTGTCCTGATCAAAAACCTGATTGTATTTGTATAAAACAGTAGAGTTAGCCTATCCCTTCCTGCTTAAATTCTGGTGCTCCCTTCTCCTCCTTACTAATAAATGTCCTTTGTGGCACTTTTCCCCAGAATAGGGAACTTTCGTCTACATTAAAAACTTGTTCAGGTATATATCCATTCTTTTCAATGACTTTCTTAATGGCATCTGGGAACTCACCTGCACCTTCTTGGTTAGCAGAAGCCACTTTTTTTTTTTTAAGCCAAATTGTTACCATGGGGTGGTTGGGTGGGCCACTGGGGAGTCTCCCTATTGACTGGGACAGCAGCAGGTTGATGTTCTTACACTGAGCACTTGAAAAGCCCTTCCCCTGGCCCCTCTGATACTAGATTGGGGGTGGGACTAGAGGAAGTCATGAACATGCTCCATAGAAATCGAAATGGTGCAGGGGAGGTTCTGGACCCAAGACACCTGTCATTCTAGCCTGAGGAAAGATGGGATTGGCTGGGAGGTAGATCCACCCAAAGTACAAAGTATGGGAAAGTTTGGGAAATTAATTAGTCATTTTGAGAAAGCACTTGATCTGTCCCACACTCAAAATTAATACAATCCCAGGGGAACAATGAAACACACACACACACACACACTCTCTCTCTCTCTCTCTCTCTCTCTCTCTCTCTCCTCTATCTCTGTCTCTTGCTTGTGGCTCACTGGTTCATGACTTTCACTTGGATGGTGGAGTGGCCTGTTCTCTCCATGGGCCATGAGGCTGCTAGGGTCACCTGGCCCATGGTTTCCAGAAGGGAGCCTTTCTCTCTTTCTTGACCACCTGGTGATGCACCAGTGCATTTGTGTGCTCTTGCATCTGGGAGTACTTGGCCTACCAGCCCTAGCAGCCACTTGGCCCATGGATCCCAGGAAGGAGGCTGAAATGGACTGCACCTGGGAATGAGCTAAGTTACAGGGACTACTACTTAGCAGCCGGCTGTGGGCTCTAATCGACTGCCCTGTAAACCAGAGCAGAAACTTTAGCTTATGAGCTGTGAGACAGGGAGTCTGTCATTCTCCCAGATGGTGTGGCACCTGAATAAAGCCTCTTTGCTTTTACACCAGCATCTGTCTCATGAGTTTGGCTCTTGTGGCGGCAGGCAGACAAACCTCCATTTTTGTTTGGTAACAAAACCTCTTTCTAAAATTATGAAATCATCTTTTGCTGTCATTAAATTCTCTAGGTTTAGATCTTTTACCTTCCTTTTCCATTGTCACATAATGACTTTGCTTTTTCTCGTATCATATTAGTTTATAGCAATCCTGCATTGACATAGAAGCTGCATTTTCAATATGAGAAAAAAAGGTATTTAGCAAAATGTGTAAGATTTGCATGGCTGCTGGTGTCGCTGCTGTGATGGCTCATGAAATCCCTTTTCTTCTATTTCAGTGGTCTTTACCGTGGATTAATTTATCTTGAGTGGCTAGCTATTGCACCTACAGGCTTCAATCTACAGTACAGATCAAGCAACTCAACTTTTTCTTGTCATGTCATGACTTTTCTGTTTCTTGGGAGCATTTCCAACATAACCAGCGGCACTTCATAGGGGTCTCATGGTGTTATTCAAAGTTCATGGTATTAAACTAACCACAGCGAAAAATACATGAGAACCACAAGAGATCACTTTTTACCCTGATAGGCAATTTACTGGAGAGACAAACAGCCCATGTGGAGATGATCAGCCTCACACGATGTTTTAAGTGGAGACTTACAACATTTGAGCTCATGGCAATAGCAACGGGGTGGCTGTGAAATTATTACAGTAGTGCAGTATGTGCTACAGTTAATTTTATGCAGTGATGATTTAATACTTCATCTTTACTTTGGTTTCTATTTCTCTTGACTGCAAATGGAGCCATGTATGGCCTGGAAGTGATTTTGTGCACAAATTCTGATAAATTTTAACTTTTTATAACAGACTTGTGACTATTTTACAGTAGTAAATGGTAAAATAGAATAATAACTACATATATTCTATACATTCATGACATACCTAACTTTTTCTTAATTTTTTCAGTATCTCTAGGCTACATGGTTTCCAAGTTTTTTCAAATTGTCGATTGAAAAAATGTGTAAGTGAACCCACACAGATAAAATCTGTGTTGTCGAAGGGTGAATTTTATATATATATATTTATATATGTATACTTTATTATTTATAATGTATATAGTATAATGGATGTTACAGGTAGATTCTATGATTTCCACATAATATATACCCATATATTCACTACATATATCCACTATATATTATACGATATTATATATCATACTATATACATATTCTACATACATACACAGATGTTGCTAATTTCACAAAAATTTATAGCCATATGAACCCATTGCTAGGACCCTTCAACGGCTGTGGAGGAGCCAGTGCAAGGAGAGTCCGTGAATCTTGCATCTTCATGGGCTTTACGGTAGATTCCCTTTGCTCTGATGCAGGAAACAAACCAGGGCTGACTGTGGGAATCACGGGGTGGAGATTCTTTCTGAGGGTGCTGAATGTTTTGAAAGTTTGAGACATGTGCCTCTTGGGTGAAGTGCTGTGACCGTGATAGTGATGTGGGTGTGGGGTTCATCTCTATTCTCTCCCCCTCCTCCTGTCATCCCTCACCTGGGAGTTAAGAAGGTCAGAGGCATGCAGAATGTGTCCACCACATTCTACTTCATATCTGGTTTTTTGTGCAACCAGATATATATGAGTTTCATGCATGTTGATAAGTATATCCATGGTTGATTCTTTTTCATTATTGTATAGTATTTCTCTGTGTGAATAGACCACAATTTATTTATCTATTCTGCTACTGATGAATAGTTGCAATGTGCCTAGTTTTTGGTTATTATGAATAAAACTGTATTAAATATTTTTGTACACATCTCTAGATAAATATATGCATTCATTTCTCTAGGATATATGATTAGCATGCTAAAGTTTTTTTCTTTTGTAATTTAATTCATTCAACACTTATCTACAGAGTCCTTGGGGCAATTAAAAAAAATCATGATTTAGGATTGGGCTGGCAGATAAAAGAGAGGTTGAATTTTGATGTGACAATTGTGATTCACCTTGCCAAGTGATCAGATCCCTATTTTATGAAAGCCTCCCTGATGATTTCTCTCCTCTCCATTTTTCCTTTCAGCAACCAATTAAACAAAAAACAGCAACCACTCACCCTAAACTTGAGAGACTGCACTGTGGTTGCTAATCCGATTTCAGTGGGATACAGATTCCTAGTTCTCAGGGATACGCTTTCTCTGCTTTTCTCAGTGCACGGCTTCAGCGTGCACACACTCATCTGAAAGACCTGGAGCATGTGGAGCCCTCCAAGGGGCTGGAACTTAAATCCGTAAACTTGGGAGGACTGCCAAGTGAAGGCCCCACTTCCAGGTGATACTTTCCTCTTCCAGTGCAAAAGAAATGGAGAGATTCAGTCATATGTGTGTTTAATCTATCTCTTCTTCACCTCCACAACTCTGCTCCAAAATCCTGCATCATTGTTTCTGGATCCATAATAATGGCTACCACTCATTATAAATATTCACCATGTATTGGGAACTATGTTAGGCACATTATGTGCAGGATGTCGTTTAATTTCAGAATATTCATGAGAGGTAGATACTTTTCAACCTACCCATGAGGACAGTGAGGCTCAGAGAGTTTTTGACCTTGTCAGGCCATGCAGCTTATAATAACAGAAATGAGATTCAAACCATTTGGATATATCAAGGCCAAAGTCTGTGATGTTCCAATGGGGCACTCTGGTGGTCAGTTGATCCTGCCCTAGACAATTAAGAAGCATGCTCTCATCCACTGATGAGATGATTTAATGGTGGAGAGCTAGAAGTGATTTCAACAGGAAATTGCTCCTGCTCTTCAACTATTGCCGGAAAAGAACTATTCTGAAAACACAATTGTCATTTAGGCAGCATCTTGGAAATTTAATTAATGTGTATCCAACAATATGATTCAAAAGGTCAAGTAATTTAGTTACTTATAGGTATATTTTCTAAATAATTTATTCCGGTATGATCATTCTTTCATTCAGCTAGTATTTACAGAGCACCTATAATATGCCAGACACTCTTCTGGGTACTCGAGATATAGCCATGAAAAATAAGACAAAATCCCTGCCCTCATGAACTTACATTTTAGTAGGAGAAATAGGAAACAGGCAATAAATAGATAACCAGACAAAGGGATGAACAATTATTTATTTTTTTAAAAGATTTTACTTATTTATTTTAGAGAGATAGGGAAGGGAGGGAGAAAGAAAGGGAGTGAAACATCAATGTGTGGTTGCCTCTAACACACCCCACACTGGGGATGTGGCCCACAACTCAGGCATGTGCCCTGACTGGGAATCAAACTGGCGATGCTTTGGTTCACAAGCCTGCACTCAATCCATTGAGCTACGCCAGCCAGGGCCTGGATGAACAATTATATGTGAGTGCTATGAAAGACGTGCAGAGTGCTGCCATAAAGAATAACGGGGGGGGGGGGGGGGGACATTTAGACATGAAGAGTAAGAAAGAGACAGCAGCGTTATACACAACGGGAGGAAAGTTGAAGACAAACACATCATGTGTACAAAGCCACTGAGCTGTAAAACAGTGGGAATTGTCCCAGGATCTGAAAGAAGTTGGGTTTGTGTGGTGGCCGAGGGGGAGAGGAACATGAGATGAGATTGAAGAGGTAGTCTGGAGCCAGATTTATAGGGCAAGGGGTTTGGGTTTGCTCTAAGTGCAATAGAAAGGCACTACAAAGATTCAGGCAGAGGAGTGGAATAAGATTTATGTTTTTAAAAAGTCACTCTAGCTTCTCTGTGGAGAGTGAATTGGAGAGGGGCAAGGAGGAAGCTGTGGAGAGTAATTATAAGGTTTTTACATCCCCTTTACTTCGTGTAGTAATCCAACTGTTATGAGACTTGGATTACTTGTATGGTAAAGTCCTAATGCTCAGTATTTCAGAAAGTGACTATGTTTGGAAACAGGGTCTTTAAAGAGGTGATTAAAGTTAAATGAGATCAGCAGGGTGGGCCGTAATCCAACATGACTGGTTTCCGTATAAGATATTAAGACATTATGAAGCACAGAGAAAGAGACCATGTGAAGATACAAACAGAAAATGGCATCTATATGCACAGGAGAGAGGCCTCGGAAGAAACCAGCCCGATCAACCTCTTGATCTCAGAATTCTAGCCTTCAGAATCGTGAGAAAATAAATTTCTGTTAAGCCACCCTGTCTGTGGTGCTTTGTTATGGAAGCTTTAGCAAACTAATACACAAAGCTAGAGATGGTGGTTTTGGACTCGGGTGGAACCAGTGAAGAGAAAGAGATGTAGGTGGACTGAGATCTATTTCTGAGGAAGAATTAACAGATAGATTAAACACAAAGAGTGAACATTTAAGGGTGACCCCTAGAACTCTGACACATACAACCAGAGTGGATGATGGTGCCATTAACTGAGATGGGCTAGGGAGAAGCATATTTGGAGAGAGAAATCAAAGGCTCTTGACCTATTAAATTTGAGCTGCCCATTAAATATCTGGGTGGGGCTGTAGAGTAGGCAAATGGCTGTAATAAGTCTGAAGTCCAGAGGAAAGGTAAGAGCTGGCAATATAAAGTTGAACAGTTCTATGCATGTCAATGTTATTGAAAGCCAAGGGAGTGGATGAAATCAGAGAGAAAGGGTAGAGAAAAGAGCTGAGAGCCTTGGAAGACACCCACAGTTTGGATATCTGGCAAAAAAAGAGTCGTAAAAAAAGAGAATGAAAAAGAGTAGCCAGTAAGGTAGGGGAAATACCAGGATTTTATGGTATCAGTCAAAAGAGAAGTTTTATAGAATGAAGAGATGTTCAACTATGCCAAATACTGCTAACAGGTGAGTGGGATGAAGATAGGACAATGTTCCATGAATTTGCTAATGCAGAGGCCATGTTGCACTTAACAAGAGCACTAGATGACCTGGCTGGTGTGGCTCAGTGGATTGAGTGCTGGCCTGTGAAGCAAAGGGTTACTGGTTCGATTCCCAGTCAGGGCACATGCCTGAGTTGAGGGCCAGGTCCTCATTAGGGGACACTCAAGAGGCAACCACACATTGATGTTTTTCTCCTCTGTCCCTCCCTTCCCCTCTCTCAAAATAAATGAATAAAATCTTTTTTAAAAAAGAGCACTAGAGTGGAAGTTGCTGAGGCTAAATGAAGTGGACTAAGAGTGAATGGGAAGTAATTAAGTGGAGACACTATATGTAAATATCTTCTAAAAATTTGGTTTTGGAAAAGAGGAAAGGATGAGACCGTAACTGGAAGGGCTGAAAAGCAGAGTGAGGAAGAGAATGGTGTTGCAGGAGAGGAAGGAGAGATCTGAAGAAATAAAGATCTTCTTGAGAAGGGATGAGATCTGTGTGCTGTTGGAAAGAGTGGGCTTTGACCGAAAAGGAATAGTTCCCTTCACAAGGGAGGAGGTGCTGGTAGACTTAGGCTCCACCTGATGCTTTCCATTGTCTCAACCAATCAGGAGACCAGGTCATCAGCTGTAAGGGGAAAGAGAAGGGAGTTGCTGAGAAGGGAGAAGAGGGAGGAAAGGGCCAGTTTAAGGGATGGTGTATTGGTCTTGGTTCTACTAGAAGTAGATGTCAAGGTGGGAATGAACATACAATGATTTTATTAGTAGAATGATGTGGGTAAAAAATGGGGAGGGAAGCAGAAAAGGTTGGGAGAGCTGTCAGACAGTGAAGGAGAGAGGAAAGAAAGGTTGAGTGGAAGTGTACCAGACTGCCATGAAATCTAGAGAAGGTTTAGCAAGAACAAAGGGGAGGCTAAGTTAGTTGTCAGAGGAGTTACCTGTTTCCTTGTTATCCCTGCTGAGCTCAGCCATTGGCTGGAAGCAGCCCCTGGGAAGATGGCCTTAAGCATCAATGCAGTGATGGATTTCAGAGCACAGCCACTGGGGCCTTTGGTTAATTGTGCTCCCTGAAAGGCATTCTCATGGCCCCAACAATGAGGAAGATGAACTTACTGCTGCCAGGCAGTGCTGGGTACCCACTTGACATCTGTGATTATGAATTTAAAGTGAAAGCCATCTTTCCTTGGAAAGTATAATGCTCCAGTTTAAATGTTTCATGACGCATGACTGAGCTCTATAGCTCTGGGTAGATAGTTGGTAATTCCCAACATGAACAAATTTTAAGCTATCATCAATGTGGCCAGCTATTCTATAGTTTTGAGATGCTGACTTCTCTTTTTAATGTGTTCTAGATTGGTCTCAGAAGTACTTTCTGAGAAAAACTTCATTCTTTCAAGAGTACTGCCCCAGTGCACCTTTGGACAGAGAGGCAATTGTTATTGTTCATGAGAGTCATGGCCAGGTCCTTAATTCTCATAACAGGTGTCAACAGGTAGCTTCTGACAAATTGATGTTTATAAATATTTTTCTGATAGCACAAACAGTATATGTTGAAAACCTAGAAATCATAGTGTTGATCATCTGCACATAGTTCTTGACCTGTGCTAGAGGTCCCCCCCAGTGGGTGGACAGTTCCCTCATACAGCATGTCAATGGCTTCCTTTCTTCAGCACCTCCATCCCCTCCTTGAGGACTTTCTCTGGCCATTGGAGCTTATTTGGCCTGCACCAGGGCAGGTTAAAAGTGCCTGGAGTGAAGGCCCCAGGGAGCAATTCTCAACAATGAGAGATGAGAGTAGGTGGGTGAAAACCCAGCTCTTTAGTGGGACAGTCCTGAGATATGTTCCGTATTGTCTCTCAGAGGGCCCCTAGGGAGATTTAGTTCCTGTTGCTGATAGTAGTAACCCACTCAGTGCACTTCTTATTGGCTGTCTTCCTTTCTCTGTTTTACTTCTCCACCCTCTTCTAGTGCTTCCTGGGATTATCTCAGAGCGTGATATTTAAACTATGACCAGGACAAACCAGTAGAATTGTACCACCTACAGAGAGACAGTTAACATTTTATATTCTCCCATCCCACCCACCTCTCTTAATTGGTTACTTAGAAGTAACCAATTAATATTTTATGTCCTTCCTTTTTTTCTCAGTGTTTCATGCTGTACATTATATTTTGCTACTGATTTTTTATTTAACTGTAGTATTATAGACATTTATGAGATCATGAAAGTTACTATATAGAAAGTAATTGTTAATGACTTTCTAGAATTTCTTTGGATATGTGTTAGATCGACTTTTAAAATTACTGATCTGCCTTTAAATGGTTATAGAAAATTATTCTAGCTGGGTTCTTTCCAATTTACTAACTTCTGTGAATGACACAACTTGTAGCAAGCATTGTGGAGGATTGCTTGAAGGATGTCAGTCTGTTGTTTAGACAATGCAGATTTTATTCTCAGATCCAGATCAGGTACGGTTGCCACCGTGGGTTGATGTGTTTGGCCTTCCTTTTCTGACACCTCACAGAACTGCTAATCAAGCTTTGGAGTATCCACAGGGATCCCATGGAAACTGCCATAGAAAACAGTGCTGTAAAGATCGCTGAAAAGCAAATCGAGAACAGGGGGACAGCGACCAGAGGGGGGAGGGGAGGGAATTTCAGGGGAAAAAGGGGAAGGATTTACAGGAACTAGCATAAAGGACACATGGACAACAACTAAGGGGGGTGAAAAGGGGAGGGAGGTGGGGGGCATGAGGGGGTGGGATGGGATGGGAGTTAAAGACAGAATACTGTAGTTGAAAAATAATTTAAAAAATAAAAGCTGTGAGGACAGCCCAGGGCTTCTCTTTTGTGAGGGCTGGGGTGGGGGTGAGGTAAACGTGCACTCAGGTCTCAGAACAAGAAAAAGGAAAGCTGTTCCAGAGGAACTAGTTTTCTCTTATCTTTTGTACATTGTCAATTTTGTTTTCATTTTCACTTTGTCTCTAGGAAGTTCAAACTCTAATTCATTTCCTACTTTTGTCAATGTTATAAGGCCATTGTAGATCAGTGAGTACAAACTTTTCTCCTACTTAATCTCCTTTCTTCTATCTGTTCTTTATTTTCTCCTTTCATGATTTCTTTATCGAATTCCTCCCCACCCCCAAAATCTTGTGTTCGGTTTGGTAAGTCACCTCAAAAAACATTTTAATGGTACACTGTATGTATATGGCTTCCCCTTCCCACCACTCTTTCCCTTTCCTGCGTGGGATGTCAAGAACTACACTTCCGGGGTATTTTTAGAGTGGGGGAAGCAGGCCTCTCCACACAGCCAGTCTGATAGGGCTGCCTGTCTCAGGCACACCTCCAGCTGGGGTGTGACCCCCCCCCCCCCGCCCCAGCAGCGCTCACCCAGCGGTGACAGATAACTTCGCCCCACTGAGAGACACGGCATGGAGATCTGCTCATGGGGAAAAAAAGAGAAGTGCCAGCATCCAAGGTGCTGGCAGTCCCTCACTTGGACCTTCCATCCCCAAGGCTGTGCCTTCCTCTGTGCTACCCCTCACAGCCCGCCCCTGTCCCCTTCCCCGTCGCCCATGGGGAGGGAGGAGGAAGGCTTCTGCGGAGGGGCTGTTATCTGCCCGCCCCTCTTCTCTGTTCTCTTCTAAATTGGGTTCCCAAGAGCCTTGCCAACTGATTCTCCAGAGCACCATTTGGAAGAAAGGAAAAAAAACCCAACCACCTACTGAATATTAACTGTGTTATTCTCGTTACATTTCTGTGAAGAGAATCATTATTTTCTTGGGCAATGTGCAGGCTTTTGCTGGCTAGGGAAGACGGAATAGAGGAAGAAAAGCATAGTTATCTTACCAAGATTATATGGCTGAAATGTATGCATACATGTGTCTTTTAAATGTGCATATGTTTAGAATATTTAAATATCTTAATTGATTGTTATACGTAGTGTGTTAATACATAACTATATATGTGTTTGTGTATGAGTTTATGTCTCAGATCCAATTATGTTATACCGAGCTTTAAAAACCTTCCATAGTTCCTTTTTCTTATTATAGGATAAAGTCCAAACCCCCCTGGCACAGCCTCCGCACCCTCCGGCTTCTCCACCCTTCAGCCCCAGCTCCCCTGCAATCAGGCCGCCTCCCCACACCCACACTGCGGCTCAGACCTTGGGAACCACTCACTGGCCCTGCTGTGAACTTTGCTCCTTCCCACTTCATAGCCTTTGTACCAGCTGTTTACTCTGACTACAAACTCCCCAGTTCCCTTCTCACCAGGTGCCTGCCTTGGAAACTGATTTTCATTCATCTTGAAGGAGCTCAATGTCTCTTCCGAGATAAACACTTTGAGATCCCAGCACCTAGCACAATGAAACCAGCACTGGCTGAACTCTCCAGGGTGGCCCAAGGTGGAGGCAGGAGTGCCCTCCCGTCTCCCTCCAGACCACCAGGCTCCCGGGTCCCTTCTGAGAGTGTTTCTCAAGCGCACCCTGTTCCTGGTGGTGCCTGTCTGTCCCGTTACAACCCTCAGGGCGGGACCCATGCCTCTCCTCTCAAAGAGCATTCCCAGTGCCCTGCACAGGGTCTGGCACCTACTCAGAGTATGTTTTTTGAATGAATGAATGAATGAATGAATGAGTATCTACAGGTCACAATCCATGTGACAGATAAACTGGAAGCAGGGAAACTGAAAGCAAAATGTTGGAGGCATTGCCCAAGAACAATAATCAGGAGCGGGAATTGAGTCCCCTTCTCACTCACCCCCTCCCAGATGACCAGTTCACTGCGGGGAAACTGAATTTGATTTGCAGAGACAGAGACATCACCACAGCTCTTAAGGAAGGCAGTAGCTGTTTCTTTCGGGGTCCTCCCTCACTGTCATCGTCAGAGGCCTGCGGGTATAATAATGTCACAGCTCCTACAACAACCAGAATAGCAGCCGCAGGCACATAGGCCAAGGGCCCCTCCTGAGTCTGAGGGAGACCCTCTGATTGCCAGCCACTCTGAAGACATCTGCAGAGAGGCTCACTGCTGCTGGCTCCAGGGTCTGCCCACCGAAGTTTCAGATGGCTCACCTCCTGCACCTGACTTGGAGGAACTTCAAAGCCACATTTCCTGTTTCTCACTCCCATTAACCATTGCATTCTGGTCTGGGTTTCTGGCTTTCCTGATTGCCAGATCTGGGTTTCGGGCCTGGTGAGCCCTAGACGCACCCAGAAGATTGCAACAGGGCCAAAGGCTGTTGTCATTTTCTGGAAATGAGAAGCCTTCTAATTACTCTCTTTATTATTATTTTCAACGACTTCCTATTCCTTCCTTCCTTCTATTGCATTTCTAACATCCATCAGTACACACAATTCACAAGGGCACAGTACTGTGAACAGTAGCTAGTACATAGTAGATACCTTTTAGAATAGAAAATGAATGAACAATGGTAGTATGAATGAATGAATGAGCACCTTCTGCTTAAGGAGTGATGTGTTAGAACTAAATGAATGGAAGCGGTAGACACTCCTTTGGTTGTTTCTTCAGCGAAGCCATACCCTTGTAATCTATGTTGGTTTGTCTGGCCCTAAGTGAGGGATTAGGACTAGAGGAGCTGGTCTAATTCTTCTGGTGTAAGGATTCTAGGACATAGAGGCAGGGGGAGAAGGTAATGGAAGGAACTGAGGGAAGAAATGGCTGAAAGTTCTTCTGGGAGCCTCAGTGATGGTTCAGTGAAATTTCCTTTGGAAGTTTCCCCCACATTGGCCCGAAGCCCGTACCTGCCCATCTCATAGAGAAAGTTGCTGTGGTTACACTGTGGGCTCCAAATCAGGAACAGTGAAGGGAGGAGGGGCCCCTCCATGGGGCCAGAGGTTACAAGAGGGGTTGAAGGTCGAGGAGCCAGAGCTCCTGTGGCATCCGGTTTTAAACAACTCTGTTTAGAAATAGAAGAGAACCTCTCAGGAAAAATGGGAGGCCTCTGGCAGGCCTCCCAGGGCTGAGAAACAGCAAGTTCCTGCCAGCTTGTGACGGAAGTGGGAGATTTGTGGGAGAGGAGGAGGGACAGGGCATTGAGGGAGCAGACACAACCCAGGAGCATTTTTCCTGGTAAAAATCAGGATGGTTTCTTATTCTTCAAGGCTGCTGTGCACATGGTCTGCTTCCTGTGAGTGAAATTACTGCCAGGTGTGTGTGTGTGTGTTTGTTTTCACAGAAGGGATATTAGAAGCCCTCTGTGGCCCCTGCCTGAGAATGCTGTGGAATATAGAATGCAAAAATTGGCTCTACCTCTCTGAGTTTCTCAGGCAGGATCAAGTCTTCTAGGTTCTTTATTCCAGGACAGGAAACAAAAAGTAGAAAACACCTTTTCTCCTGGGAAGCTCCTTTTCAGACTAGTAGTGCCAGACGACCCCTCTTCACTCTGAAATACTGTAGAATTGAGGACCTCAGATAACTTTTGTTTAGGTGAGTTATATTTACAATAGTAGAACTTAAGACAAAGTATTAAAAAAATTAGTAATTCATTTAAAAGCAACAGTGATAAACCCCTTACATACTAACATAAATAATGTGTTTATTTTTTTAAAATAGCTATATTTTCCAAAGCAAAACAGTTTAGTGAGAAAGGTGGCATTGGTTTGTAGTTTTGCAAATCTGACTTCATGGAAGGCAACTGGATTTTCCTATCTGCTTCTGTATCCATGTCTTATGATAAAGCGTGTCAAGTAGCTGTTGGAAAACTCCATTGTTATTTGTGAGAGTAAAAAGCAAGTAACATCCTAGTATTATTATGAAAATAGTTTTGACTTAACAGATTCCCCTGAGAGGATCTCAGAGGCTCCCAGAAGTGCTTAGAAAACACTTTGGAAACTGCTGCTCCAGAGAAGATGTTACACTTCTTTCCAAACAGATGTGTACAAACATGTTCATAGTGGTTTTATAAGTAAAAACAAAGCAAAAAACCAAGGTAAGTATTTATAAATAGTAAAATGGGTAAATTGTGGTATACTCATAGTGTCAATGACGCTCAGAAAAATATTTTATAAAAATAAGAATGTGATCTCATATTTATAGAATTCAAAAACAAAATATATTATTTTTATGAATACATGTATATTTATTAAAGATTTAAAATTAAAATATAAAACTGAAAGTGTGGAAATTATCTTTTTTAAAATTTAATTATTGTTCAAATACAGTTTTCTGTCTTTTACTCCCATTCCAGCCCTCCCCCCAGTGCTCCCCACCTCCCTCCCATTTCCACCCCCCTTAGTTGTTGTCCATGTGTCCTTTATACTAGTTCCTGTAAATCCTTCCCCTTTTCCCCCTGAAATTCTCTCCCCTCTCCCCTCTGGTCACTGTCCCCCTGTTCTCTATTTCAGTGTCTTTGTTTTTATTTTGCTTGCTTATTTGTTTTGTTGTTTAGCTTCCTGTTAAAGGTGACATCATATGGTATTTGTCTTTCACTGCCTGGCTTGTTTCACTCAGCATAATGCTTTCCAGTTCCATCCATGCTGTTGTAAAGGGTAGTAGCTCCTTCTTTCTTTCTGTTGCATAGAATTTCATTGTGTATATGTACCATAATTTTTTGATCCATTCACTTACTGATGGGCACCTAGGTTGCTTCCAACTCTTGGCTATTGTAAATTGTGCTGCTATGGAGATCGGGGTGCATAGTTTCTTTTGAATTGGTGTTTCAGTGTTCTTAGGGTATAATTCTAGCAGTGGAATTGCTGGGTCAAAAGGCAGGTCCTTTTTAGTTTTCTGAGAAAATTCCATACTGTTTTCCCCAGTGGTTGTACCAGTCTGCAATCCCACCAACAATGGATTAGGGTCCCCTCTTCTCCACAACCTCTCCGACACTTGTTGTTTGTTGCTTTGTTTATGATGGCCATTCTGACCTGTGTAAAGTGGTATCTCATTGTGATTTTAATTTGCATCTCTCTGATAGCTAGTGATATTGAACATCTTTTCATGTGTCTCTGAATCTTCTGTAGGTCCTCCTTGGAGAAATGTCTGTTCAAGTCCTTTGCCCACTTTTTAATTGGGTTGCCTGTCTTCTTAGAGTGAAGTCGTGTAAGTTCTTTGTATATTTTGGAGATTAAACCCTTGTCTGAAGTATCATTGGCAAATATGTTTTCCCAAACAGTTGGCTCTCTTTTTATTTTAATACTGTTTTCTTTAGCCGTGCAAAAGCTTTTAATTTTGATGAGATTCCATTTGTTTATTCTTTCCTTTATGTCCCTTGCTCTAGAGGACATATCAGTAAAAAAGTTTCTGCATGAAATATCTGAGATTTTCTTGACAATGTTCTCCTCTAGGACTTTAATGGTGTCATGACTTATATTTAAGTGTTTTATCCACCTTGAATTTATTTTGGTGTATGGTGTAAGTTGGTGCTCGAGTTTCATTTTTTTGCACATAGCTGTCCAGTTCTCCCAACACCATTAAAAACAAAATATATTATTTATGGATATAAATATATGGTAAAACCTTAAAGAAAAGGAAGGTTAGCGTTGTCTCTCGGGGGGAGGGAGAGGGTACCATTGCTGAAGAATATACACAAAGATTCGGAGATATTTCTGTTTCAGTTATGATGGGCTAGTTAGGCTCCAGTAACAAATAACACCTCAAATCTCAGTGGATCATACAACAAAGCTTTGTTATGGGCAAGCTAATAGGCCTCCATCAATTTGTATGTCTCTAGTAGGTGTGGCAGGGGAAGGAACATAATAAATCATGCACTGATTCTTAAAGTTCATCCAGCAGTGGCACTTTTTGCTTCTTCTTACCACATTCTATTGGCCAGAGCAAGTTACATAGTCATGTGTAACTTCAAGGGGGAGGGGTGTACAATCTGATCATGTCCTGGGAAGGACAGAAGAAGGGAAGCTGAAACATTAGGGTCATTGGGCATTGTTCTACTGCTTAAGTTGAGTGATGAACTCATAGGTATTTGCTTAAGTATTTTATACTATATATATTTATAGATACATAAATTTATGCTTATTATATACCATACATGTATATATTATTTAAATACATGTATATAAAGTATAAAATATTGGGAAAAAAGGAAGAAAAAGAAAAATAGAACCTTAATTGTGTTGAACAAATTCACATATTTAAATTTTAAAAAATGTAGTGGTCAAGAGAGGAAATGGTGAGAGTTGAACTGAGAAATATCTGGAACTCCTGGAGCAGTGGTTTTTAAACTGGGAAAAGCATGCTCTCAGGGTCCATGAAGACACTCTACAGGGTCACAGTTCAGATAATATTAAAGGAACCAGTTTCTAGGTGCTCATTTCCAGATGTCCTCTTTACTGAAACTGATCTCCCCGAGATGCCGCTGTGTTTGGACTGTTCTTCTTTCCTCTTTTCTCTTTCACAAATGTCCTTTTCCCATTGTTTGTAGAAGAAAGATGTGGCCCATCCTGTCATCCTGTTACTGGTAAAAATTTCCAGACTTCAAAGAGCCAATTGAAAGTTCTTGGTTCTGGCCAAGAAGGTAAATTACTCTAAAGATTGGATTATAAGTCCTTTTGCAATACAGATACGATCTCGTTATTTTAACAAAGGTGAAAGACAAACTAATGAACATTTAATATCAGATGACAAATCACTGATAATCTTGTCAACATGACTGACTGTTGGCACACCAGTCAGAAAAAGTACAAAGAATCAAATAACACCACTGCAATAAAACCCCTTAATTCTGAATGAGTTTTCTTAGCGCAATCCTTTAAAGTGAGAATTAAGGGTAGAATTGATGCTGAAGTTGTTCTCATTCTAGAGGAAGTAATACACATACACACATTTTTAAAAATCACCAATCGTGTCATTAAGAAAGGCATATCTAATCTAATATTACTTTTTGGATTATAATACTATCAAAATGTTCAATAATTCAAAATGTGCTATATTTGTTTTTAAAGAATTGTGTGCTACTATTAATTGTAATAATAACTGATTCCAGATGAAAATCTTTTTACTCCTTGGGTTCATGCTGTTCAATAGAACCTTATGCAATGATAGAAATGTTTCCTATTTACTCTGACCTGGATAGTTCCATAAGTCACATGCGGCTGTTAAGAACTTGAAATGTGGCTAGCATGAATAAAAAAAATGAACTTTAAATTTTATTTAATGAAGAAAGTTTAAATAGCCACATATGTGTAGTGGCTACAATATTGGACAGCACAGTTTTAAAACTTTATGGCCACAGAAGAGACAAAAAATTGAATTTGCATACATTTTAAAAGAAATATGATAAGGTGATTAAGAGATTTTTGTCATAAGTGTCTATTAAGATAAAGTTCTATGGGGAATAAAAATGAAAATACAAATTCAAGGAGAAAGAGGAATAATGTGATATTTATGAATGTTAAATAAGAGTGCATTCATTTTTTAAATTCTTGCCCAAGGGTATACTCATTGATTTCAGAGAAGAAGGAAGAGAGAGTGAGAGAGAAGCATCGATCAGCCTCCCACATGTGCCCTGACTGGGGACCAAACCCGCAACCTACACACGCACCCTGACCAGGTATAGAACTCGTGACTTCTTGGTACATGGAATAGTGCTCCAACCAACTGTGCCACCAGGCCAGGGCTCATGGTATTTTTTAAAAGGATGATGGAGGAAATCAATTGCTGTAAGACTTAAGTTCTATTTGGATAATTTTAAATGAGTGACACAGGTTATTTAAAAATGTTTAAACTATTAATATGTTTCAAAGTTATAGTGAAATTTAATTTTTCACCTATTTAAACTTAAGATGAAAAATTTTAAATATCAACACAAGAATGTTTGAGGGAAGTGCATAATTGTTCAGTTTTTAAAGGGTTATTCAAGCAAAATTCTTGAAAACCCCTGAATTCATGGCATTTACTGTTCCTTTTAATTCTTTGTATTTTGTGGGTATGGCCTAAGAGGTCACTTTACTGAGGGGGACACTGTAAATAACATGGGGACACATTCTCAAATGTAAAGGTTCACTTACAAATTAGGGTTCTAACAAAAAACAAAATTCAAACCAAAAAGACAAAAATATACCCCTACCCCATCTCTTTCTTAGACACACACACACCCCTCCACTGATATCCCCCACCCCCCTCATCCTACACTGGCGATTCTAGTGCAGGAGTTTCATGAAACACTTTTTTGAAAAA
Organism: Artibeus jamaicensis; assembly: GCF_021234435.1. Taxonomy (NCBI): domain Eukaryota; kingdom Metazoa; phylum Chordata; class Mammalia; order Chiroptera; family Phyllostomidae; genus Artibeus; species Artibeus jamaicensis. The sequence continues at coordinate 508,485 of NW_026521739.1, read as the reverse complement.
CATGAGCTTGGTTAGCAATGGGGGGTGATCTTGGCAGTGAGAAATCTCTGGAGGTCAGGGTGGCCTCAGAAAAGTTCATTAAAGATCAAAAATCCATTTGAAGTTGTTCCCATTGCCACAGTGTAAATCCTGTTGGCCTGAGCAGCCCTGGGCAGAGTCTGCTACAGACACAGAGGCCTTACATGGGAGTTTGGGTTGCTTATGATGGACTTCCAGACAAGGTCCCAATTTCACATCTGAGTGCAGACACAGGACAGTGCACACAGATGGCAAAGTGACTCAGACTGAAGGAATTCATTGGAAGCAGAAACTGGGAGCCAGAGGTGCTCCCAGGAACACGCGCCCACTCTATCCCTCCCAGCCAAAAATATGCAGACACCTGGACACATTAGCCTTTCCATGGAAGTGGGCCTGAGGTTAGGGTCCATCTGCTTTGCTTTTGGCAAGGCAAGATAATCCCAGCTTGGTTTTATTCATTCAAGCATGGCCTCCCTGTAGTGTTGCTCAACTCAGGATTAGCTCTGCCCATTCCCCGTGTCAGCAAGGGGACAGGAGGGACAGAGGAGACTGAGCAGGCAGGTCTCCAAATGACCTCAAGTCACCACAACAACCAACCCCCTTAGGTGCTGAGGGGAATGGAAAAATATTCCTATGACCCAGTGAGCGCTTCCAATGAAGGCGAGCAACTGACAGCCGGTGAGGGCACGGATCATCCTGGCAGCAAGGAGAGATTTGTCATGTTGTGGGAGCTGGGATTCCAGATTGGCAGCGCTGAGTCAGCCTCTGATTGGTGAGGGAAAGTCCCCCTTTCCTAAGGTTTTCCACCCTCAACTGGGCCCTGCTCAGGTCAGGCGGACACAAGGGGCTGGAGCTCAGCACTGGCCCTGGGACCTGCTCCAAGGAAATAGCAAGGGAAGCTGGTGGCCTTGGCACTATTTCAAAGGCTGGCTTCAGATGCTTATCAGCTGGCTTTTGTACAAGGCTTAGGCTGTGATTGCATCAGAGACTGAAAAATGCAACAGAAGCCAGAACTTTCTTTAAATGGGGCTCGAACAATAGGCAGGGTGCTTATCCTCCATTTTGGCCTTGTGAAGGAAAATGCAAACCTTAACCCAGGGTTGGAGAAAAAAACAGACACCTTTTAGGAAGATGGAGGACTGACTCCAAGAGAAGCCAAGAGACAGGGAATGCAAAGGAAGGCAGGGTCTACACTTTTGCTTTTCTTTGAATGCTGTGCTGTTACCTCTGAATGCTGCCGAGCCTGGTGTCACATCACACGGTAAATGCCGGTGGGGGGCTAAGAACCGAGAACAGTGTGATGACCACTCCCAGAGACTTCTGGATATTTTAAACCATAATGAGGAAGAGAGAGGCAATCATGCATTTAACCAACATTGAACCCCTGGAGGGAAAAATCTATAAAAATCAATCATTCTTGATCTTTATTGTAATGGAACTCACATTACCATTACCTGCACGACTCACTCTTATGGACCTTACCAGATTTTGACACAACTGTCAAATTTCTGTGCAATTCCTGGCTCCCTAGCTTTAACTTCATTGCTTCCTCTCCAACTTAGGAGCACAGGAAGAATGCATGTAAGAGTATTGTTATAAGATAACCTAGAATTGCTCAAATTCATTAAAACACTAAATTCTTTGCAAAATTAAAAATGAAATGAGGTTGCATCTCTTTGATCACTTCCATTAGTCTGGCTCCAGCTTCAGCCCCTCTATTGCAAAGACAGCCTTCTCTACCTTCCCAGTGTCCTGTGATGAGCTGAAGAAGTCCAAGTTCCCAGATGCTAATGTGAAACCCAAGCATTACTCCTGGTCTTTTAGGTGACTAGATCCCCCTTAGAGGCCTGCCTTGAGGTTGGGGGCTCCTCAGTCACTGCCAAGCATAGGGGTCTTGGACTCCCGCCAAAATCAGAGGGGCCAGAGCCTGAACAACCAGCTCCCACAGCTGTAATTGATGCCGGTTTGTGATTCTATGACTCTGCCAAAGCCCCAGAGCCTCCCCTGGTTGCTCCCACCTCCTCCCTGCCCCTGAGGCTGGGACTCCTCTTGTTACCGATCTTGGAGGTCATGGCACAGCCAACAGCCTTGGTACATTTCCCACTGGCAATTGTTTTTTTGAGCACAGGATAGGACAATCCCTGCCCCCTTCAGTGCAATGCTTAGCTAAGGCTGCTGCCCAGCTGGAATCACAAGGAGCCACTTCCCCCAGGCCCGCCCCGGGGCGGAGGGCGGGGCGGAGAAAAGCATGTGGAGATAGGTTCCCCTGTCTGCTCCGGACGACTGAGAACCACAGTTTCCTCTGTCTCTGTGGTCCTACAACCCAAGCCCATACCCAGTTCTTTTCACTGAACAGGTGATGTGTCTTCAAGGAGACAAACTCCTTTGGGTTTCCTTTCCTCTGTAACAAAGTCCTCGGGATCCATCTCACAGTCAAGGATTTTAACTCAGTCTTTGAGAACTGCTGAACTTAAACGTGGGCCCTCAGCACAAATGTCTCCTCAGCCCAAAGCAAGCCAAGCTCTGGAACTGTCCCCATCTCATTCTCAGGGGACCACATTGTGTGTTACCATCCTGTGGCATCAGCCGTGAACACCAGCCAAAGGTTGTGTTAGATTAGTTAGAGTTCCACTAACTGCTCCAAAAAAGTAAACCCCAATTTCAGTGGCTTTACACATTAGAAGTCTACTTATCACTCACAGAGGAGTCTGGTGCCAGGTTCCTAGTCAGCAAGTAACTTCCATTGTGTGACTCTTGATCTCTGGACCTGGAAATTCTGTTTCTCACTGGCAGATGTAGAGAAATCACATACTCTGCTTCTTCTTTTTCTTTTCAATGTGGTATAATACACATAAAATTTACCATTTTAACAACTTTTAAGCACACAGTTCAGTGACCTAAAGCACATTGACATTGTGCAACCCTCACCACCTGCTAATGCAGGAGATGAGTGCAGAGATCTTGACTACTTGTTCAGATAAGCAGAAAACAACCACCGGGAGGACCGGATGGAGTGGACGGAGCCTTTATCACTCTTGTTACAGGAAGCAACAGCGGCAGCATATCAGTGAAGCAGAACTGTACTTCCCTGAGTCCAAGACTTGTTTTAAGGGGTCCCAGACAAGAGAGGCACGTGTCCTACCCCAGCGTGTACATGCAAAATGAAAAAAATGTCAAGAAGTAGTCACAGGACAGGAAGCCACTCCCAAAAGGGGATAAGGAGGGAACTATAATCCATTTCCAAAACAGGACACATTCCTGCTGGCGGGGGGCCCTCGGGCCAGCCTGCCATTATGTGTGTTGGAGAGCCATGTCCAGCACCACCCACACTAGCATCCATCTCCAGAACCTTTCCATCTTCCCAAACTTAAACTCTGTACCCATTAAACTCTAACTCCCTATTCCTCCCGACCCAGGCTCTGACAGACACCATTCTGCTTTCTGGCTCTATGGATTTGGCTACTCCAGGCACCACATATGAGTGGAATCATGCAATATTTGTCCTTTGTGATTGACTCATTTTACTTAGCATATTGTCCTCAAGCTTCATCTATGTTGCAGCATGTGTTAGAATTTCATTTCTCTTTAAGGTTGAATAATATTCCATTGTATGTATATACCACATTACATTTATCCATCCATCAGTAACCACCTGGGTTGTTATTACCTTTTATCTATCCACACCCTTCTCTTAACCATCTTGACCGGCAAATGACACAAGTCATTTCTGATCAGACCAGAAATTTCCCTGTAAGAGGGCTGTGTCATTTCTCTGTAAGAGAACCAACTGCATGGCCTCACCTGCATGCAAAAGGAGCCAGGAAATGTAATTCCTGCCTGGACAATCACTTCCCAGAAAGAATCCAGTCCATGGGAGGTGAGGCACAATTTGTTGGTGGACAACTATCTGTCCTTGGCACCATCCGCCTTTGCAATTCCTGCAACAGGTATTTGCCATGGCCCAGGAAAAATGTCTTCCCCCCCAGTTTCAGTTCCTCACAGGACAGAATTTCTCAGGTCTAAACGCACTGCCAGTTAATGGCTACAGCTATCTGTACTCTTCTGCAATTCCATGTGCTTTTCATGTGGCGTTATGGTTCAAGCTCTGATTCTGTCTCTACTGTTTTCTCACTGGGTGGTGTTTGTAGAGCCCTTAGTGTGACAACAAATGAAGCAAATAGTAATTATTAATCTTCCCAGCAACACAAGGTATGCATTATCTGCTCATTTGTATGGATGAGAATAATGAATCTAAGAGAGATGAAGTAACTTGTTCAAAGTTACCCTGAATGTAAATGGTGACTCATCTTTCTGTCTACCCTGCTCTCCTAGGCAGCTATCATCATGGTTTGGAAAAGAAACCTTGATGCTATTCAGAGAATACTTTGAGTCCCCAAACCAACATCTGCTTCCTGAATGCCCTCCTTGTACTAGAGCCGGGTGACTGTCCTGTCCCACTCCGAGTCCCACTGGAGAATGCAGTAAGAGAATGAGAAGAAGTCGTGTCATTCAGGACCCTGTCCTGTGCTCCTGGCCCCAAGAAGGTTCTCAGGACCCTTGGTGCAGAAAGACAAAACAAAACAAAACTTTGCTGCTGCTCCTACTTCTCAACCACATTCATTGAGCCCCTCCTTTGTCTAGGCCCTGGGGATGCAAGTAAGAATAAAAAATGATCCCGTCCCTCCAAAGAGTGCATTTATCCAACCAGTGAGACGGACATGGGAACGAATACTCTCATATCATGTGACAAGCAATATGGAGTGATGTACAAAGTGCTATGGAAATCCGGCTGAGGGAGTAATTAATTTTGTGTGACAGGTTGTGGCAGGCTATGACAAGAAGGTGACATCTGAGCTGGGTGTAGACAGCTAAGAGAGGATTTGGGGGAGAGCTATTTTAGATAGAAGAAACAACAGTCTCAGTGGTGTCAAAGAGCACGGTTGTTTGAGGATAGAGAGTAGGGATGGTGCAGGCAAAGCGTGGGTGGAGGCAGGGGTGGGAAGGGAAGGGGTGAGGCCGTGGGTAAAGGGCCATTATTCTGTAGATGAAGCAAGTTTTTTTCCCTTTTTTTAGAAATTATTTTTAATTACTCCCTGGCTGGTGTGGCTCAGTGGATCAAGTGCCGGCCTGCAAACCAAAGGGTCACTGGTTTAGTTCCCAGCCACGCACATACCTAGGTTAAGGGCCAGGTCCCCACTAGGGGTCTCACGAGGGGCAACCACACATTGATGTTTTTCTCCCTCTCTCCCACTCTTTCCCTTTCTAAGAATAAATAAATAAAATCTTTCAAAATTTATTTTTAATTACAATAGACAGACAATAGTATATTACTTTCAGGTGTACAACATAGTAATTAGACATTTATGTGTTTTACGAAGAGGCTAGGAGATTATTAATTGGGGGCTAATATGACCAGAACCATCTAACACAAAGCTTCCTCTGGCTGGGGTGAACAAAGGGAAACTAAAGTGATTAGCCCATTTTATTCTAAGTCCACTTATTTCTAGAGGGCAGACCCATCTCAGCCATCTTGGGGTCAAAAAAGAAACCACCTGAGAATATCCATATTGCCACAGTGACACTTTCCTCTTTGTAGGTGTTGAGGGTCTTGTGATAGACTTTCCTCTTTTAAGCTTATAGGGTCAGACTAAGGTGAACCTCAAGTTGGCCATCAGAAGCCAGGGTCTCTGTCTGACAACTGCAAAGACAGAATTGGAGGCTGAGAATGCCAGTACCACTGTGACTTCTCTCTCCTCCCTTGGACTATGTGAAAGAGGCAGGGGAGACCAGGGAGAAGGTGGGAGAGCGGACTGTGGAACAGTGTCAGAACCCAGTTCCCCACCATGGCAGGTAATCACCAGTGCACTCCTCACATGAGCACTGCCTTCCCCATCCCCCAACATCAGAATGTGATTCTCAGATTTGTTTTTCTAAGTAATTTACAAAGAGAGGCAGAGAGCAAAGGAGCTCTGGGTTGACAGTGGACCTGTAGTTAGAAGTCAAGACCTGAAGACAACAGCTGCTCTGCCCAAGGAGCCAACACCCATTGTCTCACAGGAGGGTGTGGGCTGGATGCACTTGGTCTTGAAAGGGCCCTGGAAGCTCAGGTCCTCCCTGCATGGACAAGGGCAGGCCTGGGTTTGAAGCCTAACTCCTCACTTCTGTGTGATTTGGGGAGACATTACTCTATCAGCTTTATTACCTGAAAAACACCTCACAGGATGGCTGTTGTGATTAAGTAACAGCATGTAAGTATAGAACCCCATTCCCTTGACATTGGAGACCATTTGGATTTACAGTGTTGTGGTTAGTAATGCTCTCTGGGTCAGGAAACCTGGGCCTTCAGGTACCATACCCTTCAGGCTCTTGCTGCCCGGAGCTCAGGAACCTGCAAAGGACCTTCCTTCAAACTGCTGAGAGTCCTTCTTTCTTACTTCTCCTCTAGGCCCCTTGATCTGATGGCACTTATGCCAGCAGAAGTGTGGAAAAAGTCAAAACGGTATCAAGGTTGATCCCTGAGCCTTCCAGGACTGAGCTCAAACATACCATTCAACATATACTGATGCAGCTTTAGCAGCTACATGGGGTGTCATTCACTTGTTATACATGCTCCCAAGAATTGCTGACTAATGTTTTGTAAGTTGGAGCGTTCTAAAAGTTGTAGGGAAGTTCATTGCTGAGAAGGGCTATGTGGCCAATCCTTTTTAAAAGTAACTAATTCTCTCCTATTGTAAATCTTATCCTGATCTAGACACTGGTGTTTTCAGGAGAGGATGTGTTCCCATATGAATACAGGTGTGCAGAGATGCACAACATGTGGTTAAAGCCAGAACACATCCCCGATTAATTTGTTTAAACCGATAAAATATCAGGGAGTGAAAACCTTTTATGAAACATTTGCTGAGAATCTACCTGTGCCAACCCCGAGGGCACAGTGAGGAAGGGAACCTGCTTCCTGTCTCTCAGGTCCTCACAGTCTAGTGGCAGAGACAGGCAGGTACACGGCTCCCTACGGCAGAGCACGCCAGGTGCCACACGTTGTGTAAACTGTGATTAATTCTAACTTCTTCATGTCTGGTCAGGATCCTGGGTTTTCTGGCTTCCTCTTCTGCAAATTTGCCCTCTGTGGGATCCATGTCTATTATGAATATCACACAGTATCATTATGAATGAACCATAAATGACACTGTCAGTTTGATACCAAATCTAGTCAGATAAAAAAATTCAGATTCTCTCACCAACATATGTCAGTCACTATATTGGCAAAAGCTTTAATTATTTCATTTTCCTCTCCAGTTTTGTCCTCATCTTCAAGACGACTTTGTACAACAGTGTGCTAGCTTCCTTAATTCCCCTGATCCCACCAGGTCTGGGGCTGTGGAGGTGTTCGATAGTGGGGCAGCCGAAACGTTCAAAAGTCAAGGCAAAGCTCGTGATTGGGTTTCATAATAAGCCATGAGTCTAAGCTGATGGTCAACATAACTCAGCACGGCAAACATTTTGAGAAGTAGAATTTATTTTGAAAGAGTGGAGTTGAGGAAGTTAAGAAATGACATTGGGAGACCTAAGGATTAAAGGATCTTTGGATGAAAATGACAGGAAAGTGGGTTTGGAATAAAAAAATGAAGAGTTTATTATATGAAGACTTGGAGCCATCTAATATTGGTGGAAGCAATGGGCTTCTGGTGTGAACAGGGGCCAAGCCATAGTGTAATGATGGCCATGGGTTCCTCAGCCAGGTGCAGGGTTAGATCAGATCAACTCTATAGCCCTTTGTGCTGAACTTAAGTCCTGGCTTCTGCTTTCAATTCATGGAAGAAACCAAACCTGAGCCAACAACACCACCTCACCTATTTTATCAATGCTAAAGAGGAAGCAATGATCAGAACCCCCTCTGGCCACTATGAATGAATGAATCCCAGACCCACAGCCTCAGACTTAGAGGTGAGTGATCACGGTCTTGGGAGATGGGCCTCTAGATCCCTCAACTCTATCTGAAGACTTGGAAGTTCCTTCAATTCCCCAATATTGGAGAGCAGCAAGACTGGTTTGTCATGTTCTAATTATTATTTAGATGACTATTTGGCTCATGATTGAGCAAGCCTTGAGTCAAGTCAGACCAGTTAACTGAATCAAGATTATATAATCATATTTGGGCATTTAAATACAAACCAATTATGTTGGAGCCCAAACATCTTATGCACAGGAGGGAGTTTTAGTAAGTGTCAGGAATGTGTGCTAATACACCAAGCCTAACTCTCAAAGTAGAGGGTGGAGCACTCCGGGGCACTCCTGTTTCGCTGAAGTTGTTGTAATGATGACTGCCCCAGGCGCATTCTGGGAAGATGATGGAAACATCTCAAACAAGTATGACATCGATGTTACCCCAGCTCCTTGAACCCATTATATTCGAAACATGTCTGCCTGTAGCATTTGGCTTGGCTTGTGAATGCATTCTCAGAATCCGGAGGAGGCATGTGCAAGGAGGCCTTTCAGGTTATCACCATTCCCTTCCCTTGACAAACATATGCCACAGGGACCAATTAGGCCTTATATTCTTCACTTGGACCTCTTTCTAGTTCCAGTCTCAGCTTCTGTGCCTCCAAATCTTGTACTCCCCAAATACTGCCCCACTCTACAAAGAGAGAAGAAGGGAGGAGGCAGCAGAGAAGTCACTGGTGAGTTTGTATGGGGACTGGCAGCATAAAGCAACATATTAGGAACAAAGCACCAGACTGGGTTTGGTGTTCGTCCCTAAACTCTCTAAGACTCATCTGAATTAACCAGTTTCAGGGGGGGCCTTTAGCCTGTAGGCTCCCTATATATCCTGCTCTCCTCACTTGCACGTGACAGATGAGATGTCCAATCTCTACCTGGCAGGCTTTGTAGAGATATTCCAACCAGATGCCATTGCTGGAGACAGCACACTCCCAGAGAAAGCCCTTCCTGTTCTCACACTCTGTCTGTGTCTCTGACATGAAATCATTAGGCACCTCTGAAGAGGGCCTTGTGAGGGAGAGTTTTACCTTCACCACTAGGGAAGCCTGGCAAACTGAGAATTGCAAAAGTCAGGGAGGGGCAGCTAACTGGAGGCGGGGTCCTTGGGGTAAGTTTCATTGTAAACACGTGGCTGAAATGTGTCACAGGTGAGCAGTCATGCTAGCGTGCCCTGAACATAGCCTTTGGACAAAGGCCACTGACTTCAATAAGGCCAAATGAAACAGCAGGCTGATTTATTTCGAATAAATTTCATTAGGTCCACGAAGGACTAACCCTAAGCCTCATTTTTGGATAGCACTTCTTTTCTCTCTTTCTTTTCTTCCTCCCTTCCTTCCTTCCTTCCTTCCTTCCTTCCTTCCTTCCTTCCTCCCTCCCTCCCTCCCTCCCTCCCTTCCTTCCTTCCTTCCTTCCTTCCTTCCTTCCTTTCTTTCTTTCTTTCTTCTTTCTTTCTTTCTTTCTTTCTTTCTTTCTTTCTTTCTTTCTTTCTTTCTTTCTTTCTTTCTTTCTTTCTTTCTTTCTCTTTCTCTCTCTCTCTTTCTTTCCCCTCCCTCTCTTCCTCTCTCTCTCTCTCTTTCCTTTCTTTCTTTTTGCCAATAATTATATTAAATGAGTCTATCTGGGACTAAAGGTCTATGTTTTGAGAGTCAACTATGAAGGGCTCCTATTCATTCCAGGTCAGCCCTTCATCCCCCTTCCTCCCTGGGCAGCTGTGACACAGATAAGCCCCAGGCGTCTGGCAGGGCTGGCAGGAGTATGAAGTTGAGGTGGGAATGTGGGTGTTAGCACATTAGAATAAATCTGAGAAAACATTCCAAACCAACCCTTGCACCCTGGGAACTCAATCACTAAGAAACAATCAAGATAAGGACAGTAGTCTCACCTCTCAGAGGAAAGTCCAGGTTAAAGGTCACACTGCTATGTGCCAGGGATCAGGGGAGGGAGGCTTAGCTGGGCCCAGCTCGTTCTCTTGATGGTCTTCCACAAACACTGCTCTGGAGACGAGGGCATGCAAAGGGGAAGGAAAACACCACCCCCACCCTGAACTCTGGGATGGTGGCAATAAGCCCCCAGATCACTCATCAAAGATTTACGAATGGCTAATAAGCACATGAAAAAGTGCTCAATAATATTAGTCATCAGGGAAAGACATTGAATCACAATGTGATACCATTTCAAACCCACCCAAAAGGCTAAAATGAAAAGTTCCCAATGTTGGTGAGGATGTGGAGCAACTTGATTTCTCTTACATCTCTGGTTGTAAAAATGCACATTGAAAAGCCATTTAGTGATTTCTTCCAAAATTAAACATAGACCTACCGCTATTGACTGAATATTTGTGTCCCCCCAAAATTCATACTTTGAAACTTAATCCCCAGTATTAAGGGAGGTGGGGTTTAGGTCAGAAGAGTGGAGTCCTTGTGAATGGGATTAACGCCCTTCTAAAAGGGACCACAGAGAGCTTCCTAATCGCTTCCACCGTGTGAGGACACAGTGAGAAGATACTCATCTGTAAATCAGGAATCATGCCCTTACCACACACTGAATCTGCTGGTGACTTGATCTTTGACCTTCCAGCTTCCAGAGCCGTGAAAATTAAGTTTCATTGTTGATAGGCCACTCCGTCTATGATACTGTTACAGCAGCTCACATGGATGTAAGACTCCTACCCTATGACCTAGTCACACTATTTGTGGACATTTGCCCAAAATAAATAAAAACAAATACCTTAAAAAAGAATTTTGTAAAGTCGTTCACAGAAACATTATTCATAATGGCCCCTAAACTGGAAATAATGCAAATACCCATCAAAAGGATGGGCAAACAATTGTGGAACATTTATAATGTGAAATACTGTTTAGCAATCTCTCTCTTTACACATACATGTACACATTTACATTTATTTTTATTGCTAAGTGTGCACATATGGAAAACTGTGAGTTCTCATTGATGCCCACAATTCCAACCCAGCCATTGCAGGTTTCACTTTTTTCTCTTTCCATGGTGGGAACCCCCTTCTCTGACAGTGACATCCCCTATCCTTAATACATTTAGAAGTTGATCAACATCCCCGTATATCCTCGGTCTCCTAACTCTCCCTGAAAGCCCTCTTCTCCACACTCAGGCTTTGATATCCCCTTTGGGCTGCCCCTGTGTGGATGCCCTCCTTGCTCTGCTGGGGCCTGAATATATTGCTTGGGGCCACCGAGAACCCCCACCATGGACACGCACCTTGTCTCGTCCATCTTGTGGCTTTAGGACCAAATAAATGAATGGATGCATTTAACTCTTGGTTATTATTATTCATTTATAATTTAAGGTCACTTTTCTCCTTTCTAAACCATGTCCCAAGTTGGGTGGGAAGCGTGGAATCAAGGAATTTCCTTAGGCAGAGGGGCAGTCCTCTCTCTAAAAGAATCTCTCTCATTGTGCTAAGGGCATTTATCTAAGAGTTGCTAGTTTTAAAAATAATTATAGTTTTTCCCCTTTCTTCTCACTGTCAGTAATATCAACAAACTCTTTCTTGGTGCCAAATGACAGGCACATTTTTATCTGTTCTAACTCCTCTGATCTAGGTTGCCCTCATTTTACAAATGTGAGGTTTTGAGTCTCAGAGGGATTAACAGAGTAGCTGGGACTTGCAAGACGATTTTTTCCCCTCTAAACCTTGCATCTTCCACCATACCGAACAGCTTTCTTATAACCTACCAAGAGGCCAATGTGCACATACACACACACAATTGACTGTAACACAGTTGAGAAGAAGCATTCTGATAGTCTGGGGAACTCAGGTGAGGGGATTCCATAGAAAGAAGTTCTAGCACAGGCTTCCTGGAGGAGGGAACATCTGATCAGCCAGAGAAGTCCTGTCTGGCCCAGGAGGCAGGGACAGGGAAGTCACACACACCCAGAGGTGTATAGGGCTCTTTTTGTAAAATAACAGGTGTTCAAACATAATATCTCCATGATTTCATTAAATTAGCACTAGATTTAATTATTTGATTTCAATTTATTAGAGATTCAGTATTTAATTTTTAAGATCTAGTGACTTATTAGACACACATAAATCAGCCCTGGAGGATGTGGGAGATGGTGGGAGAGAGCTGAGCAATGAAAAACTTCAATATGGAACTATTTGAGGAATATAAAAACCCTCTTTGTTGAATTATTACCTTTTTTGCTAAAATCAACTCTATTACAAATTTAGAAACTATTTAAATGTGGGTTCAAATTACCCATAAACTGAATATTATGGATACATTTATGAAATACAGTTATTTTCCCCAAACATTCTCTTTCTTTATTTCCCAGATTTAACCCCAGTTTTAAATACACCCCCCCCCAAATTGTTCTGTCCTTGCTGCCTCACTCTACTTTTCATGCTCACAAAAAAGAAGGAGGCTTCGAACACTTGTGGGAATGTCAGATATGATTAGGTCATCCATGCCTGTCAGAGGAACAATTTGTAAAGGGCAGAAAGCAGGATGCAGTGGATGGAAGAGCGGTTGGGTATGAGGAAGTAGAAAACTCCACTGCAGGCTTCTTTCATGGAGTGTGGCAATGAAGAGAAGTTGGTGGTTGGATGTGGGCAGGCTTATTGGCTGAGAAGGAGCCAAGGCAGAGAGGAAATAACCAGGCCTGGGAAACCTGCAGAGGAAGTAAAGAATGGGACCAGGAATGAAGGGCAAGCCCTGGATGCAACCAGGGACGCATCCTTTTAGTCTGAGTGCAGGAACCAGCATTGCTTGGAGATGCCAGGTTTATGGGAGCAGGACACTGAGAAGCTGTACCCTGTTTCTTGGTGGAACAGGTGACAAGGCAGTTAGGTGAGAGTGAGGGAAATGGGGCCTTGAGGACAAGGGCACTTTGGTGTGGCCACTTTGGAAAATGACAAAGGGACAAGGAAAGGCATTACTGAGCAATAACTCCCAGGAATGTGCTCTAAGATTTTAGCCATATTATTCATTCCTAACTAATTCTAAAAAGCAGCCCCTGTCCCCAACATGACTGACTGACTGCTCCTGGCTCATCTCATCTTCAGGGGAATGGCCAACATCCTGCCTGTGGGAATAGCTTAGGGACATTCTTGTCTGGAATTAGTAGAAAGCAAGTATTGTTTCTTTCACCAGAGGAGTGATTAAAAAACAGTGTAAGCTCTAGATTAAATTCTGGTTCCAATATGTATTAGCTGTGTGAATTTGAGTAAATCACTTAACCTCTCTGTGCTTCAGCTTCCTGTATATAGAGATAATAACAGTGCTTATCTTATAGGATTTTTTGTGAGGATTAAATGAGTTATGTATATGAAATATTTTAGAACTATTTGAGGGCTCAAAAATATTAACTTATTATTGCGAGATCTTATTCTGATATCCTAATTTGCCTTGAAAGAGATAGAATGATCTGGCTGAAACTGTAATAGGCCAATAACTCACAGGAAGGTTCTGGAAACCACTTATTCTTAACCAGCCAATGTAGATTTTTTTTTCTAGCAAGTGTACTATCAGTTATCTGCTAGAAATAAGGAGAGAAAGGTTTAGACTCACTTCTAAAGACTGATCCTGTTGTCTTGAAAATTCTTAAGATGCTCATAGCTGCTTGTCAAGGCTCTAGAAAGTTAGTTCTGAGAAGTTTGAAGAGCAGTTGACACTTTTCTTGGTTTATTCAGCCAGGACTTGCCTAGAAATCTTTCCATTTTATACATTCACCTCTTCTATTGCCAGGACTCTTCCAGGTACAAGTGATACAAGTGACAGAAAAACAATACTTCAGCAAAACAGGGCATTCATTTTAACACGCATAACTGAAAAATCAGGAGTAGGTTTATCTCTCCTGAGACTTTTTGAATTGTAACTAGGAGAAAAAGAGGCAACATTTCTTAGCACTCATTTGCTAGGAAGGAACTCATCTGTAAGTGATGTTTCTGAGCCTAGACTTCTTCTTGAGTCTGGTTGGTCTCCTGTAACGATGGTACTTCAGGAAGCCGAGGGTTCTCTCATGTCTGTGGAAGCCAGCTGTACCACAGGTGGACCTTCCAGATGTGGTCACATTGCCAGAAAGTGGAGATCACCATCTAGGTCACACACCAATGCAACCCCTATCTAGCACACAACACAGTGCCAGGCCTGGGTGGACACTTGGTGTTGTGGAATGCATAAATGTGTATTTAATGACATGTCATCTCCATGTTCTTGAGACATTTGGGAAACTTCCTGCAGGCCCATGGCCTGAGTGGAGCCAGGACAGTGCCTTCACGAGCAGTCCTTTCTCTTGGTCCACAAGCCGGAAATAACCAGTTGTTGGGTGTGTATGAAGGTGCCCTGGGTGTTGTGACTGTGTATAGCCATCCTACAAAAGCAAAGTGGCCATGTAAATGCAAAGTCATGAAAATGTACTCTCACTCCTGAAGGTTCATCCAAAAGAAAAATACATACACATAAAGGAGTTAATCACCATAATAAGAATAAGAAAAGAGTTTTGGTGGGGGAGGGAGAAATTCCTCAACATAACACAGAAGGTGCTTGGCTTGCCCTGAGCTCTCCTTGGACCCATGTGTTTTGCCTGAGAAAGGGGAAGACCGGCAGAGAGAGGAGTGGGGTGGATTGGTCAGGGACAGCCAAGAATTCTGGGTTGGAATTTCCTCCTGTGACACCTCAAATCCTTGCTTTGTAACAAACTTTTAAATGGAAATGGAGTAGAACATACCCAATATAATAAACTGCACACATCGGGGGTAAACTGTGTGGTGTGTTTTTACAACACAGACATACCTGTACAACCATCTCACAGATCAAGATGTAGAACATCACCTGAACCCCAAAAGCTGTCCTTGTCCTTCTTTGCAGTCATCTCCCCTAAAGGTAACCACCATTCTGATGTTACGCACTACAGACCCGTTCTACCTGCTGAACTGTACACAAGGGGACCTCACCTTGCACTCAACATGAGGACTGTGAGCTGCATCCATGTTGTATGTAGCAATGGTTTATTCTTTTTATTGCTGTCTAGGGTTCCATCAAACAGTTATATCATAATTGACTCATGTACCCAAGGCTTCATTTAAGTTGCTCCTTTACTGGTTTGATGTGAACAGATGAGAAGTACCTTGTGAGTGTGGAGGCAGAGAAGCTTGAGAAAATGCATGGTTCGGAATTTACAGGATTGTAGGGGGTGTTTTGAACTCCCAGGAGCCTTGGATTGGACTTTTGGGGAAACTTCATTTCACTCTATGAGGAGAAGGAGTGCCTCTGGGTTACGGTAACTATGTGGCAGGCACTCTGCTAAGAGTTTGACCCTCTTTACTTCAGTGAATCCATATAATGACCAATCTAGGTATTACTGGCCCCATTTTAAGGATGAGGAAGCTGAGGCTCTATGATGTGAATGACCTTCCCAACAACTTCAATGGGTATTTAGAAATACAGAAAAGTACAAATATAAATGAAAATAATTTGAATAAATTTATAAATAAGGTGATGATTATGACTACAAATACAAATAGAAATACAAATACAAATTTTGTTAAGTTGTTAAAGATTAGTGAAATTATAGGGTCTTATTTTTTCACTATTATATTTATTTTTTAATGAAAAGAGTGATTTGAAAAAACACTTTGAGCCCTGGCTGGTGTGGCTCAGTGAATTGAGTGCCAGCCTGCAAACCAAGAGGTCGCTGGTTTGATTCCCAGTCAGGGCACATGCCCTGGTTGTAGGCCAGGTCCCCAGTGGTGGGTGTGTGAGAGGCAACCACACATTGATGTTTCTCTCCCTCTCTTTCTCCCTCCGTCCCTCTCTCTCTAAAAATAAATACATAAAATTTTTAAAAAGAAAAATACTTTGAATCCTTTGCACCTCCCAAACCACCATGCTTAAACCTTTCGATTCAGTTTGGCCTCCTCACTCTTTCTTTTCCCAGACTTCAGATCAGATTAGATTGCCTATCTAGTTTCTCCCACGATCTTACAAGTATACACACACCCTTTTTTGTGAGATGTGGTATCTTTTTGGAGTGTCAGCTTTTTGCTTAGGAAGCCTTGCTCTGGTTTGATAATTTTCTGTTGTGCACCCATAAAAACTATGGGACATTCATGGTTTAACACAAGTAAAAACATCATTACCTTGCTATCTTGGAGGTGGTCCCTCCTCATCTGCAGCCAACGGGTCTGGTTTGTGCAGCCTGTGCACTGGTCTTCAGGGAGCTCCAACCTCACAGAAATAGAATTTTGACCCCTTGGCCTGTCCAAGCCACAGACAGCAGCTGCTGAGGTGGGGACAGGTGGCTGTGTGGCTGGCAAGCCTTTGATTTCCAGATTGACTTTGCCCACTGTATCAGTCCAGGTATCGATTCAGCTGTTTTAATTAAGACCCCAAATAATAGAGGGTTAAACCAAGCAGAAGTTGGTTTCTTTCTCCCCTAAGCAGTCCAGGACTGAGACAGGGGCTCCATCCTGTCAGGGACCCAGCTTCCTCCTATTTTATTGCTTTGCTAAATTTTGGGTTTTGCCCTCATCTGTTTTCTCCTGGATGGCTCACCACTGCACTGCCATATATCCCAGCCAAAGGGATGGGAGAAAGGAGGAGGGGGCATGCCTGTCCCTTTAACACGGTGACCAGGGATTGCCCCCATCAACCCTGTCATAGGGGGTAGGGCTGCACAGCAGGAACATGGCCGCAGAAAGCAGTGGTTAAGCATGTGGACTTCAGGGCCTGACTGCCTAGGTTTAGATTCCAGCTCTGCCACTTACTAGCTAATTAACCTTGGATAAATTATTCATCCATTCCATGCCTCCGTTTCTTTACTTATAAAAATGGGGATGATGATGACAATAATATTACTCTCTTCTAATCATTGCTGAGGCTTAAATGGGCTATTATGTGAAAATGTGAGGCTCTACATCATTTACATATAAGTTAAATGTATATAAATCATATATAAATGTATGTATTAAATATAAAGCTTTGCCTTTTGGCTCACTTGCTTCTCTCTGTCTCCCCCACTACATGTAGATTCCATAAAAGCAGGGACCTTGCTTATTTCTCCCAGCACCTGACGTACTCATATGTTAGCTGCTCAATAAATACTTGTTGAATGAATGAATGACAATTCTGAGCACTGGAGAGAAGGTTGGAGAGCGTCACCTCCAGAGAGTTCTGTTTGTCCACTCTTTCTGCAGGAAGAAGGAGCCATTGTATTGGCTGCCCTGCTGGGTGGGGGTAAAGAAGAGATGTGGATTGTTTCAATTTAGCTCCAAGGTCAGGCTTTATGATTTATTTATTTATTCATACCCCACCTCATCTCACAAATTATTAGATGTGGCTGGCTTACAGGAAATACACTGTGCATTAGCGAAACATAAATACAGAATAAAATTAGGGCAAGGCAAAGGACCAATCAGAATAGATAGTCTAGACAACAAGGTCTTACACACCTGAAATATTTGGGTGGCATATGAGTGTCTGAGTGCTAGTGGTCAAAAACAGAAGGCACAGGACTTCCTATGAGATGAGGGAAGGATACAAAAGGGAAAGTGGGCCTGTGGCTGATAGAAGAACGTAGGTAACTGACTGTGGATCTCTTGAGAGGAGTTGGTGGATCTAGTCTTACATTTCCTCTGCTCCAGTTTTTTTGGGGGGTGGAGAGGAAGAGATAGCTAGGAGGGAGGACTCACTGTGAAATTCCAACTCAGTGAATGGCCACACCTCCTGTTTTGTTTAACTCTGCAAGCTGGGCCCCAGCAAACCAGCCAATGGGCCCACCTTGAGAAACCCAGCCTTATCATCCCTCCCCAACCTTCCTCCTGTGAGACATACATCACCCACATTCCATTCTCTGACTGCAGGGTAAGTTGGAGACACTCAAGACAGTTATGTTTTGTTTTATTCCCTTGTATTAACATGTCTGACCTACACTTTGTCTGAAGTGGAGGTTCCCATCTTAGCCTTCAGTTGGTTCATTGTTTTGGAACATGAACAGAAGAGTAGAAGGTTGGAGCCCAATTCATCTTGTGAACTTTGCTAATTACAGAAGGGCCATTGTTCCAAGAGCAGAGTTACTCACTAGGGTGAGCTGAAGTGGCATATCTGGACAAGTCTATTTGGTAGTCAGTTGTCAGGCATCCGTGACTACACCTGGCTTACTGGTTTCTGACTTACCTTGGTTGCCTTTCCCTTAATATGGATGCTACACACACACACACACACACACACACACACACACACACACACACACACACACACACACACACACACACACACACGGGAATCCCGGCCTCTAGGAAGCTAAACAGCTCCTAGCAAAGTCCAGCAAAGTCTAAAACAGTGGTTTTGAATTCTGCTTTAACAGCTAATCCTACATGGACCCCTACAGTATCTGTGAAATACATAAGAATGGAATTTAAAGTCACAGGTAATGGAAACAACCCAAAGTCCATCAACAGGAGAATAAACTGTGTTCATCTATACAATGGAATAAAAAAATGAACTGAACAATAAAAAAGAATAAGCTACTAATATACACTGTAACATGGATGAATCTCAGAAACATGTTTAGTGAAAGACCACCATCAAAGAGAAAATAATGTGTAATTCCCTTTATATGAAGTCTTAAAACCTATAAAACTAACACGTAGTAATAGAAGTCAGAACAGTGGGTGCCTGCAGGGCTGGGTTCCATGGGAGAGGGGGTGAGGGAACTTTCTGTGGTACCAGAAACAGTTCCTGACCTGATGGGGAAGGTGGGTGCATGGCTGTATGTGTGTATCTGTTAAAACTGATCCAGTCGTACATTTGTGGCCCATCACTGTCACCATATGTAAATTTTACCTGCAAAATTAAAAAATTATAAAATAAATAAGTAATTATTGATCTTGGAAGGTAGTCCTGCTGTACTCTTAAGAGCATATCAGAAGCATCTGTGCTCTATAACTACGTGTGTAGGTATATATGACTATCTATAGCAAGTAATATTTGTTTAAAAATCATCTTCCTGAACTTGTCCACCAATGGCTTCTGAATGTAAAATGAGATCAAATTTGCAATTCCCCAAGTGAGAGGGAATTGCTGGATCTCAGTCCCTATCGCCCAATCACTCCTGCCCACTGCAAAGTGTCTTCTAAGAATTTCCGGCAGTCCTTAATGAAATACCACATGTGCTTACAGTGCAGCCTGTCCGTGGCCATCACTGTGCAGAACCTATGTGATTTCTCTCTCCCTTCCAGCCAACAGGGAAGGGGTGTGGTCTCCACCCTCCTGTAGACACCTCACACTGCCTCTTCCCAGAGATGCTCAGTACCAGGTTGAGGCAGGGAGACAGCATTTCCCTACCACCCTCAGACCCAGGCAAGTGGGGCCCCTGCCCCTGGTACAACCCCTACTCCCTCTGCTTTTGGATGTCTTCCTCAAAATTTGAGGTGGTTTCCGGTAAAGCACCCAAGTGTTGCAGGAGTGGCATGGAAGTCCTGTACCTTGTGACACACCAGCTTTTCTTCATCACTGTCATCACACCTGTACCAAAGGCTCCGGGCCATGAGTCTATGACCTGAGTGGCCTTGTCTATCTCCTTGAGGGATTGCTCTGCAATGCTAATGGGCCTTTCTGATACATTTCTTTCCCAGGGGGTCTCCGGCCTTGTGGGATAAGGAATTGACTTGGTGTGAATGAAACTGATCTTCTGGATCTGCCTCTGGGTCCCTCACTCATTCTCCCTGCTGGTTGGTGGTGTCTGGAATCGGGGGACTTTCTCCTGAAGAAAATCACATTTTAGAAATGTGGTGATTGTGGCCTAACGAGTTTAAGAGAAGACAAGATGGGAAAGATGCTTTTCTAGGCTTTAGCTATAAAATGCCTATAAAAAAAATTTAACATGACTAGAGAACAATTTACTGTTTACACTTTCCCGTGCACTCTGAATAAGACTGCCATTTGTGGTCATCATCAGGGAGGCCGAGAATAGCCTTGAGAGATGGCCTGCGTGGGTTGGTTGGGTGTTATTGGTAATAGGTGCAGAGTAAGGAGGTGTTGTTAAAAGGGAGGTGCATGGATTGTGAGGAACCAGTTGCCTAGGAACTAGGCCCATAGGGTGGGGCAGAAGTACCTCTATTCTACCCATCATTCCAAATCTTTATAGCTAAATGGCTAGATGTAATGAGGACCTACAAGTTTAGTACTGTGTTTTAAAATTATACAGTTTCTATAGACAGAGGATCCCCCAAAATATTGCCTGGGCCTCCACACTTTCTAAGGGAAGCCCTGATATCTCCTCTTCCCTGTGCCAAGCTTGTGCATTTGAGTTCAAGAAGCAGCTGCCCACAGCCAGGTCCCCAAATCTCCCCCGAAACCATTCCCCTCAACTTCTGCAACTGGCTCTCAGCCCTGAAAAGCCCATCTGGTGGTGGAAGTCCCCACCCAAGGAATACCCTTCCCCGAAGGCCAATGGAAGGGTCCTCCTCTAGAGGCTAATGAGCCCTGCCTGGCACCTGTAAAACGAGCATCACTATCTGGGCTGTTAGCCCCACCACGTACCCACCCTGCTCCCTTTCCTGTCGCTCCAGTTTTAAAACCCTTGAGACCCAGGCACAGCCTAGCCACCCTGTGTATGACAAGTGTATATCATCAACAAGCTTTGAAATAAAAAACACTTATCTCAAAAACTGATCACCACCTTCTAAGCAACTTTGGATAAGCTGTTTAATGGAAGTTTTGATTTCCTTTTACTTCTCTTTATTTTGTACAAGTTGGTTTGAGAATTAAATGTGTTACCATAGAAGCACCCAAAACAGTGCCTGCCACTAAATGCTGTGTGTGCAATGAACGCTGGGCCCCTCGTCTTTCTTCTCTTTAGCAACAGCAACTTAAATTGCTTCTCATCAGGGGATATTTACCTATTTGGATCATGGAAGCCATACTTCTCCTGAAGGTGTTTTATATTTGCTGAGTCCCTCTAGGTCAGGTTCTGGGGCAAGTGCTGGGCTGCAGGATCAGAGGTATAGTTATAAGGGCTGAGGGAAAACAAATCCAGAATAATTTTTCTTTTTCTTTTTCTTTTTTGGCTGAAGCCTGCTGAGACAGAAGCAGAAAAATCCCTGCTAATTTAGATGATTCAAAGCAAAGCACATGAAACATTCAAACACCTGCTGAACAACTATGCTTCGGGAAATAGACTTTTCTAATGCAGAGGTTCTCCAGGTTCACACTCTCTCCTTGATGGGACAGGACCGAAGGCAGCTTACGGCAGATCTATTGTAATAACGGTTCCCCTGAGTTTGGCCCTTGAAGGTTCACCAAAGCAATTCAACCATGCTTGGTCCTACAACTGCCTGAGCCAATAAATTATGTATTTATCTTCATCCCCAAGGAAAACTTGAGCCCTGGTGTCAAAATGCCACTCTTTCTGCTCTACCCTCTGCCCAGTATAACCTTCTTATTGTATTAATTGGGTAGGAGGAACTGTTTCTTTTTTTTCAATTGTACACCAAGCTCCAGAGGATAAGTAGATAAAATATCCCTGAAGCTATTAGCAGGAGAGAAGAGGCCCAGTAGGACAAACTAAAGCGATAAAAAAAAGTGCTTTCCCCTCTTCAGGAGATGCTCTCTTTCACCGGGATTCCACTGAAAATGAAGTTACTCTGTGGTGATGAGGCACAGTGGAAAAATCAGTCTGCTTCTTTTGTAGCTTCTAAAGGGATAACAGGGAAATCAGCAGATCGTTGCAATGCAAGGAGCCCTGGAAGTTCTTCCCACCAACCTCCCATGCCATGGATGATGTCCCAGATAGTGATGATCTAGCCACTGCTGACCACTCCCAGATAGGGACGCCCCCTCCCTCACAAACAGCCCCTTCTTTGTAGTGCAAGCCCCAGTCACAGACAGGGCTGTCCTAAGCCATGGCCACCTCTTATGCCTCTCAACTCTTATCTTACCTTTGTCCTTTATAGCAGTGTGGAGTAAGAAAATTTCCCTCCAATAGGACACTTCTATAAGGTGACAGTTGTATCCACCTAATTTATTTCTCTTCAGTTCCTGGCACCATTCCTAATACAGCAGGATGTCCACATGCCTTAGCATCCTAACTGTGTTCCTCAGGGCATATTTTGGTTGGTCAGGGTCCATCTTTGGCAGATACTGTTCACTGGCTAACCCAGCAATTGTTTGTAATATTTTCTCCTTAGCTACCTCCAGTGTAAACAATGGAAAAACTAAGCAATTTCTTACCCAACCTTTTCTGTGACCAGGGACATCCATGAGACCCAGTTCTAGCCAATGACACATAAGCAGAGACTTAACAGAGGGCTTATGAAAAAGCTTTTGTTTTTTTTATTGAAGTGATAGATGCTACTGGTATAGTCACTTTATCCATTCTTGCTCCCCTGAAAGTAGATGTGATGCTTGGAGCTAGGGCAGCAATGTCATGACTGTGAGGGAGAGGTAAAAAATGTCTTAGAGCCCTGGCTGGTTTGACTTAGTGGGTTGAGTGCTGGCCTGCAAACCGAAAGGTTGCCAGTTTGATTCCCAGTCAGGGCACACGCCTGGGTTGCAGACCAGGTCCCTGGTTGGGGGCATGTAACTGGCAGCCAACTGATGTTTCTCTCCCTTTCTTTCTCTCTTCCTCCTCCTCTCTCAAAAATAAAATCTTAAAAAATATCTTAGAGACTCTAGCAATGAAATTGTTTAAGTGTAGATTTAGTGCCAACAACTGCCTATTTTCAGCTTGATGTGAAAACTAAACTCTTATTTGTTTAATGTATTGTAAACTAAATTTTATGTTATTTACATTATTATTATTTTATTTTAATTAGAAAAAAGAATTCTAATTAAATATAATTAGAATAATTATATAATTATTATTATATAAAAGAACTATATTATTTTCATTGCTCTTTTTGTGTGTATCAAGTTTGTATCCAAATAAAATTCTTAAATGCTTTACACCTAACTTCTGAGAAAATAAGTTTCTCTATTCTGAATTTATTTTTTTAACTTTTGAAACAATCACACGTTAACAGAGCAGCTGCAAGAACAGCATCCTTTCACCCTAAAACAACTGAGCGTGTGCATACAACATGATGCCTTGCCCCGCCCTGAATATTTTAATGTGTATTTCCTTTAAAAAGATATTCTTTTACATAGTCAGTGAATGAGGATTGCTGAGTTACAACCATCTAATTCCTATACAATATTCAAGTTTGGCTGATTGTCCCAAATACGTTCTTCACAGTGAAAGGAGTTACACTTAGTGGTCAAATCTCTTTAGTCTTCCTCCTCATTCTGGGACAATGCTTCCAACTTTCCTTGATTTTCACAACCGTGACACTCCTGAAGATCTCAGGTCATTCATTTTGTAGAATTTGAATTTGTCTCATGTTTCCACACAGACTCCTGTTAAGCATCCCGGGTGGTCATCGCACCTCAGCGCCAACCCTGTGTTCCTGGCACTGCATTTCATCAGGTGGCCTGCGGCTTCGATTTGCCCCATTGCTGGTGATGTTAACTTTGAGCACTTGATTAAAGTGGTGTCTGCCAGTCTCTACACTATGAACTATTATTTTTCCCTTTGTAAGGAATAAGTATTCTACAGGGAGGTACTTTCAGATTGTGGGAATACCTGGTTTTCATCAAACATTCAATTTGTTTATTCATTTATTTATATCAGCATGGACTCAAAGATCCCTATCTTATTAACTAGATTAAATTCATTACCATCATTCTTTAGATGCTCAGATCGTTCTGGGTATGTCCAGTGGGAGTTCTCGCCAGCTGGCTTCAGTTTCTTTTGTCCATTCCCACCATTCTTTGGGCGCCTTTTTGCTCTCTGGGACAAGATTTTCCAGGCTCGTGTACTTTCTCTGCTCCAGTCCGAGAACTGGCTACTTCCCGAGGAACCCTGATTCCTCCTGGAGGAGGATGGAATGCACAAACCAAGACCGGAGTCATCCTTATCCTTGCTTCCCATCCCTCTAACACAGCAATTTTCAACCTTTTTCATCTCATGACACACATAAACTAATTACCAAAATTCTGCAGCACACCAAAAAGTATATTTTTGCTAATCTACCAAAAATATAAGTATGATTTTGATTCATTCACACTAGATAGCTATTGTTGCTTTGGCTTTTGCCATTTTTTTAATTTGACAATCTAAGGGAAAAGAGGTCAGTGCCCCTGACTAAACAGTCAGGTATGGCATGTTTTAACATTCTTGTGGCATGCCAGTTGAAGATCTCTGGTCTAATGTGACAGGAGAACAGGCTGAGGCCTGGCCGTGAGCCTGGCCCCGCCCCAGGTCAGGGCTCACGCGCTTTCAGTATTACTGTGGAGGAGCAGTCCCGGCCCTCTGTCCACTGGAGAAGCCTGGGGTTGCAGTGTGGGCCCAACCTGTAGAACCAAAGGAGCTCCAAATCCTCTATCCAACCCCCACCTCCACCCCCTAGGGGAGCCAAAGGGAAGTCTGCCCAGTTGGGGGCTTCAGAGTTAAACTTGAGGGGTTCCAACAACCCAAGAACAAACCCTTCATTTCTGCCTCCTATAAGAAACTGAGAGGGAAGTTGTGAAGAGAAAATCAGGAGGAAATGGGAGAGGGAGTGTCTGAGGTCTCCTACGTGTGCCTTCACCGCATCAGACAGACTGAAGCTGGGGGGGGCCTTACCCCAGCAGGTGCTTTCCATAGTCTTTGCTTGAGTGCCTCTCTGTGCCCGGCACTGCCCCCAGCTAGAACGCTTAGTTCCAGCTCACAGCCTAGCACAGGAAGACCCAAAAAGGGAAAGAAATATTACATAGAAGAGCAAGGGGGAATTGGAGCCAGCGTGGTCAGGAGTTCTACCTGCCATTTCTTAAGGCTATAGTAGGGGCAGAGGGATCTTTCAAGCCCATCCTTGTCTACTTCCTCAGGAGTGAGCTTCCTAAGAAATGATCTTGCTGGACACTGGTAAGAAAAGGAGGATGACCAGGAGGAGTGGATGGACAAACCAGCATCGACACCTCTGTCCAGACTGACTGGGGCTGCTGTTCACTAAGGGTGGAGAATTCAAGAAGGCACATGGGAGTTACTTTCTCAATGGCCATGACAGGCCATAGGTTTCTCATATAATCAGACCATCCTTGGCCAGAAGACGAAGGCATGAAAAGGGGAAGATGCTGCCTTATGAAACTGCAAAGACTAGATAAAACATTTCTGGGCAAAAGAGGGTGAGGAAAACAAGGCTGTCAGGCCAGAGTCTAGATTATAGGGAGCTTCTGTATGAATCAGTAGAATATGCCCCTTCTTCGTACACAGCCCAGTGAGTGAGGGGTGCTTTTGAAGAAAGGAAAAAAAGGTGTATTCTGTCCCACACCAGAGTACACAGCTTGGCACCTAGAGCTCTGGCTGAACTTCAGCCTCCACTCATCCTCCAGCACGGTGTATTTGTGCACTACACAACCTAAGCATCTGTCCACAGTGGTTCTAAGGGTTGATTGAGTTATTATCGAAAGACTCTGAACTTGCTGCTTTTCCTCAGTGGAGGGAAATATACCCACAGGAACTTCATCTTTCCTGCTGAAGACTTTCTTAGCTTGAGTTTGGCAGTGGGGAGAAGTATCTGGGCAAGTTCTGACAGAGGGAGGAAGATGGTACACCCTCTCCGGATCTTCCGATACTGAGAGAAGGAAGCACATTCCTGGTTTGTAATGGATAAAACACTCAGGAGTGGAGGATGAACTTCAGCGAAGACCACACGTGGCACCCCCCGGGGAGGGAGAGTTGTCACAACTTTGGGAATGAGGAAGAAAGCAGGAAACAGCATCCCTTCGGGGCCAAGGGAGAAACTCTTTCCCACCAGAGGTGGAACAGCTGTTGTCCTGTGAAAGCCGTGGAGGGAGGCAGCCGCATTCCCCTGGCAGCAGGTCACATTCCCTGAGCAGGTGTGGACAGAGAGAGTTGAGGTGACTCGAGCACGGGAGTGGCCTGTTGTTGTTAGGCAGGTCTCAGAGCCCTGGGGTGATTGCTTTCTTACTCCCAACTCTACCACTTTTCCTGTGACCCGAGCTGTGGGCTATGTGTGTCAGGCTGCCAGCTAGGGCTCACTCAGGCTGGGACTCAGGAGTCCAGAGTCTGGCTTTACAACAGGTCTCTAAACTTGGTCACCTGCCTTGGCCCAGCAGGCCCTGACTGAGATCAATGCATAGAGGAGAGGATACAGGAGGGGTGTGTGCGGTGTGTGTGGTGTTTGTGTGTGTGTGTGTGTGTGTGTGTGGTGGGGGATGCAGAACCTCCATAGAGGGAGTCATATGCACCATGCATCCTTGAGCATCTTTACCTGAAACTCAGGAACATAGCTTCTCAGGTGAAATAAACCCCGTGGGAATCACCACCTACTCTCACCTGAGTGTGCTGTGGTTCATAGGAGTAGGAGTTATTGAAAAGAGAAAGGGCTTGTATTCAGTGGCTGCCCCAGGCACGGGGTGAGGGCTCTGTGGCTGGACTAGAGGGTCTGACCTTTAGTGAGGGGGCTGTGGCTGCAGTCCCAGGTCTGGTTTTGTTGAAGGAAGCAACTCCTAGGAATACCTCCTTCTTGTCACTTGTTTCTTCCCCCAGGGATACTTTCTTTCACCCTTTACCTATCCATCAGGAGCCACCTCATTTCCCCTCCTCTGTTCCCAATAACTCTAGCTCCTCACAGACTTGTGATATGGAATGAGCAGGGCTGAGGCCAAAGTCCTGTCTCTGAGACTGAGGCCATGGTCACCCCAGCAGTCGCTGTGTGCAGTAGGCAATCCGTGGGAGGCGAAGGATGGCCATGTCCCTGCCCTGCCATCTGGAATCCCTCCCTCTTCCTTTAGAGATTCTTTGACCCACAAATCTCCTGTCGACTCAAGTCGACTCTCCTCAGAGATGTCAGTGGCACTTCACAGCTATACTAGAGTTGGGTTCCTGGGAGTAGACTCAGAGATGGCGTTTGTAAGTATGTGACTAAGAAGGTGGTGCCCCCATGAGAAATCTCAAGGAATTGAGGAAGCAGACAGGGTAGGTATAGTAGAGGAGCCAAGCATGGCTGGGACCTCAGGTGGTATATATCATCAGCCTATCCCCCTGAGCAGTTCTGGAGTTGAAATTGCACCTTAGCATTTGTACCACCTTGAGAGAAGGCTGCTGAGCCTTTGTACTGCATCAGCCCTGCCTACAAGTGACCTTCCGGGGTTTCTGAATTTCCAGGCACTTCTTGGTCCTAAGGGGAAAGTGGTTCCATTAGCCCAAGGACAGGCCTCAGAGGAGGCCACTGGTGCAAGTTGTTCAAGGCAAAGCACACACAGATGGGAGGAGGGATGTGAGAGGATCTGAGCAGAGCATGATAAGAGAATCCAGAGGTGAAGTGGTGGCCAGCACCTCACAGGAATCGGCTGAAACAGGCTGGGCCTGGGAGCAAAAGACTAAGGGCTCCCACAATGGTGGCAGAGTGGAGAGACTGGGGACGGCTTTTGAGATCACTGCAGGCATCCCCTATTAGTCCTCTCAATGTCAAGCTCTTAGTGGAACCAACAAATTTTCACGGCAGAGTTTAAGGTTTTCATTTCCAGAATATTTCCCCTTCCCTTTTCACACATTCTCCTTCTTCTTATGTCTGTTCTTTTCATTCTTCTGAATTCCTGTATCATTTCTATATGATAGCATCTGTACCATTCCCAGGGCTGCTCCAATGCCTGGTATCCTTGTAGGGGTAGCTCACAGTAGTGTTTACAAATATAGCCTTTAAAGATGGACTTCACTTGAAGCCTCAGCTTAACAACTCACTTACTATGTGACCAAAGGCAGATTATTGAACTTCTCTGAGCTTTCCTTTCCTCTGTGAAATCGAGTGGAGTGCCTGCTTCAGGTGTGCTGTGATCATTAAAGTGGGTGATCCATGTGAACTGCTCGGCCACGTATCTGGCATGGTCCATACTCAACAAATGCTAGCTACAGTGCTGAAATGATTATTGTTATTCCACACTAAACTGCAGTCTCCTTGAGAGCAGGCACCAGGTACCTTATATACTGAGTACGTGCTCATTACGTGTGGGGTTTACACAGAGAAAATCCTGGGCAAGGAAAGAAGACAATGAGTTCAGGCCCCACCACCAATTTCACAGCAGAGTCCAGGATTCCTATGCTCCTCACAGCAAAGCTAAACTCAGGGCAGAGCAGCAGCCATCCCACCCTTTCACTATCCCAGCATCAGGGGGCCCCCTGGGCTCTCTGGGAAGAGATACAAGCTATGTGAGAAAAGCCCATGGAGAAGAAGGCTTGAAAATCTCCACATTGGGGAGGGCAGGGAGCGAGGCCTCCATGGGTTACGCTCTCCCCAGGACAGCTGGAAGCCCAGCGCCCAGCTTGTCAGAGAACAGAGAGCCAGCAGGCCAGCCCACGCCGACCTGGACATTACTCAGCCCTGGGTGTGGTCACTCCCACTTCTTGCTGAGTCTTAGAGCCTAAGCACTCCCTGGACTAGCTTCCCAACTTCATTGCTTGCTTGTCACTTTTTCCACTGCCAAGGGGAATGGGGCCAAGCAGGCACTGGGGGCGCTGGCTGCGCCAGCTGCTGAGCCTCTTGGGAAGGGAAGGACAGCACTTCACTTCATCCACAGCCACTGCTCAGGGAGGGACAGGTGGGGCATTGCATCTTGTTGAAAATAAACTGGCCCTGGCCAGGAGAAAAGGATGACATCGAGTTTGAGGAGTTTGAGGTGGGCAGGGGCGGGAGTGCTGGTGGCAGGGGTTGGTCTCCCTGAGGAGATTCCTGCCATTTTTAGTGAGCGTCACAGAGCCCAGGGCAGCTGGGACCTGCCAATAGGGACAGGCCCAGGGAAAATGGTTACGGCTGCATGTGTGAGATGTGACACACATACTCAGTGTGAGGAGGAACACAGGTCTCTTTCACACAAACACACACACACACACACACACACACACACACACACACACACATGGCATAAGTACAAGATGGAGAGTGAAAGGTGGCCCTAACATACTCTTCTACCCTCAAGTTCTCAGAAGACCAAACAACCCTTTGTCTCTTTCTGTGTCCAAGGAGGCCAGTCTCACCCAGACAACCTCATTCCAGACCTGAGCCAGAATGATGTGAGAACTCACCCTCTCAAGGCCTTCTAGAAACTGTGGGAAATTGAAATTGTGCGGAGAGTGAGAGCTCAATGGGACAAGATTTTGGCAGTTTCATGGACAACTTTACGAATCTGAGGAAAATTAATGTATATAGAATACTCAAATGTACATAGAATTTCAGGGATTTATGCTTCCTCCTCCCCAAGACCCATCTATCAACCCTGAGTTAAGACACCCCATTTTGAAGCGTTCAGCCCCAAGGAACAGAGCAGCACAAAGGCAAATCACACACAATGTTGGCCCCACCAACCACCACACCTGGACTCCTGAGCTAAATGATGTCATCCTAAGACTCAGACAATGACAGGCGACAATGTCAAACCAGTGACCCACCCCAAAGAGAAACCATCCCTTATGGAGCACTTGCTTCTGAGGCCCCCAGGAGCTCTCTCAGAACCACCCACTAGGTTCCAGTCTTTCCAGCATTCAGGGAACAGTGTGCCTGGGCCAGTGGGAGAGCTGGCTTGGGGTGGCTGAGTTAAACATTCTGGGGTGACCATCCCCCACTGTAGCAAATAGGGAACCAACCTATTGTGGTGAGTTTCCCCGCCCTGACTAAGGAGGCAGCAGCAGAACAATGGAAGAGAGCAATCCCACTTCATGGGAACCCGGGAGACAGGCTCTTAGAATGCATTGTGATGCAAATTGCACACCCAGTGTGCAGCAGACAGTGCAGAGTCTCCAAAGGTAAACACCAGGGCATGGGGACTGGTGCCAACTGTCTATTTCACCTTGCTTAGGACCTTCATGCTTTCACTAAGCTGACATTTGTTGAGCTTCATGGTGCACTGGATGTGGAGAAACAGAATCAATGACATAGCCCCAGTCCTCAAAGAGCCCACGGTCCGTAGGTGGAAAGAGAGACCTACAGTGAACACTGTGGAATGATGACATATGTGAGATGAAAGTCCAGGGTTCTCTGGAGCTGAAATCCTACTGTGGGAAATGAAGTGTGGTAGAGAAAAGCCTTGGGAAGATGATGCCAGTGTGGCCCAGAGTGCAGTGCTCAGCCTCGGCTCTGCATCAGAACCACCTGGGAAGCTTTGGAAATTATCAACAACCAGGCCACTGACTCGTCCAGAACAAGTGATTCAGAAAGGTCCCAGCCATCAGCATTACTTAAAGCCCTCCAGTAATCCCAATGTGCAGCAGGATGGAGAGCCACAGAGCTTCACGCCCCTTGCATTTGGTCTTTCTTTAAAGGAGTTAGAACCTTGGGGGACAGCCAGGGTAGGAGGTGGAGTAATGAGTAAGCTGACAGACAAAAATGTTTTTCAATGTTGTTTTACGTTTATATAACTCAAGGACCTGCCCACTACTAGCATCTTCAATGTTTCCAGGCATTGATCGGAGAGTGGGATTAGGTTCCCATCTAAGGGAAAGCTTACATGCTAGATGTAAGCATCTAAGGCCCAGAACCAATTCTTTGGGGATTGAGATGCACTGAGAACATATCTTTCCTGCAGGGGAAACCTTCTCTCCACTCCCCACAGGAAAGGCTATGGCCTGTCCCCGTGGTCCCAGCAAGGCAGTCCTCAGAGTTCATAAAACATTTTCCAAATCCCAGAAAATATATGGGATATGGGCTTTCATTGGTTTTGGGGTCATAATTCAAAATATTATAGACCCAGTAGAGAAAGGCAGATAATTCAATAAAAAAATAGGCCCAGGGAAAGTGACACACTGCTGCCTACCAGGACACTGTACACATGGTGAGTAGGAATAGAACTCTAGCTGCCACACACACACACACACACACACCCCATTTCATACACACACAGATTTTATCAGCAGTCATCATCATTCAGGATGAAGACAAGAAGAAATTCCTTTAATTCTAAAATGCTCATAAATACATATTATCAATTGCTTTGGATTGGTCAGACTTGGCACATCCATGAGACGTTCAATGGGGAGAAGCCACATAAGCAAGTAAGTAGTTCTGTGAACCAGTCTTGGGCTGGAGAGGTCTGGTGTGTTGAGAAAAACTTAGGAGTCAACAGCATAAGAGTGCGTTTTAATCACTGGGCACTGATAAGATGGCCCAGGGAGAGGGTATAGATAGAGGAGAGCATAGCCTGAGACAAAACCCTCCAGATGCCCCGACATTAAAAGCTGGATGGAAAGACTAAGCAAACGATGACAGGGAGGGAGGAGAAAAACCAGGAGGGAGGACCCAGAGCCAAGCTAGGGTCCAAGAGGAGGAAGTAATCAGGTGGGAGAAGGATTAGGACAAAAACACAACCACAGGACTTGGCAACAGGGCTGGCACTTGGGCCCTTGACAAGGGCAATATCAGTGGTACTGTGAAGGCAGAGCCTCAGCCTCAGCAGTGAGCAGAGAAGTCATTCTAGAAATTTGGGGATGTCGAGGAACAATGAGATGGGGTTATAGCTGGAGATATGGAAGTAAGAAAATTTTTCATATTTATTTTTTTATGTAAATTGGAATGACTCAGGAGATAGGGGGAGGTACTGAGACAGCAGAAAGGAGAAAGAGGGTTACCCCAAGATGTGAAGTCCTTGGGAAAATGGGGAGTCACCTCATAGGAGGGAGGGACTGACATCGGTTGAGATGAGAGATATCTAACAGTACACATGCAAAGGACGGAAGTTAAAGTTTATTCAACTAAGCCATGAGAGAAAATATTTCTCGGATCTCGTCCCTGCTCTTCCCACCAGGTGGTTTGTGTTTATGGGATGGGCCTGGGAGAAATCGCCTTTAACAGCAAGATTCCTGGCAGCAGAATGTAAGAGATTCAAACTCCTCTGCCCTGAGCTAATCAGAATTTCAAAAGGCATATTTAGATGTACACGTTTAATCAGAAAAAGTATGAGTGACGCATGGGCTGTTCACCACCATCTAGGTCACACTTATTAAAATATAGAAATGTGAATGCTCTTTAATGCATAAGATGAAAACAAATATTTCTGGCCAGCAGCAGGAGTACAAAGAGACATTCCATCAGTGTGGACTTGGAGTCGTAGAGTTTTAGGAAAAGTACAGTGAGGGTCGCAGTCAAAGTCAGGAAGCCGGAGCAACACCCCTCTATCCTGTCACTGTCTGACTTCATGAAATAACGTTCTTCTCCTTACCCCACTCACTGACAGAAGGGTGGCCAGTAACCTTTAAAAATGGATGTGATGATTATTTGTGAAAACAGAAAGCATTCCTTAGACATAGCACAAGATAATTATTGTATTCCATCTCTGGAAATAGACAACTAGTTGGGGATATCAGTCTTCCAGAGAAAAAGTTATTTGGGTTTTTAAAACCTTTTATTTCTTCTCAAAAACTGAGGAAGAGCTTTCCAGGGAGACAGAAAAGAACACAGGTGGGGCAAAAGAAGGTTTATAGTTGTGAGTACGTCAAACACAGAGTTTATTCCTGTGCTATTATTTACCAATTTTTGTTCCATAGGAACAACGGAAAACCTCCTTTTGCCCACGCCCTGTATGCAGAGAAATGCATCATGTTAGCTGATTCCGTGCGTGCCCATAGTGAAGTAGCTGCAAACATGCATAGCACAAATGAGGGCAGAGAGGGGCTTCCCTGGGTTTAAGGAAAGTAGGAAAAGTGCTTAGGATCCTCTTTCACCTAATAACCTCCCTTCAGAAGGCAACCGGCCCTTCCCTCTCCTGTACATGGACTTCCTTCAGCTTTTATGCTTTTGATTCTTGCTGTAATTTCACAGGCTGTCTTTCCAGAACTCTCTAGACATCCCCTCTTCTCTGAACACTGGCTTCACTCTTCATTCCTCCTCCCCAGCAAAGGAGTATCACTCTGAAATTTGCCCCCCCACAGCAATCATCACTCTCCTGAACACATTCATTAACACTAGTTGAAATGAACTGAAAATGTGTCTGCTCCAGGACAGCTCAACAATGGCGTGCTGCCCTAGGGCGGAACCACAAATTTTGTTTGGTTTTCCTTTACCCAATATAGCCTCATAGCCTCCTAAATGCATAATAGACAGAGGACCTAGAGAAAGCAATGGGGTCCAGTCTGCTTTCCTCGTCCATTTTGCTCAGGACATGCTGTGGCACCTGGGAGTTCACACACCACTTGAGTTTTCAACAAAGTTCCCAGGCCCCTGTGAAGGGTGGGAATGAGTGTAGAAGTCTAGGAGGGGCCCCTGGGCTCAAGGCCAGGAGTTGAGAGTTTGCCAGCAAGCCTTGGAGGGTGACTCAATGGGAAGCAACTTCATAGAGAAGAGTGGTGAATAGGGTTGTGGCCAAGAGAGGCATGAGGGGAAGACGCCTTTGACAAATTATAAAGGTGATGTGGCATGGTGGCTCATTCAGCATTTCTCCCCAGTTAGTATTGAGATCTCTCCCAGCCCAGCTTCGGTTTACAGTCCAGCTCTGAGCCCGATGGGATCCTCACTGGAAAGGGGCACCTCCCTCCCACTCTCTCAGTGATGTCCTCAGCCAGAATAAAGAGAGCAAAGGAAATCTGTCGCCTTTGGAACAATCATATCTTGAGGGTACACGGTGACCACAAAAACAAATAGTTATGTTTGTGGTTTGGACAGTCATTCCCATTGTAAGGATGCGAGTAATCCTGAGTAGGCAGAAGTTTGCTTGCGGTTGATGGGGACAGATCACAAACTCTGTCATGTGTTTCTAGGAAACACTGATACCCTTTCCTTTGGGGATTATTTTTAGACCAAAGATGTCACGGGAGGAAAACCCCAGCCATGCTGATGGCCTCAGACCGATCCCCTGCTGGCTTCGCTCCAGGGTATCCAGTAGCACTGACACTGGACACGATGCCAGCCTGCAAGAGCCCTGATGCCCGGCCGGTGGCTCTGGTGGTGCCCAGGCACGATGCAGGCTCGGAGTTGCCAGTGTCGACCACACACTCGTGACAACTTTGCTCAGCATCCTGCACCAGCCAGACTATCTCTTCCAGAAAGGGTTGGTGAGTCCTCATCTAACTCATAAAACCTATTTTAATACGATTTCTAAGGAAGCCCCAATTGCCAAGAAACTACTAAAAGTTGTTGCCTATTTGTGAGGAAGGGGAGAGCATAGAGTGAAGGTGGGAGAAAGGTTTCTCTTTTTATATCTTTTTTAATTTTAACCATGGGAACATATTATATATAATTAAAAATATATATGGAAAAACCATCATTACCTCAGAAACCTTCTTCAAGCCCCAAACTCCTAGTGGTTCTTAAACTTGCCTGGTGTACAGAATTCAAGGCCTAGGTTCTGTATCAGGAATGTGCAATGTGCCCCTTGGCCTTTGATTCAAGGTGACTTGTCCCTAAAAACTACCGACCCCCACAAGTATAGCAGTAAGGGTAGGATAATGTTGTCCCCAGTTCCAGTAATCTCACAGCCTCCGAGAAAGTTGTGACATGGGATGAGATGACTCCCTGCACCCCCAATTCTAAAGGGCAACCCCAGAGGGACAGACTTGTAGACTGAGGGGAGCAGCATCCACAAGAACGCCCACCCTGTTTGACGCAGGCACAGCAGGTTCCAGACGGAGACTGTCCACTGTGGTCGATTTACCACCAGGGCCGCAGGGGCCACGTTGGAGTCCGAGGCGGAAGGAAAGCTATGCATCCCCGCAGGCATCATTTTAACGGTTAATTTTTCTAAAATGTTAACATAGTAAAAAAATTGAAAGATTGATAAGTAGATATATTAAAACTCACATTATTTTAAGTTTAGATACTTGATTTACACCCAAGTAGCGTTTACTATTGTTTTCATTCTGCTTCAAGTCATTAAAATTATTTAAGATTGTCACTTAGTAAAGAGAGATTGTAAGACTTGGCAATTCCCTCATTAAAAATGAGATAGGCAGAAAAGGAGATTTAAAAGATACGGTCGATGAGTTTGTTTTCACCAAACCTAGGGGCATGCATTTCTCCTTTTGCCTCAGGCTCCAATATGGCTCAGCCCAGCACTGGCCTTTATGTAAAATTTTGATATTTTGTTCATTATGGGTTTCTTCTTTCTTTTCTGGTATTTTTAAAAATATGGCATTAAAATGGTTTTCTGATTGCCGAGTTGCATTGTGTCTGCCTTGTCCTTGCCCTGTTGACCACAGTGGCCCAGAGCTGACCTCTGCCCTGTGAATTGCTTCCAGGATCACTGTTGTCAGACTCGCACTCGCATCCTGCCCAGCTATCAGCAGTCCTGCAGTGCCCATGACTAGGGAGCCACGCTCCCTCAGAGTGCTTGTTCTCTGCATTATATCCTCATTATTCAAAGCCCTAAGCCCTGGAAAGAGTTTCAGTGATTCTTCTTTTTCAAGTGTGAAGCTGGTCAGAGAATTGCCAGCAGTTTTCCTTCAGCCCCGGCCAGATGCAGTATACAAATGAGATCCTCTTAACCCTTTGCAAGGCCCTTCATCATTCAGAATGTACTTGGTGTGCTGATAGAGCTGCATCCTGATGGAGCTGGTACCAGCAAGAAGGGGCAACAACAGCAATGCAAGGACAACTAATACCCACCTCCTTCCAAGCCTCTTCTGACTGTCCCCATTCCTCCTCCAGATGCCACCGTGGGAGAAGGGGCACTGTATGGTGCCTCCTTTTCATTCCCCAGCTGACACACTCCCCGACATCAGATGGTTTACAGCTGGAAAAGAGAGGTGGGCAGTTGTTTCCTTTGTAAAGAGCCGCAGCACGAATGTAATTTTCCACATGCTGACTCATGAGACTGTCAGTGCCCTAGACTGCAGCATACGGTTCCAACTCCTTGCTGACTTAGGTGGCAGAGGCAAAGACGGAACTTTGATCTCATGATTTAAGTTGCTCCTTGCCTTGGTTTTCCCATAAGGAGAACATTTTCTCCCTTGTGCAGGCAGGAGACAGACTCGGTGACCTCTCACTGTCTCCTCCAGCCACAGGATTCTGTAGGGCTATTATTAGCATCATCTGAACAGAGCTGCAGTGTGAAATGAGGTTACTGGGTGTGCAGAACGAAATGAAAATGTTTACGGGTGTTCTGGTGCACCAAACCATCTCTGACTCTTTCTGGTGTCATTCAACTTTACAGGAGTCATTTCCCTGAGCATTTCTTTCCATTAAATGTTTCTGCTTATTTTCCTCCCTCCATTCATTTCTCTCACATTTTCCATCTTGATTAGGTTCCACTAACATGAAGGTAGGGGAGCCCCACTGCTGACAGTACCCGCCACCACGCCCCACATGTGGGATGCAGCAGGTGAGAGCGTGGCATTCACAATCAGGTGAACTGGGTTGGATCTCTGCCTGTTATTTGCTAGTTAGATGGGTTACTGGGCAGATTACCTAACTGGTCTTTGGTTCCCAGATTCCTCCTGTATAAAATGATGATACTGTGTGACTCAGAGAAAACGGTGAGTATTATAGAAGATTAGTGTGAAGCATACTGTTCAGCATCTAGCAAAGAGTCCAAAATATTAGCTGTTGAGTGCAAGTTTGCATGATTAAAAAATAGCTGCGGGAGAAATACCAGTGCGTGCCTGCTGCACATAGTCAAATAATACAGAAGCACACAATGTAAAAATGAAAGAACCCATTCATTGACTGCTTCTCCCCACCTCCTTCCCTTCCTGAGCATTAATAATAGTTCTTTCTTCCTGTGGGGGGAAGGAGTTAGTTATTGGATATGTGAATTTATCCATCCTGTAAAGATCCAAATGTTCAGAAGCATGTCACCTCTCCAAATGCGAAGTTTCCTCTTATCGCCTCTTTCACTCTTGCTTCTGCCTCTGGAGGTAACCACTCTTTTTTTTTTTTTTTTAAGATGTTATTTATTTATTTTCAGAGACAGGGGAAGGGAGGGAGAAAGAGAGGGAGAGAAACATCAATGTGTGATTGCCTCTCACATGTCTCCAACTGGGGACCTGGCCCACAACTGAGGCATGTGTCCTGACTGGAAGTCAAACAGGTGACCCTTTGGTTCATAGGTCAGTGCTCAATTAACTGAGTCACTCCAGCCAGGACTGGAGGTGAACTCTTGAGAGAGAACCAGTTAATTATGGGATATGTGAATATATTCTTAGTGTACGGGTCCAATGTTCAGAAGCACATCACCTCTCCAAATGTGAAGTTCCTTCTTACTGTCTCTTTCACTCTTACTTCTGACTCTGGAGGTAACCATTCTTGATAGAGATCCTTCTCATCTCTATTCTATGCATTTACATATGTAACATATCTACACATACAGTTATATATATTTTTAAAAATACATCCTTTAAAATATTTTATATCACAAAATTGAACTATATTTGCTATTCTGAAGCTTTTTTCTAACTTAACCATAGTTTTAGACATTTTTCCACGCCAGTCCACATAGATCCACCAAGTTATTTTTAATGGGAATATAGTATTCTATACCATCATATGTACCCCAGCTTACTTATTCCCACTGGCAGACATTTAAGTTACTTTGAATGTTTTACTACCATAAATAAATATTTTAAACCTTTGCAGGCTGAAGACCGCCTACTGTCTTTGCTGTCATCCGCATCATTGGCTGTCCCCAGCGCAACCTGGAAGCCATCAACCTCCTGCATGGCCACAGAAGCTCCTTTCTGGGTCTCAGTGAGGCCCCGTAAGACCCGAGGTCACCCAGATTCTTGCAACACCACCTAAAGCCACGTTGGTGGCTGTCATCAAAGTCCAGTTCCTCAGAGGCCACAGGAAAGAGCTGAAGCCCAGACAATCTAAGTGCTCCACAATCAGAACATAGAAAGAGGCGAGATGCTTCAAGGAGGCTGGGCTCCAACTGTCTTTGCTTCCTTGAAAGACTAGCCAAGGAGCTGTAAGTAATAGACAGTTTGCACTTCTCAGGTATTTGAAGATCTTAAATGTGAGCAAATGTAGATTTTCAGTGTGAATAATTGCCCAGCTCTACACATTACAAAACCCAGAAAGGAACATCACTTGAGTGCAATGCTGATGTGAGAGCAGATGGTGGAGGTGTGTGCTCAGCATGTGTTTGCACGTTGTAGGTGCAAAGAACACCACAAAGGTCAATGAAATGGAGGAATGCATTTGTCTGACATGGGGTCAACTACATTTCAGTTTCATCTTGGTTTTCCTCTGGAGTTTATCTCATCAGACTTTCCCAGAAGCACAGGAATGACAAAGAGATGTCTCATATCCATAGTAGCCTGAGATTCCTCCTCTTCCAGAAAGCCTGCCTGGGTCAAGAGATACTACCAAAGGACACTGTCATTCTATATGCTCCCAAGTTGGAATAAGTAATCTCAGTCATGCTAATTTGAATATATTTTAAATATTGCTTTCAGAGTGTTTCTATGCTCATGTATCATTAAGCTGGTAGAGGCCTCTGAGGTAGGGGTTGTCTTATGTAGAACTGAAACTATCATCTAATATGACAAACCCACATTATATTAGCACTACACTGCATCTGTGAGAGACATGTGGACAGTGTCCAACAGAAGCTCACCATCCTGTTGTGGAGAAACTTCCTTCATGTCTGAAATGACTGATGAATTAAGTGGTATACAATATGGAACTGTATCAGCCAGGGTTCAAGTCAGGCAAATAGGACTCACTATAGATATTTCAAACAGAGATGGTTTCATACAGGAAACTAGCTACAGATGTGCTGGAAAGGCAGAAAGAAAAAAAGATAAAGTAACCAAAGACTAGAAATGGTGTGGGTTGGGAAAATGAACCCAGGGGGCAAAAGCTGTCCAAACCACCAAGCTAAAAGCCGCCGTGACCCTCTATGTGAATTACAATAGAGCCATGGGCTGTGCCCTTAAGGAGCTAACATCTGGCTGAGACATGAAGATTCAGGACCATTCCCAGTACAAATGGGTACCCTCTGAGCTACCGTGCTCACAGAATAAGCAGAGCTATGCTTTAGGGCATATTCCCCACTGTGTCTGGTGTGCTGTGAGCACAGAGCTGACAGTGCCCTTGCCTTCCTCCCTCATTCAACGCTGGACCAGAGAGCTAGACGTGGAGGGAGAGAGGCAGTGAGAAGGCGTGAGTAGAATAAAGCTTTGGTCTGACAGAGACAATACGGTGTCGGATGGGCATAGCATCTCAGGACTTCCCTCACCTCAGTTCCTTTCCCTGGGAGCCCTGGGGTCAGGGTCTGGCCCAGGCATGGGGTGACAGTCTCCATGTGCAAGGAGATGGCAAGCGATGCTGGACACAGGAGAGGTTCGTGGGCTGCTGCAGTCCTATGGGAATGTCAGGTGCCATAGACATATCAAGAAATCTCTTCCGACTTCCGCCAAGATGGAGGTATAGGTGGATGTGCCGTGCCTTCTCACACAACCAAGTTTAGGGACAACTAAATATTAGCATCAGAAAACACAACCAGAACACGGAAAATTGAACTTTTCGGAAGTCCGTTAACAACAAATTCTTCAGCCCAACCGGTAAGGGGTGAAACCGGCGTCTCGTGAGGGGTTGCACAGGACTCCGGTCGGACGGACCCAGGCGCGGAATCCAGATGCGCGAATCCAGATGCACGGGTTCCAAACGCCGGATTGGACCTAGTGAGCAACCGAGCAACCCACCGGGTGAGCGACTGCAGAGGAGACAGTGGGGAGGCGGTGCTGTGTGTTGACTGCGGTTGCCTATCTGCGGGTGAGCGGACAGGTGAGGGAGTGGGCGTTTGGACCGGGCCCGTGGCAAGCGGGGTAGAGGGCGCCGCCATTTCCCCGCTCTGACCACGCCCCCACATACAGCGTCACAACCAAGCGACCTGGGAGTCCAAGGCGCCGCTTCTCACATTTAAAGGGCCAGAACAGACCAAAAATGTCGCAGGAAGACCTCAAAGCCCCAGAGATAAATCTAAGCGACGAAGAAATAGCAAAACTCTCAGACGCACAGTTTAAAACACTGGTCATCAGGATCCTCATAGATCTGGTTGATTGTAGCCACAAATTAGAGAAACATATGAAGGCTAAACTAAAGGAAATTAATGGAATTCCACAGGAAACCCATAGAGATGAAAAGGAAACTGGGACTCAAATCAATGGAGTAGACCAGAAGAAAGCAAATAATGGCCAAACAGAAAAGAGTCAAGGAGCAAGAATTCAAAGAAATGAGGAGAGTCTTAGGAACCTCCAGGACATCTTTAAACACTCCAATATCCGAATTATAGGGGTACCAGAAGGGGGAAAGACACAACCACCAGTGGAAAACTTATTTGAACAAATAATAAAAGAAAATTTCCCCAATCTGGCAAAGGAAATAGACTTCCAAGAAATCCAAGAAGCTCAGAGAGTACCAAAAAAGTTGGACTCAAGAAGAAACACACCAAGGCATATCATAATTACATTAGCCAAAATTAAAATGAAGGAGAGAATCCTAGAAGCAGCAAGAGCTAAGGGGACAATCACCTACAAAGGAGTCCCCATCAGACTGTCAGCAGATTTCTCAAAAGAGACCTTACAGGCAAGAAGGGGCTGGAAAGAAATATTCCAAGTCATGAAATCTAAAGACCTACAACCAAGATTGCTCTATCCAGCAAAACTTTCATTTAGAATGGAAGGACAGATAAGGTGCTTCTCAAATAAGATCAAGTTCAAGGAGTTCATCATCACCAAGCCCTTATTATATGAAATGTTAAAGGGACTTATCTAAGAAAAAGAAGTTAAAGAAACATGAACAGTGAAAGAACAACAAGCTCACAGTTATTAACAACCACACCTAAAACGAAAGCAAACTAAAAGAACAGCTAGATCAGGAGTGGAAACATAGAAATGAAGATCTCAAGGAGGGTTAGCAACAGGGGAATGGGAGGAGGAGATGGGGGGAGAAGGTACAGAAAATAAGTAGCATAGACAGTAGATAGAAAATAGATGGGGGGGGCAAGAATAGCATGGGAAATATAGAACCTAAAGGACTTGAGACACATGGACATAAACTAAAGGGGGGTAATGGTGGGGTTGGGGGGCAGGGTGGAGGGGAATGAAGGGGGGAATAGAACAACTGTAACAGCACAATCAATTTAAAAAAATAAATTAAAAAAAAAAGAAATCTCTTTATGTGTGAAGTGGGGGTAACACTATCCACCCATATATTATTAAGAAGAATATAATATTTGTAATATGCTTAGAACTTTACTGGTACATAGTTATTAGCATTATCTGCCAGGTTCTACTATCCCTCACTTACTATTCACTCAATAAATATATATACCATGTTTCAGGTATTATGCTAAGCTCTGGGGATAAGTAGTAAAAAAAAAAAGATACCATTTATCCTCCTGGACCAAGGGAAAAACATTAACTAATAATCAAACAAACATGTACAATTGAAACTATGAGTAGTGGTTCTTGAAGCCATGAGAGCCGGTAGGCCTTCTTGAGGAAGTGACATTTATATGCAATTCCAGGATCTCACCAGATAAGTTTCACTAGGTAAAGGTGGGAAGACAAAGACCAAATATATATTTCTCAGTATAAATCACAATATCACAGGCAGGTAAAGGCTAGAGCAGATGATCCTCTAAAGCACTGTCGATTCTAGGGGAAAGTGACAGGCAGCCTGGACAAAGACTTGTGGGAACAGCATGAACATGCACATCATTGTCTGTTCTTGGAAGAACCTCTGAAAGATGAAGGGCTACGTTCGCCACTGACTGGCTTGGGCCACATCCCTAGAAAAGCACCTACGACCAGGGCATGCCCTTCTTCTCAGCACCTGTGGGTTCTGGGCAGGCATCAGAGGAAATACAAGACAACAAACAAACAACAAAAACTCATGTTCTTTGGATTGTCTGTTTCCTGTGTCTGAGTATTTTACCGGGAGCAGGCACACTCTCTACGGTGATGTAAGCAGCAGGTATGAGGGTGCAGGCTGGGCTGCTGATGCACTGATACCAGGTTAGACACCCCCCACCTCCTCTAGCCAGGAGCAGCTATGAGACCAGAGTCTCTAAAAACAGGACTAGAGCCTACACTCGCCTCTGATTCATTGAGTCTGCTTCTAGCCCCAGCTAAACCAACACAGAACAGGGCATGGCAGACAGGAGAAAGCTTTTAGGTAGAGATAAATGTCTGGAATTGATAAGGAAATTGATAAAGGGGTGGGGGGCTGAGTCTAGCAATCCTACCCCACCCTAGCACCAGATGAAGACCAGCTCTGAGAGTGGGAGGTCTGTGGGTGGGTGGTCATGTAATAGCACCAGGCAGCACACAGTCTCTGGCATTGAAGAGATACTGCCTATTACGATGCTGTTCTTTCCTCCCATGTGTAAACTGAGGAAGTTCACTTCATTTAAGAACTTTGGTCAATGCT
The DNA here is from genome assembly GCF_021234435.1 of Artibeus jamaicensis. Lineage (NCBI taxonomy): Eukaryota > Metazoa > Chordata > Mammalia > Chiroptera > Phyllostomidae > Artibeus > Artibeus jamaicensis. The sequence continues at coordinate 466,100 of NW_026521739.1, read as the reverse complement.
TTTGGTGTTAATTTTTTTGAGGGACACTTCTTACTTAGTGGCTGGTTATTCCTGGCCCCTGAGGCCCACAGTGATCCTGGGGTCTCCTTGCCTTAGAAAAAAGTCAGGCCACAACATCAGCGTCCCACACACAGTCTGGCCTGCACCAGAATCATCAGCTCACTTTTTGGCCCTCTCTCCAAGGCTCTCAGGGCTGAGGGAACCGGTGAACCTGTTGGACTATGAACAACCAGCCTGAGGGGCCACCGTGGCTTCCTGGAGGGGACTCCTGCCAGGGTGACCCTAGCTCTTGGCAAGAACCTTCTCCTCCCCACCCCCAAAACTGTTTCACCCTGGGACTACTGTTGCCTTAGAAACTAAACCAATCCCCTGCTAGAAAAAGATTCCAGGCTGTCTGAGACTAGTAGATGAAATATTAAGAGCTTACCAGATATTAAATGTTATTATGTATCAGTCTATTTAAGTACTTTACATTCTTACAGGAGCTGTCTGAGGTAGGTACTATTATCTTCATTTTACTAATGAAGAAACTAAGGCTTAAAATCTGGTAAGTGAATATAAGAATTTGACATAAGCTGTCAGACTCTGGGGCTCACGCTTCAGCACTGCTTCTCCTGTTTTGCCTAGAAACCACTGAGGTCTTTGGTTCTCCCCAGCTCTCCTTCTCCCGTTCCTAAGAAGATGAGTGCACCTTGGTCGCTGGGGACCACAGAGTATTTATTTAAACAGGAGAATGCGTACATCTCATCCACTACCGCGCCTGCCACATAGTGGGCACTCAGCACACAACACTCTCCACACACCCTGTTGCTTCTCCGCTCCCATCCTCCACATGTGTCTTCTTCAACTGAACTTCTGGCTGTTGGTGAGAAGTGGGTAAAAGAAGTAACCACTTATCTATTCACTCAGCAATGCTGACAGAGCACTTACCCTGTGCCAGGCTCTGTGCCAGGGGCTGGAGATAAAACATCAACAAAACTTCTACTTGCTTGGAGCTGACAACCTGCCCGAGGTTTTGAGACAAGCAAATATCTCATTTCCACAGAGAATGATGGAGGCTGGCACATGGATTGGAGGAGGGGAGCACAGGACAATTCAGTGTAGTCCAAGAAAGCTTCCTGGAAGCTGAACTCTGATGAGTAGGGAGTAAGAGAAGGAAATTTCAGGTAGAGGGAACAGCCTGTGCAAATACACAGTGATGAACAGATAAGAATAAGCAGGAAGCTATGGAAAAAAGAGCAGTGACCAATGGCTAAACCTGTGGTTCTCAAGAGGGGTGATTTTTGTCCCCAGGGGACATTTTGCAACATCTGGAAACTTTTCTTTTTTCTCATCACAACTGTTTGTGTGTGTTTGCACCTTTCTTCTAACAGGTGCGGGCCAGGGAGGCTACACACAGCACATTGCACCATGCACAGGACAGTCCTCCACAGCAGAGAGTTTTCTGTCTGGCTCAAGATGTCAATAGTGCCAAGACCGAGAAATCCTGAACTAGGGTGACAAATATAAAAACATCCATAGCACTTCGGTAATTAGAAGCTTTACAGTACCAGTACATGAATAAATAGACCGATGGAGCAGTTCAGGAAGAATATAAATATATTTAGGACACAACAAAGGCAGCATACCAAATCCAGTTACTAATAAATGCTGTTGAGATTCCTGGATAGAAAAAAATTAATTTGGATCCATACCTCACACTATATACCAGAATAAACTCCAAAGAGATTAAACATTTCAATGTAAACAACAAACCCACAGAAGTAATGAGAAAATGTGGGTGAATTCTTTCATATCAGAGTGGGAAAATTCTTCCTAATGATGACTCAAAAACCACAAACTATAAATAACAAATTGATAAATTCAGCTACTGAAAGTAAAAAAATGTTTAAAGCTTGTACATGTCCAACAAGCAAACAAACAAGCAAGCAAACCTGTGTATGTAAAAAATAAATGAAAACTGGGAAAGAATATCTGCAGCTCAGCAGAAAAAAAAGCTAATTTCTTTACATTTTAAAGATGTGTAAGCAAATAAAAGACCAATAAAAACATGAGCAAAGGATATGAAAAGACAACTCACAGATTTTAAAAAATACAAATGTCTGTAAAACATATGAAAACATCCAACCTTCCTCATAACAAAAAAAAATTTTAAAAAAGTGCTGAGATGTCTTTAAAAATCTATCAGATTGGCAAAAACCCAAGTGTGTAAATGCACACTTGGCTGTGAGGACACAGATATGCCCATAAACTCTAGTGGGTGTGTCACTCGGTACGGCACCGAGAAGGGCATTTTAGCAGTGTTGATTGAAATGAATACATATGTATACCTTCTGACCCAGCAATGGTACTTCTTACAGCTAACCTGCGTATGTGCCCGCATGTGAAGTGATGTACGTGCATGATTATAAACTGTAGCAAAAGATGAAAGACAATGTAAATGCTCATTAATAGAGAACTGGTTAAATAAATTAAGCATTGCCAAATTAGCACAAAGGGGCCAAAGCTGGCGCTTCGCCTGTTTTTGGAGAGCTTGCAGCTAAGAATAGTTTTAACATTTTTAAGTGGTTGAAAAAATTAAAAAATTATATTTTATGACATATGAAGATTATATAAAATTCTAACATCAGTGTCCATAAGTAAGGTTTTATTGGAATGCAGCCACACCCTTTGTTTACCCATTATCTACTGCTTCCTTTGCTCTAGGAGACAGCTGAGTAGTATCCACGGAGGCTGGATGGTCTACAGCACCTACAATAATGACTTCCTGGTTCTTTTTTTCTTCCAATTTTAAAAAGATTTTATGTGTTTTTAGAGAGAGGAGTAGGGAGGAAGAAGGAGAGGGAGAGAAACATCAATGTGTGGTTGCCTCTAGCACACCCCCACCAGGGACCTGGCCTGCAACCCAGGCATGCGCCCTGACTGGGAATCAAACCAGTGACCCTTTGGTTCACAGGCCGGCACTCAATCCACTGAGCCACACCAGCCAGAGCTACTCCCTGGTTCTTTACAGAAAAAGTTTGCTGGATTAGAGTTTATCCATGCAGTTAAATGCTACAGAGATACAAAAATAATGAAAGATCATTGGTATGGAAAGGTTTCTGGGATATTAGTAATAAATTTTTAAAGAGGAATTGCAAGTTATTATATGGGTAAAAAGAAGAGGATATAGTGGTATTTTATTGAATATGCACACAATTATCTGGAAGGAAATAAAATAAATGAGTAAACGGTGGTTATGTTTGGGGAAATGGGATTCTGTGTATGTGTGTAAGGGTGCTCTCCACTCCAAAAAGTAATCAGGCCACTGCAAGGGGTTGGGCCTGGCTGGTACGGAGCTCGTGAATGGGTTTGGAGATGATGAGGCTGGAAATAGCTGTGGGCCTGATGGAAAGGGCCGCAGCTTGGGCGGGCCAAGGGGTTTGCATTTTTGTGTATCCTGAAGACAAAGAGGAGTGAAACAGGGTCCATTGGTGCTTTCAAAGATGAAATTCTGGAAACCAGAAAAGGGTGACTGGTAGAGGCTTGCACAGGGAGGGAAGGCGGCAGACTGGAGGCTGGGGCTCAGTGGCTGCCTCTCGGGGAGACCTGGCAGGTGGGAACCAGGGGTGGAAGGGAGACTTACTTTCTACTATAAGTTCTTTTTGTTGGATTTATGTGTGTGTATTCATCTCCATGTGCATCTATGCCTATAAAAATAATGGCGTTTATTTTTGAAAGAAACCCCTTCGGGGCAGGCGTGATGAGGCCAGAACTGGGCAGTGACAGAGGGGGTGGGAGGATAGTCAGGAGCAGGGGTGCCAGGACTCAGTGACTCGCTGAAGTGGAGGTGATAGGCCTGGAACTCCGCCCACATCTCTGAGGAGCTGGGGACAGAACTGTGCAGGGCAGAAGGCTGGAGAGTGGAAAGTTTTCCTGCCCCTGGGTGATTTCTCTCTGACTTCCTGGGCTACAACAAAGCATCCCTTAGACACAAACCATTGCCCAAGCACTCCGGGCCTTTGCTTTTACTCTGACCCCAGCAGGACAGCTAGAGCCTGGACCTGACCTAGGACAAACCTCATCTTACATAGACGATAAGGTATAGCCAATGCCACCAGGAATACTGACCAGTCCCTTCCTCCTATCTCCTCCCAACCCCTCAAACCTCTTCCCTCCTCATTGCTCTGTAAGGAAGCTCTGCACAACCAAGCTTAGATATTGGGTTGGGAAGAGAGCCAACCAAGAAGAGCATAAAGTCTCTAAATCTTCGTCCCCTGTTTTGTTGAACTTTACTGATCTGATTGGGTCTTGAAACTACTGCAACTCTTTGCCAAATGCTCAAGCCTCAAGCGCAATTCCTTTAAAATTAGCATACCTATAGCAGGAGCTATTTCCCTGAAGGTCACGGAAAGAATGCCCACTAGAATTAAGTCAGAGAGCTTGAGCATTTCACTCTGTTACCCGTCCACAAACACGCTGATTGGCTGATTAGTGGGGACGTCCCCATAGCCTTCTTGGTAGCATTGCCAGTACACCTGCCCTCCCCAACACACCTGCCTGCCAACTCTATGGAGCCCAACCTCCCACCACGGGCAACTCCCCTAGTGCCCAGGCATTCACTTCTCTTCAGTGGTTCTCCACGTTCAGCCCTTCACTGTCCAGGTGGTATCCACCAAAAGCTGTCTTTACACAAGTGTTCTGACTGGTCTCTTGTACATCAAAGGGAACATAGAAGTGAAAATGATAATAAGCAACAATGACCACCATCATTTCAAAGAGACAACATCTGTGCCAAAAGTTCCAGTGAGACCCTGGGGTGTCAGTCACTTGATCTGCAAACAGAAAATGCAACTCACCTGCCTCTCTGGGTGTAAAGAGAGCTCATGGTGCTTAGCAAACTGGAAATCATTATAATGGCCACTATTTTTACTGTCCGTCAGAGTTTTAGGATCACAGCAATAGGGATTCCAACAGGCTCTCAGTATGTATGAGAGTGTACTCTCAGTACAATGAAACTGAAGGAGTATTTATGGCAACCTCAGCCCAGATTCCTGAACAGAAAATAACACCAAAACTCAGCTCCTCCAGGGCACTAAGGATCCTGGCACTCTGAAACAGGGCTCGGCAGGGAAGGAAAATGCCTGGGGTCAGGGTGGAAGTGGGTCAGATCAGCTCAGCCCCCAAGGGGAGGGCAGAAGTTGGGCAGCTCTCACAAAGGGGCCTCAAGGATCCGCCTCTTTGTTTTCTTTCCCCCTCCTTCCCAAGAGGAGAAAGGTCTTTTCCTTCCTAACCCTCTGGGAAGAGCAAAAACTGAAAAGGGTTACTTGTTCCTAACATTATTTTTAGTTCAGCTAGTAACTGCTGGATCTCCAACCTCCGGTCTAGAAACTGCCTTCCACAGCTACACCTGGACTGGGTCTCGGTGAACAGCAAAACCAGGGGCGATCTCCTGGTGGCGCTTTAGGCTTTGGTATAAACTGAAATAGCCCCCCAGGTCTCTAGAAAGGAGGGCACTTAACTGAAACATTTTTCCAGAAAAGAGTGCCTAGTTCGAGTTGCCGGAATAAGGTGGGGTTCAGCGCCATCTAGTGTCCACAATGGGGCTTGACGTGCGTCCCGCTCTCGAGTTTTTTTGGAAGCTGTCTCTAACCACAAGAGGGACTGAAATAAGGAAATACAGTCCTTGTGCATAGGGCCGCCCTCATGCACACGAACAGGGACTAGGATTTTGGTGGAAGAAGCTAAAAAGCTAGAATCCTAATACAGAAGGGGTGTTGAGTGAGGGGGTGGAGGAGTCTTTCTCTTGGAGAGAAGCTGGAGTGACTCACAAGTAATATTTAGAGTCTTAGGCCCCGAAGATTGGCTTGGGTTTGTCTGCTTGCTTGAATATTTTTGCTCACATTAAGAAAAAAATACTGGTGCTATTTTATGTCTTTTATGCTTTTCAAACCAGTTTTTCAGTGCTCCTGCAGCACCAGCATATGGGCTATTTACAAAAGGCCTTGCAAGCTGTTTCTTCACTGAACTGGCTACTGCTCCTCCCCACTGTCTGCACAGGGCAAGTCGTCCCCCTTTTCATCCTCCCACTTCCTGGCTGCCTCAAACCCCCTATGCATGATTCATTTAACCTTCAATCAGCCCAGAAAGTAGATATTAGTATTCTCATTCTATACTACATGAGAAAAGTTAACTTACCCAAGACCTTGCAACTAAATAAGCAGAGGTGGGGTTTGACCCTAGAGCTATTTAGCTCCAAAAAATTTGTTCATATAACCAGACCATTCCATCTGCAACATGAGAGGGTATTGTAGAGGGAGCTACAACATCCAGAAAGTTCTGGAGGAAACACACACACCCGTAGCTCAGAGGACACCTTCTACGCTGGGCCAGCCCCTGGGACCCCAAGGTTTGGCTGGACTGTTGGTGTAAACACCCTTCTTCATGGCATCTGTCCTACTGCCTCGCCCCCAACACAAACTCTTGCGTAGTCAACACTCCTACACAGTTGGAAACCAACCCAGGGGAATAATAAGAGCAAAGCGCAGGGATCTGGTCAATTTCAGCATGCCAGGAGAGTCTCGGATTTGTCTCTGACTCCCTGGGCCTCGGCTTCGCCCAGTGGAAAACTGGAAAAATTCCCTGCTGGCTCCACGCTTTCCTTCCCTCCAGACGCCCTCCACCATTTCCACCTCCAGAGGAAGGTTAAGTAAGGCTACTCTCTGGATTCCTCGGAAACACAATTCTTGCTTAAATACATAGTTTCAGAACTAAAGTTTAAATGGAGTGACTTGCTGCAGTGGACGCAGGCCCTGACCTCTACAGATGGGGTAAATGTTCAGGCTGCTAGCAGGCCATGGGAAGTGGTTTGTCATACAATAAACACGGGATTAAGAGACCTAGACTTAAATCTCCTGTCATCCCTGACTGAGTGACTTTGGATAAGCCACTGAACCCCTCAGAGACTCAGTCTTCTCATTAGTAGAATGAGGGCAAATCTTTTCTTACCTTCAAAGTATTAGATGAGCAAGTGCTTTGAACAGCCTTGCAGGGTGGGAGGCACCATGTGAAAGAACAGCAGGTATTTGCAGGACTTAGGAAGGAGATTTTTATTCACTTTGCCCCTCCAAAGGAGTCAGTCTCCTACAAAATGGATCTTACACACTCTCTCTCTCTCTCTCTCTCTCTCTCTCTCTCTCACACACACACACACACACACACACACACACACTGTCCAAATCCCTGTGGGCTCATCGCTTTTTTTTAGAGCTAAATGATCTCAGAAAAAAAAAAAAGCTTTTCCAATAAATACCCAGGGGCAGGGACCTCTGGATGCACTTTCTTTAAAAGAGGCAGAAAAGCAGAAGCAGGCAGATCTATGACAACACGCACACCCATTATTTGCAAGGGTAAGGTAAGGCCAGAAAGGCTTTCCTTTGTTGGGTACCAATAAAGACAGATGTTTGTGTCTGGCAGGGGCGTGGAAACATCCAAAACAGCCCAGCAGAGGGGAGAGGGGAAAAACCCAGTGAAAAGTGTGAGGGGGTTGGACGGAGGTGGAGTGTGACATCCTCTCTCCCCAGTGGTGAAGCCGGTTTGAAAACCTCTCGATTTCCTCACGGGCCCCATTTCTAATTTAAGGTGTCTCCACCAGGCTTGGCAAACTCGGTGCCTCTCCACGAGGGAGGAAATAGCTTCATCAGAAATGCTTGGAAAAAAACAAAGGCCTCATTAGGATCAATCACTTATTCTGAGTACACATTCCCAAGAATCTCAATTGATGATCTCGGGTAGGAATGAAGTGGTAATTAAGGATATAATGCAAATGATCTTCAGCTTAGTAACTCCCCTCATAATTGAAATTTACTAAATTAAGTCTGAGATTTTTGAAACTAGGTCTTTTAAAAAAATTTCCCCGATTATAATTACCCCCTCTCCTCCCTCGCACCCACCCCTCGGTAATGTAATTAGTTTAAAATAAGATCCATGATGCAGATGACAGTGCACACAGCCCACGGATATGTTGAAGTGGCGCTGGCTCTCTGCAACGCTGTCTCCTGCAAATCGTCCCCAGGAACCGAACGGGGAGAGGGGTCTCGCATGGATCAGGTTGCCGTTGTGCGGCACCGTCAAACGTAGGACAAGGAAACTGGACACGGGGCTGATGGGGCTGGCGGCGCTGACGGGGCTGGGCATGGAGAGCTTTCTCAGCTTCTCTCTTCTGCACCCTCAGACCTGGGGCGAGCTGAGGACCGTTCAGAGGAAGAAGTGAACAATAATCGCTCTACTGGGGAAGGAGAGGAATTGGAGTCTTTCTGGGTCCTGACAAGGTGTGAACGCAGGAGATAGATAGGTGACAGGAGGTCGGAAATCTGTGTTTTCTTAGAGGCCAGGGAGCCAAAGCCAAAGCCAGGCCAGTGGAACAGCCCTGAATCCTGTTTTCTGCCACCTGATATGACTATCCCTGGCCTGAACTCATTTCTCCTGACAGGCCCCAGCAGAGGGCTACCCCCACCAACCCCAGCCTGCCTGCTTGGAGCCCCAGAGGAGCTGTGAAGCCAGAAACTTGGACTCAGGAGGTGCTTCAGCATCCTCACCTTCATCTCAATTGTCCGGAGGATGTCTACTTCCAAAAGAGTATATTGGCATGTTTCACTTCATGCAGTTGAAAAGACCTGATAGTCTTTGAAATCACACTCCAGTTTCCTCCAGCAACCGGCAGAACTGACGTGTGAGGACAGGAGAGAACCTCCCACAGCCCCCCGGCTTCATTCTTTTCCCCTCCCTTCTTGGACCCACCCTCCCAGCCCACAGCTTCTGGAAATTGTTCGGTAAACAACAAAACACCTGAAGCTAATTGACCCTCACATGCAAAGTCAAAGATTGCAAAGTCCATCTGAGAACTTGGTAAAACAGCAGCTCTCTGGAAGGCAGCCTGAAACTGAGGGGGGAAAAAACAGCTTTCTTTTACTGATCTGATTCTTACCCCTTTATATTTTCATTTTTTACTGAGATATAATTGACATATAAAAGTTTTAGTTTCAGGTGTACAAACAGTGGTTTGATATATGTTTACCTTGTGGAAATGATCATCATGATAAGTCTAGTTAACATCCGTCACCACACAGTTACACATTTTTGTTCTTGTGATGAGAGCTTATAAGATTACTGTCTTAGCAACTTTCAAATATACAATACAGTATTCCTAACTATAGTCACGGTGCTGTCTGTTACAGCCCCAGAACTTACTTATCTCCTAAGTGGAACTTTATACCTTTTGACCCATTTCCATCCTGTGTGTATTGCCTGCTTTCCCTTCATCAGTTCACGTCACTAGTGTTTGAAACTTTGGTGAAGGGCTAACCGCACACTTTCTCATAGCACAGACAGCAGCAGAGTTGTTTTTGGAGAGCATAATAGTGTATGTTCCATTAGTAAGTCAGATTTCTTTTTGTTTTTTTTAAAGACAGACAATAGCAATCCTGTCTCCAGATAAGATAAGCTCGTTCTTAAGAGGTTGCCCTGCACTACTGTGGGCGTGTTTACTGTTTGAATCCCAGTGCCCATTGTGAGGCCTGGCACGTGATAAGTGCTCAATAAATATTTGTTGAAAGAGTCGGCTCCTGTTCAAACACTTTTCCTAGCTTCTCAGTGGTATGGGGGAAAATGTATAGAATCCGGCGTCTAGGATCCCGCGATCAGATGCCAGCCCACCTTGCCTGCCTGGCCTCCTCAGGTGCTGTCTGCACTCTAATTGCACTAGGCCATCATCAGAATCACCTGCAGGACTTGTTCAAACAGCCTGCTGGGTCACACCGCTAGAGTTTCTGAACCAGTAGATCTGGAGTGAGGTAGAGTATTTGCCTTTCTAATAAGCTCTCGAACAATGTTGAGGCTGCCGGTCAGGGACCACACTCTGCCCATACCATTCCATTTCCAAAGGGCACCCACCCTTCACTGCATCCCACCAGTTGGTCAAAATCCAGCTCAAATGCTTTCGTGTCAATAAAACTGAACATGTCAGCGAAACTGCACCACACCCCCCCCTCGCCTCCTAACTACTGCAGCTTCCTGTACCTGCCAGGACACTTATTTTATCTGTTCAGCTGTATCTCCCTGGCCTTTCAGGTCTAAAGTTCCTGCTTACCTTTACCCACAGCTGCCTGATCTTTGCTCCACTCTCCACGTCCTAGAGTCTAAGGCTAGTCTCACACTCCTGGCTTTTCCAACTTCTCCAAGGAGAGCACCACCTGGGAACATGGAGTAATGTCTCCTGCTCTCAGTTCCCACAGAAGACCAATGTTCTCACCTCTCTCTCTCTCTGATGTAGCTCTTTGAAGGCAGGTAGGAGCCAGGCCTTGTGCCTTTTCAAGGTACCCTACAGGACTTCAGCCAGCATGGCCTTATAACCAGAATGAGCTGAAGATATGCTGTTTGCCTGGTCAGATTCCGTTCCCTTCAATAAGACTTTAACAGAAAATTTAATGATATACACTAACTCCTCACCTAACACTGTCTGTAGTTCTGCAACTTTAAGTGAAATAACATATAACCAACCAATTTTTAGCATAGATAAAAATTGATATTAATAACAGTTAAGTTCCTATGGCATCTCAACATTATAATAAAGCAAAATGAGTTAATTGAAGGACCTGCTGTATCTGATGCTGTACATAGCCCTGGGGGGTCCAAAGATGACTAAAATGCAGAAATTGACTTGGGATTAATATCTATTTCTCAGTGTCCATTCACTTCTCACTGTGGTCACTCTGCTTTCCTTCCACCACTGGCCTGGGTCTCACCTGCATAAGTGAGAGGTCCCTATCACTAAATCCCAGTTGTAGGTTCTAAGCTTTTTTTCTGAGACTCAGAAGGCAGGTGTGACTTTCGGTGGTAAGCCACAGGATGCAACTCAGCCAGGGCACGTGAGAGGAAGATGAAAGGAGCTGTTTGGCAGCCTGGTTGATGTCAGTGACTGAGACCCAGGGAATGCACTGAGAACATTCTCACTTCTCAGTTGTGGGCACTTGAAAAGGTATTGCCCCACCCTCCCCTCCTGTCATGTGACTACAGATCCCTGTCCTCACATCTTCATGATCCCGACAGTAAGTTATAGAAACCCCACTCAGACTTTTTGCTCACCTTTGTGATTTGGCCCACAAATTTGCTCACCTTCTGTGATTTTTGCTCACCTTCTGTGATGCTTACAGAATTGAATAAGGGTTAGGAACCAAAGCTGGTCCAAGTATACCAGGTTCCTCTCTCTGTTTATTCTGGTCTCATCTCTGCGCATCTTTGCATGTTGGCCTGACTCTCTCCTGCTGCAGGTGGGGGAAAAGTCAGCCCATTCTAGGTTTGTTACTCAGCAAGGCCGTGTGGAATGGGAGGGGGACAGTTCCCCAAAGGAGATGTGGGTGCCAGACAGACCAACACCAGACATCCACTGCAAATGGTTAGCAAGTGTCTTTACGAAATGTCAGCCACTGTGCTAAGTGTTTTGCATACCTGGCCTCATTTGGTCCCCATGCTGGCGACCTCCTCATTTGGTCCTTCCATTGCTCAGAAGGAGGGAAAACTCTCCAGAAAGGAAGGAAGGAGGAGAACCCCTACCTCAGGGAATTAGGAGCGGGTGTTTGGAACCCAGCATCAATGTGTTTAGAAAGGCTTCACTTATTTAACATAGCTGAGAGAAAAAAGGTCCAAAAAAACCCAAGTAATTAAATCTGAATGCCTTTTCTACACTGAAAACTGTTGTTTGTTTGCAGGTAAAGAATATCAGGTATTTGTGACATGCTTTCGAATTCATTATCTCATTAGAGCCTCAATACAATCCCATGAGGCACATAAGAGGAAAAGTATCATACCCATTTCCCAGATAGTAAAATTGAGACTCACGAGGTGATACTATTTGATTAAGGTCACATTGTTAGAAGTGTGGAACCGAATTATCACTGAGTGCTCAGTGTAGTTCTTCCCAAGCAAATCTTTGTGGAGAAAATGGAAAAAATGTGGATACGCATCTGAGTCACCTGAAGAAGCTTAGAAACTGCGAATTCTTGGGCCCTCCTGAGACCCACTGAACAGGAATCTCTGTAGGACCCCAGGGAGCTCCCCCAGGGGAGCTGATGCAGTCAAGCTGGCGTGGTGGATTGGTGTCTGGAAGCCTGTCACAGAAACAGTAATGCTCTGTTTGCAGCTGTAAGAGGGTTTGGAGGCACAGGCCAGCATCAGGCAAGCCTTGTCTTTTCTGACCAGGACAGTGGCAATAGCCCATTAGCTGGGAATATGCCCATCCACATGCTGCCACTCCTCTTCCCCAGCCCACTCCTGCCTCCAACTGCAACCAGCATGAACATGTCTCCCTGTACTCATCCACATGCTCACAAATCCTGCTTAAACTTTCCTGAGCTTTCTCAGAACCCTAAGTCAGCCCTGACCGACCCGACTGCAGTATCCACCATTCTCAGTTCCCCAGCCCCACAAGGCTTCCTTCAGCCCTTACGAATGCAGAGAGTACCTCCATCCACAGTGCTTTTGCACATGCTGTTCCCGCTACCTGCAATGCCCATGGCTCCTCTTCCCATTGTTAATGCTGCCTTCTTCTGACCTCAGTATCATTTCCTTAGGAAAGTCTTCCTCATCTCCCTGTCTAGGGCAGAGTCCTTTGTTACATGTTCTCTTGGAACCAAGCTCTTTTCCTCAGTGGTTACCCTCACTAATTACTATTACGCTTTGAAGAGTGTAGCTATTTTATTTAGGTCTATATTCTTTACCACCAGCCACAAAGAGGGGAGACCATGGAGAGCAGGGACCATGTCTGCCCTGCTCATCAACGTCTTCTCAGTGCTTGGCACTCAGTGAACATGTGTGGAGAGACAGTGCGTGACGTGTGTAATAGTACAGGCCATGCACCGTACTCCTGCCGCCTCCTCCTCTCCATTCCCAGGAGGCGGGGAGTTTGAAAGAGGCCAGTCTGATGAAGCCACTTGGCTATTAATGCACCTGTCGAAGAGCAAAGTCACCAGGTTTTATTGCCAAATAACATGCACGGCTGACACTCCCGGCTTTGTGCTGCCCATAACCCCATGAGGGACTCCCACAGTTTTCTTGATCTCTGTTTTTTTAAAATTTGTATGAGATAGATTCTTTTCATAATAAAAAAGGCCATAAAGAGAATTTTGAAGTCTTCCAGAAATGAATAAGGTTCTAAGGCTACATTAGTTCTGTCTCTAAAAATCATAACTTGGAAAGAAGTATAATGTATTTAATGTATGTCTTTTAATGAAAGTGTAGAGAAAGTGCTTTAGAGAAGCACTGAAAATTTCACAGAAGTTGTCCTGGACGTTCGAAAATCAAGAGAAAGAGATAATGTTATGGTTCCAATGTCTTCATTGCCCCCAACACCACAATGTGTCGCTAACTTTAAAGGATGAAGCAAAGAATTCGAGAGGCAGGACATTGAGATACCAGTGAATCCTCAGGGAAGGGGCAACCCCTCACAGTCTCATTGGCGGCACTTTTGAGATAAGCAAATGGAGCAAATGTAGGAGCCTGGTTCTATGTGCCAGGTGGTGCCGGGCCTCCTCCCTGACTACTTCCTTCCCTGACTCCTTAGTCAAGCAAAACCTTGCCCTATGGGAAGAAAAGCAAGATAAACTGAGATTATTTGGTTTTGTATGGCACAAGTACTTTTTAAAACCCAATCAGGAGGTGTTTTTGTTTGGCCATATCAAAAAATTACACTGAAAATGACTGTGCTTGGATTTCACGTCCCTGAAACAGTGTGTCCCCTCTCACTGCCATAACCCCAGATTCTGGCTCACTTTTGGCTTCTCCTTCATGAGAATCTCTATGATCACTTGGTTGTTAGAAAGAAACATCAGGTAGCTATTAAAGAATCTGTGCATCGGGTTGGGTCTGGAGGACACAGCAAAGCCTGTGTTGACAGGGCAGAACAGTTAATAATGACAAAAGGGTCAGGAGACCCAGCTCCAAAAGGGTCAGATAATTCCCGTCTGTTTTAGTGTCAGTAAATCTTAACACATTCCAGTAATTTTTCTCCCTTTACCTCTGGTGGGCCAGATGCAGTGGGACCCAGTGACTCAGATCCACCTGCTAACTTGCAGTTGAGTTTGGAGTGTTGGAGAGGGAATGGGGATGGAAGGGAGAAGTTTTAAGGATAAAAAATAAATTTTGGGAGAGTTAGAGGAATTAGTACTTCCTAGATTCAATGATAGAGTCAGCTAGGACTGGCAGGCAGATGAAAAAGAAATGTGGTAGGTTGATATACCCTCAGTTCTCTGCATAGAAATCTGTAAGTGTGTGAATCAGCCCTCATTCTGAGTAGTACATGTGTGCCGTTTGATAATCATTCTATTGTTTGGGATGGACAGATGGATGGCTAAACGCTGTATTCCTGGTATCATCCATCCTGGCAGACATTATCGGTGCCTTGCTCATATTCTCTTTGCTCTCACTTCTACACACCAAAGACTGCTTATCTCACACACCTGCCACTCTGTCTCTTCAAGCTCGATCTAACCAAGAGAGAGCATATTGGGCCTGGAGCCAGAAAAGGAGAGTTAATATCCTGGAAGCAGCCCTCAGATTGGTGGAGGCCCACCTTTTCCTTGCATCTCACTAGCAGTGACTGAGGATGTCTAGGCAGAGGGCTTAACCCCAGTTGCCTTCAGTGGTAACTGTTCGATAGCATGTTCTTTCTGCCACTTTTTATTTTCCCGTTTACCTTCTCCCTTTCTTGTCCAGTGTTTCCTGGGGTCACCCTTCAAATGAACGGCTTGTCCTCAAACCTTTGTTTAAGAGCATGCTTCTGGGGAAGCCACACTAACACACCCATGTCACCGACTGCTCTGGACCCAACAGTCTCCAGATGTCACCCTTAACCCTCTGTCTGCTCCCTAAAAACAAAGACTCCAGCAGGAGGAAAAGTGACATTTGACTCACACCTCTTTGGAATAATATTAACCCTGTCAAAGTGCAAAATCTCTTGGTTTTACAGTGAAGCAATGTTTACGGCCGACGTTCCCCACCCAGGTGCCGTCAGCAGCCCACACACTGACCAGGAGATACCCCCACAGTCCTCTTTCTCTCTGTTTGGTTGGAATTTTTATAAGGTGCATTATTTAACCCACACCTAATTGGAATAGTACTAAACTCATTCCTGATTAATTCTCTCTGGGAAATTTCATCTTATTAAGTATTTAACAGAAGTTCAGTTTCATTACTGAAGCTGATTGGATTCTGTTATTTAATAACTGAAAGGAGGACGGATGTCCCCAAGCCTGTTTTTCTGGTCAAACTTCTTTGACAATGCACTTTTCCTCACTCTAAGGCAGTCATGTCTGTTAAAAGAACAGCCCTGATAGCTTTTCTCTGATGATGAAGGATCTAAATTCTCTATAGATGCTCAGAATACCTGCAATCCTTTCTAGCTACACTTTAAAGTAGTGATTCTCCACCCTAAGTGTACCCTGGCATTCCCTGGGGGGCTTCTGTTTCCTGGGACTCCTGGGTCCCACTTCAGACTTGTCAAATGGTGGTGTCCAGGCAGTCGAAGTTTTAAGGTTCTCCAGGAGGTTCTAATGTGAAGCCAAAGGACAGAGCATCTATGAGGCTCTGAACACCAGTCACCCCAGGAGATGCAGCTCTGGAAAAAGCAGGAAGAGCTAAAAGTGTCATTGGTGGCAGCCCCAGGTGACACTGCACGTATCATAATAATACAGTCACTGCACGTGCGGCCAGCTCCATGCTTCGCTGTGCCCTTCAGTTCACGTTTCACTCCTCGAACTTGAGCCAAGAGGCTCCCGCAAGCCCCTCATCAACCCATGCTCTAATGAGAAAACATGAACCATGCAATAACCTTTTGTTCCCATAACACAGCAAAGAACTCTCCTCCCCAAGGAGATTTCAAATGCAGAATTTTATTTTCTCCTTTGAAAGTTTGGCCTGCCGAATCTCATGCATTTTCATTTTTTTATCCTCCAAACTGGGTAATTTTTGCTCCTTGCTGAAGCTTGGGGCATTTTCTCAGCCTCAGTGGATGTAGCTGCCTTCATCCCAGGGGTGCAATTCTAGATAAA
This sequence comes from Artibeus jamaicensis, assembly GCF_021234435.1. Taxonomy (NCBI): domain Eukaryota; kingdom Metazoa; phylum Chordata; class Mammalia; order Chiroptera; family Phyllostomidae; genus Artibeus; species Artibeus jamaicensis. The sequence continues at coordinate 450,021 of NW_026521739.1, read as the reverse complement.
GAGTTCCTCATGTTCCCAGAAACAAGGCAATGAGAATGGAGCCTACGTTATGATGCTGCAACATCAGTTTATGACTGGCTTCTAGTAAGTCTGGCCCTTAATGAGACTGGGGGACCAGAGAACTGCTTTAAGCCCGATGATGCTCTCTCATAAAATTTAAAGAACGCACAGTGACCATTTACGGCGCCAAGCCAAATGGTAACATAATTTAAGTCGTTCCATGAACTTTCTAAGATCCTTGCATATTTTGGTGTGTACACGCATTTTTTCTGAAGAGACAGGCTCAAATTTTCAAACAGGTATGCAATTCCACGAAGGTTAAGAATTAGCAACTTCATGCTTTCCCCCTCTTCCCTAAATGCCCAAACATAGATAGATATTTGACTTGAGGGACTATTGTTGAAATTTTTATATACATTTAATCTACTCCCTTATTCTATTATATTCTATTCTCTTACTACCTCCACCCGTCACTGTCCAGGGGCTCTGGAATGTCACAGCATGTAAATTCCTGGTCTTGAGAGAGGGGATCTAAGGTCACAGGGCACCCAGGAGTCAAGGGTCAAAGAAACAAGGTGATCAGTCTGTCAGCATCCAGCAGCTCTTCAGAATAAAGACCCAGCAGGGCCCCCCATGGCCCATGAGGTCTCCAGTTAGCAAGACTAATGGACCTGCGGCTGAAGGCCGGGTTAGCTAGGATGACCTCCCTCTCTTCTGCAAGTATATGTGATTGTTTTCCTTCCATGCATTTCATTCTTAAAAAGGCACGAGGAGGTCGTCATCTGTCATTGTCGGGCTTTCCACTGCATCACAGCAGACACCTAATGAACTGAGGGAGAACTGAGAACTGGGATCCCCTCATCTCAGAAAGGCCAAGTCCCCTCACTTCATGGTGTTACCAATAATGGTAACAGAGGACTCTGTAACTAAGTTACATTAAGAAGAGGGGGGAATGTGAGTGTGTGTGTTGGAGGGAATGGCAGAGGCACAAGGGAGGGAACTAACATTAATTGACTGACTAGTAAGTGCCAGGTGTGTGTTCTATCCTTTCTCCTTGACGTTGCTGGTGACCAGCTGCCAGACATGTTCAGACAAGGGAGTAATTGCGGCACAGTCACACTGTTGGACTGGAAAATACCCCCAACCCTTAGGACTTACTCTTGTAAGGGGCGGAATACATTTTTATATTGTTTGTGACAGTGAGAGCCAACTGTGCCTCAGTATTGTACCCTTTTTTCTATAGCGGCACTATTCAGTAGAACTTTCTGTATTAATGAAAATATTCTATATCTGCACCAACCAACATGGTTGCCATGAGCCACATGTGGCTATTGAGCACTTGGACTGTGGCTAGGCTGACTGGAGACCTGGATTCAAATCCTATTTAAATAGTCGCAGGTGGCTAGTGGCTGTCATTGAACTCTACAGTTCTAGCGTAGCCCCAGTTTTTAGCTGGGCACTTGGTCGCCTGAAATAAAAACCCTCTTGCAGGCGTGTGATTACGTTTTGGCCAATAGATATGAGGGGAAGTGATGTGACTTCCGGGGTATGCTCTAAGGGAAGAGGCACGTGCCCCCTGTTGCCACCCACTCCTTCTTTCTGTCTGGACTGGGAGGTGGCCATGCACCCTCTGGAACCAGGTGATGAAGACAACACCTCAGGGATAGCAGTGAAGTAAGATCAAAGGAACCTGCATTCCCAAGAATGACTTCAGGTAGTGGTGTCCCAATTCCAGCTCAGACATCTACAGATGAGAGAAACTGAAATTGCATTTCATTTGGCCACTGTTATTTTGGGTCTCTGACATCGAGCCACACCTATGCCCTATTCTAACCAATATACTGCCCTCCCCTCACTTACAGATACTGTGGGAGATGAGAGTCCTGTGTGATTCTGATCATGTGATTTCAAAGCTTCTACCAAGTCTTTATGCAACTCAAGAGCAGACCCCCAGAGTAAGGGGCCTTTGCTTAATCAAGTGCCTCGGTGAGCTGGTAAGTCTACAAAGGTAGATCTGGGTTAGTGGGGAGCAAGGGAAGGAGCGCTAGATGTCATGCAAATTAATTAGGAGAAGAAGAGCGACCCCTAGAGAGGGAAGAAGGGCCTGGAGAGGGGAGACGGAGGAACCTGAGACAATGGCAAACAAGACGGGCCTAAGGGATGATGTGGCCAGCAGGAAATTACCCAAGGTGACCATAACTGATGGATTTGCACAACAGGCTGTCTGTTGTTCCTGTGCCGTGCTGCAACTTCCTCCCGGCTCCAAACCCTGCTACATACTACAGCCTCATGTTGGTGGAGCTTGGAGAAACTGAGGGACGTAGGGCAGCCTCCTGCACGGGACAAAGCAGTGTGGGTGGGGCAGTCCTGGGAGGCAAGACACGGGGTTGGATCGAGAGCGCAGTGCAAACAAGACAGTTGAGCAAAAGGTGATTATGAGATGAATAAACTGCTTGAGAGTACCTGAGACTTTGTGGGGTGGGGTATGCTCGTTCCACCAAATGTGGAGTGGGGGTTCCTGCCACTCGGCTTGAACGTTAGAGAACAGCGTCACCCCAGAAGTCTGTAGAGCCTGCGATATCCAGACAGCTGACACTTGGTTTTGCAATTCCCCATGGCACCATCTTCTGTCTGGCCAGCCTCCAAAGACCTGACAGCCAAGCTGGGGAGAGAAACAAATGTTTCTTCCCTGCTTTCCCTGCATTGGCCTGCATTAAAGGACATCTGCTCCCCTTAAATCTAGAGTACACAATCATTAGGAGAAGTGAGAAAATCTGTCATTGGTCAGAGGGCCAAAATGGAATGGTAGCCTGGTGCTTAGAGTCACAGGGAGTCATGGGGAATTCTGGGTTTGAGATGGGCCAGCATCTGTAGCTCAGCTGGCTCCTGAGCCAGAAAATGTAACACTTGCAAGAAGGTGTTTGCTGTGTTACCGCTAATAGTAACACTTCTGCTCAACGACCAGATATACTCTGTTTACCCTTGCTCAAGTGATCAAACTTTAGGAGCTGCACCTGGGACAATAGAAAGGCGACAGGTGTTTCCATGGTAACCCTCCTACTATGGTCCTGTCACTTCTTCAGTCCATTTAAGGCATAGCATGAGGGTTAGGATCCGCTAGGAAAAGAACATTTGGGAACAATAATCGTTGGTGTTTATGAAGTGCCTTCTGTGTGCCAGCATTATGCTACATTCATATATTCTCCACAGCAATTCTATGATGTGACTTTATTTGTATATTAACAGGTAAGGAAACTGAAGTTAAAGAAGATTAATAGTTGGGCCAAAGTCACACAGCAAGTGAGTGGTCCGGCAGAAATTTGAACCCAGGTCAGCTGCCATCAGCGTCCCCGCACTTCACCGCTACTACTTTCTCCCTCTTTGCTCCGTGGTGTCGTACTTGGAGCTCGGGTGCACCAACCATCCAGGGCCCTCCCGAAGCACAAAACCTAGAGCAGAGGACTCTAACCTTGGACGCTGAACGTCCTGGGGTGAAACTACATAGTTATTTAGATGCAGCCTAGAAATCTTCGTTTGTGTAGTTACATACATCTCTTTACCAACTTAGTTACTAGTCACATCATAAAAACCACAAAAAAAGATTGTTTCCAAAGCATTTCTGTTATTTAATGTTCTAGCAGTTTGGATTCCAGGGAAACAAGAATTTATTGTAATTTTAACAATAAATGGTCATTTTTAACCACAATTTTAACTTTGCTGAACACATAGCTCACTCATTTTGATTGCCATTGCTTGCCAAAATGACACATTTTCACTAAATCTGGCATTTAGTGGAAAAACTATATATAACAGTTATGTTGCATATAAACCTTAATGAAGCTCATTTTAAAACATAGTAGGGTATCTGATTGGAGAGTGTAGGCACATAACTGCCAGCTTAACTCTTTTATTGCAAACCCTACCCAAGTAAAAAAAAATACATCTAATGATTCTAAAAGAAGACAATTTCTTCCACTTTGAGGTGACATCTCTTACCTTAGAACTGAGAATCTGAGGTTTATCTGCTAGTGACTGCACATGGTCAATAATACTTTCGTGTTGTGACACTACTTTTTAAAGGGGAAGGTGCAGGGTGGTCCTGCTTTATTAAACTCTGCATTCAAATACTGGATGCCTTTTTAGTTCTGTATTTTAGGGTATTTTGAACCCCATATCACCTGATTCCTGGAAAGCAAGGACAGAATTGTCAAAATTTTCTGTTATGTTAGCAGTTACATGAAATATGATAAAGCAGGATATGAATGAAGTTAAGCAGCCTGTAGAAGTACAGGCTTTGATTTTCATTTTGGCTGACTTATAGAGCGATTTCGAGGGCTTAACCTTGTCCTTAAAAGGCGCATGCATATGAGAAGTATGCCCATTGTATTGAAAAGGGCCTCAAAAGAACCTCTCCCTGCAGGATGCACACTTCTACGGCATCACCAGCTCGTCTCCGTGTCACTTGCGAAATCTGGTTTCTCAGATAAAACAGGATCCCAAGAAGTGACATTTACAAAGCGCGGCTCTAGCCAGTTTAAAGCAAGAATTCTCACATTCCCACTACAGTCCTCACTGCTGGCAGAGACCAAATTGTGAACATTTTTAGCACGAAGAGCTGGCACTTGGCTCTGACCCCTGAACCCGGAGCCTGTGGAGAAATAGATAAGGGGGTATATGGCTTGCTCTTAATGACTGTGTTCTCTTGACATTGTGAATTTTGGCACAGAATTACCCAGAAGTCATAACAAAATGCTCTTCAGCGCAGTAAACCACTCATGTGAGTGAAAGCAGTGGTCATAGGAGAGATCAGAGTCTCCGCCTCCAGAATTTTTGGGGACGAGTTTCTTCCCACCCAGGGAAAAACTGCTACAACACATAGGGAGAACAACTTAAAATTTGTTTATGCTGAATGTGAGTCATGACAAACTTAAGGATTAGAACCTTAGAAAGAGGGACACTTAACTGAGTAAGGATGGTTGCCAAAAAATTCGAAGCAATATTGGAGGGAAAATCCTGTTCTGAGACTTGTCAGACCTGGGGTGTCCGGCTCTGTTGAGAGGTCCCCTGCACCCACCTGCCTCCCCGGGTGGGCTGCTGATGCCTCCCACCCTCCCACCAGTCTCCTAGGTGAAGGTACATCTCCACAAGGCAGAAAAATGTTATCTGGAAAAAAGGATATGTTAATTCAACATTGCTGACTTTTCAAACTATCGGCATCCCTAAGGAAGAGAGTAAGGATGAGTAAGTTTAGGGTGTAGGCACTGGGAGAAAAAGGACACAGGATCAAGGAATGGGTTCCAAGAATGAGATGGGGCAGCGCCAGCATGAAAGGGGCTCTAGGTAGCCTACATTTTCAGAGTAGGAGGTGGGAAGGCAGCAAAATAATCCCTGGCTGCACCTCCATTAAGTCCTCAGTGACTATGACACAGCTACATGGATTCTTTAAAACCATTTTCTTCATAACCTGTTGTTATGCTACATTTGCCTTCATCAGTCACAAAGCCGGAAAGTGGTGTGACTTTTTCCATCACGGTGACGCAGCTCAGGGTTCAGTGGTTCTGTCCAACAGATCGTTCACGTCTGAAGTGCTCCGGGCACTGGAGCAGCATGGGTGACTGAAATCCACAGAGGGAGAAACCTCATTGGCCCATCAACCCTAACCCGCTCCTATGACTTTTTCATTAGAGCTGCCGTCACTGCTAAATAGGCAGGTTGCATTTTCCCCCTCCGGCATACTCGGCCACCTCCTGCCTTCTAAGCAGGGCAGGAGGGGAAAGTAAAAAGGTAATCAAGCCTGGATTATCTTCCACCTGGACAATAAGCCCTGGAACAATGAAGAACTGTTTGGATCCCCCTAGATATTTGTTCAGCATCCTCCCCTCATGCTCTGCATTGCAGACCTCGACACCCAAGGGGCCCTGAGTCATGGACGATTTACCAGCTATTTTACCAGCTGAATTACTTCACAGTGGGTGGAAGCTTCCAATTGGCCCATAGCCCTCCAAAGCTAAAAAAACAAGCCTATTTTCTCCCATGTAGAGCTTTTAGGCTCCAGCTAGCCTTTAATGTACCTGAGCCTCAAAGGGCATCCTTAAAATAGGGCGGCTGCAGATAGCAGCCCTGACCGGTGGACCTGTTTCTTGCCTAAATTAAAAATGTCTAAGTATTTTTCCCCCTCTTTCTGGGAAGCTGACCTAAACAATTCAGGATGTGCTATAAATGTCTTTCAAGACTCGACTTGTAGGTGCTAATTATAATTAAGACGATAATAACATTACCTTGTATTTTCACTGCACCTTTCTTCCCAAGTGTTCAGAGCACTCTCAGCAGCGCGAGGGCAGGTAGGACACGCCGTGTCTACTTGCAGAGTCTAATTATACCCTCTTTTGATTCGGGCTCTAGAGTCATCTTCTTTCCCAGAGCCTGGGGCACAAGGGCACATCAGCAGGCCTAACTTTCCTAGGTGTCTGGCCTGCCCTCCACCCTTGTCATCTGTTGGAGGAGCTTTGTGCCTCCCTTGCCTGGCTCCTGGTGGCAGGGCCTGACTCTTGGGTATTACCAGAAGCCCAGCCCTGGCTCCGCCCTCCTTTCCTCCACTTACCCACCCTTCCTGCTAGGAGCCTGGAGCCTGTCCACAACCAGCTTTGTTTCCCAGGCTCTCTGGTGCCAAGGAGTGACATAGGCTTCCTGCCGCTGCCCCCAGAAAAAGGGCTGTCCTCTAAATGCGCTGGAATCCTGAGTCTGCCCTCAGTGGACTCCATGCCCTCACCCTCGTTGTCCCAGTGCCAGGGCAGGTACGAGCTCGTTCTTGCTTATGTCCCTGCTACAACATGCCAGTGTGGCTGGGGCAGGTATCATACAGAACCTTGGTTTCCATCTTCCAGACCCCTTCGAAATGGCACCGTGGAGAGCCGGAGAAGGGCACAGGAAAGTTCAGGGTGGACCGTCTCAGGATTTGGCCTGTACAGTTCAATCTTTTTCAGAGACCCTCTTCAGCATCACTGGCTTCTCTCCCTGTGATCCTTGGTTCCTGACAATTTAATGGCATTTATTTTTCTCTCAGCTGAGGTCCTTTTACCCTGGCCTGCTGTTGGCATCCTTTGCCGTACGCCCACTCACCCAACCCTCTCTCCACCCTCTGCCATCAAGGCTGCTAGCCTTTCAGGTTTTCTACATTGGCACAATCCACCATGCCTCCCAAACTGAAGGCGACAATGTGAAGTTCTCCTTAAGCTGTGATATCTGGGTTCACGTTATGAACACGTCTTCTGGGTGGCTGCTGCCCAGAAGGAGTTCATTCCACCCAATCCCAATCCGCTTTCCTAACTGAGACAGCTATGGAAAAGCATCTGTGTATTTTGAAAAATAATGGTTGAAGACTTTACCCAATGTATTACCTGAGAAAGGTAACCAAATAACCTGATAAGACATCAGCTAAAATTCAGCACCAGAAAATATTTCTATTCATACTTAAACTCTCAAACTTCGATGCTTCCTTTTATTTGCCAACAAGAACTACAAAGAACTTACACGACTCCACTCTAGGAAGACATCGAACCCAATTAAAAAATGGGAAAAGGACTTGAACAGACACTTCTCTAAAGAGGACATACAGAATATCCAGAGACACATGAGGAGATGCTCAATATCGTTAGCTATCAGAGAGATGCAAATTAAAACCACAATAAGATACCACTTTACACCAGTCAGGATGGCTATAATAGACAAAGCAACAAACAACAAATGTTGGAGAGGGTGTGGGGAAAAGGGGACCTTAGTTCACTGTTGGTGGGATTGCAGACTGGTACAACCATTATGGAAAACAGTATGGAATTTTCTCAGAAAAATAAAAATCGACCTGCCTTTTGACCCAGCAATTCCACTGCTAGGATTATACCCCAAGAATCCTAAAACATCAATTTCAAAGAACCTATGCACCACAATGTTCATAGCAGCACAATTTACAATAGCCAAGAGTTGGAAGCAACCTAGGTGCCCATCAGTAAACGAATGGATCAAAAAATTGTGGTACATATACACAATGGAATTCTATGCAGCAGAGAGAAAGAAGGAGCTACTACCTTTTGCAACAACATGGATGGAACTGGAAAGCATTATGCTGAGTGAAATAGGCCAGGCATTGAAGGACAAATACCATATGATCTCACCTTTGACAGGAAGCTAAAGAATAAAACAAACAAGCAAACAGAATAAAAACAAAGACACTGAAATAGAGAACAAGTGGGCAGTGACCAGAGGGGAGAGGGAAGGGAAGTTAAGGGGAAAAAGGGGGAGGGATTTTGAGGAACAAGTATGAAAGACACAGAGATTAGGACTGGGGGGGGGGGGAGAATGGGAGGGAGGGGGAGACCAGGCGGGGGGGTGGGTGGGATGGGAGAAATAGATAAAAAAAAATGTACTTGAAAAGTAACTAAATAAAAAAAAAATTTTAAAAAAAAGAACTACATGACTTGATGTATTTTTCATTTTGCTTTGCCTGCCAGGAAACTCAGCACTAAATGTAATGTTTCACTGCTGTAATTATTTCATCCTAGGAAGCTGGTATGTCAATCTCATTCCACTTTTACTGGGTTTTCATTCTTTCTTTAAAGTTTTGATATGTTTTAACATTGTAAACCACTACCAACCCCTCTTTCTTTTGGCCATCTGGGTAAAAACCTTACATAAATAGGAACAAATCTCATATTTGTTCATTTTTTTCAAAAATATTTATTGATTACCTCCTATGTGCCCTCCACACACAGAGGAAGGGAATTGCCAACAGGCTCTGTGAACCAGAAATACATTCACATTCCGCTTCCCCGCTCTCAGTTCAAGTCCCAGCTGGATCTCTGCTAATTCCTTTCCTTATTCACCCTGCATTAGCTTGATGCATCTCAAGAATGGCTCTAATAACTTACAAAAGCAATCTACATTGTTGTTTTCATGTTGTAAGCCTAAGAAAGGAGGCAATAGCTTCAAGGAAGATAGAGGGGCCACATGAAGTGTTTCCAAATTTACTTTCCCAATGGATGAAAGAAAAGTGATAACTTTTGTCAAATTCACTGTGACTCAATCTATAATCACAGGATATTTTGTCTACTCTTCCTTCTCCACATGCATTTAACCTGTATATCACATAAATATTCAGTTCACTCCTATTTAATGAGATTTTTGCAATTACTTGCATTTCTTTCTTTTGTCTGGGCTGCCAGGAAGCTCATATCTGGATTTTATTTTCAGATACTGCAATCTTCTTGAATTTCTCAGTTAGCATATTTATTTATCCACTTTCTTTTACTGTTTTTGAAAAATTTTTGCTCATATTTTATCTACTTCCTATATATTGACATTTAAAAATAGGGTAGGGCATAAATAAAATCACTAAACATTTATGCATTCCTGTTTATGAATTCATCCTGCTTTCAGCTTATACTCATTTGTTGTACAGGAAGGATCCTTAACCTATTTTCAAACACAAACTCCTTGCTATTTGGCTGGAGTCTTCAGGTAGGGGTATGTGCACTTGTAATAAGGCACATTATCACACAAAAGTTGAGAATGTGAACTCCAAAGACAGACTGCCTGGGTTCAAATCCCAAATCCACCACTCACCAATGGGTGACTTACAAGTTCCTTAATTCTGTGCATCTCAATTTTAATGATGAGAGTAATAATACCTCATAATCTGATTGTTAGCATAAAATGCACACAGAGTAATGTGTGCAAAATGCTTAAGACAGGTGCTCAATTAATGTTAATGACTATTGTTGGTCAGGGGCGGGGGATGCTGAAAATCAAGTCCCTCTCCAGAGGTGGAGGGAAGGTGGCCCTGCCAGCTGCCCTACCTCCTCTTGGGACATCAGCCAAACTGCAGAGAAGAAAGACAGGGCTGGGCAGCGGTAACTGGCTTAGAAATTGTTCTGCTCTGCTCAGTAGGCTTTTGTTTCCTGCCCAAGGCCCTCACTCTATCCAGTCTCATCCAAATTCCCCTGCTTTATTCATTGGACAAAAAAAAAAAAATTCCAGAGGGAGCTGTGTGTATTTCTCAATTTAATCCATCTCTTGAGCTTTAAATTCCAATGGCTCTATTTTTTTAGTCCTAGACTTTCTATTTGGCTTTTTGTTATCAGTCAGTCAGATAGTCAGCTTTTATTTGTATAAAGTTATAGATGCTCATCGTTCAAAGAGACATATAGTCCTATAAGGCAATCATCTGCTTGCCTCCTCAGAGAAGTTCCAACTCTTGCAGCTGATTATCTGGGATTTACTGCTCTCTCTCTCTCTAAATAACACACTTGTATTGCTGTCTAGTCTGTTGATTAGTTTGTTTTGGTGGTTGGCATTATACTGCAATCACACTATGGAAAGTAGGGGTATAGTTCTCTTTTACCTTCATGCTCCACCACAGTCAGCCATCCTCCCTATATTTCATCCTTTGAAAGTTATATTCTAATTTGATTAGATCTATATTCAGTGCTTAGATTGTTGCAATTACGCAAATGCCTTGGAATGCTGGGCCACAAAGTATGCTAAGAATGATTTTCCTTTCCTGTAACTGTTTGTTTTCCATGGAATCAATAGTTGTTTTTTTCAATTGCTTAGTTTTATATTAATTTATCACTAATTTAATCCCAACACTCTAACAGTTATTTAAACCTCCTCTCAGCCTGCTCATATACATCAGGTATCCTACCAACCTTCACCTTCCTGGAGGACTTGCCTGGCGCCTTCTAATGTGCCCTAGCTGGGCTCTCCTCTCACTCTCCCATGAGATGCCTCTGCTCATCTCTGGAGTTGAATCCCTCATTGTCCTTTTTCTTGGTTTAGTACCTTGTTTGAATGAAGCATTTTCTCTAATAGCTTCTTGAGAAAGAGTGCTTAGAAGACAAATTTTTGAGACCTCGTGTGGTGTTATAGAAAGATATTTGGTCTTTGTTCTCAGTTCCTGACACAGAGCTCCTAAATTCCCTGTAATGTCCTGAAGGATAGGGATGATAGGAGCATCTTTTGTTCTAATTGGGGCAAACTTTGAAAGACCCCCCAGAATGGCTTTTAGATAGGGGCTGATGGCCAGAAAGACCAAGCTTTGATTAGAGAAGCCTGGAACTTTCAGCTCCACTTCCAACCTCTAGGGCTGGAGATTGAGTTAATAATTGATCATGTCTATGAACTGAAATTTCCATGAAAACCCCTAAACAATAGGGTTTGGATGCTTCCTTGTTGGTGGACAAGACCATGTGCCAGGATGATGGTGCACCCCATGTCCACAGGAAAGGAGCTCCAACGCTGGGACCGTTCTGGACCTCGCCCTATGTACCTCTCCATCTGGGTGATCACCTATATTCTTTAAAATCTTCTTTATAATATACGAGTAAATGAAAGTAAAGTGTGTTGCTAAATTCCCTGAACCATTGTAGCAAATTATTGAACCTAAAGAAGGGGTTATAGGACACCATTTATAGCCAGTCATCAGAAGTATGGGGGGCCCAGATTTTGATGGCATCAAAAGTGGAGGCAGTCTTGTAGGATGGAGCCTTTTACCCGTGGGATCCACACTGACTCTGAGTAGTTAATGTCAGAATTGAATTGAATTGTAGGACACCCAGTTGGTGTCTGAAAATTCAGAAAATTGGTTGTTGGTGTTGGAAAACACTCCAGACCTTCCATTTATAAAACTATCTTTATTTCCCCCTCACACTTGATTGATAGTTTTTCTGTGAGGAGAATTCTAGGTTGGATATAGTTTTCTTTCACAATTATGGAGGCATTGTTCCACTGTTTTTACCTTCTAGAAATCTGAAGATATTCTGATTCCTTATTCTTTGTATGTGACTCTTCCCTTTCATTCTGGTAGTTCAGGTCCTTCAGTTTGGGGAAAATAATTTTGCTATGTCTACCTCATTCAATTTTTCTATTCTCTTTTTGGAACTTCTCCCAGCTCCCCCCACCCACTATTCTTTTTTTCTTTTTCAGAATTAGGATCTCCTGGACAGGTCTGGTCAATTTCTTCTTTCTTTCTTTTTTAGTTGAAAACTCTTTATTCTCTTATTCTACTCTTTGGAAATTTTCCTCAAACTTTACCTTCCAGTCTTTCTTCTGAAATTTTCATTTCTGCTACTCTGCTTTACATTTTTAAGAGCTCTTTCTTTTGGTGGTCTGAATGTTTCCTTTCTAGAGCCTCCTTCAGGCTGGTCATATCCTTGATTCCCAACCTTGGGAGCTTTAAAAATTTCTGATGCCTCACTCACAGAGATCAATCAATTTGGAATTAACCTTTGCATTTTTTTAAAGTTCTCCAGAGTATTCTAATATGCAGCAATTTTTGAGAACTATTGATCAAGGTCATACTATGGAAACAACAACCCAAAGTAATAATGATTTTCAACAACAAAAGATTCTTTCTCATTCACGCTTTTTATGTGCACCACAAGTTGGTTAGGACTTGTTCCACACCTTCTCACCCAGGGGTGGAGGCTGACAGAGTGAGCCTCCATAATCTGGAACATCACCAGTTGCTATGCTATGGGTAGGAAGTTCTGTCCAATTGTTGAGAGGAGAGGAAGGTTGGGCAAGCAACTGTTTAGAGTATGTCAAGCTTCCACTCACATTTCGTTGTTCAAAACAAGTGTCATCTCTACCCATTGAAGTGCAATCTCTACCATGTGCCCAGAGGAAAGAGAACTGAAGTTGTCAATGACTTGATGACTCCTGTGTTCATCCTCTTTGTACAAACTTATCAGTCATTTTGTTTACCCCTGTGAAATGATACTCATGGCTTTTTGCTATTTTTTAATCAAGCTGTCTTTTTCTTATTAATTCAGAGAGATTCTTTTTAGATTCAAATTACTAATCCTTTGCTAGTTATTTTTGTTTCAAATATGTGTTTCTCTCACTTTATATTTTATTTTTCACTCCTTTAATGACATATTAGGATAAGCAAAAGTTTTACATTTTCATGTATTTAAATTATGAATATTTTCTTTTGTTTTTACACATTTCATAATTTATTAATAGTTTCCTTACTCAATAGTCATAAAACATTCTACAATTTTAATAAAACATTTGTTTTGCCTTCTCAATATTTAAATATTTAATCTTCTTAGAATTGAAATGGTATGAAGAAAGAAATTTCTCTCTCTCTTTTCTTTGTATGGTTAACCAATTGTCCCAGCTCCATTTTTGATTGCTGCATTACTTTCTTTACTTATCTGCTTGCTCTGTCATGAATCAACTTTTTCTCATATGGTGCATTTATTTCTAAGCACTCTTTCATTCTACTGGAATGGTCTCTTCGTCTACCCACTCTCTCATTCCCCCACCTCCCATCAGTTCTCCCCTCCCCCATTTCTAAACGACGAGGGTTTACAGTAAATTCTTGCTATCTGGAGGGCAAGTCCTCTCCCTCCTTCTACTTCTTCAAAACTATCTTGTCTTTTCTGACCTTTGCCCTTCCACGTACATTTTATAAGCAGCTGACATTTTTCTGCAGAATATTCACAAAATGTTTCCATTGAAATTTTTATTAAAACTACAGATAAAGCTGGGGCAAATTGATGTTCATAATATTGGGTCTTCTTATCCTTGAAAATGATTTGTATTTCATTTTGGGGTCTTTTTAACCTATCTTTCACTGAACTCATATTTTTATATCAAGGTCAAGACAAGGTTTCAACATTAATGTCACAGCTTGGGTTTCTACATTCTATAGATAATGTAAATTTATATCTTATTTTACACACAGTACAACTCTTTGCCTCTGACTTTGAGCTCTTTGCTTCTGCAACAATGATTTCCCTTTCTTCCAGCTCAGTTATATATTAAAAACATTTTTATTGTTTTTACCCAGAAGTTAAGTTTTGGAGTAAGTGAAGAACTTCCACTTGTGTGTTTATCATCTTTACCTAAAGTCCCTCCTGACTCTCTGTAGAACATCAATCCCAGGGTCAGGAATGAACTAGAGCTTTGGAAAGTCTGATAAAGAAGGTGTTATGTTTTTCTGTCACTGACCATGTTTTTCTGGGCTTTTCCCATCCTTGTTCACATTTTGGGCTTCCTTACTTATTCAGATTACAACAGGGGCACAGCTACTTCTTCAACACTGCGGTGATTTTTAATAATAGCAGAAGTATACCTATTAAAATCTGACTTCTATGTTTGTATAAGTTTTATTAGTCATTTCCTTCATAGATGGAAAAATTCAGAAATGTCTATGGTAATAGCCAATAGCAAAACTTTTCTGGACTGCAGATACAGGTCTTTATCTCTTCTCGCTTTCCCCTCCTCAAAGTAAACAAAAATGCTCATTAAGTCCAGAGGCTAACAGACAAATGCATATCATGCTGACCTTGTTTGCCTCCTTTAAGAGAAACTGCATACTGTTAGAAATAATTTGCTGAGCTGTGATCCCAGCCAGCCAGCAACTACAATGCCCGTTTTCAGCAAGCTCCTGCTGAGTAAGAAAACAAGATTTAACAACATTGGTGAGAAAGTCAGATGTTTTACATATAGGCCCCAGGGTCGTGTTGCTGGCTGCCTTCTGCAGAAAAATTCCAAGCAAGCATATGTCCTTTTTTCAGAGGGTCAGACTCAAACAGACCCACTGCCTCTCTCTCCCTGGTACACAGTGCAGTCAAGTGAAATAACTCATAGATGAGTTAGGAAAGTTCTCTAACAGAGAAGGGTAAAACACAGGATATTTCACTGATAATAGCAGTGAAGTTAAGTACTGTGCTATCTTGAAGGGAGCCGGAAACCAATACATTAAAATTAAGAATTAGAAGACAGAGCTCTGTTTCTCAATGGATCTGAGCTCATTTCTGTTCTGTGGGTTTAGATCTTCATTTGCGGTCAGAATGAATGGGACTCTGAGAGTGTTCATGACTCTCTAAATAAAAATATGACAAAAGAGCGCTAAATTTCTATGTTAAAATGATATCCTGTTCAAAAGTAAAATTGGTAATAGAAAATGAAGGTGAGTTAAAAAGGAAATGGCCCCCAGTGGAGAGAGACTACTTGGTGTTTGGAGGAGTAGGGACTGAAGCGGCCCTCTCCAGCATCCTCTTGCCTTCCAGGAATAAAAGACCATCCCTGAGTTGAGAATAGAAAGATGAATGGGGCTCTGGCAGTCTCAGGGGCTCTCAAGTGGTAGACTCCCTGCTTCTCTGCAGTCACCCAGAATGATGTCTCAGTCTCAGAGCAGAATAGCTGGGCAGGGACCTGAGAGTGCTAGAGACTGTAGCTTCTCGCCACTGCAAACACGGAGAAACTGGCAGGGAAGGGACACAGGAGAGCAGCTCCTCCTGAGTGCTTGGACAACGAGCACATTAGCAAGTGACCAGGGTGGGCCAAAGGCCAGAGTGTAAGCTCCCTCAGACCTTCTCACGACTTGAGGAGAATATTCCAGATCCAATAATGAATATGATGTAGAACGAAGAGGCTCAAGTTAAGATGTAATGTGATTTAGAAAGGAATTGGTCAAACTTTGTGGCCAAGTGTGGTGTTTGCAAACACATACCTGTCACAAAGCCACTTCTTTTCCTTAGCATTTACATGCTGAGCACGGAGATAAATATTTTTATACTTAATTCTTACAAAAATTGTTTCAGTGTGTGTATTACTATCGCTTTAAACATAGCTTGGAGGGGGAACAATGTCTGACATCCCACATCCTGGGGAGCAAAAATATTTTATAGTGTTGAAAATAAGGTAGTGTGTGGAATGCATTATGTAAGTAGGGTAATGTATGTAATGGAAGTCCCATTTCTACTTGTGCTTTGCGTGTGCAAAATAGCAAACTTTCCACTAAGATAAAATATAAAGACTAAGAAAAACAACAAACACTGTCCTCAGAGAGTTGAATGAGAGTCAGCAGAATCCTGGGTTTGAGAATGGCTCAAAAGAAGTGAGTGCTTGGAGACTGGATGAGATCTGACCTCACAGGGGCTGCCCTCCTGCAAAACAAAACACTGCGCTCTCACCACCCATAGGATCAGCCCCACTTCATAGATGAGGAAAATGACGCAGAGAGAGGCTGAGCAGCTGCTTAGGGTCACACTGCTGATATGAAAGAGGCAGGAGTTGAAAGCAAATTTAGCTGATTTTGAAGTCTATGAAATTTTATAGTAGTTGAGGTCAATCCTTCCCCTCCCTTGCCTCCCCATGATGATGTGATGAATTTCTTAAGCTTTGACCACTTTCCTTAAGAGTATTCATTCTTTAGTCATATTCACCACCAGGAGGAACTATATCTTGACCCCTGCAAGGACACTGCAGATCCGAAGCAAGAGAAACAGCCACACAAACCACACTGACGGCCCTAGATTTTTTATTTTCAGTCCTTTTTAAGTCTAGAGCTTTGGAAGTAAGGTGGTGTTGGAGGCATTCAGAGCCACAATGTCTTCAGCTTACTGCTCCCAAAATGTAGTTTCAGAGCCACTTCATCCACCTCTCTCCCCTCTTCTAGCCAAAGGTCCTCCCACCCACCCAACACGTGCTGGCCATGTGCGGTTAAGCCGCCTGTCCCTAGCACCTCTGTGGGGTGGCAACAGCTTCATCCTATCAGCAATCAGCAGCAGAAATGTCAGTGTTCATCAGAACTCCTGCATCTTGAGCTGGAACTAGCCCTGGAGTTTCCATGTACCATGGAGAGTAGAATAGGAGTAGATATGGGTATTTTTTTTTTAAAGCTGTGTGGCACTAAATTGTTTTTCTATTAGGCTGCGTACATGAGTTCTTTCCAGTGTCAACAGAGCCTATCCACATTCTGGGAAAGAAAGCCTTATACTGCCTGCCAGTATAGAGACCTGGACAGACAGGCTAGCAGCCCTGTTGTCTGCCACTCCAGCCCCCTTCACCTTCAGGGAAGCAGGGTGTCTCTTGTCCTCTTGTTGACAGCTTTGGTCATATATATCCTCACATTTCTCCTGCTGACACTAGAAGATGCCCTTTAAAATGTGCCAAAGAAAAATTCAGGGGAAGGGATAGGTTGGGGGCAATGATGGACAGCATGAGGACATTAAAGAGGGCGACATTCTACCTCACTGCTTTCTTTTTTAAAATATATTTTATTGATTATGCCATTACTGTTGTTCTATTCCCTTTATTCCCCTCCACCCTGCACACCCCCTCCCCCACCTTCCCCCCTTTAGTTTATGACCACGTGTCTCAAGTTCTTTAGATTCTATATTTCCTTTACTATTCTTGCCCTCCCCCTATCTATTTTCTACCTACCATCTATGCTACTTATCCTCTGTACCTTCTCCCCCCTTCTTTTCCTCCCACTCCCCTGTTGCTAACCCTCCATGTGATCTCCATTTCTATGGTTCTGCTCCTGATCTAGCTGTACTCTTAGTTTGCTTTTGTTTAAGGTGTGGTTCTTAATAACTGTGAGTTTGCTGTCCTTTCACTGTTCATCTTTTTTATATTCTTTTTCTTAGGTAAGTCCCTTTAACATTTGGTGATGATGAACTCCTTGAATTTGATCTTATCTGAGAAGCACTTTATCTGTCCTTCCATTCTAAATGAAACTTTGCTGGATAGATCAATCTTGGATGTAGGTCTTTGGATTTCATGACTTAGAATACTTCTCTCCAGCCCCTTCTTGCCTGTAAGGTCTCTTTTGAGAGATCTGCTGACGGTCTGATGGGAACTCCTTTGTAGGTGACTGTCCCCTTGTCTCTTGCTGCTTCTAGGATTCTCTCCTTCATTTTAATCTTGGCTAATATAATGATGATGTGCCTTGGTGTGTTCCTTCTTGGGTCCAACTTCTTTGGGACTCTCTGAGTTTCCTGGACTTGCTGGAAGTCTATTGCCTTTGCCAGATTGAGGAAATTCTTCTTTATTATTTGTTCAAATAAGTTTTCCACTCGTGGCTGTTCCTTTCCCCCTTCTGGTACCCCTACAATTTGGATGTTGGAACGTTTAAAGATATCCTGAAGTTTCCTAAGCCTCCATTTTTTTGAATTCTTGTTTCTTCATCCTTTTCTGTTTGGTCATTTTCTTCCTTTTTCTGGTCCACTCCTTTGATTTGAGTCCCAGTTTCCTTTCCATTACTATTGGTTTCCTGTGCATTTCCCTTCATTTCAATTAGTTCAGCCTTCATATGTTCCTCTAATTTGTGACTAAAATCAACCAGTTCTGTGAGCATCCTGATCACCAGTGCTTTGAACTGTGCCTCTGAAAGCTTGGCTATTTCTTCATCGCTTAGATTTATTGGCTCTGGGGCTCTGAGTTGCTCCTGAGCCATGTTTTGCTCTGTTCACACCTCTTAGGTATGAGGAGCAGAGCCTTAGGTTTTCACCAGGGTGGGGCCACCCAGGTCACTGGTTTGCGATGCTGTATGTGGGGCGGGGTCAGAGAGGGACAATAGCAGTCTTCTCTGCCACTTTCTGCCACTGGGGCCAGCACAATCTGTCTCACTGCTCACTCCTTCACCGGTTTATCTGCGTGTGAATGTGTGACCGTGGTCAGCCCTCAGTGAGTCTACCGCCTTGTGCCCTCAGTGGGTCCGCCTGCTACTCCACACCTGGTATCTGCCTACAACTGCTTGCGTGCTGGGTCGCGCGCCTGGTTTGGTCTGGTGGATCTTTCCTGCCTGATCCCGCTCTGCTGCTGGCTCTGCCCCTCTTACCGGTTTGGCTGAAGGGTTTGTTGTTGTCAGACTTCCGTATAGTTCAATTTTGTGGTTTGGCTGCATTTTTGTGGCTAAAACTTTGTTGTTTTTAAACTTGATTGTGCGAGGAGGCACAGTGCTTCTACCTACATCTCCATCTTGGCGGAAGTAACTACCTCACTGCTTTCTGATTGAATGCCAAGTGCAGGTTCTCTCCATAACACCCCCACCCACCCTTTACTTTGCCAAGAACCTGAGGACTCACTGGTCCACCTCTGGTCCTTAGGGCACTTTTGACACAGCCTCTTCTCAGGGTCCATTGCCAGAGAGAAGAGCCTGGCTATGTTGCAGCCCCTCCTCACCCCCTTGACTGGGTGTTCATGTGGAGAGCACAATCTGAACAGCTGTACAAGGAGTTTCTTGTCCTCTCTGCCCAACTCCTCCTGGCCATTTCTCACATCCACTTCTACTTCCCATGGTCAATTTCCTCAAGTCAATGGATCAGCTGCATTTTATGCACTATTTCTCCTGAGCAATTTTAACCTGAGAGCCACCAGAAAAGGAAGACCCTTAGACACCAAAAAGCTATTGCACATTACAGGGAGAATTCTTCTTATTATTACTACCTAGAGAATTCTTAAGTACCAGGTTCTGCTAGCTCAGGCACCTGTCACAGAGCCTCCAATTTCCTAACACTGCGGGATATTAGTCCTGGCTTTGAAAATGTATTTATTGTTGCTTGATTCTCCTGTAATAATCTTTTATGGGGCATGATATGATAAGGGTTAACTAAAAACAGAAGAAAGACAATTCTAAGTCTGGAATACAAGATCTGTCCAGAAGGTATCCATATAATATAAAAAAAATTGATTCATTTATTAAAGAAAATACAAGAAGCATTATACATAGGAAAATGATGTCTGTCCCATTAAAAATATGCACCTTGGGATCTCACACAGTTCTCCCAGTTGCCATCAGCTGGCCTGCCATATTTTCCTGAATCTCATTGATGATCTGAAATCTCTTCTCTTTCAAAGGTGATTTTAGTTTTGGGAAAGGGCAGAAGTCTCAGGGTGCCAAATCTCAGCTGTATGATGGCTAAGTCACCTGGGTGATTTGATGTTTGGCCAAAAACTCTGCATGAGTAGATGTGTTGTCATGATGAAGCTGCCAATCACCTGTTGCCCATAGCTGTGGCCCATAGCTAATGCAAAACTTCATGCAGATTTGTTGTTCTATTCACTCAGTCATTTTGAATGCAATAGCCACACAGTACACATGCTTACTCAATGGCATCTACAGTCCCCACTGACTAGTAGAGTGAAGTTGTCATTGTTCACACATGCACATTCCAGTTCACTTCTCCTTGGCTTCCAGGTTACATGATGTCATGCAAACTGTTCTCATTATATTAACAATGGCTAGACTTTTTCTGGACAGACCTCATAGACTGAAAGCCTTTTATTCATCATTTGTCACCAAATATGTAGTAAGTGCTCTTGTGTGCCAGGAACCTTCCAGGTGATAGGATACAAGAGTGAACAAAAGACTTCATTTCTGCAATTAATAAATTGACATAATCGGGGACAGAGACATTAATCAAAAAATCCCACAAATGCATATAATTGCAAGTTGTAAAAGTCATGTGAATTCACAATACTCACTGCCTTCTGATGACAGAGAGTATGTCTTATTTGTTTTAGTATCACCAATGCCTGTTGTTTATTTTGGTGCTAAAAAATATTTGCAGAATCAATGGATGCATGTATGGATGACTACAAGCATGAAAGAATGATTGCATAAGAATCATCTGAAGTCACATCATTAATGAGAGGTTGTGAGGATTAACAACCATTCATCCTGGGTAATTTTCTCACCTTGGTTACTAAATTTTTATTGAAATCTCAAATTATCAAGTCTCTTTTTGGTCAGCTATAAATTGTAGTGGTACATAGAGTGACAAGCATGCAGCATCTCCTCACCAGAACTTCTTCGTCACTCCCTAAAATTCTTAGACTATATGTTTCTGGAAACCAAGTAAATTAAATAGTCACTCAGTAAAGAGAGGCACAACCTGTTACAGGCAGTGTGATTTCTACCACGTTTAGTCTTCAGAGCCTTTTTTAGGTTTTCCTTGGGCTTATGGCTTCAGAGATTTTATTTCTTACTTGTCTTGGTTGAGGAGACTTTGGTTACAAGATACCAAAATACACTTAAATGGACTAAAAGAAGAGGAATTATAAGGCAAGAGTGGGTTTCATGAAACTAGTTTAAAAAGCAAAGGTCTTCTCTCCATGCCCCCCACCTCAACCCTTCTTCATTCTCTCTGTAGACTAACTTTCTTTCTTGGCAAGACTTCTTATTAGGACTGCATTAAATCTATAGATCAAGTTGTGAAGAACTGACATCTCAACGATATTGATTCTTTCTGTCCATGAATATAGAATCTCTCCATTTATTTAGTTCTTTGATGTCATTCATCAGAATTTTGACTAAAGATCTTGCATATATTTTTTAGATTTATATCTAAGTATTTCTTTTGAGGCAATGTTAATATAAGTGGTATTTTGTTTTTAATTTCAAATTCAATTTGTTCATTGTTAGTATGTAGAAAAATAATTGACTTTTGTGTATCAACCTTGAATCCTGCAATCTTGCTATAAGTACTTTTAGTTCCCAGAGTTTTTTGGTTCATTCTTTCCATTTTCTATATCAATGGTCACATCATCTATGAACAAAGACAGTTTTATATTTTCCTTCCCAATCCATAAAATGTTATTTTATTTTCTTATCTTATTGCACTTGTAAGAACTTCCAGTGTGATGTTGAAAGAAGTGGTGAATGGGCACATCCTAGTCTTGTACTTGACCTTAGTGGGAAAGTTTTAAGTTTCTCACCATTAAGTATAATGTTAACTGTAGGTTTTTTGTAGATAAGCTTTATAAATTGAGGAAGTTATAGCTTTTGTTGACAGATCATTTATTCTGCCTTTAATTATAGTTATTTCTGTAAGCATCTTCCCTCCCTTGGCTTATGCCGTTCTCCCTGGGTCAAGTGCAAAGGCTGGTTCCCATTTATTATTGGCACTCAAGAATCCCATATGTTCTTTGGGAGCACAACCCATAGGTCAGAAGCTCTGAAGTTCTCTGCTGAATTAGAGTTTTTTGGGACAGTTCCTTCTTCACTTTGGTCAGTCCCATCTACCCATAACATTTGATTATAAATGAGGGTCCAAAAGGAAGGTCTGTTTTTGTTCTCTAGTGCCTGAAGGAGATGGTACTGGCCTGCAAAAGCTAAGATGGAAGGAAACACTAGAATGAAATAGAGGAGCTCCCTCCAAACCTCCAGCTTCTGTGGACGGCATATGGATTAGACAGAAGATGTTCACATTGAATCTAAAATAAAGGACTGTTTGGAGCATTCTTCTGGATGTCAAGCCTATACCTGGCCAGCTAAAATAAACTGTGGTACACATCTCTTCCTCTAATAGTCAATAGACTCATTCCCATTTTCCTAGGAGGGGACAGACCCCAGGGGAAGGGGTAGGAAGAAATAGAAAAAGTACATTTCACTACACATATAACCACCGCATTTCCCCTGCTCAATTATGCCAAGTGTGGCCCACCAGAGCTGGTTAGCCTGGCTGATTGCCACTCCAGGATGATGGCTGCTGTGTGCTGAACCTTGGGCGGGGACTGGGTGCCATATAAGTTACAGAATGTCTAACGCTGTCTCACACCTCCCTCTCCCTCTGCTACAGCCACCCAGGCCTTTGGTCTCTCAGTACACCATGTTCTTTTCTACAGCCTAGCCTTTTTACATGCCATCCCCTCCTCTCCCATTTTCCTCTCCTCTTCATTTAGGTAACTCCTAGTGTTCTCTTTGATCTCAGCCTAAATATCACTCCCTGGTCTAGTCTTTCCTCTCATAGACATCCATGGCACTGTGCCCTCTCCGTCCCAACATATAACACTGAGTCACTTCACATTAGTTTGATCACTGTCTCTTATACCAGAATGTAAAGTTCCCCGGTGGCAGTGACTGTGTCTGTTTTGGGTTACATGGCAGCCCCTGCCCAGCATAGGGTGGCACATCGAAGGCTCACCTAATTGGCCCTCCTCCAAGTCTACGTAATTGACCTGGAGGATGGGAGGTTAGGTAAGAAGCCAGTATTAGTGGGTAGGGAAAAAGCTGAAGTGGAGAGAGGGTGAAGTGGAGTGGACAAAGCCAAAAGTCAAGTCAGGGTACAGAAGAATGTGGAGTAGGGTCAGAACACAGAGAAGAGGGTCCAACGTTTGATAAAACACAGGGGAGCCCCAAGGCAGCTCTGGGGAGGCAAAGAATAAATGCAGGGGGTCACACAGTGACAGAAATAAAAGTGGGAAATAGTAGGCTGAGCAGGCAAGTGGAAGGAGTCAGCAACCAGAGGCCACTGCCCAAGGCAGGTTTCTACATGCCTGGGTAGGCAGACCACATTTGATAGGTGAAGGTTAAAGAGCAGATGGAATGTGATTACTGGGCTGGCTAGATCAGTGCCTGGTAATACATAAGATGTATTTGAATCAGTGCAGGGTATTTCTGAATGTGAAAGCCTTGGGCTCCATATCTAGAAGCCCTTTTATTTGTATTCTAAAGGCAAGCAGAAACAATTGAAGATAAAGGATGCATGTCCACACACCTGTGCATGTGTGCGTGAGTGTGTGTGTTGATGTTTATTTGGATAACAGATTGGAAAGACCAGTTTGGAGGTCATTGGGCATGTGATTCAAGAATAGGTATTTTGCAAAAGCATCTCATGAATTTAAAATATGCAGTAGGGTTGGGAACCACTGGTCTAAAACAATAGTCTTTAGTCTTGGCTACATATTGCATTCATCTGGGGAGTTTTATAACTATTGATGCCTGGACTTCACTCCCAGAAATTCTGATTTAATTAATTGAGTATTGCCTGTGTGGGGGGATTTTTCAAAACTTCTCCAGATGTTTTCTAAAGTGCACCCAGAGTTGAGAATCACTGTTTCAGAAACTTGTCACTCCATGGGTGGTCTGAGGACCAGCAGTATAGACATCATTCTAGGAGCTTAACAGAAATGCAGAATTTGAGCTTCCACCCCAGACTTACTAAATCAGAATCTTCACTTTAACAAGATTCCTTGGGTGATTCTTATATACGATAAAGTTTGAGAAGCAATTATTCTCAAAGTATGTTGCCTATACCAGCAACAGCCAACATTGCTTGAGAACTCTGCGGGCGAGGGGTCTGGATTCTGATTTACCAAGATGTCCAGGTGATTCTGGTACATGCTAAAATTTCAGAACCATAATACTAAAGGGATAGGCAATAATTTCAGATGGAGAATCCACTAGGGAGTCTGGCCAGTTGAATACTTTAGAGGTTTGGGATTAACTCACTTCCCTAACCTCTGTGTGTAACTTTGGCTTCTAATCAAAAAGACTGGGAATGAATAACAGTTTCTCTTCTGTGAGACCCACCTTCCTCCCATCTTGGGACACATCCGTTCGGAACAGTGGCTTGACATTTTTCTCACGGCCTCTCTGATCTCCTACTCAGGATCTCTGCCAGGGACTACAATGACTCCTGCCTGAAGCCTGACTTCCTGATGAGTTTCATATGAAACAAAGAGAAGATGGAGCAGAGGGAGCCGGCTGGGGAGCAGCACAGCTGTGGGACTCAAAGATGCAACCCAAGAAAAACTAAAAAGCAAACACTATCTGCTTACAGAAAGGGGGTCTTTGCTTTGTGGCTCAAAAGCACAGTAAGGCCTGAGACGTGGGAGAGGCCACTGCACAGACTTCAGGAAGGAGAATTCTCCCTGTGGATGCATTTCCGGGGCTGCCCCCTCTTTGTAACAATGTGCAGCCACGGGTATGATTTGCCCCTGCATATCCAACTCTTTTCTCTCTATCCTTTGACTGTGGGCAAGTAGCAGGCTGTAGTGAGAGTACAGATTTTGGCGGTGGAAGGAGAGGCTGATACCCCACACTAATGAGATCCAGGGTAGGCTCTCCCTCTGCCCTCGGTTTTTGCAGTGTTCCAGAGGGTCTGTGAAAAGGCTTCTGGGACAAGCTGGAAGGCTGCGGCTCTACTTAATATTTTACATGGTACAGGAAGAAGTTTGTGTCCTGATCACTCCCCTTCCGCTAGCAGGAAGGGGGAGGGTTTTGATGAGGAGGAGTAAAGGCATAGATACTTCGTTATCATAATAATGAGGTTATATTAATGGGGTATATGTTTCTGTAGTGGGATAATTGAGATATTATTTTGAGGTTTGTTTTTATTATATTTTTTCTCTCCCATTCCAAGAAGGCAAGTTGGAGGGGTTTTATTCTTCCAAAAAGAAAATTTGTCCAGAACTTGGAAATAGACAAAAAAGAGTAGTATTGGGTGTTGTTTTAGTGCAATGTTAGAGCTGGTTTTCTAGTTACTAAGGCATTTTACAACTCCTTAGGGGTGAGGTTAAATTAGATTTTTGCTGGGTAGAGATGCAAAGAATTTCTGTCCAGCAGAACAGATAACCTCCAGAGTTAGAATTTATGGCCCAGTTGGACATGAACAAGTTTTTCATCTAACCCAACAATCTACTAAAGCTGCCTAATATACAAGATTCTCAAATGCCCTTTGGGTTGGTTTTAATGTCTTAACCAGTTCCCTCATAAATCGAAGTGGAATACAACCTTTGACATATACTCATTTTATAGTTACATGAGAGTCATACTTTTAACCTTTTGAAAATTTGACACACCTCCAAAAATGGTGTTTGTTTTTTTTTAAAAGCCTGAGCTTCAATGGTAGGTTTTGTACAGTGGAAAGGAAAAGGTTAGTGGGGCTCCCCACGGCTGGGAAGATGATGGGCCCGCAGCTCCTAAAGGGTGTGTTGACTCCCGGCCTGCTCTCATACAGAGCCCCAGAAAAGTGGCAGATTTCCAGCGGGGGCTGCTGCACAGTACACCCAGGAGGCTGGACCCTAAGCCAGCCATGCCCAGCCTCCACAAAGATCCAAGTACAGTGCGGCAGCTTCTGATTGGTCACTTGATTCAGGGGGCCTCGAAAAGGGACCAGTGTGAGCTAAAGATCTAAGGGTCTTTGGGAATTTTACACCATCCTGGAGGTATTCATTTGTCCAATCATGACTGTGCTCAAATTTCCCACCAGGTTTGTGGGCCAGAGACTTAGAATCCAAAGTAAAGAAAGCAAACACACGTGACACTCCTCAGGCCCCTGGATAGTGGAATAAGATTCTTGCCTGCTACATTAGCAGGAGAAAGGTTTGTTTATCTTAAGACTAGGAGGTACCTGAAAGACCCAATCGCCCTCCAACAAAGGAGAGAATAGAGCAGCTAGTGGGGAGGGGTTCCTGGTGTCCAGGATCAGCCTGTTCAAATCCATCACCAATGCTTGAAAAATGGCTCTCACCTCCTTGGAGGCAGCAACTGGTCTGCTGAAAGGTAGCATCCATCAAACATGTGGTCAAAGGAATGACATTAGAAAATGTTTGGGAGAGACCAACCTCAGCACCGAAACTTCCTCAGTCACAGCTTCATTCCTTCAAGTCCTCAGATTTTCAAATTTTAATACAGATGTTCCTGGAAAACCATGAATCTAGGTGTTTGCATTTAGCGTTTTTCAGGTTCGTTCAGTGAAAATACTTTGGTCAGAATCAGGCGGGAAACTTGAAAATGTGTCTTCCTGCACCCTGACCCAGACCTACCGAATCAGAGCCTCTAGGGATGAGAAAAGGGGAAGGGTATCAGTATTTTTAACAAATGTCTCAGGTGACTCCAACATCCTTTGAATTCTGAGACTCTCTTGGGTAGGATTGGGGGATGGGCAACAATTGATAATAAGCATGTGGGGCAGGGTTGACATCCTGGGGTGGCAAACCAGAAGAGAATGGCTCCCTGTGGATATGTGATATGAAGGGTTTGTGCAGATGAGCTGATATGTCTTTTTCAGGGAAGAGAGGTCCTGACCCCCCTCAAGTCTCAAGCCTTGCTACACAGAGCATGGTCAGAGCAATGCAGCGTCGGCATCACCCTGGAACTTGTTAGAAATGCTGACTCTCGGGCCCCACCCCAGATCTACGGACTCAGAATTTGCCTCTTAATACAATCCTGTGGTAACTCTCTTGCAAGTTAAAGTTTGAAAAGCACTGGTCTAAGGCTGGTGGCAACACTGTAAGATTCTTTTTGCGTGTTGTAGCAGATGCCCCTGTCTGGGGCTCTTGCAGATCTAAGAGCCCAGGTCTGCTCCTCTTTGTGGTTCTGCAGCTCAGCTGGCCTGGGCCCCACACTGAGCAGAGAGGACTATCCCCTGTCCCCTTGCTTGGGGCTCTCCACCTACGAGGTGAGGTCCATGCGGGGGCTGCAGAGGTGCCTTCAGCTGCAGCATCCCCCAGCAGCTGGCAGCTTTGCCCACCTGTTCCTGAAGAAAGGACAGAAGGCTGCAGGGACAGTCACCCTGGTTTGGCAGAACTGAGAGGTAATAGGACAAATGAGTTAAACTGCACCCCTACCCCTTTGATTGCAGACTATGTAGGTAAGAGTCAAAGGGAGAAGCCAGGCTTCATCTCTTAGCGTTTTCCTTGCAGAATCCCACTGAGTTTGCTCCTTCTGAAGTTGGTCCTGGCTGCCCTCCTGCTGCTCAGCACATACCCACACCATCCTTCCTCTTCATACGCCTGAGAGGAGACTTGTTACTCTGCTCCCAATATGTGGCTGGCCAGGGGCCAGGGTCTGGCTGCCGAAAGACTGACTAACTTAGCCAGAGCAATGGCTCCCCGCTCCATGAGCAGCAGCTGGCATCTTCTCTCTGTCCCATCGGCCGCAAAAACGTTTCTTGGCACATCTTGGTCTGGGCATGGCTGGGGGCTGCTCTGGAAGTGTGCTTCAAAGTCTTCTTAGTTCTGTTCTCTGTGTGTCACTTACGTTCCTGCCTGTTCTCTCCCTTCCTCTTCTTTCTTTACCCATCTCTTTTTAAAAAATTGTTATTCTATTACAGTTGTCCCAAGTTTTTCCCCCTTGCCCTCCTCCACCTAGCCCTCCCCCTGTTCCCACAGTCAATCCCCACACCATTGTCCATGGCCTTGGGTCATTCGTGCATGTTTTTTGACAGATCCCTCCCCTTCTTTCCACCATGATTCCCCTCCCACCTTCCCTCTGGCAGCCATCAGTTTGCCCCACGTTTCCATCTTCTGGTTACTCTTTATTCACCTCTATTTCCTTCTGTTCTTATTTCTCCCCATCCCACTCCTCTATCCATTGTTTATGTCTATATTTAGATATACTTGAGTCTCACATGGCTCTAAGACATCCTCCTTCAACCTCATCTACCCTTTCAGGTATTGCCCTAGTGTTCTCTCCCCCAACACTGTAACTTCTTGGGACAAGTGTCTTCACATGTTATTTCCCATTCCTGCCTTTCATTTGTTCCTTTACCCACTGCAATTTGCCTTTTATCCTCACTGCTCCACCCAAATGGCTCTGACAAAGGACCCCAAGCCTGCCATGTTGTAAATTTTGCAGTCACTTCAGTCTTTCTGTACTTGAGTGCTCAGCAACATGGATACAGTGACACACCCTCGATCCTGAAACGCTCCTATCTCTTGTCTCATGAAGCATCTCAGACTCCCTGCTTTCTTCTTAGCTCCTTCTTGGCTGCTTTCATCTCCTCTTCTATTTGACCTATAAATGTGGCAATTTATTTACACTCAGCTCTGGGCCCTTGTTTCTTTTCCTGAAATTTAGAGGCTAAATGATTTCATTATAGGAAAATAAAGTAATTTTTTTCCTAGAGCATCTCAGTGTGGGCTGAGACTCATTTGTAAAAAACAAGCAAACATAAATATTTAATTTCAAACCATTAAGTGCTTTAAAGGAAAAATTTAGAGAGACAGTCTAGTGGAGAGCCTCATTTATAATGATTTATACTGGTAGCAGGGTAAGGGGGTGTCTCTGAGGAAGCAACATTTAAGGTGAGACCTGAATAATGAATGGGAGTTAGGCAGGTGCAGAGTCAGAATAAAAACAGTAAAGATTAGTGCTGATGATATCCATATTCTTACCTCCAACCAATACAATTCCTTGTGCTCTAGACTGTTTATACTTTCTGGCATTTCCATTTGGTTGTCTCTAAGGAACCTCTGACATACTGTGTCCAAAACAGAAGTTTGGATTTTCTCATATGTGCTTGTTTTCTCTCCAGACTTCCCTGCTTTAGTAAATGGCTTCATTTTCTACTTGTAGCTCAAACATAAACTTGAGTGTTCTTATTGACCCCTCCCTTTCCCTCTATTCCCAAATTCACTCCAACAAAAAGACCTGTTAATTCTACCACTAAAATATATGAAGAATCCATCCAGTTGCTCAACTGCCACGAGTGTGGTGTAAGCCATCATCTCCTCTCACCCGGAGAACTGCAATAGCCTCTCAACTGCTCTCCTGGCCTCTGGGCAGGCCAGCATCCCATCCATTCTCTATGCAACAACCAAGTGGTCTTTAAAACATGGGAATTGCTTAAAATCTTTCACTTAAAATATAAATTCTCTGACATGCTCTATATAGCCCTGCAGGATCTGGCTCTTACTCATCTTCCAAACCTCACCTTGGGCTACCTTCCCCTCACTCACTGCCTTCCATCCTCATGGCCATCTTTTAGTTCTGCCAAACCATCCCATTCTTGTGCTGCTTGTAACAACTCAAGTGATGAAGACATATGTATTTCTCTAAACCATTGTGTTCCTGTTCACAGAATGGTGGAAACTTATCTCAGCCAACTAGTTTGCTGGGTTTTTTTTCCCTTTCTGATGTGGTCTAACTCCCTAGACATTTATGTTGTACCAGGTAACTGGGTTGGTAAAGGCCCATTGGTCTTGAGTCATCTGTCCACGAGGTGTTCACTGAGACGTCCTTTGTTCTCCTAATTGTTGGCGAAGACATGCAGGTCACCCTTGCAATGAGTTCCTAATCCCTTTGCCCATTCATAAGCAGTAGGGATGCTCCTTGTGGCTTTTGTGATTTGTTCAGAAGCCAGGACACTCTGCCTGGCTGTGTAAGAACTATTTAGACTCCCTGCATAGCTGTTGCCGAACTAAGGCCTTGCTTCCTCTTGACCCATACCCTTCACCTTCCATTGGATCTTCAGGACTGACAACACCTCTGGCTTATTCATATTCCCTCCACCTCCCACATGCCTGGGTATCTTTCCTAGTACAGAGGAAACACTACTCTCCTGAAACTCTGTGTCTCCCAAATATTTTGGCTCTGAACAGAGTCCTCTACAGGCTTCTAAGCACTGTTAGGCTTTGGGAAACTAAAGCCAGAAATATTCATTTCTTTCTGTTACATCTGCTTTAAAACAATGGACACTTGGCACCAAGCAGCTTGACTTGAGGAATGAGCAAAGGAGAAAAATAACAGGAAGATAAAACATCAGTAAAATTCCAGGAAGATCATCCTACCCCACTTCTTCACTGCCTGCCACTCCCACCTCATTAGTTAGGATTTCCAGAGAAATAGCAACAATAGGAGGTAGATAGATGGATAGATAGATAGATAGATAGACAGATAGATAGATAGATGAAAGGTAGGTTTTAAGGAATTGTCTCACACAATTGTGGGGTGAGTAAGTTGGAAATCTGCTTGGCAAGCTGGAGATATAGGGAAGAGTTGATATTGCACTTCTGAGTCCAAAGACAGAATTTCTTCCTTCTCAGGTAATTCCAGTTTTTTCTCTTAAAGACTTTAACTGATTAAACAAGCATGAATGAAGAATGATTGGCACTTGCTCTGCTGTCGGTTGAAGCGCACGCTTATTCTGCTTTGTGGATGACTCTGCAGTGCCTTTGCTCCATGGTGGTGTGGAGTAATGGGAAAGCCAGTGGCTCCCCAGTATGGTAGCCATTGTAGCTGTGGAATCCCCAGGAGGCCAGCCCGTCAGCTGCCATGTACTAACCATGCTCCTGAAGGCCAGATGCTCTCTTGCAAGGGATACAGTCTGTGTCTTCTAGCTGTGCCTTTGGAGCTACAGCCGAACAAGTGTAACTTACAACCTCAGGTTCCTTCTACACAAAGTGAAGTATTGTTTGTATAGCAGTGAATATATAGTCAAGAGATTGAGGGATCTATCAAGTAGGAGCTGGGGGCCAGTACTTTAACCATCTCTGGAAGCAAAAATGGGAATTGAAGAAGTAGTTGGTGAGAGCAAAGGCAATAGCTAGCTACTAGGATCAATTTACAATCACTTAACTCTCTTCAAGGTCCACTCTGTTTTGATTATTTTAACTTATATCCTAAGGCGCAATGCTAATTCTGTTTATGTTATACCGTATGTAACCAAAAATATAAGAATCAGGCAATTCTGGTTTTAGATTTCACTTAGAATCTCCCACACCTTGCTTACCTCATAGTGAAAAGTACAGATAAGACTAGTTGAATATCCTGATGATGTCTAGAACAGAAACAAGCATGGTAGGAATAAAAAGGTTATACGTATTCCTTGACTTCTTAAGGAAACAGAGGGTCTGATCAGATGATCACCAAATTTATTACTTCTCCTCCACAGAACTGAGCTGAACCATGTTTTAGTGCGTTTTTTCATTGTTATGAATTTTGCATTCCTGAATGTTCCAAGGATTTGGAAGAATTGACCTAAACAGAGTTTAAACATCCAAAGGTTGATGGATTAATTTGGTTTCATCTTTGACCTGCTAGGGGCAGCAGCACCTTTGTGTCTGTCCCAATAAATGCAAAGTCATTTTTCCTATTCTACTTTCCCCACCCCAAACTCCGAAGATGAAATCCAGGTTCCTTGAAATACTGTAGATCTGATATTGAGATAAGATTTGTTTCCTGGGTGTAGGTAGATACTGAACTTTCGAATTATCTAGTTTTTAAGGTAAATGACTTATAAAATCTGAAGAACATTTTAATCATCAATAGTACATTCCAAATTATAAGAATGACAATAATAAATAACAAAAAGCATAAAATAGCTATAAATTTATTGGCTAAGATCATTATAAAAATAGCCTAGATCGTAAAATTGGACCCAAACTATATAATGTAATTTATACAAATAGCATTTTTTAAAACATGTTCAGGCAAAGAGCTAATAAATTAGCTAGATATTTAATATAAAATGTTAATTTTAATTAATTTCCCTAAGTTTGTAGCAAGCAGATTGATTTCTATTTGAAGTCTTTATATTCACAAATGAAAAATGCATGATAATGCATCACATCACATATTTTCTGGCTCTGCTCTTAATAGTGAGTATGACTAATTCTTTAAAAGCATTTTTTTGGAAGTTCTAATGCTAGAAGAGTGGTTTTCTGTTACTGAGGAAAATAAGGGTACTCTGGAGTGATATTGGTAATAACATGTGCCTGTTTGGTGGTGACATCATGTAATCTGTTGCCAATAAAAGACATGTAGAACTGGGTAATAGTCTACTATTTAAGTACATTTGAAAATATTTTATTTTGGGCATAAATGACTTTCCCTACCTTCTTGCATCAATATGTGAAACATTTGGGCAAAAGATTTTTTTCATGCCAGCAAGTTCAATTCTCTCTCTAAAAAAATAAAGTCAAATTCCTAATAGTCAGAATAGTACTGGCTCCAATTAAGATGTAATATCCAGAGTTTTTCATTTTTATCCACTTAGGAAAACAGTAGATAATGAAAAACAATCTCAAAGGAAAAAAAATAAGAAAGCCCTGCTCAAAAAGAAGCCATTTATCTGGAAACGGCTTGGGTTCATTTTGGGGGCGGTGGGGTAGCTCTTCCAAATGCTGCCTTTTCGTCTCCTTTTGCACTCCGTAACTCTGCCGGGGAGCTGGAAACTGAGGGGAAGCGGGAATTCACCCATGGACTAAACACTGAGAAAATCTGTAGCATCAAGTGTAGAGAAAGAAAACCCCTCAGTATTCATGCTGAGAAAATTGCTAGGTGAGCTACAACTGCCGATTTTCTACCAAAATAGCTAATCTTATTTCCCAAGGCTCCTTCTTTTTTTTTTTTTTATTGATTATGCCATTACATTTGCTCTATTCCCCCCTCCCTTCCCCTCCACCCTGCATACCCCTCCCCCACCATTTCCCCCTTTAGTTCATGAACATGTGTCTCAAATTCTTTAGATTCTGTATTTCCCCTACTATTCTTACCCTCCCCCCATGTATTTTCTATCTACTGTCTATGCTATTTATTTTCTGTACCTTCTCCCCCCTTCCCCTCCTCCCACTCCCCTGTTGCTAACCCTCCCTGAGATCTTCATTTCTATGGTTCTGCTCCTGATCTAGCTATCCTCTTAGTTTGCTTTTGTTTTAGGTGTGGTTCTTAATAACTGTGAGTTTGCTGTCCTTTCACTGTTCATCTTTTTTATCTTCTTTTTCTTAGGTAAGTCCCTTTAACATTTCATATAATAAGGGCTTGGTGATGATGAACTCCTTGAATTTGGTCTTATCTGAGAAGCACTTTATCTGTCCTTCCATTCTAAATGAAAGTTTTGCTGGGTAGAGCAATCTTGGTTGTAGATCTTTGGTTTTCATGACTTGGAATACCTCTTTCCAGCCCCTTCTTGCCTGTAAGGTCTCTTTTGAGAAATCAGCTGACAGTCTGATGGGAACTCCTTTGTAGGTGACTGTCCCCTTAGCTCTTGCTGCTTCTAGGATTCTCTCCTTCATTTTAATCTTGGCTAATGTAATTATGATGTGCCTTGGTGTGTTCCTTCTTGAGTCCAACTTCTTTGGGACTCTCTGAGCTTCCTGGATTTCTCGGAAGTCTATTTCCTTTGCCATCTTGGGGAAATTCTCCTTTATTATTTGTTCAAATAATTTCTCAACTGGTGGTTGTGCCTTTCCCCCTTCTGGTGCCCCTATAATTCGGATGTTGGAACGTTTAAAGATGTCCTGGAGGTTCCTAAGCTTCTCCTCATTTTTGTGAATTCTTATTTCTTCATTCCTTTCTGTTTGATCATTTTTTTCTTCCTTCTGGTTCTCTCCCTTGATTTGAGTCCCAATTTTCTTTCCATTACTATTGGTATCTTTTGTATCCCCATTCATTTCAATTAATTTAGCTTCCATATGTTTCTCTAATTTGTGACTAAAGTCAACCAGTTCTGTAAGGATCCTTATAACCAGTGTTTTGAACTGTGCATCTGAAAGACTAGCTATTTCTTCATCACTTAGGTCTATCGGTTCTGGGGCTCTGAGTTGTCCTAGAGCCATTTTTGGTCTATTCGTGCTGTTAAGTGAGCTGAGCGAAGCCTTAGTTGTTTACCAGGACGGGGTGACCCAGGTCGCTGGTTTGTGATGCTGTGTGTGGGGGCGGGGTCAGAGAGGGAGCAATGGCGTTCCTCTCCGCTAGCCCAGCGCATCCAGTCACTCACACGCCTCGGGCTTGTAATTGTGCGAGCCTGCTGCACCGCGCAGTTTTCCCTTCTCACTGGTTTCTCCGCACGTAAATGCGCGCGACCGACCGACCCACCGCGCCTCTTCCCTGTGCGCTCCGGCAGCCAGCTCGCTGGCGATCAGCGCCCTCGGTTGCCTGCGCGCACCGCCCCGGGAATTTTTTCTTGCTAACCTGCTCCGCTGCTGGCCTCGCTCCTCGTACCGGTCCAGCCGAGTATCTAGTTGTCCTTTGGACTCCGTATTGTCGATTTTCCGTGTGGCTTGGTTGTGACTGCTGTTAAAAATAGTTGTTCTTAGATTTGGTTGTGCACAGAGGCGAGGTGGATCCTCCATCTATGTCTCCATCTTGGCGGAAGTCCCCAAGGCTCCTTCTTTAAAAAAAATTATAAAATGATGAAGTACAAGGTGAACCAAGCAGATGCCAAATGCATTTAGCCAGTAAATCTGAGATTGGAAAAAAAGTCTCGCTGTTCTCTTCTGTATCTGCCCTGCCCCAGATATGACTCACTCAAATTCACAGAGCCCAATCACAGAGCAGGCAATCAGTGGCTAACTGTGACTAAGCACTTTAGGAAATTAGTACTCTGGTTTCTCAAATGAAGGGTCTGATAATATTTTCACATCTTGGGATCCGCCTCACTGTGGCATGGCATCATCCAAAATGCCCCTCAGCGCTGGTGAGGGGCAGACACAAGAGGATCCCCAGCTTGAAAAGGACTTTGAGAGGCTAATTGTGCAGAGACGAATAGTTACAGTCACTGAGCTCTCGAGATGGAATGCAACTTATGAAGCAGATCATTGTAATTCCAAAACTTACATTCTGCAGAGGAAGTAGAACTTCTCCAACTGGTTGGTGAGCTTCTCAATTGTTTACCTCTATGATTTGTTTCCAAGGGTAGCTTATTTCCTAGCCCTCACTGGCCAAAGGCAAGGACATCAAAGATCCAACTTACAAAGAAGTATTTGATTCCGGGCACCACCTGATTACCAGGATGTTGACTTTCACCAGAGCTCTTAGAGGCTGCTTGGGTGGCTCCTGCCTGGACTCTGAGCTTTCTGGCCCCAGGTGGAGGTAGGCCTCCTCACAGACTTCCAAAAGCATAGACCTGGTAGTTTCAAGCCTACTGTTCCATCCAGTGAACCAGAGACCAGTCCCAACTGGACCAGTTGGGAAAGGGCCAGGGTTTATTCTCAAACCCTTTTTGTGACTCTAGGCCTCTCTCAAGGCAAGTTCACTAGCATATAAAGGAGTTTTAGAGGAGTCTTTTTTTCTTCTCCTTTACATGTGGGTTCTAATCCCAAAGTCCAGAACTTGGAGAAAGGGCTTTCTTTCTCAGACCCTCTTTGGAGCAAAGTCCTAGTGATTGAATGTCCCAGGTCCCTGAACTGGGAAGGCAGTTTAGTTCTGGCTGCTGCCTTCACTGTAAACAGGTATTTAGGTGACTTTTTTTGTGACAATACTTGCAGTTAAATACAAGCATCTTATTCACACAGGAAATTCACATTTTTCACATTCTTCAGGCAGAGCTAACATGCTACAGAAACAGTAGCACAGATTAGGAATTTGTGGAATTTGAACGTTCTTCATACCTTTCCCTCTGTTGAAAACAATGGTACTTTCTCCATCTTCCTCATTCCCAGGTGTGTCAATGGCCCCCCTTCCAGAGCCTTCCCTGGAAGATAGTTCACTGTTCACCTGGAAACAGCTGAGAGGACTAGAGCATGGCACAGTGCTTACAGAGTCAGCCTTTGGAGTTTGAAACAGACCCACTTTCAAATCTCCAGGTCAACCCATCATTTAAAGAGTAGGGCTTGAGGAGGACCAGGAAGGCCTGGAATCCAGAGAGCCAAAAAAGTGATAGGGTCTGCTGCAAAGTGGACAGGTAGGACAGGTAAGACAGGGAAGTGGACAGGGTCATGGAGAAATAAACTTTCCATAGCTTGGCTGTGAGAGAGTTTTTTTTTAATTTTAAGAAAAGGGAGACTTGGCCATGTTTATAAGCATCAGGGGAAAGTTCAGAAGTGGGAAGAAGAAAGAGCAAAGGCCCAAGAGCAAATGGATTCAGAGTGCCAGAGGAAGTTCTAGGCAAGAGAAAATGCAGCTTTTTGTATGAAAACAGAGGAGAGGGCTGGAAGGTGAGTTTGGCAGCAAAACAGCCTGAAGAACTGAAAGTAGACGTTGAGGGAGTTCATGAAATAGAAGCTGTTATGGGCTAAATGTTTATGTCCCCTGAAAATTCATATGTCAAAGCCCCTAATTCCTAGTGTGTTGATATTTGGAGGTGGGGCCTTTGGGAGATTATTAGGTTAGATGAAGACAAAAGGGTGGAGCATTCGGATGGGATTCGTGTCCTTATAAAGAGGAACAGACCAGAGCTCTCTCTTACTTTGCCATCTGCAAAGCAGAAAGAGGGCTCTCACCAGACACTGAATCTAAGGACACCTTGATCTTGGATTTCACAGCTGCCAGAAATGTGAGAAATAAGTCTCTGTTGTTTAAGGTATCCAGTCTATGGTACTTTGTTATAGCAGCCCAAACTGGATAAAACAGAAGCCTTGGTCACCTGCTGAGAGAAGTGTGATCATAGTTGAGGAGAGGTCAGGTTAGTTCTTTGGTGAAGGTTTACAGTGGCAGCTGAGATAAACAGGGGAAGAAAGAGCCTGTGAAAGGGTGGCTGTGCTAAGAGCCCAGCTGAGGTCAGAGGACACAGATTGTTGAACCAAAACCACAAAAATGTAAATTCCTCTGGCTAAATTCAGCAGCCCTCACATAGGTGGAAAGGAAGAAAATACAATTGACCCTTGAACAATGTGGGGATTAGGGGGTGCTGACCCCCTTTGCAGTTGGAAATCTGAGTATAACTTTTTTCCCCACTTTATCATTTCTATTTATTATTTTTTAATATATTTTATTGATTATGCCATTACTGTTGTTCTATTTCCCCCCTTTATTCCCCTCCACCCTGCACACCCCCTCCCTTACCATTCCCCCCTTTAGTTTATGACCACATGTCTCCAGTTCTTTAGATTCTATATTTCCCCTACTATTCTTGCCCTCCCCCCATCTATTTTCTACCTACCATCTATGCTACTTATTTTCTGTACCTTCTCCCCACTTCTCCTTCTCCCACTCCCCTGTTGCTAACCCTCCATGTGATCTTCATTTCTATGTTTCCACTCCTGATCTAGCTGTCCTCTTAGTTTGCTTCTTTTTTTTTTATTGATTATGCCATTACATTTGCTCTATTCCCCCCTCCCTTCCCCTCCACCCTGCATACCCCTCTCCCACCATTTCCCCCTTTA
Source organism: Artibeus jamaicensis (assembly GCF_021234435.1). Classification (NCBI taxonomy): domain Eukaryota; kingdom Metazoa; phylum Chordata; class Mammalia; order Chiroptera; family Phyllostomidae; genus Artibeus; species Artibeus jamaicensis. Next base: position 412,677 of record NW_026521739.1, on the reverse strand, counting down.
GTTCATGAACATGTGTCTCAAATTCTTTAGATTCTGTATTTCCCCTACTATTCTTACCCTCCCCCCTATCTATTTTCTATCTACTGTCTATGCTACTTATTTTCTGTACCTTCTCCCCCCTTCCCCTCCTCCCACTCCCCTGTTGCTAACCCTCCCTGAGATCTTCATTTCTATGGTTCTGCTCCTGATCTAGCTATCCTCTTAGTTTGCTTTTGTTTTAGGTGTGGTTCTTAATAACTGTGAGTTTGCTGTCCTTTCACTGTTCATCTTTCATATTGGTGATGATGAACTCCTTGAATTTGATCTTATCCAAGAAGCACTTTATCTGTCCTTCCATTTTAAATGAAAGCTTTGCTGGATAGATCAATCTTGGATGTAGGTCTTTGGATTTCATGACTTGGAATACTTCTTTCCAGCCCCTTCTTGCCTGTAAGGTCTCTTTTGAGAAATCCACTGACGGTCTGATGGGAACTCCTTTGTAGATAACTGTCCCCTTATCTCTTGCTGCTTCTAGGATTCTCTCCTTCATTTTAATCTTGGCTAATATAATGATGATGTGCCTTGGTGTGTTCCTTCTTGGGCCCAACTTCTTTGGGACTCTGAGCTTCCTGGATTCCCTGGAAGTCTCTTTCCTTTGCCAGATTAGGGAAGTTCTCCTTGATTATTTGTTTGAATAAGTTTTTCACTCATGGCTGTTCCTCTTCCCCTTCTGGTACCCCTATAATTCGGATGAGTATAACTTTTAACTCCCCCCAAACTTAGTTTTACCTAGATATCTGCAGGAGATTGGTTCCAGGACCCCTGCAGATACCAAAATCTGTGGGTGCTCAAGTCCTCTACATAAAATGGCATAGAACAATGCACACAGTCAGCCCTCTGTATTTATAAACTCCCAACCATGAAATGAAAATAGTACAGGTATTTATTGAAAAAAAAATCCTCAGTTCAAACCTATGATGTTCAAGGGTCAGCTATAGTTGGGTAGACCTATGGAAAAGGGTTTGGGGACTGAAACAGAGCAAGAAAAGCAGCAAGAAGGTTGAGGTTGATGGAAAGAGAGTGACAGAAGAGCTAGGTCCTAGGATCCAGTCATGATGTCAGCAAAGGGCTACGAGAAAACAGTAGAGATAAGTGGTGGATGGGCTGGGAAAGCATGGGTGATGGACCTGGACGAATAAAGGATAGGTGTGAGATTAGATAAGTAGATAGATAAACAGAAGCAAAACAAGTCTGAATTGCTAAGGTGGAGTAGAGTTGAAGATTTTTGATAAGACATTATTAAATACTGCTTTTAGAAGATTAATTTTTCTTTTTTTGGAAAACAGAGGTAAGATATGACTTAGAAGAACAATACAATGGTTCAGATCAGAATATGTGGGTCAACTTTCCTTCTGTGCCCATGGCAATCATCATTAATGGACACCCACCTCTCCTGCTAAACTCAAAATCTTTTTCAACATAGAACTCCAGTAGCTATTGCCAATTAATTGGAATTGGCCCATGAGGTGAAACATGCTCTCAGTTTTGGTCCAGATGAAAGAAAATAAGCTTCAGTTAAATTTTTAGCAGCAAAGATAAAGTGACAGCAACATAAAGCAGACCCTAAAGGAGGGACATCTCACAGTTCTGCCTCAGTTCCTTGATTCTCAGAACCCTGAGAGAGCCAAGGGTGGCTCTAGGGACAACCCCAGAACTCAGACTTTCTCTGGGATTATTCACAAACCCAGCTTCTACTAAAGCCCCAGAGCTCATCTGGATGTTCCTCCTTGTCCCAGATGGAAATCCCAGGTCAGTTAGCTTTGGCTGGCTTCCAGAGGTGGAGAATGAGGCAAACCACAGATCTCACAACTAGATGATCTTCCACAGAGGGACGGATGAGCATTTCTGACCTCAGCTTGGTTGGAGTTCATGGGAGGAGGCAGTTAGTTCTCTGTAGTCACTCTGGGTCATAGTATTCTAAAAACTATACCCAGCCTGAGGCTACTAGAAGGAGGCCCATCTCTGAGAAACATTTTTCGTGTTAATCCTTTTATCCTTTGAGCTAAGAGACTTCAGCTACAGAAAGCCTATTTCCTTTCTCTCTGCTGGAACTCCTTGCTTTTAGGCCTTTGTTTTCTTCAGCCATTGCAACACTGACCTCTGATTATACAATATGGGTCACATGCAATGACAGTGACCTATTGACAGTGACTGAGACTATGGAGTCCCAGTAAGCCCAGTGGTGGTAATACATCAGATATGAATATAAATAGTTAGCAATACTAATCCCTGACTTGTCGACACAACTTCCTTTACACTGTTATTAATATTAAACAGGAAAAGTCACCTATATGCTATTCTGGTCTCCACTTGTTTAGGACTTTTTGTTGTTACATAATGAAATGGCTTCAATGTAAAGGACTTAGGGACTCTTTTTTGCTATTTGTCCTTTTGTTCATGTTTGTTTATTTCTCTTTAGGCACTCATGAGTCCCAAGAACTAGAGATAGAGGAAAACCTTCACATGTTCAGTGATACAAAAGGGGCTAGATTTAACTGAAACATATAGATGTATAAAGGCTTATAGAAAGAGTGAACAAAGGAAAGCCCAACACCGAGATTATGTGTGTGTGTGTGTGTGTATGTGTGTGAGAGAGAGAGAGAGGTTATATCTCAGCAGAGAGAGGTTGAGAGAGTGAAACAGTCTTGAGTGAGCAGGTGGAGGTATAACCTGAAATGCCTGTGACCAGACACACATCTGACAGGTTTGAAGCCTGACAGTAACATATGCCACATGTTACCCATCACCCTGGCATTTCATGGAGGCTGAACTATATTAGCATTCAGCCTCCCACACTCTCAGGTGCAGTCTCTTTTGGCTAGGACCCAAAATGTAACAACATCCCTGTCATTTCAGATAGCAGCAGAAATCTAGTAATTGATTTAAAAACAAGTCAACATTTAAGATAAATGCAAAAATTCCTAAAGCTGTAGGCCACATTCCCAACAGGGCTTTAATGGCTACCTGAGAGATTCCTGTCCTTCTCCCTGTCAATTTAGCAGAAGGATCTTTCCTTAGCTAATAGGCATTAATTGAGCATCTGTTGATGAATAAGAGGCTACATGGATTAAGGCAAGCTGACCTCAGTAAGTTTACAAACTAGTTAGGGATGCAAATTAACACACCATAGGCCTGCTGTTTATAGACTTACTATATATAGATATCCTACATGTTTGGTCCCCCCCAATTCAAGTGTTGAAACCTAATCTCTTATATAATGATATTTGAAGATGGACCTATGGGAAGTGATTAGGTCGTGAGGGTGAAACTCTTAAGAACAGGATTAGTGCCCTTATATAGGAGACTCCCTCGCTCCTTCTACCACATGAGGATACAGTGACAGATGGCCAGCTAGGAGGTGGGCTCTCACCAACCACCAAATCTGTCAGCACTCTGGTCTTGGACTTCATAGACTTCAGAACTATGAGAAATAAAGTTCTCTGGTTTGGTGAGGCACCCAGTCTATGGTTTGATGAGGCACCCAGTCTATGGTATTTTGCTACCTGAATGGACTAAGACCGCACCTCTGTGATTCTATCCACAGTTACCAAAGAGAATGCAAGATGTGCTAGAAGGAAACCTGTGGAATCTAGAGTAAAAAGAAAAATTTCTGAGGAGATGAGCTATAAACTAATTCCAAAAGCAAGTCAATACAAAGTTTTGGGTTATAAAGTAGCTCTGAAAATTTTAATTGCAAAGCTAATAACTTTACTTTAGAAAATACAAGTTAGCACTACCAAGAATTAACTGCTGGAGCATCACCCGGCACCCCAGGCCTCATATTTTTCCACCCCCTCCCCTTCCCTTTCTGTCACTCTGGTCTGATCTATTTCAGGCCAAGAAAGTGTCCTCATTAGATTTCATTTCACAAGAAGTTTCTATGCTAAAACAAGTTTAAAAACTACTGCTAACCCTCCCACCCCCAGCAGTTAAATCTGCCTGAATCCTGCTTTCCTGAATCACTCATTTTCTGATCACTCCCCTTAGCTTAGCCATTCAGGCCATTCTCTTTCTGGACACAAGCTATCTGTGCATGCTGGTTTCTCATCACCCTCCTATGAGACCCTGTTTCTAGAATACAATGTGCACATTCCTACTCCCAATCTTTTGCCCACACCTTTCCACCACAATATGGGCCCAGCTCTTTCCTTCAAGTATTTGCATTCAAACTCTGCAACTCAAGTTTGTCTGGCTTTATTGGCCTATGAATCACAGCAATAGCAGCTCCCTACATTGCTCCATTGCAGTGACACAAGACCTCCAGGGGCCCTCAAAGTCACACACAGAAATTTCACCCCAATCTGCATTTGACGTGTACTCACAACATGCCAAGAACATGTAGTCCCTGCTATGTTCTTTATTTCCTGCTCTAGTCACTCTTACACCCCACGTTTACACATCTAGCTATGACTGCCGCTTCTGCCCATGCCTTCCATGGATCCTGTAAAATTATTTCTCCTAATCCCAAGACTCAACTCTCAAGATGCCAGAACTGTGGCCTGTGGAGCCCTCAAAGCACAGGTGTTAGGTCAGCCTCAATCCCCTCAATTCCAAGGGACACTGCTCTCAGCCCTACTAAAAGCATCCCTCTGGGCATTTGCCCTTTTCCACAGGTTCAGACCAGAGTCCTTCTCAGTCTCCTAACCTTGATCCTCCAACCAGGTACCCCTAACAATTCATTTAGGCAAGTGGAAAGCTGTTTGCCCAGCAGGCTCATCAGATGTGCTTGGGAATATTCTACTCTTGCTGGTGTAGAGTTTAAGTTCAAATAAGGATTCCTACTACATTCCCCTGAAGACCCTGACACTCAGCACCAACCTTTATAAAATCTGCTCTGACTCTCTCAGGCTAAATAAACTCACAGTCTGCTGTAGCAGTGACAGCTGTACAATTAGTTTGGTAATTAATCACGTGTTTCCTTGTGACAGCTTTTGCATTCTCTCATCAAATTTGTGTTAAAATTTTTATTGTACTAGAAGATGTATATATATTTAAAAGGAATATCTTTCTAATTCTGAGAAAGGAATGGAAAATCAAGCTATCTTGCTTGATTTTCTACCCTATCAACCCCTAGGACACAGGAATAACTCAAATAATTAAAAGTATCAGCATTTCATGTTTATATCTTGCTTCATCACTGATGTAAACACCATGGTGTTCATTGTTTTGTATTTGTAACTACTTTGTATTTGTGCATGATATTCAGCAGGCACTCAAATACCAATTGGTTCTTTCATTGTGGGGTTGGGTGGGGGTTAGGTCATTATTGATAGCTTAAGATGGTAAGGAGGGGAAGACAAGACAAAGTAAAACAGGAAAGAAAAAATTATACAACACAAAAATGTCCAGAAAGAATAACCGTGGAAAAAAAGTACTTTATCATTTTGGGGATAGAATAAATGATTCCTAAAGTAATCTTCTATTTTATAGGCATTGCTTCAAATACACATATTGAGTATTTCATTCACCCATGCAACAAATACATATTAAGCACCTACTATGTATTTAATAAGACAGACAATATCCCTTTACTCCAGAAACTTCCAGTTTGGTGTATAGAAGCAGTCTAAATTAGATCATTTTAAACTATGATAAATAACATAAAGGAAATAAACAGAATGGGGAGTAAAGATGCAGCTCCTTTGAATTAAATGGCCAAGAAGTCTTTCTGAAGAGGTGACATTTGAGTTGAAACAGACAGATGACAAGGCACCAACCACATACAAAGCCATGATAAAAATGTCCCCAGACCACTACATGCAGTCCCACAGGTTGTATGTGGCCAACAGTGGTGCCCCCTAGAGTTGTGCAGTGCTGTAGTACAGAATATTTCAGGCATGTATAAGTCAATTCATTAGCATAGTTAATATATTTTGCTCAAGTAGATTTGCACATCTATCATGAACTTAGTCCATCTGAATACAAAGGCGATTAAATTAACCACGTGGTGATTCAGAAAGTCAAGAAAATGACTCTCAGCAAACTGCAGGCTGCAACTCATTGTTCAGTTTATGACTATATGTTTCCATTTCTGGAGACAAGGGAAATGAGTCTAGAAATTGACATACTTTAAGTGGGGAAAGCTTGAGATTATTTTTGGAACCAATCCATTGTCTATTCCTATAGGCATAATGCCAGGAAAAGGAAACATGGGTAATTGCCATCGAAGCCTATAGCTGTCTTTCATGGTGAGAAATCTTCCCGCTTCAGGAATGATCAAATGTGGAATTTTTGAAAATAGCTTCTATATGCACAGACTGTACTATTAAAGGCATGCCACTCAACCATTTGACTCCATGGCATGGTGATATCCCATAATGACAGGTTAATGGATTTCATGCTTAATAAAAACAAAAGGGATCATTAGACTTCTAGTAAAGTCAACACTGTAACTCCTTGCTGGCCACAGATCCCCTATTAAACTGGCTTCAAAATCAAATTCACCAAGAGCCTTTAAGGTCACAAACTGGTTTAATGGCTTTCACAGTAAGGGTAAGCTTTCTATCAATTAAGAATGGAGGCAAGGGAGACTTAAGTAGGAGTGATGTATTGACCTCAGGTCACTCTGGAAATGAGCTAGCAGAACTGAACCCTTATTCCCTGAATCCCTCAACTGATTCTACTTCCTCTCTGAACTGTGCACATCAGTTCTCATGTGTCCAAGTCAGTTCTGAGGAGGAAGCTCCAGTCACTCCTCCCACCCTTTTCTGGCATGTAAACCCCAACAGGCAATCAAAGAGAAGGGGACCTGGCAGAAATGCAGGGCATGATGGAGCAGAAGCCATGTTCCCGGGAAGGTGCTTCTTTCTGTTTCTGGGGAGGAACAGAAAGTCATTTCCAACTACTACTAGGGGAATGAAAAATACAGTCCAGTTTCAGCAGATAGTATTATTCAAGAGCCTTCAATTGTAGGAAGTAGGATGGAGTTGTCCATCCACCAGTGACAGGTGGAGCAGGGTTATTCTGGGAAATGAGATTAAAAATAGGTGGTTAGATGGGTCAGGGCTCAAGACCTGAATTATGAGGGTAGAAGGACTGTAGACTCTGGAGCATGCTTTGCAAACTTAACTGTGCATATGAATCACCTGATATCTTGCTAAAAATGCAGACTTTGATTCAGCAGGTCTGGGGTTCTGCATTTCTAATGAGCTCCCGGTTAATGCCAGGGCTACTGGTTCATGCACCACATTTAAATAGCTAGGGGCCTGATTTCTCCCCTTTTCTCCTGACCATCATTGGCCCAAAAGGAATGGAGAAACCTGGTGCTCTACAGACTGGGCAATGACACCACACTGCTGACAGAACACAGCAGCTCATGGGCTGGGAGCATTAAAAGCCCTCCCATTAATCCCAGGGTGGGGGTTGAGCAACTGGCTGCTGGATGAGGCTCAGAACAGAAAGAGGGCATAAGAAAATTATCTAATTAGAAACAAAGATTGGTCATATTTGGCAAATCAAAGGGAGAGACTTAAAATCTGTTACTCCATCTCCCTGATGCAGTAAGGAGTAGGCCAGACTAGGTAATAGCTGGAATGCATTTCAGCATTTTTAATGCAATTTGGATGATGAGCCCGAATTACTTTTCCAATGTAAACCAATCAAGCACATTCCAGTTGGAGTGTCTCTACCAAAAATAAACTTCTTTATGAATGTATAAAAAGATAATTAGACTGTCTCCCAGGCATTGAGCCTATTCCCAAAGGTGGAGCAAAGCCAGAATGTCTCAGTATAAAATGAAGGCACCAATTTAATGACTACAGTCTCTCCTCCGCCCCCTGCCCCACCCGTCTGCCCTCTCTCCTCCGGAGTGGCAGTTTCAGTCTTCTCAGAGGCTGTGGTTATAATTCCAGGCTGGTCCACAGCTGCAGGCTCCATTCCTAATCTAAATTTGTCATCTTCCATGTTGCACTGTCTGTCACAGGAGAGACTGGCAAAGAGGATTAGTGTCCTAGGTCAAATTCTGCCCAACTCCTAGAATACCACCCAAGCTCACACCTTAGGTAGGTAGATGCTCACACCTCAGCAGTGCCAGCTCTGTGAGCATCATGCACCTTCCCCCTTGTGCACACTCGACACCTGAATGAGGCTTGAAAAGGCTTACGAATAATCCTTTTTTCATTTCAAGAACTGTCACAGCTAAGACTAAGCACCATGCCTCAGCCACCATTGATTCTGAAATCTAATGCTGTCTGGTTAAAAAACAAGAAAAGCTTCTTCCAAGAATAACTTCAAGGAAATCAGAAGACCATTCCCTTCTCAGTCCATCCATAATGCAATTCAAGTGTCCAAAAGCATTTACTGTAAAGAAAGGAATTGCATTGTATAATACAATTTGAAATCAATTTGCATTCAAAAGTGTTTCTTTTTTAATGTTTAGTAACTTCCAGGACATTGGATAGTGTTCTAAGCTATTGAATAGTAGAGTGGGGGGCGGGGAGCTTGTCCTCTGGCTATTATGGTAAATTGATATACTGAATAGCAATGATACACTAAATTTAAAAAATGAGTGAAGAACTACCCTACTCACCAACCAAAAAAAAAAGTAGAAATATATGTAGTAAAGAAACTAAGTCAAATATTTTTAGCTCAGAAAAAAATGTCTAAACAGAACTAAGTCTTAGGAAGTTTGGTTTATGGGGTCCACCGTTCCCTGTGGCTCTTTGACCCACATTTTTACACACGATTTGTTACCTCCCCTTCCCCCTTCCACCACACCACGTTTCCACTGGTTGCTCCCTTTCAAAGGATTCAGTTAAGTCATGGGTCAGATATGATAGCCTACATCTTGTTTTTGTAAATAAAATTTTGTAGAAAACCGGCCATACTCATTCATTATGTACTATCCATGGCCGATTTCTCCCTACTATGACTGAGTTAAGAACAAAGCCTAAACCACTTGCTAATTTCTTATAGAAAAAGCTGGCTGGCTTCTGAATCTAGTCCTTCACTGTAAGGTATGACAATTTTAATTACGTTAATCCTCCAGGCAGCATTTGAATTTTTATAGGAAGTCACTTCTTAGTCTAAAGAAATTAATGGCAAATAACAGGATTTCAAAAATTAACAAAGATATTTGGAAGACATTTTGGGGTGGGGAATTTCTTAAGTTTAATTATTACCTACTCCACCTACCTGTCAACCCAGTTGTGGGTCCACCTATTAAGTATTTTCACAAAGTTGAGAGGGTTACAATAGTGTGGAGAAAGGTTTGAAAGAGAGAGTCTCCTGGAAGGAGTTAAGGGGTGATGTGAATGGCATTCTGAAGGAGGAAACACACTCAAGAGATTGTAATTTGTCTCAGTCTGATTCAAATGTTTGTTCTTATCATTTATAAATTAACACAAGCATTTTAAAGTTTATTTAAAGACAGTCAGATTTCTGACTTTGGTTTCCCTCTAACCTTTTACCTTTTTACTTTTCACAAATCTTCAGCTTCACAAAATAAATATTTTTTTATGGCACATAGAAGTTCCCATGAGTAGTGTTATTTATTTCTAAAGAAGTCTCCTGCAGGCTCTGGCCAGATAGCTCATTTGGTTAGAGCATTGTATCTATACGCCAAGGTTGCAGGTTCGATCCTGGGTCAGGGCACACACAAAAATCAACCAATGAATGCATGAATGGATGAAACAACAAATCTACTCTCTCTCTCTCAAATCAATAAATAAAATTTAAAAAAATACTAGAAGTCTTCTACAGAAAGTTCATGTTGCAGCTTTGCTTCCAGAACTTGGAGACTCGATTTGTATTAGCATTAGTAAGTAGACTCACCAAGACTTTGAAGTGGCCACTGTTTCCACATAAGGGAAACAGGAACATCTGGTTTGCCATCCCAAAGTGAATCAGAGTCTGAGCTGGCACACTAGTAATGATCATTCATTACTAACTTTTGCATTTGTTCAGGATATTACCTCCCAAAATGTTCTCCAAAACATTCTCCGTTTAATCCTCGAAACAATCCCTTAATGTGAAAATTGTCACCCCCTTTTTAGAGGTAAGGAAATGAGGGATCTGAAGGGTTAACTGATTTACCCTAGATCAAACAGCTGTTGGAGATGAAGTCGAATGGAAGTTTTAAGTCTTAGGAGTCCTCTCAGGATAAAGAGTTTATTCTCTGAGCCCATCTTGGAAGAAGCCTGAGGCCTCATCAAAAGCAGTTATACCAGTATAGTCATCAGAACTCTTAGAGGGCAAGGTTTTGTCATATTCAGCATAAGAATGGTAAGTGACAACCCAAAGAGCCATAGGCTTCATTCAGATGTGCCCGTGAGCTACCCATGTTGAATACCAGGATGCCACTGCATTTGGTTCCTGGACCCTGCTGAGATCGTGGTCACATACCACTAGCACTTTAAGGGGGCTTTATGCAAACTAGAAAAATTCAGACCAATTACACAAAGGCATCCTTTCCCCCAGCTCACCAAGCCTTGGACCAGGACCAGATTCAGCCCCTGCTTGAGCCCTTCACCCAGACAAGGCATCATCGTCCAGGTACAGCCAGCTGGTACAATCATCCTTTGCCCACCCAGCTCAAAAACCTTCCTCCACCAAGAGTGGACTTTACTCAAAAGAAAGAAAACTTGATTGGGGAAACCTGAATCCATATGGGACAATAAACACTACATAGTTTACCAAGAAGGTAATAGTGACAGTCTAAGCTCAGATGGCTTGGGTAGTGACGACAGTCTGAGCTGGAAAACCAGAGCTGGTCATCTTCCTCTCACTCGGTTCTCCCTCTTAGTTAAGCCCCTTCTATAACCCACTCAAGCCCATTTTCCCCATTAATTCAGGTGCTGCCACATTTAATGGAAACACCCTTGAATTGGAAGGAACATACAGCTAGTAAAGGGGTGGGATTATTCTTTGTGAGTGGGTGTGTAGCCATCCCTTTCAACCTGTCTCTGTCACTTTATGACAAGCAGTCCTGCTGGGATAGGACAACTCCTCCAAACCTACACATTTCCAAAAGACCAACCACCACCAGAGCATGCTGAGTCCTGCCCCATTCTCCTTCTAAATGTTCTAGGAACTGACATCATCTCACAGGCCAATGGGCAAGGCCCTACTGAGCTCATTAATCATATTCCAGTCACCTTTCCTGCTCAAAGATCAAAGGCAGCAAGAGCTCACAATCCTCCTTTGAGTTGTATTTTTATATGATTTGAAGAAAGAATGGATCCAAGAGCAAAAGACCAGCTCCAACTAACCTTGAGAGAGACCAGTAAGGTCAAATTACTAGGTTGGAGCTACCAACCCAAGAAAGCAGGAGGCAAGTTGGCTATGAACATAACTTATCCCAGCCATTCTTCTTCATGTGCCACAACCAAGTAGCATTAAGAAAAAGACTATATGGCAGGCATAGTAATGGACCCTCAGGCTGAAAGGTTCAGCTGGCACTAAACACATTCATTTTAAAGCTGCCCTGCCTTCCATTTACACAGTGTGCTGAAGGGCCACTGAAAAGATTTCCCATCTTATTCTGATAGTTACTACCACCATGGTCCACATACCATGTGGTATGGTTTGGTTTGACAACTTATCACCTTTCCTGCACCTTTTCTTTTAAAGCTTTTTTTTTCTTCTGTTTTCAAATTTGGGTTTAAATCATTTTGTTACATAGTTTGAGGTTTAGTTACCACTTTTATGACACAATATTATATGGTACATACAGTGGCCCTGGGTCCCTCACCATCAGCTTCTGACAAATAATGGAAAACCTTGACATTTTACCATGTTTTCAGGAGTATATCCTACTCCAGGGTAAATTGTACCTTTATAGTATTTACCTGAATCAATTCAGCCATGCTTATTTAGGTAAAATATAGCTAAGGCATGTTTTCTGATGACATAAGAGTTCGTTAAAACATATGAAGATTATGCTTTTTGAAAACGATTATACAAAACCATTCTTTTGATATTATGTATATGCAGAGTCGAGTCACCACTGGAAGAATAAATTCTGCTTCCCCTGATATAGTAAGGATGCCAGCTGCCATACTAATTGTGCTGAGATTGTGGGATAGATCAGTCAGTCATATCCAAATAATCCAGCAGCATACTATGAATTGAAGGCTGTATTAGAAAACAATCTTTACTAAAAAATTACTGACTGACATAGAGTCTAAATACAGAACAGAGAATTTTGGCAGGGTTACTGCTTTATAACCAAGCAAAAATAACTTGGAATTTACTGATATGCTGTTGCATGTCACAAAAAGCTTAGGTAGGAAAATAGATAAATATGTAGTTCTGGAAAATATTGACACCGAGATAGTACCTTAGTCAGTTTGAGCTGCTGTAACAGAATACATAGACTGGGATGCTTGTAAACAACAAAAATTTATTTCTCACAGTTCTGAGGCGGAGAGGCTAAGATCAGGGTGCTGACATGGTTGGGTCTTGGTGAGGGTCCTCTGCTGGGTTGTAGAACGCTGACTTTTCCTTGTATCTTTATATACAAGGCAGTGAGCAGAGGGAGGAAGCAAGCTTTCTCCTGATTCTTAGAGAGGCGCTAATCTTGTTCATGAGTCTTCATCTACATAACTTCATCTAATCCTAATTATTTCCCAGAGGCCCCACCTCCTAATACCATCATATCATGGGGGTCATGGGTTTTAACATTAGAATTATGGGGAGATACAAACATCTAGTCCATCGAAGAGGGACCCAGGAATATTACAACGTAGTAAGAAAGTCTTGATCTCTTTATCCCCTGGCACACTGGGCAAAGAGTAAGTGCTCAGAAAATGGCGACAGTAAACCAACTCACTATTTTCTGTAAATGATGTGGTTATACATCAACAAATTGAATAATTTGTGTGATTTAAAGGCAGATCATATTTTGCTGTCAATTACCTTCAAAATATATTTATAAATATACATAAGCAACATGGCCCTTTCCAGAAGAATGGGTATATACCACCAAAAACCATCAGTGGTACAAAATTATTTTTTCCTGTCTCCAAGAAAGAGGCTTTTAATTTCCCACAGTGGAAACTAAGAGACAGAAAAAAACTCTTTCGAGGCACTGTTTGGTCTGGGAAGAATTTCAAGATATAGTCAAACAGGGTAAAGGTGGGGGAAGCCCTGCCCCAGCACTGACCCTAAGGCTCACTTCCTGTAATTCATTCAGTTCACAGAATTTTCTCTCCTTCCTAGACACTTGCAGGACAGCCGCTTGCAGGTGAGGCCTGCTAGGTCCTAGGAAAGGCTCGAGGCTGTGCCCTGTAGCCGGTGTATAATGCTGGCAGGAGTGTACAAAACCTGTGTTCAAATAACAGGGACTCTGTTTTTTGCTTTCAAGCTGCCTGAGGGAAAATGCTGACATCTCACTACCTCTTTTTCTGTCTCTGTCTTCCTGTTGATCTGTGCGTGCTTTTATAACCTTCTCACTTATGACTCATTGCACTTCATCCTAAAAGAGTAATGAAAATGAATAACGAATTCAGACAAACTATTAGTACCAGCTGAGGCAAACTCCTTTAAATGAGGGCAGCCCAGAGTAAAGAACTCTATTTAAAAAGATGACGGACAAATTAGGAGTTGATTTCTTCACACTATAAAAGTTTTAGAATCCAGAAGAATAAAGCTGAAAAGAAGTCTTAGAAATCTGGTATTGTACTCACTATCTAACTTTGTAGATGAGAAAACTGAGCCCACAGAGGAAAAATGACAGAGCCAATGACCATCTCATTCCTGACTCATACTTTTCAGAAAGGAAAGTTCACCCCGGGAATTTTAATTTTTTAGAGCAATCAAAATATGATTTTATTTTAAAATATTTAACTTATACACACATCCTTGGGAAAATACCTATGAAGAAAATGGCTCTTTACAGTAAAGAGAATGGCTCATGAAATTGAGTGGGAATTTTTGTGGTGCTACATTTATATGCTATGTAACTCTAAACCCTTGAACAATAGATTTTATTTCACATACAAATCAGTTTTAGTAATTTTCATCAATAACTTGTGTCTGGAATAAATACATATTATGAACAGAACCATCCAGATGGGCAATTAATAAATGTTCTTGGATTATATAGTGACACAAAAACCCTTTTAAACCATGAAAGGAGACAAATTATTAACAAAGTCAAGCTCACCTCATTTGCTTTTGATAACCTCTGCAGATAACCTCTCAGCTGCCTTCTTATCGCTCTCCAGCGTCATTTCTAGAGCCTGCCCAGGGGATTTTTCAGGCAGCAGCTGTGTGAAACTGGTCGTGTACACTTGGCACCCACACAGACACACACACACACACACACACACACACACACACACACACACAGGACGCTCCTGGGAACAAAAGCTGGCACAGAACATTGGCTCAACTAAGTAGAAAAGAAAATGCTTTTCTTTCTTTCTTTACTTCTTAAAAAAAAAAAAAACCTCGGGGCAAGCACCCTTCTTAGAGGCATGCTGTCACTCTGGGCTTTTGTCTTAGCTGGCTCCTGATTTTTGAATGTATGCTGAGACCGCTACTCCTACAAACACACTCATGGAGGCCACCTGGACTGCCGCCACCTGCCCTCACTTTATTAAGAAGCATGGGTCCATTGCTATTATGGAGCTTGAAGCAGAGCCGAGAAGAAATCCCAAAGGGCCTCTCCCAGACATAGGTTAGTAGATTAAAAATGAGACACAAATGATAGCATGAAGCCTCCAGCACTCGTGGGGTGAAGTGAGAAGCTGTGTTGTAGGCCAGTAGAATGTTCTTGTAAGAGAAAAGAAAACAAAACATGTTACCCTTTACGTATGAAGTTCCTTCAGACCTATCAGCCACAGGGTGGGTCTTCTGTTTTTCCCCCCTCAGAGTGGGAATTGAAATTCCTTAAAGCAAAAGTACATATTCAAGAGTAGTCAAGGCTGAGCTGAGAGGTGTGTCCATGAATTTCTAAGTAACTGGTGTCTCCATCCTGCTTATCAGATAACAGAGGAAGTCATCAAATACTAAAGTCATCAAATACATAAATACTCATTTATACTAAAATGTCTCTAAGACTTGAAAGAAATGTTACTTCTTCCAGAGGTATCTGCACTCCAGAGGTCCATGGAGAGCAAATAATATTTAACCTAAAGGAATATACAGAAGTAATGGGAGAATTTTAGACCCAGAGATTTTAAGTCACCTTAACTAGGAAACCATTTATTAATACAAGGGTGGATCTAAATCTATCTGTCTGTTGAGGTGATGGAAAAAGGAATATCATACATAGGAAATCTAGAAGGATAAGCCATGACTTCTGCTATTTTTTCCTCCTTCCCTTATCAATCATTCTATCCCTCATAATGGTCTCGGCAGCTTCATGCTTCCAATCCCATGGAACTGTGACTAAGCCAGTTCTGATGATTCAGCAAAGCATGTCACATGTTTTATTGATCAAGATAAACTCAGTGCTGAGCTGAGTGAAAACGAAATTAGGGATCAAAAACAAAGCCACAAACAAAGGGTGGAAGTGTTAGGCTAGCACAAATAGCATGCAAAGATGAAGGGATCACTAATGTTTTTTTATGAGAAAGAAGAACACTTAAGCTAATGATGCTTGATTGTTTTTTCCTTTTTATTATGAGAGTGAGAAGAGAGAAAAATCCATTTAGTTGTGTCAGTGTCAGAGTCAGAGAATTGATCAGATATTCGCTGACCAACCTTATCTGGGTGTCTCTCTGTCACTCCTTCAAACTCATGCATTTTATTCCACTCTCCAAGTCCACCAAGACACTGTCAGTCATTCAACATTAGTAGGACTGGGGGAGGGGGAGGGGTGGTCCCCCGTGAAACAGGTAATCCAGGGGTGTGTGGCCTGTAGAAGATTTAAAAACAACAATAAAGCCAACTAAAAAGCCAATTTCCTTTCTATTATCACCATGGCAAGCAATTCTAAACAATGTTATTAATAAACTCTCCTTTCTGACCCCCCCCCAAAATCTTTTGTTGGTCTAGATGTTAAACATTTGCCACCATTGCTGTTGAGTTTTAATAATATAAATGTGAGCTTCAACTGAAGACATTTTTAATTGCTTCTCCTTTAGTAACATATTCTATATGGAAGTCAATTCAGAGAATTAACTCTGTGCATCTATTTTGAGAGTATGTACATAATAAGGCTTGTTTTAATTCTATGTATTTTTACACTCAAACAATTAATTTGAAATAAACAATGACAGCACAATCATTGTAGAAAAACCAGAACTTGCGTTACTTCAATTCTGTCATTCTATGCGAGCACTTGGAATTTTTTATTATGTCTAAATTTTCTGGGATTTATTATGAAATGGGATTTTTATATATCTCTGACAAATAACATCCCCATATTTAAGACTTTCCCTATTTGTTGCTTCATGTGAAAGAAGGCTTTCAAAATTAAAATTAGTAAAAAGTATACTTTCATCAAAGAACATACACATACAGGAAGAAAGACAAGTTTGACAAAGTCATTGACAAATTTGTTGAAGTTAAGCACAAAAATAAAAACTGTAAGATCACTACTCTTTACTGTGAAAGACTAATATTTAGGTCTAAGTTTTCATCTCATTCTTTAAAAATACATTAATAAAATTAAAAGCATTACTCCATAATCTTTTTCCTTCTTTGGATTATAATATTTATTTTATTTTTAGTTTTTATTGATATGATACAAAGTTTTATAAAAGACTATTTCTTTTCTGCCCATTATTACGATTAGTTTCATGGTGTGATTATTATTAAAAATATTGTCACGTAGGAAGGAGGTGTTAGTAATAACCCACTCTGAATGTTAAATATTAGCCTGGCACCCTAATATATTACCTGTTCTGGTTGGACCTCCCCGAGTCTCTCTCCCTTCCACACAGTTTCATCCCACACCCACCATCCCACCACCTAGTACTCCAAATAGGACCTGTTCGTCAAATGTTTTAAAAAGGTAGATGTGATGCACTTCAAATAATTTCTCTCTCCTTCAAGGCTCTGCTTCCTCTTTCTTCAACTTTTTCTTATAGAAAGAGGAGTGAGGTTACAAAATTAAAAAGGTTCCTCATTCCTCCACTGGTTCCACATTTGTTGAGAGTAGTGATAAGCAGAGGTCTCCAGGACCTGTCGACCCACCTGTGCCAAACTGGGACAGAGGGGTGGGAGAGAGGGGGATTCAGCAGTCCTACCTGAGCTCTCAGACCCCTGTATCAAGGCATCTCCAGACCAGAGCACTCAGCAGCTTTCTGTCATGGAAGGAATCTGGTGGTCATGGAAGGAATCTGGTGGCCCAAGTCTTAGCACCCTCCTTATTCCACAAGCAAACTTGGTCCTATTTGGAGTGATGGGAGATGCATTGTAAGTCAGTACTGCCTGGAGCCCACATTCCTCTGGCCCTCCACATCCTGCCCCAGCATCATTCTCAATCCCACAGAGAGAAGGAACTTTATATTCTAGCCTATGCATACACGCCGCCAACTCTGGTCAGCCTGATGCCCCTAACTCTGAATAATTGACTCATAGCAGGAAGGAAGATATTTCTCACCCAAATTTAGCACAGGATCGTTATGGTTCCTAAGTCATCCAACTGTGATTCATTATGTCATTGAGTGTCATATTTCCTTCATGTTGGCAACTAGGAGAAGGTATGATAAATACCATTTTTTATTTTTGCTTACAGAATATAATGAATTCCACCGATGACCTATTTTTAAAATCCACCAATTAGATAAAATTGTAAAGTTCGCCATAGTAACAGCTCAGTGTCAGTCGCCCTAGTGAGAGCCACACAGCATAGGAGGCCCTGGCCAATCACAGGGCAGAGTAATGTTACCATCTCATAGCAACCAAGAGATCTGCATGGCAACATCAGTTGCTATATGAAAGAAAAATTAGAAACAATATTCTGCTAGGGAGAAATAAAGGTATTAACTGTTAAATCATACTTGAGTCATGGTTGTAAGGACCTATTCTAAAATATCCACCTAAAAATAACTCGGATAATACCTGTGAGATCCAGGAGTCCCTGAGCCAGGGACACTCCACCCACCACCACCTGGAGCCACCGAAGTGAGAGAGAATATGCATAGAACAGACCACTTTTGAATAGAATAGAAAGAGCCCTCAAATACTAGGAACAATCAGGCCTATTTAGAGGGTAAATTACACATAAATCATCTCATTTAACCCCGTGAGGGAGGCAGAGCAGAGAATAGTATGGCTACATTCTCCATCTCACTTCCCATCCCAAATTTGTTTCGCCTCAGCTTTCCCATCTCGATGAATGGCAACTTAATTCTTTCAGTTGCTCTGAACAAAACCTCAGAGGTTATTTTCTTTCTCTCACACTTAATCTAAACCATCAGCAATCCCTGTTATTTCTACTTTCAAGATATATCCAGAATCCAACCACCTCCCTCCACCTCCCAACAGCTACACCCTAGTCCAAATCTCCCTCATCTCTTGCCTGGAGGTAATGGCCTCCTAATCTATGGTCCCACTTCCTGTCCTTGCCCACCTACAGTTATTCTCAGCACAGCAACCAGAGTGACCCTTCCTTCCGAAACACAAGTCCTAGGTTCACAACCCTCTGGCGAATTCTCATCCTCTCTCAGGCTAAGAAACCAAGTTCTCACCGTGGCCTACAAGGCTGCACACATCTTAGCTCCCTCTCATTCCCCTCTGACCCCATCTGCTATTATTGTCTGCTTTCCTCACTTGCTTCAGCCACACTGGTCTCCTCACTCTTCTTCCAACACATCAAGCTCCCTCCTACCTCAGGGCCTTTGCATTAGCTATTTCCTCTGTTTGGAACATTCTTTCCCCAGATACCCTCATGGCTCACTTCCTTAGTTTCTTCAAGTGTTCACTTTTCTGACTTATTTTAAAAGTGGACCCTTAGTACTCAAACCTTTACCCATAGTCCCTACTGCCCCTTCCTGGCATGGTGGGCACTTAGAACAATGCCTGGAATTAGGGTTAGACAACTCATATCTGATTATGAGTAAAGGAAGCCCTGTTTTGCCAATAAAGTAATCGTGCTCCAGAAGCTAAATGATTTCCTCGGAACATATTAGAGCCCAGACTTGAACTCAGATTTGCCAGTGACTCCCCAAATTGTGTTGTGTCCATTCTGCCGTATTTTGGTTTTTCTTTTTCCATAACTACCACCTCTTCTAGTAAGTGCCACGAACCCAGCAGTTCCCTGGGAAGGGAAGAGGGACTGCCAGGCTGATGGGGTGTAGTAGAAACAGTCCTGGAATCAGACAGAGAGGAACTCTGACTCTAGCGCTGAGATTTGCTAATTGTGGGCCTTTTGCATATCTCCTCCCTACAGCTCTGTTGTCTATAAAATGAAGACAAGAATACTTGATTCATAGAAGTTCTTTAATGAAGAGTAAATATTGAGGAAGGGCCTAGTATAGTGCTTGGAACAAAGCAAATGCTGAATTATTATTTTAAAAGTGAAACACATAAAAAAATGAACCAAGAGGTGGCCAAAATGAGAAGGTAGCCTTCTAACCGGGTCACAGTCCTTGCAGAACGAACTGTCCTAATTGATTACATATGTGTTGGTTTCGCATGAGACAACTGAAGTGCAATCCACCTCACCTTCCAAAAGGGGGGAGACACGCCATGCCCCCGAGTTTAAGACAAGTCGGCTACCTTTCTCTTAAAATGGAATGTCAGTTTTATTCTCAACATACTCAGGGACAAAGCCCCACAATCTAATGATACTAAATATGAGATTTAGGCCCAAGGTTTCTCTTCTGATTATTGCAAATCTCTGCCTCATCTCACTAAAATCATGATTGAGGCCAGTGTCATTTTTGTCTCAGTATCCACAAGTCTCCTGTTAACCTGTGAGTCCACAAAACTGTATATATAATCATGATATACATTTCAGGCCATAAATCCTGTTTAAATGCATATAGCTAACCAAGAGTGGGTTAGAAGAGTCTTTTGAAAGATGAAATCCTAATTTTAAATGACAAAACCAGGGCCCTGCCCCTGCTTCAGATGGCCCGTTTCAATTATTCCACACAGCTCTCAGGTGAATTTAGATGGATGCCCTCCAGCCATCAGGAACAGCAAGACAGGTGGTGCTTAGGACACTTTAGAGCACAGGTGGCAAACACAAGGCCCAGCACCTTGTTTCTACCTGGCAGCAGCGCCAAGCTCTCGCTTAACTGTTAAGGAGTAGTTACATTTATACAGCCCTAAAATTACATTTGGCCCTTTGGAGGCAACCGTGAGGCCGATGTGGCCCCTGGAGAAAGTGAGTTTTGATACCCCCGGTTCAGAGAGTTTATCATGAGAAAGTTGGGACAGCTTCAAGCAGTGGGGCCTTTGTCTTGTCTGATGACTGGTGGAAAGCTGAGCATAAACTGTGGAGCTGGGGTTTGGGGACAGGCAAGGCCGACCTGCAGGCCCAGCTCCGCAGTTGATGCCTGGGGTGGGGAGCAGGAGCCCTCTTTATTTGCTGGAGGACTCAGTAAGCCTTGAGAGAAAAGCATGAAAAAGAGAATGTTGGAACCGAAGGGGGCTTGGGGATGAGGTCAAAGATCCAGAAGCCAGAATTCTGCCTGGAGGCCCTGGCTGACTGTCGAAGTGGAAGGATGCTTGTAGCTAGACACAGGGTAATGCTCCCAAACAGCTGCTGATCCAACGCTAGGGCTCCTTTCACGTTCCCCAGAGAGAGGTCTGTTAGGGAATAGAAAAGATAAGTCTGTCTACTCAGAAAACTAATGAAAAGATCGTTAGAAACAAAGCTCACCCTCAGTCAGAGCAGATTAAGTCTGCAGACAGCAGGAGTGGCTCCTGCAACAATTACCAAAAAACTGTAATGACTTTCAAGGAGAATCTGCAAGACAAACTGTTCTTAGATGCAGGCATGAGGGGGCCATGCTTTGGAAGGCCTCGTGTGACACCAACACAAAGAAGAAAAAATTGTAAAGAACACGTGGATGTCACTCAGGCTCTGGGTCTCAGCTGCGTCCACTGAAACCCTAACCCTAAACATCTGCCCTCCTGACTTACTCGCTTCAGGATCCAGGGAAACAATTCTCTGCCTTCTTTGTCTTGCATCCAAATGCCATCACAGATTGTGGGTTTTGTGGCTACAGACCTCTTGGAGATGAACACTGCTTCACAGAGTGAGTGGGATTTGAGCAGCTATGACACTTAGGTAAGAGAAGAGGACAATTAACCTGCCCAGTCTTTTTTCTTGGTGCAAATGACATAGATCATTGCATAGCAAGATACCATTTTACAGTAGTGCTGAAAGACAATTTTCTTTTCTTTTTTTTTTCGTGTTCCAATTTGTGGTTCAAAGAACAGCACATATTTTATAGCTTATTATCTTGACTTAAAACATTTAAATAACTCCATTGATACTTTTGTCTCAGCCTCCACAAATGTTAGGAACTTCTGTGTGAGTGACCCAGGATCATGCCACAGGAAGGAACAGGACCAGAGCACCAGTGGCCCCGATTCTGCTATGCAGGGATTTATTGCCAGCCCATCTATTACCCAATGCTTGCGCATTCTCTCTGAGAGGATGTGGCCTGAAAAGGCCAGGGTTACCAAACACTGAAACCAAAGTCAGCATATTTGGCAAACATTCTCTAACACTAATGTAGATGGTACATTTTGGCTCATCCAACGGACCAACTGAGGAAGCACATTTGAAAGCCGACTTGCTACAATAGGGGGAAGATTTAGAACTTTTACTCTCTTCTTTTCTTGGGGAATGATGCACAGAGAGCCTCCAAATTCTCTCCCCACCTGCTTGCTATTTTTCCCCCAGGGAGGAACAGCTGGTCCTGTGGTCAGAACTTGACATTCATTGAGCCACATTCCTAAGGATGATGGGGGCAATTGAGTCTCATAAGGGGAGAAACAGGCTCTGACCTACATCATTAGATTCTTCTAGCATACCCCTGTGCTTCATATCTCCAGATAGTAGGAAAACCAGGAAGGACCTGTCACAAGGGGAGGACCACCATTGTACTTCTGTCCCTGTTCAGCCCTGGCTGGCTCAGTGAGAGGACTTTTAGTCTACTCGGCTGGTTGGATTAGTGATTGGAATCTGTGTCACAGGTCTAGTCATATGCCTGTGACTTTATGAGTCTCGAGGCAGAGATTCAGGGTCAGAGAGAGGAGATTACAGGTCCAAATCATAACCCCCAACAAAATGTGCCAGAATTTCTATTTTTTGAAGGTATATTAGACGAGGTCACCCAGTGGTTGTAAGGGAAGACCCAGTAATTCAAATTTTAGATTTACACAGTATGGAAGGTCATCTCCCTCATGTTTCAATATGAGGCAGGCAAACAGCTCTGCTCCACGCAGTCATTTGGGCCCCAGGCTGACAGCACCTCTGCCATCTTCAGAATGCTTCCAAGGACACTCTAGTCTGGCCGTCTAGAAGGGGAAAGAAGGCACTCCAGGGCCAGAGATTCCTTCTAAGCAAATGAGGTGAAAGTTGCCCATATCAGTTCCTTCCATGTTCCACTAATGAGATCTTAGTAAAAAAAACTTCATATTCTTTAAAGGAGAGTAAGAAATGGGAGCATGGATTTGGTAGACAGCTAGCATTCTTCACCACAATGGAGTTACTGAGTGTTGTAAGAAATTTTCAGGCTGCCATTTTACTTGAAGGTGGACATTCTATAGGAACATACTAAAATGTTTATATTCTGGATAGTTGACTGGCAATAGTTGCTCATAAAAAATGTTCAGGCCTAAATCACATCTTATATACCAATTGGTACAGAACTCTCAATCATATATTTTTTTTCAATTATTTGACCAGATTCAAAGATTTTACGATAAAAATAAGTAAATACAAATTCCTTTTATAAGCTTCATATAGCCTGTCTTCGGATGGAAGAGGATAATTCACAACCTAAGATTCCCAAGTTAATGAATTTTATCAGTTTCATTGCCCACTACTAAAGCTAATCAACAATGAGTTTATGGCCCATACCTCATAAAAAGTGAGCTGTGGCCCTTTTAGCTAAGAAACACAGCCTACAGGATATATTAGTTTTATTTACTTAAGGTCTTCAATCAATAATCCTAACTTTCTATATTTCTAACTTCTCCAAGTAAGATAATTAGAAAATAATATACCTGGGGCATATAATTCAGTTTCCTCTGAAAAATTAATGATCTTAATTAACTTAAAAATTAATTTTTAAAAGTTATTTAAGATCATTTCTCTCATTAAAAAGCTGAATACATCATCCTTTAAATTACTCATGATTTCTTATGTAAGCATATATGTAGCAAATTCATTCTGAAATCCTGAGCTGGATATTTTTCTATTTTCAAATGAATATAGTGCAAGAACCATACCATGTACCCACCACCCCCTATTTGTTTTAGTTTCTGAGAAGATTAACACTAAGTTTAGTGATCAACTAGAATAGCTAATTCAGTTATTGTGCTTGAACTCTATGCCCCTGCTTGGTTTATGTTTTAATGATCTTTTACTTTGGAATAATTTTAGATGTACGGAAAAGTTGTAAAATAGTACAAATAGTTTCCATATATCTTTCACTCAATTCCCATAATATTAACACCTTACTTAACCTGCCAAAACTAAGAGATTAACACTGGTGCATTATTATTAACTAAACCACAGATTTTGTTGAGATATCGCCAGTTTTTCCACTAATGTCCTTTTTCTATTCCAAAATACCACATTGCACTTAGCCCATCTTGTTTTCAATGAAAGGTGGTGTCATGGTTGAAAAACGTTTCTAAGAAATTTAATGACTAGGAACTGGAAAAACATCTATTTAATATTTGCAAAAGATTTCTTTCTCAAAAAAAGAAGTAGAGACACTAATTTGTTCTTGGGCAAATTATTCTTTTGTTCAGGGGAAAATACAATGAATGGGATGTTCAGTTATACAAATGAAAAGCAAATAACCACTTTTTGTTGAAGGCCATGAAATAAACTTAAGTAACTTTCTTATCTTCTTTTTTTAACTGTTGTTCAGTTACAGTTGTCCCCATTTCCCCCCATTACTCTCCCCTGCTCTCCCCACCCCTACCTCCCACTTTTAACTCTCTCCCCTCCCACCTTGTCTCTGTCCATGTGTCCTTTATACATGTCCTTGACAACGGTATTCAACATAAGCTAAGTATTCTATTATGCAGTTTAGTTTATTTGGGTTAAAGCTATGTATATGCTGGCTTTGTGCCTCTAGGTAAGATGGCTATCACTAGAAAGATGGCAGTTTCCTTAAAATGAGTGAATATTCCCACTGTCAGTTATCCTAGGAAAAGGCAGAAAATGTGGACTTGGGAAGAAAGCTTTAGTCAGGGGATGTCGATTCTTCCTTCTCTCACAGTCTTAGATTTCGAATAATGAAGACATGTTCAAGGGAAATCCCAGCAGTGGGAATGAGCTGGCCCTTGCTACCTGGAGACAGGTTGAGCACCTCCAGTCTCCTAGATTTGGGCCTTGTGGGCTCTAAGAACAGCCTGTATAACAGGAATATCCTCTAGATTGTACTTCCCCTGTGCTAAACTTTCAACCAAGTCTTACCCAAAATTGCAGCCCAGTCTCTGATATGCTGTAGGGAATTAAGGAAAGAGGCTGTGCCAGGTTTAGGATGAAGCTGCAAAGAGGAAAATAGTAACTTCTCTCCCAGTGCCACAGGCAGAGTCTGGCTGAGACACAGTTGCTCAACAACAAGGCTAGAAAAGAAGCTATTGATTCTCTTTCTAAATGCACAGGATTCCTCATTGTCCAGACCTCTGAGAAATACCTGGGGTGTTTGATAGGGGTAACTTCCCATAGAGCCAAACAGAGGCTCAAAGTCATCAGAAAGTGGGTATTAAATGTGACTTAATTTTGTGATCCCAGACTACTAAGGTCTACACATATAAGTTGTACAAATGTTTCTGTTCTGGTTTACTTTAACTGTAAGCCAGAATTAATGAACACATTTAAAGTGCATTTATTCACTCCTTTATTATTTATGGAGCACCTACTTTGAGGCTGGCACTGTTCTACGCACTGGGGGTAAAAGAGTAAAAAAGACAAATCTGACTTTGTGAAAAAGTCTTTGCCAGCACAGGAGAAAATACATTGCAAGGTACATTGTGTGCCTTCTAAATCCTAATTAAGAGTAGGGAGAATTGTCAATATTTTAATTTTTAAAACTATGATTTAATTTAAATATGGTTTTGCTACATGATAAGGAATCTGATTTGGTTCTTAAAAATTAGGAGGATTGAGTCATGTAGTTTATCAAGAATATATGGGGAGCACAACTCCACCCTAATATAATTTTCTGAAAAGAAAAACAGCCCTCTTAAGACTTTTGGCTCTTCTGTACTCTAAACCCAGTGGAAACCATTGGGATTTCTCTTGGCTTGTGGCCAAAATCTAAATACTATCTGGACCATTCACATCTAAGAAAAAACAGAATAATAAAGTCTTTAGAAACAGTCTAGTTGCAGATATTTCTTTTGAAAAAAAGCACTAGGATAGGGCATCTAAATCTTCTAATTGCTATTGCTGATATAGTCTGTTGTAAAAATATAATAGTGAATAGGCAAGGACCAGAAGATTCCTAACTGTCGAACATCAGAGAGATACTATAAATCATCTCTCTGAAAAAATATGGCTGTCAGAGCCTGTGATCCTGGTTGCGAAGATATCTGTGACTTAATAATGCTGGTTATGGAAATTGGTGAAAAGTTATAAATAAAATAACAGTACAACTAATTTCTCAGATGTTTTTGTTCTCAAGATCTATTGTACATGAATCAAGTGACAGCACAGCTTTCTTGTGGGTGTAAATCTTTAGAGATATGTTCACTCTCATTTGCTTTGTCTTATTACTCTATCAGTCTCAATAACATTATTATTTCTTGCTTTGTTATTCCTCTCTCCAATCGACCTCACTAGCCCATGCTTATAAATAATTCAGCATCTGTCTGGGCATTTGTTTGCAGTATTATCTTACATGCTGCTACATAGGAAGTAATGCTTAAATATGGGAAAATAATGTTTGCAAAGTGATTCTGTCACATGCCTCTGAACTCACACTGAATTTCCTCTTCTAGAAAGTCTGGTTTTATGGACCCAAGTCTGCTGCAAAATTAAAAATAACTAAAATTTGGTAAGAGGGGTCTACTCCAGTCAAGTGCACCTACAAAATGACCCACTATGCCTGTAATTCCTGGTGAAGTTGCATCTATTTATATATTCAAAGGAAGCAAGTCAGATTGTCTATACATGCTATGGGGGGAGCAGAACAGTTTTTCTCCCAGTAAAATAGTGGTGATCAAATGCTGTCCTGTTTTTAATTAATTTTACTTAATACCAAAATTTTATATATGTATAGTATGAAAGATTAGGAATGTCAAGAATTTTATTAACACAGAACTCTGAATTAATTCAACTTTGTTCAAACAGAATTTGAGGCAATGATGCTAAAATTTCAAGGACAACTAAGGCAGATCTCAGAGCCAGGTATTCAAATTTGAGATTTGTAGCTGAAACTTAGCTAGTTTACTTCCCACACAGTGCATTCTGCATACCTTTGGAGATACTGAGAAGTTCAATGTAATTGAAGCAGACATCTAATCTCCTGGTTTCTAAATAGAGTTAAGAAAGACAAACTTTGAAAACAGAATGCAGTACATTTTGGAAGAGTTATACTTACATCTCTCTTGACTGACAACGAGTAAGAGTCCACCTTTTCTAAGTTATAAAAATGTACAGGAATCTAGGTCAAGTGTTGACTCATGGCCCTTTGCACACACTCTTCCCTCTGGTTAGGATGCTGTTTACTTTCCATCCACAGAACTTCAATTTCCAATCTAATCTCAGTTCACCTTTAGGGCCTTAGCTTTTCTTATATCTCAGAAGAGGTTGAGTGCCCCGTATGCTCGCCGCACGGTGTTATCTCCAACTCCACTTTTAGTGCTATCACCCATTTTTTCTTTAGTGACTGATTGACATCTTCTTCCCCCAATAAACATAAAGAAGCTGAAAGACAGCAGACCCATATCTGTCTTAGTCAACATTGGCTAGCCTTGTGCAAGGGAGTTGTTCAATACAATTTGAGTGGAGAAATCAATGCATGTGAGTAAAAATAACAACTATCATTAATATGTTTGTTTACTACATGTCAGGCTCTGTACTGTTTTACATATGAAAATGAATGAATAAATAACCATCAAGATGAGCACCAAGAACATTAAAATAATCTGAACAAATAGTAGATTTAATCTTAAACAAATTATGCGTGAAGCCTTTTTGTTTCTATAAAATTTAAGGGAAAGTTTCAAAGTTCAGTATTACATGATTTACCTAACTTGCAAACTAGGTAGAAACTCAAGTTTTATTGGTGAACTGCCCAGAGCAACGCTTGGAAAACACCATCCAGGATGAAACAGTAAAATGCTGACAGTAGCCAGGGAAAAGAGGAGATAAGAGATAGGAAACCCAGGGTAAATGTTTTACTCAGATTCTAAAAGAGGCATGTGACCCCAAAAGGATTAGATACTGATGCTGTATCTATTATTTTGTGAACTGCATTTTTTTACTCAGCACATTCTGACCATCTTATTACATCATTAAATGCTCTGCTGCAACATCTTTTCAAGTGGCTACAAGAGTTCTAACATATATACTTCCAGCCAAGATGGAAGCGTAGGTAGATAGATACACTTTGCCTCCTCGCACAACCAAAAGAAGGGCAACAGCAAATTTAAAAACAAAAAAATAACCAGAACTGCCAGAAAATCAAACTGCATAGAAGTCCAACAACCAAGGAGTTAAAGAAGAAACATCCATTCAGACTGGTAGGAGGGGCAGAGACAGGCAGCTGTGGCAGAGAGGATGTGGATTATAATAATCAATAAAATCACCGATTCCACAAAAAAATAGGACTCGGGGTCTATGGGAAAGTCAGTGTGTCTAACATTCCTAGAGCAGTAAAAGCTCCTCCAAAGTTAATGCTAGAAATAAATGATGAGTAACCACAATGATTCCATCTAAAGGAAATCCTGTTGTCCAGGATGCATTTCAGCCACTCGGTCCATGCTTATAGTGCAACTGCATCTCAGATAATGAAACACTGCCATAAAAAATAAATAAAAGGACAGCTAGTAAATCTATTGAACTGCTTTGTCTAAGATTGCTACTTGTGATGCCAGGTCTTCTTTCATATCAGTTGTTACCCGGAAAAGCTTTTTTAAAAAAGTGATCCCAATCTCAAAAAACAGTAATAGACTACCAATCTGTAAAAACAAAACAAAACAAAACAAAACAAATACCCCTCCCTGCTGGCTTTAATCTTCAAACCTACTTGCTATCAGATGATGAATTTAGTGAATAAGACAAAGCCCTTAAGATGTATATGGATCTGATAATTAATAGATCTTGGAGGAAAAAGCACAACAGATAAGAACTTGTCCCAAAAGTTTTATCCTGTTTTCATATTTCTAGTGAAATTTCATTTGCAAAGATGATACCAGAAGCAAAGAAGTGGCTTTGACAGTACTCTCACAGCTTGTGTGTGTGTGTGTGTGTGCGTGTGTGTAAGTTCAAGTGTTTAACTGCTATCTTTCTCCCAAAATGGTAGTTTTTCTCCCTTTAGCCCACTGCTTCAAGTCACTGGGTATCAACTAGCACAGGCCAAAGCTTCATGAAATGAACAATGTTTAAACTTGATGAAATGAAGCATTAAGACCCACGCTGTCCTCTCCCTAGAGACTCAGTGAATCCTCCACCAATTCTTTCCAGTAGTGTGGCTCCAGGCTCCCAGGGTTGCTCATTTCTAGCATGCAGAACTTATACATCTTTGCTATGGTACAGATTATTTGAAAACTTTCTTCTTGTATATTTAAGGTAACTGAAAATCTGAAACATTCACTATATTAATGTCACCCAAATAGCAGAAATTAAATCAGTCAAATGGAGACTCTTCTCTCTGGTAGGTTATAAGAATAAGAATAAGAATAAGAATAAAAGAATAAAGAGAAAAAGAAAATGCAAATGTGCAAACATGTAAAATGTTTGAGCAACTCCAGAGCTGCTCAAAACAGAGTCCCAGGAAGCTAGGTGCTACTAACAGAACCCAAATGAAAACACACACACACAAAAAAAAACGTGTTCAGTAGAATAGGGTAAAGTTTCAACCTTTGGAGAGCTGGCTCCAGAAAGGATAAACTCGATCCTGGATTTGTTCACAGCATCTCATAAGCTGGCACAGAGACCAAGGAAGATCTGACTTGGGAATCTCAGGAATGCCATATCTCAGGCTTATGGATGTACTTGTCAGAGAGCCCCAAACACATGAAAGTTCCATTGTCACTATCATTATCTCACTGTGGGAAGACCCAGTGTTAGGTCAGGTGTACATTTGAAATAAAAAAGAAAATGTTTCTCTGGGCTAATAGCATAGATCTGTATGAACCATGACATGCTCTAACCCAAAGAAATATAACCAGTTCTGTAGAGCAGAAAGAGGTCATTTTCAAAACTGGTTGAATTCTAACAAAATCTCCTATAGGACAAGAAGAAACTATGTTGTATTTCCCTGCAAACAAAGTAGTGTGGGCAAGGATGATAACCACTCAGGAGTGAGTCTTGGCATGGAGAGAAATTAAAGAAACATGTAGGTGGAGATAAAGGCATTTTTAGAGGTTCCTAGAGGTGGGGTGGTATCTCAGAGAGATGCAAAATGAAGGAAATGTTTAGAATAGAGCATCTGCAGGTCAGGAACACCATGCCTCCACCTGCTCCGCACAATGCAAACACTCAATAAACATTTACTGACTTGAATTAATACGCTTCATGGTTCTAAAACACAGTCTAAAGCCTTATTAGCTTGTCCATGAAAGTCCTCAGGAAAGAAGGTGATTCTTAACATATGTCCATTTTATATTTGGAGAACCAGAGGCATGAAATGGTTAGGTGAATCCTCAGCTCACCCTGTGAGTTAGAGGCAGAGCCTAGATGAAAGCCCAGATGCACAAACACACACCAGCCACCACTGAACTGTCCAGCCACTGACAAAGCCAGTTGCTGAGGAAGCAGGAACTCCAAGTTAAGTGGAATTTGAAGTCCAGACTCAGAGAATTTTAAGATTCCTCAAAATTAACTTGCCAAACTCTTCCAAAGGCTTGCTCAGGAACTTGGAGCTTCCATGTTCATGTGGGAAATTATGGAGGAAGAACTCTAAGATGCTGCAAGTTAGACTAAGAAGTTCCAGTATCTTTTCAGAAAGGGCACGAGCTCTGGAGGCAGACAGTTCTGGCTTTGAATCTATCTTTACCGTTCATCAGCTATAACTTGAAGCAATTTACTAACCTCTCCAATATTCACCTTCCTAATCTATAAAATGAAAATTATAATGACTATATTATAGAGTTCATGTAGAAATCGAAAATGTCATATAAGCCCCCAATATTAAGGCTAGTACCCTCAGACAAGGGTTTGATCTCCAAAATATATAAAGAACTCACATGACTCTATTCCAGGAAGACAAACACTCAATTAAAAAATGGGCAAAGGACCTGAACAAACACTTCTCCGAGGAGGACATACAGAGGGCCCAGGACATGTGAGAGGATGCCATCACTAGCCATCAGAGAGAGGCAAATTAAAACCACAATGAGATACTACTTCACAACAGTCAGAATGGCCATCATAAACAAAGCAACAAACAAGTGTTGGAGAGATTGTGGAGAAAAGGGAACCCTAGTGCACTGTTGGTGGGAATGCAGACTGATGCAACCACTGTGGAAAACAGTATGGAATTTTCGCAGAAAACTAAAAATGGTACTGCCTTTTGACCTAGCAATTCTGCTGCTGCGATTATACCCTAAGAATCCCAAAACATCAATTCAAAAGAACCCAATGGTCATAGCAGCACAATATACAATAGCCAAGTGCTGGAACCTAAGCGCCCATCAGTAAATGAATGTATCCAAAACCTGTGGTACATTTACACAATGGAAAACTACACAGCAGAAAGAAAGAAGGAGCTCCTACCCATCATGACAGCATGTATGGAACTGGAGAGCATTATGCAAGGTGAAATAAGCCAGGTAGTGAAAGACAAATACCATATGATCTCATCTATAAGTGGAACCTAATCAATAAAGCAAACAAGCAAGCAAAATATAACCAGAGACATCGAAGTAAAGAACAAACTGACAGTAACCAGAGGGGATGGGGAAGAGGGATAATGGGGAAAAATTGGGGAAGGTCCATCAAGGAACATGTACAAAGGACACGTGGACAAAGCCAAATGGGGTAAAATCAAGGATGGGAGGCAAAGAGGGCTAGGATGGGGGCAGTTGTGGAGAAAAATGGAAACAACTGTACTTGAAGAATAATAAAAAATAAAAGCAGTTTAAAAAAAGACTAGTCCATAATAGGCATTCAGAGATAAACCAATAAACAAAACGTTACAGCAGTGATTTAACTATGAATAGCAGGGCATTATACATTTAGAGGACATGTGAAGGTCTCCACCAACTTAATAAAAGGATATTTACAGTGATTAATAAACACAGGGGCAGGGCGTTCAATCTGCAGATCACAAGGATAATTTTTCAAGTATGAGAAAAATGCTATCCAGCAGCTCAGGAGCAGATGTCACCCTGGAGTAGTGCCCTTGACACAGGGCAGGCTGCCTTTCATTGTCTGTTCTTCTCTTTTTTGCTCTCAATCAGGTCTTTTAATATATAATGTTCATCAAATTTACCACATACTGTGTGCTGGTATATTTATATACCATTTAGACCGTGATTTTACTACAGACTCCCAAGACTGAGGGCGGATGTCATATGCACTTAAATTTGCTCAAAGACTTAAGAGTTAAATTATTGAATATTGCAGCCAACAGCAGGATTTGTGACAGAACTGGTTACTGAAAATGCATTTGGGAAGTTCTTACCTTCTAACTAAAAACTCAATTAAACTAACACAGCTTAATACAATTGGAGTTTTATTGGATAATATAATTGTTGATATTAATCTCTGTCTTTGTATCAAAGGGAAACCATCCCTTTTTCACAAGGAACTGATTAAAGGGAGTTACACTTTTGAGAGAGACATACTACAGATATCTAGACCTGGGAACCTCCAAAACTGTAGGTGTTAGATAGTATCAGTGTTGAAAGAACCTCAGTGGCCTGCTGATAACCTTGAAATACATTCCATTTATACCTCTCTTGACCCATGATATCAGTCAGTCCAGGTGCCATTTAAAGATCTGTAGTAATATGATGACCATTTAGAACAATTTAAGAATTATCTCCAAAGAGCAATCACATGGTGGGAAAAAAAAAACAGAGGATAGTGAAGACAACTGATTCCTGTAATGATTTAAAAATCCTTGCAGCTTTCTCATTCTTTAAAGTTGATATAAGTCAGAAGACTAGGTTGAGGAAAGCCAGAAAAGCTTTTAAATTAAATTTACCCATGTATGAATTCTTTTAACATGATCAAAGCTGAACTTTTACAGAGAAGTTTTCTCAACATAAAGGCAAGCAATTCCACCTTCAAAGACATTTTAATATATGCTTAACAACTTTGGTTACATAGTACTCTGTTTTCTTCAAAATTAAATCTAACATTTGTAAATTTTGATCAACAATATAGTCCTAGTTTTCTGAAGTTCATGCTTAATTCTAAGTGGCCTAAGGGGACACTGTGAAGTTAGGGAAGTTTTTAAGGGCTCTGCTTTCTCTGCTCAACCTAAATGTTGAGGTTTCACTAAGTTCCATCTTTTCATCTTCCATCCTCTTCTTATCTTACTTTACAGGCTTTCTCTAAGTGAACTTGTCTACTTCTCCTTACATGATGATGACTCCCAACTCTCTACCAGTTGTAAGCTCAGGCCTCTTTCCTGAACTTCAGACTCATATATCTAAATGCCTTCTGGACATCTCTGCCAGGATATCCCATTCTCAAATTCATTATGCAAATTATGAAACTTTTTTTTTTTTACCAAATGTACTCCCCTTTCTCATTTCCCTTACTCATGACAAGATCCATGCAATCACTCAGGCCAGAAATCTGACAGCACAGTGCTGCAAGAGCACAGGGGACATTTTTAAGCACAGTAGCAATTGACTGCAGCATAGGAGAGCAAGCAGGCATTCCAAGTAGCATCATGTAAATATAGAGACACCAAAATGAGAAAGACCATGGCATGTGTATTATTAGTTAGGATAGGATATCCCCTGCTGAGCTCAAGAAGAAACTCCATAATCTCAGTAGCTTGTTACTTTTATTAAAAAATAAACCCATGCCTCTATGGTCAGTTAACATTTGACAAAGGAGGCAAACACGTGCAATGGAGTAAAGACAGTCTATTTAATAAATGATGTTGGAGAAATTGAACAGATAATATGCAAATAAAATGAAACTAAACCACCTTCTTACACTATACAAGAATAAACTCAAAATCAATTAAAGACTAAAATGTAAGATTTGAAACCATTAAACTCCCAGAAGAAAACATAGGCAGTAAAACATCAGACATTTCTTGTAGCAGTATTTTTTTCTGATACATCTCCTCAAGCAAGAGGAATGAAAGAAAATATAAACAAATGGGACTACATCAAACTAAAAAGTTTTTTCACAGCAAAGGAAACATCAACAAAATAATCAATGAATGGGAGAACATATTTGCAAATAATACATCTGAGAAGAGGTTGATATTCAAAATTTGTAAAGAACTAAAAACAACTCAACACCAAAAAACCAAACAACCCAATTTTAAAAGTGGGCAAAGGACCTGAATAAACACTTCTCCAGAAAAGACATATAGATGTCCAACATCACTAATCATTAGAGAGATGAGAATTAAAACCACAATGAGATATCATCTCACACCCGTCAGAATAGCTATCATTAATAAATCAACAAACAGGTGTTGACAGGTGTTGGGGAGGGTGTGGAAAAAAAGGAACTCCATGACTGTGGGTGGGAATGCAGACTGGTATAGCCACTATGGAAAACAGTATGAAGTTACCTCAACTATGACTCAGCAAGTCCACTTCTGGGAATCTATCCAAAGAAAGCTAAACGCTAAATTCAAAAGAATGTGAATCCCTATGTTTACTGCAGCATTACTTATAAGCCAAGATCTGGAAGCAACCTAAGTGCCCATCAGTAGATGAGTGAATAAAAAAGTTGTGGTATATTTACATAATGGAATACTACTCAGCCATAAAAAGAAGGAAATCTTACTTTTGCCAAAGCATGGATGAACCTGAAGAGTTTTATGCTAAGTGAAATAAGCCAGTCAGAGAAAGACTAGTACCATATGATTTTACTCAGCTTTGGAAGCTAATGAACAAAATAAACTAGTGAACAAAATAGAAACAGACTCACAGATACAGAGAACAGACTGACAGCTGTCAGAATGGGGAGAGGTTTGGGGGCTAGGTGAAAAAGGTGAAGGGATTACGCAAAAAACAAACCTCTTCGACACAGACAACAGTATGATGATTACTAGAGGGAGAGGAGGGTGTGGGAGGTAGAAAAGGATAAAGAGGGAATAAATGGTGATGGAAGGAGACTTTGAATGAACACATAATATACAGATGATACATTTCAGAATTGTGCACCTGAAACTAGTATAATTTTATTAATCAATGTCATCCCAATAAATTCAATAAAAAAATTAAAAAATTTGATGCCAATTGGTCAGCTTTACTGTAACAGAAACTCAGGATTGCTGCTTTGATCTTGCAACCCACTCTCTTCAGCTTCCACACTTCCTGGCTTATAGATAACAGAACGAGCAGGAAAAATTCAGACCCCTCTCAGCTTCCTGCAACCAGAAGTGTATATCCCTTTTGCTCACTTTTCTATTATCAAGAATTTGGTCATTCTCAATCTAACTGTTGCCGAACAAGAGGTCCGAGGGAGGGGCAATACAATATTTGGCCCACCTAGGGATGCCCAAAACTGCTATACAACAGGGGCCCCTCCCCCCAAAACAAAATACTAATATCTACTGGGCTCTTCTGTCCGCCACCAATTGGAAAGACATCTCTCAATGCCAGAGATTTGTGAAAAGGAAACAAAATGTTTATTTAATGCTATTCAGGCCTAATGCCTCCACTAAAATATCAAAGTCCTTTAGGTTGTACACCTACACCCACACAGCGCTCCCTTCTCCCACTGTCCCAACTCTGGGTACCGTAAATCAGGAAAAGAGCACACGTCTGTGTTGCAGGCTGCTGGCACCGTCAGCTGTGTCACTGTGTAGGATCTCAAGTTAATCCAAAGTACTGTGGTACCCTCTCATGGTCCACTGGCAAGAGTCCTTTGTACCCAGTTCCAGTCAAAGTCTCTCTTGCTTTCCCAGACCACTAGGCCAAAGGGAGCACCTCAAAGCCGAGTGGGCCTCTTCTACCAAAGCTGCAGGAGTCCGCACTCCACCAAAAGCATGTGGCTTTCTTCTTCACCTGGCTGCAGGGATCTCCATTCTGGCAAAGCTGCGTGGTTTTCCCTTTCACCTGGGAAAGAGGGGTCCGCACCCTGCCAAAACCACGTGGCTCCCTCTTTCACCTCACCAAGAGGGGGTCCTCAATTTGCTGAAACCGCGTGGCTCCCCCTTTCACCTGGGCAGTTCTCGCCTCATGTCCTGGAGCCCATCTTTTCCAGGCTCCCACACAGTGGCACTTCACTCAGGAGCGCAGCCCCTCGTTACATCCTGAGTCCCAGCTACTCCCTTCTCCCTGGCTCCAAACTTGGCCACTGCTATTTAACATATCTATGAAACCAGTTAAAGGTTATAGATATGTTAAATAATCATTCCAGAGGTTAGCTCCAAAACTGTTGCTATGCAAAACAGCTCTCAATGGCCTTGCTCCATTCGTTTCTTCCCCTGGGGGGAGGTGTGAGGACATCTTATATGTCTCTCCAATATTCCTATACACTTTGAATTCTGGACACCATTCCAAATCTTTTTTTTTTTGGGCCCCCCTGGCTGCACCCTGTATCATAACTACAAGAGAAATTGGGAAATATCTTCTCAACTGTCCAGGAAAATGAAATGAGGTAGTGAACACATAGCATTTGTTTCCACCACAATATGTTTAGGAGGAAACTGTTAGAAGACTGGCTTACCTAAAATCAGTGGAGATGGTGGGGGAAATGTGTGTGGTAGGGAAAGAGGGTAGACAGTGCAAGAAAAGACAAGAATGTAGGTAAAACTAAAGCCAGCAAAACTACCTAAAAGTACTAGGTGCCATGCTTGGGATAGTGGGATTGTAAAGATCAGAACAGTGCAAAGACAGGGAAATGTGGTCAGTGGAGAATCCCAGAGCACAAACTTCTCAACCTGAGACACTCCAAGTAAAGGGCCAGCTCCTGCTCCCAGGGCCAGCCTGAGTTTCCTATTGCTGTAAGATCAGTGGAGTGTGTAGGGGCAGCTTTCCTCACAAGTCCCCCCATGTGCCACGGATGAGAGTAATCGTGACTGACACATGATGTGATCTGCTTGGGGAGGAGAAGTGGCCACTTTCCCAGAGAAAAAAGGATGTGAGCAGTGGCCAGTTTCTCAGGGGAAAAAGGCCAGCAGCGGCCAATTTATCTGAGGAGAAAAAGGCCTCAAGCCCCCTCCTCCAGGGCCTTTTATTGGGTTGTAATACACAGGAATACAGGGCGGCAAGGATCAAACAGTAGATAACATTTCAAAGAAATCTGAAGGCTTACTATGAGTCCAAATCAGGAACAGAGTTTTAGGGTTTCCTGCTTGAACCCTTAACATATGAATGAAAGCACTCTTAGCAGAGCAGATTTCACAGGTTTATCAGGAAGTCTTTGTGATGCCAGATTTTCCCCCAGGACACGCTCTAGCAAGGCAAAGCAAGGCAAGGAGCTGCACCTCTCCCCAACAGGTATTCAGGCTTAAGGGGATTAGAGCTAGGAAGCGCTTCTCCCAGAGAACATGGGGACTCGGGCTATGTCAAAGCTGGGGGTGGGGGGAGAATCCATTGCTCTTTGTTGCAGCCCCGCCCCCCACCCCCAGTCCTTTCATGAAGGCCTCCCAAATGATCGAGTCTGGCTTAGGTTGCCCCCCGCTGTGAGGGGTCTTACCCATCATTGACTTCCCACCAAGCTTTGGGGGCAGGGAGAGGAAACTCAGGCAGCATTTCCTACCAGAGACAAGCTTTGTCTCCTGCGGCTGGCACTCCAAAGGTCATCCCTCGCTCTTAGCCACAAGGGGTCAAGATACAATTCCTAGAACTAGGCAGAACAGTCTACAACAGGAGTGCAGACTGTGGTCTGGGACTAAGCCTAAGTATAAACAAATGAAAAAGCTTGTGGTACTGTGTTCACTATCTCTGGACACTGTGTGATCCTTCCTCAAGTAGCTCTGTTCCTCTGCTTCCCCCATGCCACTCCCATCTTAGCTGCCTCCTAGCTCCCACTGCAGGCTCACCTTCCAATGCTCTCTGGTTCAGCCTGATTTTCTTCTTGACTTTGGTGAATGAGATTTCTTGCTCCCTTTGCATTTGATGGGGATCCACCTCCAGCAGTATGTATCCCAGCTGATTTCCACTCTGTTTTACACTTAATCATCTTCTGCCAGTCTTGTCCAGTCAAAAGATAAAATGGCAACAATAATGCTAACATTTACTGAGTATTTAAAACATGCCTGGCAATGTTCAAGCTATATAAATATATAAATATATATATGTATATATGTTTATAAAATACATGTGACCACCATAAACAGATATAGGTGTAGATCATTTCATTCTCAGACCAATGTCATGTGGTAGGTGTTAT
Organism: Artibeus jamaicensis; assembly: GCF_021234435.1. NCBI lineage: Eukaryota > Metazoa > Chordata > Mammalia > Chiroptera > Phyllostomidae > Artibeus > Artibeus jamaicensis. The sequence continues at coordinate 374,885 of NW_026521739.1, read as the reverse complement.
TATTGCCTCCAATGTACATACAAAGAAACTGAGTCAAAAGAGGTTAACTTGCCACATTCATATGGATTATAAGCAGTCAAACTGGGATTTTAATTAAGGATGTCTGGCCTTTCACCACTATGCTATACTACTAAGTGAAAATGATGGAGACAGGAGAGAGAGAGACAAGATGGCTTGGTGATCTTTAAAAAAAATATGTGAGAAGCAGTTGTGATTAGCCCTGAGAAGGCAGAAGAAAGAATTCCCATTGGAGAGAATTGCAAAGGAAGAGGTGCCACCAGTGGATAAAAAGCCTACAATTACTCACACAAGGGGTATTTGTATTCTTGAAGAAGGACTGTAGAGGATAATGCCTGAATTTTTATCAATGGAATTTCACATGCCCTGGCAGGTGGGTGGCAGGGACATTTAAACCCCTTGAATTATATCTCCTGCACCCTGCCTCAGAAAAGTCCATTCGTCTTGGCAAAGCCCCTCCCACACATGCACAATGTGCGGTCTCAAGCAGGCTCGCGCCTGGACAGCTTGTCAACCCAGCACACAAAATGAGAACTGTTTCTTCAGCCTGCAGCTGGCTAGCCCTTTCAGCTGGTCTCAGCTGCCAGGAGTTACAGCATGCAGCAGGGCCACGCCCCTAGATGAATATTCATGATGAACCTTGGGGTTGAAGATGGGGATTTGAAAGCCTCTGAAGGGATTAAAGAGACCTAGAGACTTCCAGATGGGGTGGCGGAAGGAAGGATAAACCCTGGTTTCACCAGGACATGACCTAGGCAAGATCAAATTTGTAAAGAGCTCATCACTCCTTGCAGTTTATCAAGTTTTTTAATGTCCCTCCATACAAACAATGTGCAGTTATTGGTACCTCATTGACGATCTCTCTTTCTAACACTAGAAAACATGAAAACAACTGAGAGTAAGCTACTAGCTGGGTATTAAGTGTATGCTTTATAACTTTTACCCAGGTAAACCTCTGCGTTAACACTGTGAACCAGGAGAAGGAAATAGCTACCAAGAGGGACTCATAGTTAATTGGGCTTAAATTCACAACCAGAGTCTAGCAGCCATTGCCGCCAGAAGCCTTTCACACTCACTGCATTTCAGAAAAAAAGCCATAGGCTGAACTGTGGGGCTTCCGCAATACGCTCCCATAGTCCCAGCCCATCCTTATAAAGAAATTCATTCTTGGAATCCTATTTTGACCAACAGGCTGAGACCTGACCCATCCAATTGGAGCTGTGCAGCTATGCTCTCATTTGCATTTTTTACCAATCTATCAGAGCATTTCTGTAATGACTGATCAGAACTCACAGTTTCGACCAATAATGACAGTGCAATTTGGACCAATCAAACTGTGCGAATTTGGAGTCCTCATTTGCATAAAAGTGGATCAATCAGGAACCAGGGCAAGCATTTTCTCTCCCCTTTTTCTCAGAGGAGTACACTTCCCATTTAAACAGAGGTTATGTTTCCCAGTTTGCAAATTATTCATTTACATAAAGTTTCTCTTCTTTCTGCACCTCAAATTAGGGAATACCATTGGCATCATATTGGTTATAGCAAACTTTTGTTCAACAACACCCTTCTCACACACCATCTTATGAGGTACGTTAATTTGTGTGATTTCATGATTAAATCTATGGTTTTTATATGAGTCTCTGTCTATGTCATAGACTAAAAACTTTAAAATAAGCTTTTAAACACATACACACTTTGATCTTTTGGGGACATAATCACGTAATTAACTGTACCTATAAATACTTATATTTGGCTCTATTATTTTTATCAGTGGAGAAGTTTCCCAGCACACATCATCTGAAAGAGTGAATAGTACTCAAATGCATTTCATTGATTTATAAGACAAGGCAGTCTTTGGGGGAGTGCATTCTCTGTCTTTTGTTGTTTGTGGAGCAATAAGAGGTCTCTTTAGAATTCACTTAACAGAAATTACTAACAACTTTGTTGAGTGTGCCTATTCCATCAATCCCTCCAATAGGAGGGATACTTTCCTACAAGTTAGAAATAGAGGAAAGAACACTATGGGGGGAAAAATCAAAGAATGAAATGAGGGAATATAGCACTTAGCTGCTTTAAATGAGAGCAGACCCTTCCCCAACTCCACTTCCACCCCAGAGAACTGAACCAAGTGCAGATGTAAGGGGAGAGCAACTGAGAACATCAGTGAGACGTTATGGGAAATAGGACAAGGCCCAGACAAAGGACACAAGCAAATGTCCCAGTAATTATGGATTCTGGAAATTATAGTCTAATAAACTTGCCAATAATCCCCAGCAAAGTTACAGATTGGGTAGTTAAGCTGGCAGCTAGTAAGCACTTAAAAAAGATGACTGTGAGGAACCAAGAGAGTTCATCAGAAACTGGTCAGACCAAAGTTTATTTCTTTTTTGTTTAGTTCTTAAGTGAAGTACTTGAGTGCATCAGAATGCCAAAATCAAAGAACATCTTGACAAAAGGACACTATCTCTCCCTACCTTTTGGGGATGGATTCAGAATTCAAAATTCTTGAATTTAGCATTTGGCAGACAAAAGAGAATAAACTCTATGGCCAGAAAAAGCTGGGTTTGATTCCAGATTCTTCACTCTGAGTTTCAGTTTTCATAATTGCAAAATGGGAATAGAATATCTACTTCATAGATATAAAAAAATACGAATAGTGTATGCAGTACAGGTACTCAAGAAAGGGCAATTACTGTTAAGAAACAAATTAAAAGGTAAAAATTCAAATACAAACTCAAGAAAAAGAAGAACTAAATTGAGTAATTTATATAAAAATGTGTTTTATTTACTCTTTTATTCAGTATGAAATAACCAATAAACATGTTTTAGGTGCAAACTGAAGCTGGTTAACATAAGTATGTATGTGTAAGCCAAAACAAAAGAGTCCCAATTAATTTCAGCTTGTCAGATTCTATCTAAAATCTTTTATTCCTTCCTGAGTAGCACACTTGAAAGGTAGCAAAGAAAAAGTTAAGTAACATTCAAGATGGTGGGAGTCCCAGAAACCACAATACCTGAAAAATATTTGAAAGAAAGGAGCTGTTTATCTAGGAGAAGAGATTACGTAATAATTACTTTCTGATACCTGAGAGTTATGGTGTGGAATAGGGTATAATCTTGGTCTCTACAGCTCCAAAGGGCAGAACTGGAACAAATTATTGGAAGTCTCAATGAGATAGATTTTTGGATTCAACATGTAAAGCTGTTCAATAATGCAATGCGCATTCTTCAAAAAAATAGCAAGCTCACAAATACTGAAAATATTCCTGCAGTGAGTAGAGGCCAGCTGTCAAAGATAATGTAAGAGATTACTGCACTGGAAAAGAGAGTGGCCAGGTCTCAGATTAGAGTTAGTAATGCAGCTGTATGCCACCACCCCCAGCCATCATAAGCATGATGAATCAATGATAGTTCTTTTTCCTGCTGAACTAAATTCAGTATGACAATCTTCCAATCCCGTGCTCCAAGCCATCACCCCCACTAACTAACATCAGTGTTGACAGCCCACCCAGATGACCCCGTAGAGTCTCTAAGATCCAATGACTTAGAAATTGCCCCCATAGTATAATTATAAAATATGTCTGTAAATTAACTAGGAGAGTCACAGTTAAATGCAAAAATATTCCCAGATATCTGTGTATGTGTGTGCCTACATCTGTATGTGTGCTTTTCTGTGTATACGCCCCAAACCAGGAGTCACATGAGAAAAATAACTCATTACCCACAAGAGCCCTTAAATGGTGAATCCCAGTGGGGACATGGCAATAGTGAATGGTATTGCTTAATGAATACCCATCCATTTCTTATACACAAAATTCAAACTTTTTCTTACCCTATCCCACTCCTTATAAAATTTCAAACTCATTTTGTAAGTTGTAACTTTGGGGACGCTAACAACAAGTTAGTATAGGAAGAGAAAATTTGAGGGGTTGGCAGAAATAGGACTGGAACACTTAGTAAAACCTTAAGAAAAGGGGATATTTTATGATTAAGCAGAAGTAACCAAAGAGAGGTCAATAAGAGACTAAATTACAATGTCCAAAGATACAGCAAACTAATAGTCCAAGCTGGTGGATTGACAGCAGAAGCTTCTTGGAATGGGTAGTTGTTGAAGACAGTTAGGTGATGGCTCATATTTTGCTCCTCCACTAGCAATTAAGAGGAACGAAGAACTCAGCCTAACTACCAAGGAGAGGGACAAAGGTGCAAAGACATTCTGTCAGAGAAAAGATACTATTCTCAATAATAATGCTAGCATAATTAGATATTTATATGCAAGAAATTAAATGTCACACCTCTCACCATATACAAAAATTAACTCAAAATGAATCATAGACCTAAACACAAAACTTCCTGAAGTTTTCTGTTTCAAACAGGTTATTTATATTTTAAAAGTCAGTTTAAAGAAAAAACATAAGTAAATAAGAGTATATACGAGTGGGATGCAGATATGCAAGAATCATTAAGATGGCTCCCACCAGTGCCCTTTGCTGCACAGCCTCCGACAGCACAAGGCAGGGGGTCATGGCCCTATTCAGGCAGGATGGTATTTAATACAGAACTCTGGTCTCAGGAAGAAAGTCAGCAGGCAAAGCAAGAAACCCTGTTGCGTGGGCGTGGGAAATTCTGTTGAAAGAAGACAAGAGGAAGCTGCTGTCTGCAGCCCAGCATTTCCCAGCTCCCGGGACCTCAAGTTTAGGAGACAGGAATATGAATCCTAGATGCCATAAGTCAACCCGGTGTGCCTACTTTTCAGCAGCCTGGCCTGGAAAGTAAAGCTCTCAGTACCTGTAGCTAAGTGGCCTGAGTAAGGTAGGAGGAAGGTGTGTGCTGCTCATTTCATGTGTTAAATTCTTGGACATTAAATTATGACACCACTCACAACATTTTCCTTTACCAGGATCAAACTCCAATATGCCAAGAACTATAAAAACAAGTGAATAACAAATATTGCAAGGTAACTCCCCATTGATCTTCTAAGAAAGTAACAAATAAAATATTCCTTCCTTCTTTACCCATAAAATTCTTAATAAAGGCAATGCATGCACTGTAAAAAAGCATTAACTATGCTGTTAAGTTGCCTGGGTTCAAATCCAAGCTCTTCCTCCTATTAGCTGCGTAAGCTTGGCCTGGTTTCTTCTCTGAATCTCTCTGAACATTAGTTTCCTTTTCTGTAAAGAGGGGATGAAAAAAACCCCACTGGAGATTAGATGATAATGCACATGGAAGTGTTTATTTCATGGTGCATCTACCACCTACTATGCACTTCAAGTTACATACCTGGGAGGAAACTTAAAGATCACTTAACACCTCTTCTCTGCTGTACTAGTAGAGCAAGGCCCAAACACCCTGTGGCTACCCACAGCTAAATTAGGGGCGGACCTGCATTTCACAAATGAAAGCACTGTCATTTTTCACTGCAGTTGCCTTTCCTCTCTTGGTGGTTGGGATTATTTTCCTGGAACCTCCTCTTCTTATGTCAGGCTTAGAACAACTTGCAGCATATTTCACTTTGATTTTTCATGGCTTCACTGTGACCCGACATTCTTTTAGCACTCCTACATTGCGAAAGCTGAACACCATCTGTCATCTGATCAGTGCGCAACAGTCTCTCAAGAGCTTAGTAAATGCCTTTTCTATGAAGCATCCTTCCCTTTTAAGCATAATGCGATGTTATAATTTAACTTTCAAGATCCACTCAGGAGAGATAGGATGATAAAACAGGTCCATACGTAAACATTCTCTCCCTGGGCAGCATGACTATAAATATACCAGGATGTTCCTTTCTTGAACTAACAACAAATTATCTAATGATCTTCCACTGCCAGGCTTTTTAAGATTCCTTCTCTCAAAAAGAAAGGATGGTGTGTTGGTTTCTGCATCATCTCTTCATGAAATGGTCATAAGCTATTATTCCAAAAAAGATTATTTAAGTCACACAAACTAATCCAGGTGGGAATCTCCTTTGCCCTCCTATTTTCTCAATATCTATAGGGTAGAGTCATAAACTACTGTGGGTTTTACTAATAACAGCTCACCAGAAGGACAAGCTATTTGGAAATTAGGTCACATCTTAGGGCTTTCTGCCAGACTCACACAGGAATAGTAACATCATTGCCAAAAGTATCTTTGAACACAAAGAACAATGGCAGATAATGTTGTTCTGCTGGGAAATGCTGAACGGCTGGATTCTTTATAGGGTCTCTTGGAGCAAAAGTTACCTAACAAAAATAAAGGGGTGGAGGGGAATGTTTTCAATGTCTGCCTTTTCAAAATAAGCTACTTCTCCATCCATTTTATTATAATGTGTATTTCCTGGCATAGAGCAAGGGATTAAAATGTGTGGATAGAGAAGTGAACAATTTATTTTCTTTCTCTTTTTCTATTAGCCCCATATTGCCTCAGAGAAACACATGAATAAGGACCAGTGAAGAGGTCAGGCTTGCCCTTTGGTTTCTGTTCCTGATGTTGGTGGAACGTTTGGTTAGGGCTTTGTGTTATCAAGTGGCCTCTAAGTGCTTAGCATGCTGCCTGTCACACCACCTGTCCTTCCTACCTTGGAGAGGGATGAGTTTAAAGTTTTGCTCCAGAAAACCCCTGGAAGCATGTTAGAACTGTAGAGTCTCAGGTATCACCCCAGAGTCAGAATCTGCATTATAAACGGACACCTGGGAGACTCATGTACACATTCAAATTTGAAAAGCGCTAGTATAAAGCCTGCTTAGAGGATGGATCCTCTGAATACCAACTACTTGCTAGACTCTGGAGATAGATAGCCTCAGACTGAATTTCAAGTAGACAACTGTTTCCAGAAAGAAAAGAAAGACGAGGAGCCCACCAGACTTTCAGTGCTTGCAAAGTGACACCAGTCCTTAGACACATAGCAAGGGACAGAGCATCTTCCTCAGGATCCCCAGACTCAGTCAGCACAGGCAGGCAAGGGGCAATCACTACTGTACAGCTCAGCAAGAGTTGGAACGTATCCAGGGCCTCTAGTTATTTTTCTTCTGTGTGTTCTATAAAAACTGTTGCTAAAGCATTTCAAAACTTAAAATTACAACTCATTGCCTAGTTGTCTATTTAAAGAATAAAGCTCTTTGGGTGGCATAAATCTTCATTCCAGAAGAAATCAATAGAAAATTTTAATCTGTTAGTGATAAATTATTGTATGTATTGATTCCCATGGATTTCAGGGCTCTTAGCAGCAACAGGAGGAAGGCTAATCTGTCTGGAATGTGTGTGCACTTGGAGCATAGCCTCCTGGGAGCAAGAGAGCTTGCCTATTAGTTGAGAATGCATTATAAACAAATTATAGGTGAAAATGCCTTTATTGTGATAGAATTCTCCATTTCAGGTACTCTTTAGCATTTATAGGGCAGACAATACTGAGGAGGGAACAAATGTTTAACAGCCATCTGCTTTGCACGCAGAATTGGACAGACTAATTCACACGTAGGGTGGTACTCTAATTGTCCTTTTGTAGTGCTGCCAGCAGCATTGTTCAGCATTGTACTGAAATGCTTTTCTTCAGTGCAAACTTGAAAAACATGCCATAACAGCTCCACTGCTGCTTATGTTTTAAGAGACTGACACATAACTGATAATGGATGAGAGAAAATACTGGGAACCAATATGTGTTCCTCTATGTGTGCATCAAATTTCACCTCTGTCTATTTCTTCACAGAGTTCCCACTGCCCATGGCCCCTCCACCCATTTCCCCTGGTTAAAACTCTACTTGTTCTTCAGGAAGATCCTCTGTGTAACCTTCTCAGAGCTCACAAATTAGAGTTCTCTTTTCTTCCTTTGTGTTCTTGTAGATAGTTTACGTGATCTCCTAGTGTATCATGGAACTCTTTCTACCTTACGTTGTAGTTGTTTGACACACTTTATCTGTACTGCTTGCTACGCTGCATGCATTTTTAGAGGTGTGACTTATTAATTTTTGTGGCTTTCCATCTAGCACAATGGTTGGCACATTTTGTGTGGTCCTCAGCTAGTTATTGATTTGAACAAATGAGAGTTTATTGAGTTTTCATTATCCAGTGTCTCATGACCCAGAGTGACCACAGAACAATCAATACAGAAAAGCAAATGTTAGGAGGAAAATAGTTGGGTTCCACTAACGTCTTAATTCTCTTTGTCAGCCAGTCAACAAATAACCCCTATAGTGCACTTGGAAAAAGGAAATTATAAAGCAAAGCAGAGGAGGTTACAATTAAGTTACAAAGACAAAATTTTTAGGGCTAGTAGAAGGCAAAAATATAAAACAGTCTAAGTTTTATTCATTATCTTTTGTGCACGATCTGTCCCCCTCCCTCTGATTTCCTGCTGTCCTCAAGAGTTGTTGTTGTTTTTTAACTTGGGCCTAGGGTATAGCTGGGGTTCAAGTATTTCTATTTCCAAGCAATGACCCAAGGACCATGACCGAATTCTTACAAAAAGGAAGTGGGAGAGAATTTGAAAAATGCTGTGTTCACCAAGAATTGGGAAGAGAAATGGCCCAGATACCTCTGCACCAAGACCCAGAAAACAAAATGAAGCACCCAGTGAGGCTTGGGACATTCTCCTCATGGAAGACTGCTGGGCTACAGTGAAATATGGATTGAAGGACTAACACTATTTCGACATTCACTCATTCATTCATTAATTCATCCACGCATTCATTCATTGTTAACATATATGTCGAGCTGCTAGCAAGTGTCTGGCACTGTACTGGGCCCAAAGAAGACAACACTAAAGAAAATAGACAAAGCTTCTGACCTCCGTCAGCATACTGTTGCTATGTCACCATCTACAGAAAGTTATATCTTTTAAAAATGTTCCCCAGAAAGGGGGTGGGGGAGAATGGCAGAGCTGAAAAAGGAAGTGTGGTCTCAGTCACTCTCCTGGCCCATTTTCCTCCTGCCGTTTAACTCTGCATTGCTTACTGAGTTAAATTAGCATTTTCCTTTTTGGATTAGGTCAGTCTGGAAAACAATAAGAATTCTCTATTCCAAACTGTTCTAAACACACTGGCTGCCAGTCAGGCTGCCTACTACAGAAATTTTTCCCCTGTTAAATTCTTTTTTAGGATTATTTGAAAACAATATGAAATGCTTTAAACTGATCTAACAAGTAGTATTGCTTTCCTCCAACATTATATAAAAGTTTTGAAAAAAATAGACACTTGGCATTCGGAGGCTTGAAAGCAGGAGCAGAGGTGAAATGGAAAAGCATGTGGTCAGTGGGGGAGCCCATGCAAAAAGCCCAACAGGAGGCTAAGTGTCTACATATGTAAGTGGGACAAAGCCTGCAAAATCTGGGCTGTTTCTCCTAGGAGGACCATGGTTGTGTAATTCAGGTTCCATTATAATTTATTTACTTATTTTCCCCTTTTCAACTACAAACATATGGGTAATAGGGACTTCATCTCACCAGCACCTAAGAGAGTGAGTGATAGGTGTGCATTAAGCATAGCTTGGTATCTAACAATAATGTGAGAAAGGAAGGAGAAAGGAAAAGCCTCAATGACTACAAATATTTAAGATGGATCCATTTTTTTTGCAAGTGAAAGAAATTCATTTGGAGCCAAGCCTGTTGACAATGTGATAGATTTCCATTAATGCCAGATACTAAGATAAAGTGGGGAGATGGGAGAATTCCAAAGCCATATTGAGAAACTGAAACATTATTGGGTTATAGCAACTGCATTTAATGAAATACAATGAATATCTCTGAACAGTGGCAAATGTGCTAAAAGTCTTTTTGATACTTTATAGTCACATCTCATGCATCACATAGTAGATTGTGTATTATGGACCATAAGGCCTGCAGGAATTCAAAAAGGAGCTCATTATTAGGGAAAGTTTTCATCTGGCTAATTTTTTAAAAAGTTAATGTTACATCTTGACACTGAAATACTGGACTAAAGAAGTAGAGAATAAGAAGAAGAAATGACATACTAAAACTAATCAGCATCTTGGCCAAAAAATGAGTAAAATGATTAAGAAGTACCCAAAATGAAAATCTGTGAAGAACAATGAGGATGCTATTGTTGATAAATAACAAGTAAACTCTGATCTGTTTAAGTAACAAAGAGGACTCGCTGGGGAGATACTGGCAGAGCAGTCTTCAGCCAAGGCACTCCGAGATAGCTGTTGGACAGCTTTGTAGTTGGTGAGTGTTCATCTTGGCCATGAGCTCTGGACACTGGAGTTCCTCATAGACTCCAAGGGCAAGATGCAGCTGGCCCTCATAAATGGATTAGAACCTATGTATTACGTATGGTAGTTTTGACAACAAGTAACAGAAAATTCTGACTCAAACTGGATTATAAGAAGGGTTGGAAAACAAAAGCCTGTTTACTGGAGTACATGTATAGCCATTCATATATATACACATGTGTTGTACAGGGCTGTTCTGGAGCTACAACAGCACAGTGGATTAGCTGAGACAAGACTTTACAGCCTGTGACTCTTAAAATATTTACTCTCACCATTTTAGAAAAAGTTTGGTGACCTCTGACTTCATTAGTAGGTCATTTTTTAATCTAATATACTAGTGCTCACAAATGCCATCAAAGGCTCCAGCTTTTTATAATTCTTCCCCCTGCCATCTTCAGTGTTGCTCTTCTCCCAGGATGGTCATCACCCTCATGGTGGCAAGAGAGCCGACAATAGCAATCAGGACTATATACTTCCTTGCTTATGTGCAGCAGGAGTGAGCATAACATCTCCTCTGGACATGAAATATAAATTTTCAATCAGATTGGGGCAATTTAGGGTGTGTGTCCATCACTAGATGAGTACAGTTGCCAGGGAAATGTGTGTACATATTGACTTAGACTGATTTGCAACCCCCTTTGGGAGTGGGTGGGTCCAGAACAATATCAGCATTGCTTAGAAAGGAGACAGTGGAGGGTAGATAGGAAATAGTAAACAACAGTGTTGAGACAGCCATGCTTGAAGGACTTCGGAAAATCTAGAATGTTCTCAGCCCTCCATCTCTAAATCTCTGCTTCTCTCTTTGGCTCTGATTCTTTGTCCTTTCTCATCGCAGCCTGTTTTCTTCTACTTCTCCCAACACAGGGTGGAAAAAAAAGCTGCCAATAGCTCAGATATTTGCTATTACAGTCTTATGGTTCAAAGAGACAAATCTCTTTTTCTCCATCTTATTTTCAAGTTTCTGGGGAAATATTTTGACTGGCCCAGGCTGGGTCAGGAGATCATCTTTCAGTCAAAGGACAACTTATGTTCTGGAGTCTGGAGACTCTCACTCTATGTGAGTGTGGAGAGAGTGTACATTATAGAAAAGGGTGTTGCGCAGATGAGCCAACAGGTGTTGCTACAGTAAGTTTGTTTCTTCATGGCAGATTAAATAGATGTTTTTCCTTTTGAGAAACACAGACCCAGAAAGGCAGTCATTTAAACAAGATAGTTTATCTTTCTTTCATATAAAGCTGCAAAGTTAGGCAAGCTGGTATGACATTTCCACCCATTCATCTGCTGTGTTGCCCTTGTCTTGTCCTATCTGCTACAGCTCCTGCTAGCATGTCCACCTAGTCCTTTGCAAGGGAAATTGGGAAATAGCCCCCACCCTTTTTCCTGCATATTTGTATGTCCAGCTTGAAAATCAGGGGTTCTATTGCTATGGAAGAAAACAGAATATATTTTAAGGGACAAATACAATAGTGATCAGTTTTTGTATAGTGATAATTTCAGAATACACAAGATTTTAAGCTAAAAAGATTTCTTTCTAACTCAGAAAGAAAAAAATTAGTCATCATTAAGGAACATAAAGGAGGGTTGAATAATACACCTCATGTTTTCTACTTCCATAACTGAAATTTAAAGACATTAAAGTAACAGAAAAATATACAGAACACAGCTATTGTTTGTTATATGTGTATGGCTTTCAGATAAAGGCTGTGCTGTGTCCTAATGAAGAACAGTCTCCCAGACTATGACAACAAGTTCGTGTCATTTTAGACAAAATTCTGTGGAATTCTATACTTGTTGTGATTTAAAAGAAGGCAGATTACCATTCCTTAAATTCAGACTTAGACTGGGAAACATGAAAAACTATTAGTTAAGCTTAGGAACCTTCTCCCACTAGCTAACCTATCAAAATGGAAATGTCCAAAATAACCAGGTGTATTTGCTCAATGAAAAAAGTGTTCCCAGTTCTACTTGCTGCAGTGATAGCTTATAAAGTGTCCATCAAAAGGATTTGTAACTTCCCTTTCAAATTATGATTGATAGGCCTATCTTTTCATAGCCAATTTCCTATGGAAAGCAGATTCAAATAGTATTCTCCATGCTACCATGATCTTTCCCTAATGGTGACTACATGAGACTGACTCAATCCATTTACATTTAGAAAAACTAACAAAGCCCAGGTCTCTAGCCTATGAATGAATGGGGGGGGTGGTGCACAGAGAACGGGATTTTTAGTACCTATAAATTTCCTGCAGAATTGAGCCTTGCTGCTAAGGGTATGTCATTGTTCAGAGCAACACCCTTCCTGAAATACAGGAGGACAGAACATGTATTCAAGTACTATTTGGTGACAAAATAGAACATTATTCTGAGCAATAAAGTGTTATTCAAATTCTACCAGAGAACACAGATGCTGTAACATGGTAATTATTCTAAGGCAGAGTGTTTAATTTAGAAATTAGCTAACCTTTTTGGTTTCTTTTTCATGACATTTGTAATCTAAATTAGCAACAAACTTGTGTCTCAGAGGCTTTTACATCAAACTCCAAACCCGATTTGCAATTTTATTTTAGGATCAGCAACCTGTTTATTAGCATTCGGTTAGTCTCAGAAATTTAAGGCCAGTCTGGTTCCAGGTAGTCTGCAGACAAGGGGTGAAGAAGTAAAAGGAATTAATGCTTTTGTTTTCAAGCAAGTCAGAAGAGTAACTGTGTCACCAATGGCCTGTCTCATCCTCCCTATTCTGCTCTTAGAGGTCTGGGCAAAAGTGGAAGTCATGTAACAGCTAATGTTTGTCAAGTGTGGGGAATTTGGCCTCTCCCTGTGAACCAACAAAATAATTAATCTAATGTTTTAAATCCTCTGCAAATCCACTTATTAATTTATTATTTTGGTGATGATTTTTCAAGGACCTGTCTGTACTGCGTCCTATGCTAAACTATGAGTATATACAGAGTGATCAGTAAGGGTCCTCATCCCAAAGGGTCCCCACTACCACCCAGTGACAGTGGTGTTCCTTTCAGTTATAGGAATAATTGTATGCACACAGGAAATGATTAGCAAAGAACATGTATAGATGATCATAGCAGTTAGAAAGAATTATGGGTAGTTTTTTAAATTGTCTGAAATTTATATTCTCCTAATGCTTTTAATCAAAAAATACAAAAGCAGTTTCTAACCCTAGAGTTTAAAATGGAGTGATAGATTTTGATCTATTCAAACAAAGGTACTTTAAGTAATAGAATTGTCATTACAAGTGACAATTGCTTTTTAAGAAACATAAATCAATTATTTAATCAGAATAACTGATTCTATCTATCACATGCATAACACAGCTATTATAGCAAACCCACTGAAGGTCTCCCTGGAGTAGAAAAAAGGGCATGGGTGGAAATTGGAGGATAAAATAGCTTATACTAGTTTAGGACTTCCAATGAGAAAGAGATTGAGGTGAATGACCCTTTTTTAACCTCTGTACCAACCATGTTGTCAGTTATTAAGCACTCATGGTGCTATGATTAAGCTTATAAGAAAACACTGTTGATCAGCCTCAGAAATTTTGTCATTAGCACATGGTCTAACTCACACTACCAAGAAAAGCGTTTCTTAAAATTTCTCAAAACAGGAAGTATTAACATAAACATGTAACAGCTATGTAGTCATCAGTCCTGAACCAGTGATGTCAACAGTTTTACCCACAAACCAACTTGCTGTCAGAACCCTACCCACGTTTGGCTGAGAAAATAGGTCACATACATAAATTCAAGGCCCCTCACAGGGCTATGAATATTCTGAGTACTATCCAGACAGGGGTCATAAGCGTTATTCTTCAAAAGAAATACAGAAAAAATACTGAGAAGTTGTTTAGACCAGAAAGCCTGGTAAATTCTATCCTTCAGTTAAATGCTTTTCTGATGCCTTCAGGGCAGAAATACCAGTTACCTGAGTATTTAAAAGGAGGCTTCCCAAAAAGAAGGGATGGTAGAATGAGATGCTTATTGAGTTCTTTTAAAGCAGCAGTTGAAGTGAACAAACTCTTGTGAGTGCTTTTAATTATGTGAGTTTACAAAGTTGTATGCTCATTTTCATCATCAGAAAGAGATAAAAAACCTTCTAAAACCACCAAATCAACACATATATAATCTTCATAGACTTTTCTCATTTCTGTCATTTCTGTCTCTGAAGATTTAAACTTTCACTCATTCAAAAATATTTATTAATTCCCTACCCTGTAGCAGACACTGATCTGGTGCTGAGAATAAATCAGTGAACAAAATATACAGAGATTCCTGTCCTTACAGAGATTACATTGTAGGTGGGAAAACAGAAAATAAGCCACAAACACAGTAAGTAAGTAATTTTAATAGACATTAGAAGGAATAAGTATTGTGAGAAAAGGAAATAATAGACCAGGTTAGATAATCAGGAGTACTGGGTGTGGAAAAGGGAAGGCAAGTTCAATTGAAACAGGTGGCAAGGTAAACCGCACTGAGAAGATGCGAGTTGAGGGAACATGTAAAGAAGGTAAGGGAACGGGTCGTATGGCTACCTACTGAAAGCATTCCAAACCAAAGGAACAAGCGAGTCTGGAGTGTATGAGGAACAGCAAGGAGACCAGTATGGCTGGAGCAGAATGAACAAAGGTGAAGTAAGAGGTGAAGCCAGAGAGGTCTTCTGGGTTGTGTAGGTCTTTGTAGAGACTTGTATTTACTCTGAGTGAAATAGGACAGCATTGTGTAGTTTTGAGCAAAGGAGTGACATGACCTGTTTTGCATTTTTGAAGTTACCTCTCTGACTGAATTCTTGAGATTAGCTTATATTAGAAGCAAGAGGCAAGGGTAGAGGCTGGGAGACTTGTTAGAAAGTCACTAATAATCCAAGAAAGAGATGATAGTGGCTTAGACCAGGCCAGTAGCTGTGGAGGTGGTCAAAAATGGTTGAATTCCAGATATATTTTGAAGGAGAAGCCAAAAAGGTTTTGATGTGAGAAAATAAAAAAAAATGAAAGAAGACTCAAGGATGACTCTAAAGTGTTTGGCCTGAAGTAATTAGAGTCACCAGCACCTAAGGCAGCATAAACTGTGGGTACAGCAGATGTCATAAGGAAGAATGGGAGTTCAAGTTTGGACTTGTCAAATTTGATGCATTGAGTGGGCAGTTGGATGAAGGTCTTAAGTTCAGGCAGCTTATGGGTGATATTTAAAGGCATGAAACTGGGTGAGATCACCAAGGAAGTGAGTAAGGAAGAGAAGAAGGCCAAGGAGTAAGCCCTGGGGCCCCTGAAGGTCTTGAGATCAAGGAGAAGAGGAGAAGCCAATAAAGGAGACTGAGAAGGAATGCTCAGTGAGGAGAAGGAAACTAAGAAAGGAAACTATTTCAGAGAAAAGGGAATAATCAGCTGTGGGAAATGTCACTAATACACACCTAGGCTGTGGACTGAGAACTGACTAATGGACTTAGAAAAGTATAGGTGATTGCTGCCTTTGGAAACAGCAGTTCATGGGAAAAACACAGGTTTGGAGCAAGTTTTAGTAAGCGATTATAAGAAGGAAATCAGAGGCAGCAAATATAGGTAACCCTTTAGAAAAAATTGTTAAAGAGAACAAAGAAATGGGCTATAGCCCTTTTTCTTAAATATTTTTTCATGTATTAATATGAAAAATTAATAATTACTAAGTGAATGTCCTAGTTTTTTTCAAGCAGGCAAACATGTTCTATGCCTGTTTTTTTTTATGGAATTAGTTAACAAACTATTAATACTGTTTCTGTACAAGGTCATTTTAGAGATTATGAAAACATTTCCACTGTACAAGATCCTTAATGTAAAAGAGGCGTTCTCAAATTAATATATGCCTTGGTGTGTCTTACTCCCAGCTCTTCTCAAAATGCTGCCATTCATCTCAGGTGTAATACCATAGTAGAGAATGAGAGTTCAACTTCTTTCTCACTTTTACTCAGGACCTTGGGAAAATTTCCTTACATCCAATGCCCACTTCCAATAATACCATGGAAAAGGAGTGTGAGTGGGCCTGGGGACACCGTGAGTGTTGGGAAGATGGGGGAGAGGAGGAATCGTATTTTAGAAGTGAGATCTAACTCCAGTGACCAGTTTTGACTGATGTTGGTATTTTGTTTTAATAACTGAGCCTAACTTCAAACACAAAGGTATGTGCATGCGTGTGTGCGTGTGTGTGTGTGTGTGTGTGTGTGTGTGTTAATGTCTTTTTTCTTTTGGAGGAGTGGGAACAGCAGGAATATTTTTTATGTAATTCTGAAATCTATCACATTCAAACTATTGTCAATCACAATGCCTAAGTCACTGCTAATACTCTGATACACATTTGTATAATCTGATTTAATGTACAGTGTTTTGAAAACATCCTCCAAGAGATAATATTGAATATTACTTCCACAATCACAGGTAAAAGTCATTTCTAAGTAAAAGGAATACCTTTTATCTTGTGTCTTTGTACTGACATGGATCATTCCAAGTCATCTAGCTATATAAGTAATTTCATTTGGTAAAACTAAATTTTAAAATCATACTAGTAACTGCTAATTTCGGCATTATAAGTATTCATAAGACTAAAACCATGATAGCAACATTCCAGATGTGTTCAGCAGGGTGACCAAGAGCCCCGCCTCTGGGGTCAGCAAAGACTGCAAAGGTTCCGGGCTTGCCAGTGAGGCTTTTGCACATCACATCTTTCGGCCCGGACCCCATGTGACACAGGAGAGGCACGAGTCATACTGCACTTGGGAAGCAGAGCATCCCTCTCACCAGCTGCCTTGTTAGCCCCCGAGGCCATCTTCCTCTGCTCTTCTGCAAGAAAATGGTGGGAAGAGCAGTGACATTCTGCCACTAAAAGGAAAGGGGATTTTGATTACAATGTGCACCAGTGTCTGGGAATGAACAGTGAAAGATGGATTCTTGAAATTCAGAAGAGTTTTGAAATACTGGATTCAGGAAGCCTGTTGTTGTTTTTCTCAAGCATAAGGAATGAAAGCCTAAATCCTTCATTGCTTAGCCCCTGAAATTGCAAAACCACTGAGAAAACACACTGGCAATGGTGAAAAGAAGGAAGTTATGGTCCCCTCAGCACAATGGAGGGGCAGCGCCTCCTTTACCAAATATCACTTTCTGTTGGGCCAGGGGCCTCTGTGCCGTGCCTCCTTCCTTCCCCAGCACTGGCATCGTGCTGGTTGGGATCTTGTTCTCTTTCTGCTACCTTATTACTTGAAATGATAACTTTTGTTTGCTTTAAAGCTATATTTTCCTAGTGATTAAAAAATAAAGTAAATGAGGTTTGCTCCCCTCCCCAATAAAGCCACAAGTAGGAATCAGACAGGCCAGTATTTGAATCTCAGCCCTCAACTTACTAGTTAGGCAGCTTTGAGCCAATTATTAATCCTCCAGAGCCCTGGGTTCCTCACTGGTAAATTAAATGAGAATCATTTTGCCTACCTTCATGGGTAAGGATCAAGTAAGTTTATGTAGGTAAATCACTCGGTGGCTGGTAAATTCTCAACAGTATGTAGTAGCTACCAGAGTTTACTGTTTGAAAGAAGAAGATATGGTAAGGAGTCCTTCTAGATAGAGCCTGGAGAGGAAGAGCTGCAGCAAAGGGCCAGGGCCATCACAGCTGCAGGAGCGTCTCCCATTCCTTGGGAACTCTTAAGAACAGCCACATCAATCCTGATGCTACCCCAATATTCTCACCTGTACTAATTAATAGCTTCTCTGGTAGAACCAGAAACACTTGGAAAACTTTGCAAAAGTCAACTTGTGGTAATGATCTACCCCGCTGAGAACCTCACACCATAAGAACACACACATACACAGACACTGATCTGGCTTAGGAACAGTCAGGAATCAGAGGTACAGCAATTCTAGAACATTATTTTCCCTGGGTCAGAGCAGAGTCAGAGATTTTCTGGGAACTTTCCTTGGAAAAATTATTTCCAAGAACCTTGATAAAACAAACAAGGCTAGGGTAGGAAGCAGCAAGTTGAAAGCACTGGTTAGATAGAAGGGTTCTCTAAGAAAAAGAACTAAGTAATTGGTTTGATTAGAGCTTCTTTTGTATATTGCTTCCTACCACCTCCCAGGTCAGCAGGTCTTTCCAGGTCATGCTAAAATAGTGAACAGAAAGCAAAAGGACCTGGCAGGTACATAGAGCTAAGCTAGCAACACTGCCCCCTAAACTATTTTCACTCCTTGTTGAGGAAGGAGGAAGCTGCTTCTCCTCAGGGTCCTTCTCACTGCTTTGCCAGTAATAGCATCTAAAAGACCTATGAAACAAATGCCAACATCGGTATAAATTTATAGCTGAATAAATACAGATTGGGCTTTGGAATCCCACAGCCTTGAAGGTCTGCCTAATACCAGCCAGGAAAATTTGGATAAGTTACCTAACCTCTCACAGCCTCAGTTTGCTCATCTGTCAAATGGGTCTTAAAAAGGCCTACTTCTCTGAGTCGTGGCCAAGATCAAATGAGAAATGTATGAAAAGTTCTTAGCACTGTGCACAACACACAGAAAGCACTCAAGAAGTGGTATTGTCATTAAGTAAAGGGAGTAATCATTCTTTAATGATTTTTTTTAACATAAGAGTTTCTATTCATACCAAATACAGGCGGGCTATTCTAATAAACCAGACATTTGGGGGATTTGTGATTACACTGTCCAAACCAAGTTCCTGTACAATGTTTAGAGTAATCAATCTGAAGCCCTCAGCAAAGGCCTCGGGCCTGATCTTCAATCCAAATAACTGGAAGAGGGGAGAAAAGCACTCCTTCTTCTTTCTTTCCTAAAGCCTATTTGCCCCCTTGATAATGCTTCAGTTCTCAGACAGCAGAGACTCTTGGGAAACAGGAAGTAGCCAAATGCCTGTGAGAAAATCCCCAGATGAAGATCAGTAAAGTCTCCCCCAGCAACAGTTAGGTCAGAAGAGGGAAATTCCCCACCAGCCCTCAAAAACAGTCCCCTCAAGAAAGCCTAGAGAAGGTTAGTTTGGGAAATCCCCTTAGAAGCAACAGAACAGAAACGGAAATCTGCTTCTTAAGAGAAAACTGAACTGGAGTTAAGCCAATTAGTGGCTGCCTGGGGAGCACTCTGTGTAAAGCCATCCTGCTGCTCCCATCCAGCTTCCCCTTTTCATGCTTATCCTGATGGTAACCCCAAAGAAACCCAGTTGCCAGAGCCACTTGACACCTACTCTTCCCAGGCTTCCAACTCAGGGGAATTAATGCTGCAACTCCTAGCCTCTTGATATATAAGCTACTGCTAAGCCAGATTCACCTCCTGTTTGGATCTCCTGTAAACCCTCTCCCTTCCCTGCCTCTGATGGTAGAATACCAAGCCACTAGCTTTTACTGAGTTCTAATCTCAATGTGTCCTTGGGGTCACATTTCTTAGCTGTTGCTAAGCTCCAGGAGGCAGGGAAGAATCCTTCCCACAGGGAAGGAAAAAGGTCACATAAACCTTGTCCTATGTAGGGCTTAGAATGGAATATTGGCTGATGAGTGACAACAGAAACAGCATATAAACATTGTTGCAAAGAGGCCTGTTGGGAACTATTGGCTTCCTTCCCTGATCTCTACATACAAATGAGGCCCAGGTCAACCAGCTGTCCACAAATCATTCCCAATCCTCAAAGGACTTTTTATTTATTTGATTTTTTTTGAACACTGACTTAAAATGACCATTTCAGGTAGATGACAAAACTGAGATTTTAGTAGAAGAGAAAGGAAAATAGACTCCTCTGTTACAGCTAAGATTTCCTTTACTGTGTACTTATCTAAAAAAGATACTGAGTTTTAGTAAAAGGAGTTTTTTAAAGATGAAAGTACTTTGGGTTTAAAACCTTATAAAATAGTGTGCTTTACTAGAATGTGTGCCATTTTACGTAGTCAGGACTCATCATTGTGTGATTCACAATTACAGGTCCCACTTTCAAATATTTTTTGAATCCTGGGAAATAACTCTGCCAAGAATCACTTTCTTTGTATCTTCAAACAGACACGGTTCTTATTCACTTCAATTCACGTGGATTTTTGTTAAGATTATCCTTTCAAAAACTGTCAAGATTCCCAGCCACCTACTTTTCCCCATGCTTGGAGTAAGCCAGAAAACTCCTGGCTTTGGGATTGCATGTTTCCAAGCAATTAGAATAGTCATTAAGTCATTCTGTATACACACAAAAATAATTTTAATAGTTATAATTAAGTGGCTATCAAAGTCTCCCACATTGGCAAATTCTAGGTAGATTGTCAACATGCTCTCAAAAGGTTTTATTCCATTTTTTATTTGGGAGCCTATGAGGTATGTAATTCTCAATTCCTACCAAAACCAAGAAATATTTTTGATTTCAGGGGGAAATTTTCATCTGCTCTCAGCCTTTCCATAGTTACGAATGTGAAATCAATTAAATAATGATGCACATCAGCAAAAAACAAAAACAAAAAAAGCTACCCTTTAATACAGGCACAGATGAAGCAGATTCCAGCACAGATCTGAGAGCAATAAATAAACTCATAAAAAAGGGAAGCATGGAGCAACTCTGATGGAAGTAAGCTGTTTGCCTTTGCCCTGGAAAGTTTATAGTGTTTTAAACAATTGTAAACATGTCAGTATACGTGGATACCGTCTCCATAGCAGCATAGCAACAGTTAAGAGTTTCTCCAAACATACCCAAAAGGAAACTAAAAATAGCTTGTCTTCAATATCAAAATACATACATATACAAATTCAGACAACAGTACACAAAATGATTTGTAATTAGAAGTTCTACAGATAAAACCCTTTCACAAAAGCATATCACAGGTAGCTTTAAAGACCAATGAGCCCTGTACCTTTAGAAACAGGGTAGAGAACAGAGAGTCCAAGAGGAGGAAAGGCAGATGCCACCAGGAATTCTAAGGTCAGAGGCTCCTGACCCCAAATGCTTCCAACTATTGCTTTGTCTCCTCCACATGACAACCCCTTGACACGAAGGATCCCTGCATCCTATATACCTTCAGTTCTTACCAAAATTGGAGTTGAGTATATGATACTATTATCTCCACTCATCACAGTATTTGCTCATCTTCTTAAGTTTTCTAACCAACTTATTCTATTCTCCCTATAGAAATTGAACAGTAGTTGCATTTTTTAAACAATGTGAAACCAATGTCACACTTTCCCAATTATCTTGCTTCAACTGATACACCATGACAGAAATAGTGATCCCAAAATGAAGACAGAGTGTCAGTACATTTTTGGGGCCTTCACTGTTTGTACTATTTATTTATATCCAAGAATTACAAGTATTTCAAAAACATCATCTAGTGTGAAATATTATTTTGAGGGTATATATAATGTATCAGCCAAACTAGGACACTTTTGAGAGTGAAAGTGGTGCTATTTATAACTACATTGGGAAAACAGTTGTAAACTGAGGCTATTCCAGGCAGGCCCAGACAAATGGCCACATGATGTCACATGCGAGAGTATAAGCATCTTGAGGGCAGGGGTGATGTTTTATTTATTTTTGTATCATAGCACTTATTGCAGGTTTTTACACTTAGAAAGAGTTCAATAAATGCTTGTTAATGAATAAAGTTTATAATTAGATTATGTTTTGTAAAACTTTTTAAAGTATTTTTATATGTAATACTAAGCTCAGCATTTTTTTTCAGTCCACAGTCCATGTGTTGGGCTTAAATAAGATTGCACATAGCTGTACTGGATGAATCTTACTTCACCATCTGATCTTCTCCTTTAAAATAAAGAGGATAAAAATGGAAAAGTAAAACATATCTATGAGTCATAAGAAAATAATCCTATCAGTCTGGGGTGGTTTATGAAAGCACTAAAGAAAAGCTAGAGTGTAAATTCAGATAAGAAGCAATTTCATAATCTCTACGATGGTTATTATCCTGGTTTCATTTTCTCTGCCAGGAATTTTGGCCCCAGGGGAGAGATGTAGAACAAGTATGAAATGAGTATACTCTGACTGGAAAGAGTGCTATTTGTCTTTTAAGATGAGACACTGAGAAGAGTACTAACCATTGGTGAACTCCCAGGAGTGAAGGTAAGAGTCTCTTCACTTTCTACCTGGATCTCCCAGGAGAACAGGGAATGCCTTATGCAAGTCACTTATCTATTTGATGGACCACTACTAGTTCTTAGCTTACAAGCTGCATAAAAGGATTATCGCGGTAAGTAATCATTACATTCAAGAGGAGCACTTAGCCATCCTCCTTTGAAAAGCACAATACTTCTCCCTACTCCCAGTGGAGAGGCAGCAGAGCTTGGGAGGCAGTGCTGCCTGTCTTTCGGGTCTCAGGATCTGACCCTGCAGTCATGCTCTTTGGGTTGATGGGATGTTGCTTAAACTTTCTGGGCCCTCTTTTATTCATCTTTCATGAAGGGAAACAATAACCGTAGCTCTTTAAGGGATTACTTGTGAAAGTTAAATGATATTTACACTAAACACCTTAAACATGAATGTAAGCTATTATTCTTATCCAGCTCTATATTTCTTTGGGCATTTGGCAAGAATACTATTGGGAAAACATACTTAATTAAAGGCAAAAATTATGCTTTCATGTCTCCAGTCCAAATCAACCCAATGTATGTACCTAAGGCCAGAGGGAGTCTGCTAGGCCTAGCCCACTTATAAACTAGATCTACATCTTATTCTCATCTTTCTCCCCAGAATTTAATTGTTTGTTATGCTAAGGAGGATTTGCATTATTATTATTATTAATTCAACTTCATCAAACCCAAGCCAGTTTGTATGCTGGGCCATAGACAGCCACTCCATTTCAGAAAAAGCAGAAAGCCTGCACTGAGAAAATGAATTTTTTCTTTAATATCTAATTTAGAGGCTAGGAAAGTTCCAGAGAAGCATTTGTTTACAGAATTATGCAAGGTTTTATAGTTGATGAGTTTCTGGTGTCTGAGTGGAGGTGGTCCTGTGTAAGTATCCAACCACAGTGCTATCTACAGAGGGAGCACCAGTTGGTTAAATAGAGCCAAATTCTGTTCAGTTTGATAATTACTGAATCTGACATTCATAGAGGTTCTTTTTAAATTCTGGAAATAAGAAATCTCCAAACTCATCGAACTATGAAACATTTCAACTCTCTTATCCTAATAAAATCACCCATGGACTACATTGCCACAGTAAGTCTGGGACAGCTCCTAATGTTTAGAAAGACTCAACATTAGAAGGATTCGATTTCTATAAATTGAATAAACTACCACAGTGTGGTTTAAAAAAATGAAGCACCTGATTTAGAGTTATAGGTGACTATTCTAAGGAGAGATATTATTTCACACCCAACACGGAATCTTCTGTTCAAGAAATCTATACTGGCATTCAGAATAAAGATGGACAAAGGACCCTATTTAAGAATATTTAGAGGCTGGAGAATTGGCCACAACATCTGTTTCTTTTGAGTAATAATAGTGTACTTATCTAACAGTATTACCATTTATGTATTAGCCACATCAAAGAAAATCTAATTATTTCCCACAAAATTAGGGTATCTAATAAAACTTTTATTAGTCAATGTATTTAATAAATAATAAGTGCCTAAATAGATCCTAGACTTTCTTAGTCTGTAGAAACTCTGAATTCTTCATATTCCACCTGAAATGTTCGTGTCAATAAATACAAAAAGTGTGGCACAGTGAAGTATTTTGCAGGGGGGAGTCAGAGAAATAGCTTCCTGTTACAGTTCTGTGACTTACTAGCTCTGAACTTGGGCAAGTCATTTGGCAGTGAAATATTAGAGAACAGAAAGTTTACATGGCTTCAAAATACTACCCCACAAAATGCTTCTTAATTATAAAGGGCGAAAGGTACCTGTAAAATGGAGACATCTGTCAGACACCACCTTAATCTAACAATTAAAATAACATCATCAGTAATGGGCAAATTGATATAATGTGACCCCATCTGTGCCCGTAACAGGTATCATTAATGATTCTAAGCATGATTTCTCAAGAAGTCAGGGCATAGCCTCAGAATCTTTCTCAAGACTAATGGCATCAACCTAGAGAAGGGTTTGAGAACCCAACATGGTGCTGATGCCATCCCACTTTGGCCTGCAAGTAATGGACATAGCATTAAGTAATAGGAACCTGTAGAACATCTCCTAGGTAGCTCCATGGTCCTTGGTGGAGGAAGGATTAAAGATCCTGGACCCTTGTGGATGGGACAGTCAAGATGGCTTTAGAGGAGAAAATTAATTGTGTTTGTTTCAGCCAAAAGAAAAAAAGTCCATTACCACTTGATCAGGGATGCCATGTGAGATACAACCTATTTACTATCACAGATTATTTGTAGTAACTGATGTCACTTTCAAAGTCACTTTGTTGATTAGGGTCACGCTCCCATACCCTACAAAAAATGCTATGGGAAAAGTGGGCTCTACCCAGTTCACTGAAGCTTCAAAATTGTCCTCCAAAATGTAAGATTATTCATTTGAACACCCCCAGTGGTGACAAGTAGACACCCTTTAATTTGTGCTTGGATGACACTTTTCCCATCTAAGATGGCTTCTGCTTGCTTCTTTTTATTTCTCCATCTCAGCTCCTTATCTGTTTCCTTTATACAACTTTTCCCAAGTGGTGAGTATTTTTTAAAATTCATTTGTTAGCATGATGTTGTGGGGATAGTTTCCGTCTGTCTTTCCAATGACAACATCAGCCCCAACAGCGCAGGGACCATTACTGTCTCGTGCATTGCTAAATTCTGAGCTTCTAATGCACAGCCTGCTACACCGGGGCACTCCATGGATATTTATTAAATAAATGAATAAATGGATGAATGTATAAATGAATAGATTTGTTTTTTTAATATCCCAAGTTATTTGGGGTTAAGTAATCAACCTTCTGTGTCATGGCTAAAATTTGAGGTGAAAGTCTAAATGTTTCACAAAAGCCAACCTTGATTCTAAAGGCAACTGCAAAATAAAAAGTTCCAAAATGCTTTGGGCAATGGTGTCTTTACTAGGTTAACTATGTCTCCCAATATGACTCCTTGATGGATAATACTAATTTGAATGCGTAAGCTGTATCACTTTTTCAGTTGTGTCATTGTTTAAAGCAAGTTGCCTTTGAGTCCTACATAACCTGAATATCTTACATAACACAACGAGAGGAATGTTCTCACTATGACCTTCACTGTAGAAAACTCTGGTTGTCGGCTGAAGCCCATGGACAAAGTGTTCTTTCAGTGCTGAGCAGGACCACAGCCGAACAGCAGATCAGATTAACCTGCGCCACCACAGCTGTGATGACAGCCTTAGAAACACAGGAGTCCTCACTGAAAAAACAAAGATCAATATTTAGTTTCTTATATCCCTTCTGGGTGTTCCATCACTTTTATGACCTTATGGTCTACTACTTTCTTCACCTCCAGTTTGCTCTTCTGGGAAAATAGCAAGGTCAGACTAGTAATAATAGTAATACAAATCTAGAAGATCTTTCAACAAAATATAGAGTTTGAATCACAATACTTGTGCTTTGTTAACATCAAGGTTTGGGGTTGTTTAAATAAATCCTTTGCTGCTGTATTTTCAAACACTTCAAAATATTTTTGGTAGAAACCAGATGGCCTTTACTCTCTATTAATTACCTTTCAGGTGAAAGAAAGAAAACTTATTCCCTAATTATCTTATATCTATTATATTCACTAAAACCTGCAATACTAAACAAGGCACAGTTTAACCTTTGGCCTCAACCAGGATATTCCCAGATACAGACTTCACACACTGCTGCCAAAGTCTCACCTCACACAAAACAGCAACTCCCTAACTTTCACACAGATCATTTCATTTTTTAATAAAACGAAAGAAGAAATTAAGACTAGTTTTAGAACAGTAAAATTTAAACTGCTCACCAAAATACTTTTGGTTTGGAGCTGATGGTGTAGTCTGGAACTGCCGGTAGCCGGGGTAACATGAGGTAATGCCACTTGCAGGGAAGAGCTAAGCCATGTTCTGGTCTCACCAATGCGCCTTTACAGAATTCATTCACTGGTTCTAAAACTCATTTTCCAGTGTGGGGGAGGGGAGTTTCCCCCCACACCAACAAACAATCGTTAGACACTCTGTTGATGTTGGAGAGTTCAACTCAATTCTGACACTCTACTCGGAGATAGGATCAGATTCCACAGGTTAAGGCTTTAATCCTACAAGACTGCCTCCAGTTTAGATGCCAGTCACAAGCCCAGGTTGTGACCAGCTGGCTACAAATCAGATGTTCCCACAGCCCCCTCCTTGCATTCAATTAATTTGACAGAATAGCTCACAGAACTCAGAGAAATGTTTTACTTACTAGATCACTGGTTTGTCATAAAAGTATGTAATTCAGGGATAGCCAGATGGAAGAGGTACATAAGGCAAGGTATTTGGGAAGATGTGGAGCTTCTATGCCCTCTCTAGACACATCTCTCTCCCAACTTGTAAGGTCTCCAAATCCTGTACTTTTAGACTTTTATAGAGAGTTCATAACATTGGTAAAATTGATTAAGTTATTGGCCATTAGCAGTTGATTCAACCTTGAGGTGCCCTTCTCCCCTCCCCTGAGGTGGGTGTGTGGAGGTGGGTGGCACTGAAGGTTTCATCCCTCAGATCACATGGTGGACTCCACTGACAGCTAACCCCATCCTTAGGTAGGGTACAAAACGTCACCTCATTAACATAACAAAGAACACCTTCCTTGCTCTCCTCACTTAGTATATTCCAAGGTTTCTAGGAGCTGTGAGCCAGGAACTATGGACAAATGCCAACTATATACGAGAAATATATTTTAGTCATCGGAATGTGTCGCGTATATCCATTAACATGAGCAAGAATCTACCAAGTTAAAAAATAGCAAAAGATTATTGCCAGGGTAAAAATGGAAATTATCTGCCAAATACAATATGTTGAATGAATGTTCAGTATTGCCTGAGTGAGACCACAGCCAGAGGATGATGTGACAGAGCCAATCAGATTTTTAAAACAGCTTGGTAGCACATAGCACTGAGTACATGACTTGTTCTTCCACATTCCTGTGGTGGATTCAGTGGAGAGCATAGAGAATGGCAGAGCTGATGGTTGCTACCTAATGCCTTCTGCAACTCAGTCAAACCTCACTGAGGATCTTTTTATTCTCTGGTTTATGAATAATCATTTTTATAACTTCACGATTTTTCCATAAACTTAGTGTTTATGGAAATAAATTCTTTGTCAGAATAAAGACATATATTCTCCCCCCCTCCCCCCTGCAAACTGACAGCCTTTTATTTTAACCTACTGGAGCATATTTTCTTTTTTTTTTCTTATGACCAAATTCGTTTTGATGTTTTTCAATTAATCACTTCTTCTCAGAAGTCTAACCATCCTGTTAAGCAAGAGAGAGAGATAAGTGTACCTTGCCCAGGATGCCTGCAAATTAGCTGGTCGAGGCAGCTGTATCACTTTGGCTTGATCACATGCTTTTCTTTCCTTCCTTTGCCAGCCCCAGCCCCACACACCACCAGCACGCCTGTCTCCAAAGGTCCTGGAGCTCCAAAACGACCTTATCTATTTCTTCTATAGCCTCACGCAAAGGGACCACTCACGGGAGAGGACCAACCTCATGCAAAAATGACAAGTTGAAATGTTCCTTTTTTTCTACCCTGCCTGCACCCTCTAGTATTCCTCTCCTTTGATATGTTATCAAGGCAGCAGGGAGGCGGAGCAGGTGTTTCTTGGGTTGCAAGAACATAGGAATTTTTGTGGGATCATCCGTTTCTTTGGGCTTCAACCTACTTCTTCAGAGTCTGCCAAGTACTTTTGATTAGTAGGAAGAGTCCACTCATTTGGGCCAAAGGTGGTCCACTGGCTCTATGATTTGTTATCCAGTTTGTACTTGAAAATGAATTTATTGGTTTGCAGTTTCACCTCATCATGAATTGTTAATTACTATTTGATAAGACTTTTAATTCCATTAGAGTATTTTGTTTAGCCATAATTTTAAAAAATGTTTTATATTATCTTCTTCACAGTTCCCTACTCTCCAGTTTTCCACACATTTAATTCTTCTAAATTCAGGGTATATATTAGTATGTAATGCTATACTAGATAAGTATCAAAATGTCAGTGCACCAATATATTGGTCAGCCTTTGCTAGGTCAAACAAGTTCCATATCAACAGCAAAGGCTTATTTGTGGCTCATGGTAAATGTGGGCTATGTGTTAGCTGCAGCTCTGCTCCATTTGTCGTCTTCATCTGGGATCCGGGCTAGATGGCTCTAGGTGAAGAAGCAGCTTCTCTCTGAAGCTTGCTGTTCATAGGATAAGAAAAAAAGGATAATGGTGGAGTTATGCCACAGCCCTTGATTTTTCTGCTCAAATGTGATCTAGGTCATGTCTGTGTCACTCTGTTCATATTCCACTAGCCAATGCAAGTCACATGACCAAGCCCAATACCAATGGGCAGGAAGTGTGCTCTTCCTCCAGGGAAACTGACCACCAAAGACCCCTGTAGCTATCCAGGCAGCAGACGACTGGATGCAAGAATACAATCTACCAAACAATAGAATTTTGTTTCTCATTAATGTAACAATTTGATACAAATGTTCCTGGTTTGTAGGCAGTTTTCCTTCTTGTGATCATTCAGATTTGGGTTATTTTCATCTTGTGGTTCTACCACCTGCACCTAGCCAGCAGATGGGCAAGAGAGAACAGAAAAGCCCCACTCACTTCTTAAAATTCTAGGCCTAGAAAAGACATATATCTGTCATATTTTATTGATGAGCACCTAGATGCAAGAAGCCAGAGATAGGGCATGGTGAAAAATACAGCCTATGCCTAGACAGCCACCTCCCAGCATCAGCTCTGCGATGGAAGCAAAAGGATAAAATTTTGGTGATCTCTTAATCACTTCTGCCACACAAAATTTCAGGCTTCATGTTTTAGATATGCTTAGGTTTTATTTCCAGACCCACTTCTACTGATATTGGAAGGGCCAAAAAATATTCATGGTTTGGTTTTATTTTTGTTGTCGCTCTATCAATACAGAACCTACTTACTCAAATAACGAGGCATCAGCTACTTAGAAAATTGCTGTGTCCCTACCCCACCTATCAAGTACCTAATTTTATTTCTTAACAGTTCAGAAGGAAAACATTAGTAATGATTTTCATGGTTTCCCTTTAATTTTCTATTTCCAGTTTGAGGTTATACAACCACTAACACAGTTGTTTTTGTCTCCAAACCACTGAATTTACACATGTAATCACTTATTTGCTTAACTACCCAAGTGAAAAGAACAATGGGTCATTTACAAGCCTAGATTTACAAGTACAAAGAGGGACTTCACCAAAATTAGAGATGTAAATCTATAGACTAAAACTGGAGATTGGCCTCAGTGATCACAAATAACTAATTAGAAGCAGTCAACTGATAACCTCTTTATTACCATACCTCCCAACTAACTGCCACCCACTCCCTGTCATGTGCCCTCTACTTTGGCCTTCTCCACACCTTCTGATGGTGGCCCAGATGCACATATAGGTCAAGAACTCATTTGCAGCCATAGCCCAGGACTCCAAGAGAGCTTTGTTTTTACCTCTTTAATAACATAGTCACATTCTGTCTTGCACCTTAGTAGTTTGTATACAGCCCTTCTCTCTGTGTCTAGATAATAAGTGCCTTGAAAGCAAGATCTCTGCATGTTTATCTTTGTATTTTCCACAACACTTTCCTGGCACATAATCAATGCTTAATACATATTTGTTGATGTGAAATGTGATCAAGTCTCAGATGAATATGGAGCCAAACCTACAACTAAGGCCACATATAGATGGTGCTTTTGCTAATTGAAACTGCTGGGTGCTACCTTGCATTTGCTGGGCAGGGTATCTTTAAGCTGCAAATTCCCTTCTCACGTACCCTCCACTTCATCTTCTTTTCAGTAATGTTGCTGATGTCATCAAATTTTCTTTTTACATCTTAGATTGCTAAAAGAGGAACTCAAAAATGAAAGGGAAATCTTTGTCCAGACCTCACCAATAACTTCCTAATTTCCTTTCTTGTTTTCCATTGTGGTCATGTGGGAACTGTAGGAAAATGTTTTCAAGTCCTCACTGAAACTTCTGAGAATGTAGAGACTCTGGGCCTCTTCTGTGGCCTCTTCTTAACCTCACATTCAGAAGCAAAAAAGGTCATTCTGTTTCCTTTAGTTTTTCAGAAAATGTAAACCCAGACAGACCTTTCAGATTTATCTACAGCGAAATTTTACACATCCCTGTAGTAGCTGTGAAGAAGCCAGAATTCTACCATGCAACAAAGGAAAAGGAAGGAACCATAGGGAGTAGGAATGATGAGTGGAAAGAACCATAAAGGCAGGAATCAGAGGACCTTGGGTTTGATCTCGGGCTCTTTGCATTTTCATCTGGCTGACCATGGACAAGCCAAGATTTTCCTTACCTCTGGATCTCACTTCTTGGTATAGAATGTGCAGGCTCAACTAAGGTACCTCTAATGTCCTTCTCAGGTCCGGAAGTAGGAGTCACTACTTTGGCAACTGATGGCCATTATAATGGAGCCACCATCTCCAGTCTGCCACAGGTGTAGCTTTCAATTCAAGCATCTGCCATCTGCCTTTTTGGGTGTTGGCTGCCAACCCATCATCACCTGGGTTAGATATAATATATTATCTAGTGACTTAATCAATATATAATCCATTTTCCACTTAGAAGAGGCACATATAAAAATATATATTTATCCCCCTCCTTCCCTAAAAACAGATTTCCATTTTTTAAAAATGTGACTAGTAGGACAGTACATTTCCCAGCACCAACTACCACCTGGTAATATCTCTCCAGGTGTTTACTTTGGATGGGAGGAGAACAAGTGCTAAATGACCTCTCTTTTGTGTAGAGCTCAGTAAAGGAAATAATGTCCCCATGAAAAGGAAAAGCTTTACTTTTCAAGCTCTAGTCACAATAGAGGGCTCTGTTTTTTGGCAAGATGTTCTAATGGGCTTCTCACAGTAGGAGTTGGGGCATTTTCTGGCAATAGCAGAAAGGAACTGAGAGTATTCTGTGTAAAAAGTGTAAAATTCTATCTCCCTCATAGGTGCAGAGACTTGAGGATGTGTTTTTATTTAGAAGAAAATAAAAAGGGTTTCTTGCTTTGACTTTTCATTGAGACTACTCAGTAAGTAAGAAATGTTGTTTTTGCCTGTGTGTGTATGCCTGCACACGTGCATTTGCAGAATATGTGTGACGTGGGAAGGGAGGAAGTGAAAGAGAAATGTTCTCTTTCACTGGCTCCCAGAGCCTACAGGGATGATAAGAAACTTCTGTACATCCCAGCAGTGAAGAAATCTTGGAAGAGACCTTTTCTGGAGGGCTGTAGCCTGCTATATTGACTACCCAAAAGTCCCCATGTGGCTAATTTGTAATTTAATAACACAGACCCTGGGAACTGAGTAACACAGACCTTGGGAAATGCTGCTGGGGTATCATCAGACTACCTAGTCAGACAAAAACATCTGGTACTGAGTTTTAATAGAATTTTCCACTTTGGCAGAGAGTTTCATTCCTGAGGCCAGTTGGTAGGGAACTAAGAAGGAAAACAGATTGTTTATGGATCTCTTAAGTGGCTTTATTGTTCCTCTTTCCTTTTCCCACTTTCTAGAACTGAAAGGGCAAAATGGGAAGGGTTTTTTTCCTAAAAAGAGGAGTGGCAAGGAAGAGCAGGGCATAAGCACTAGGAAAATTCAGAGAGAAGAGACAAAACGAGTCTTTAAAACACTAGAGCAAGGTTAAGAACTAAAAAAATGTGCCTACAAAGAGAACTTATGGACAGTTTAAATTGTTTTAATGATTTTATCTTACTCTACTAGAACACTCATTTTTAATGGGGATGATATCCCCCAGTGGGCAAAATTGGTTTTTAGTAGATGAAAAAAATCTTAGGTATATCAGTGATTTATGACTCTCCAAAAGGCTATGGAAACTAGACAGGTATGCAGTATGTCTGTGGTTTTTACCTTTCATGGGCCAGGATGAGGGTGGGATGGAACACAAGTATGAAAAAATGTCTAAAAGGTCTCATTAGGGGGGTGATAATGAAAAAAAAAAGAATAATGATATTTCCTGTAGTTTCATATTATTCACTTCTGTTTGTAACTCCCTCTAGTTATGTCTATTGTTTTTATTTTAAACACACACAAGTCTTATAAGAGGTGTGGGGAAATTAGGCCTCCTTCACATATCTCCCAGGCAGGGCCACCCAGAGGGAGCAGCTAGAGGCTAGGTTTCCCACTGATGGCATGCAATGATAAAAGAATGGCCCAAGACAGAGACAAAGCCTGGGTATAGAATTTGGGGGAAGGAGGCTTGTTATGGGGACAGTATAGGAGCTGACAGTAGTCCAATTCCCTCAGTGGCTCTCAGGACTAGCAGGATCAGTATCACTGGGAACTTGTTAGGAATGCAAATTCTCAGGTCCCATACCATACCTACTGAATCAGAAGCTTTGGGGGTGGGGCCCAGCCACCTGTTTTAACAAGCCCTCCAGGTGACTCTGAAGCTGGTCAAGTTGAGCTACCTGGCTAGAGGCAGGTGACCCAAGGGAGTGGGGAGCTGCCCTTTGGGCAATTAAAGAAAGTAGAAAATGAGGGTTCAGGACATGAAAAATTTCCACTCTCTAATTTTTAGTCATTTTTTAAATTTTTCTTTAGACCTTAGTAATATAAACATTGCTTATTTTCACAGGGGAGGGAAACAATTCTGCAGTCAACTTTGCTGAGTACAAAGTGAAGGGAAGACTGACTAAGCTGGCTAATTAGGGCCAAGTAAGTAATCAAGGCTGTCAAGTCAAGAACAGTAATTTTGACTTCTCTTGCTGGTTCTGCTATCATCACTGATCACCAAAACCAAATATTCAGCTATCATGTCTTTATTTCTTGCTGTGTAGATATTGACACAATGTTAATAAAGTATTCCTAATCTGTATCAGGAAGATTAAGTTATTTTCTCAAGTCTGTACAGGAAAACTAAGTTATCTATTCAGGATCACATCATCACCAATGGGCAAGATCCAAACTACAAGGTTCTGATTCTAAATATGCAACATACCAAGTTCAACCTTTTTTCTCTTTTAATTCTTTCCTTTCTTATAAACTATGGCAATTTAATTTATAACTTTATATTTTTCTATTTATGAAGCATTCACAAGATTTGTCCTGAAAACATTTTTTTAATGAAGTAAGAGTAAAATGAAGGTTGAACACAAATAATTTGGTAACAACCACTTCAGTTTAGCCCATCCTGCTTCCAGTTACAAAATCCTAGGTTAAAACCCAGGTTCTTATCATGCTTTTCTCAAAGTTAATTTCTATCAGAGACCTATTAATCATAGACTAATTATAGAAGGACCATGATAGAATAATGACTTTCCAGTAACTCCAATATTGGTACCTTAGGTTACTCTATGAAGGTAGATATCTGTAAATATACACCAAAAATTGCCTTCCTGACCAAAACTAGCCAGATCTCTAAAAAACTTTGCAATGATTTAGGAGTTGGATACAATAATTATGCTTCCATGTTTTTCCTGGTTTACATCTAGAATGACCTTCTATCAAGCGTTTTAAGTCCTCTAGTACAGAGATGGTAAAGATTGACCTAAAAGGTTGTTGTTTCCCCTTTCCCCAGGATTTAAATAATTTAAAAAACTTCTATTTTACATTGTTGTCCTCCTTCTCCTACTGGGCCAGCTAACGTATCACACTTATACACTTATAATAACTTTCCCTCTGTGTGTTCTCAGAAAAACATGTTGTGACCTAGATCACACGCTGAATTTCAGGTTTTACAAGTTCTTGACCATGTAGTCATTTGGAAGCTCACGGCATCTTCTCATGAACTTTTAAATAAAATCCCTTTGTAGGTTTGTACAGAGGTCTGCCTCCAGCCAGCTCTCTCTCTCAAAGCCCAAAGGCAGGCTGATCCAAGACTTAATGAGAATGTATCTTGGCAGAAGAAAGAAACTGCTCTTGAAATGTGTACTGTCTCTTCAGGGTTTGCAACAGAATGTTTTGCAAAGTTTTTTTTTGTAAAGGTCTTAAGATTGTTATTTTTATTTAATTATGCTTCAAGTACAGTTTTCTGTCTATTTCTCTCATCCCAGCCCACCCCACCCCTTGCTCCCCACCTCTCTCCCATTTCCATCCCCCTCAGTTATTGTCCATGTGTCCTTTATACTTGTTCCTCCAAATCCCTCCCCTTTTTCCCCTTAAATTCCCTCCCCTCTCCTCTCTGGTCACTGTTCCCCTGTTCTCTATTTCAGTGTCTTTGTTTTTATTTTGCTTGCTTGTTTGCTTTGTTGTTTAGCTTCCTGTTAAAGGTGACATTGTATGGTATTTGTCTTTCAACACCTGGCTTATTTCACTTAGCGTAATGCTTTCCAGTTCCATCCATGCCGTTGCAAAGGGTAGTAGCTCCTTCTTTCTCTCTGCTGCATAGAAATCCACTGTGTATATGTACCATAATTTTTTGATCCATTCATTTACTGATGGGCACCTAGGCTGCTTCCAACTCTTGGCTATTGTAAATTGTGCTGCGATGAACATTGGGGTGCATAGGTTCTTTGAGATTGGTGTTTTAGGGTTCTTAGGATATAATCCTAGCAGTAGAATTGCTGGGTCAAAAGGCAGGTCGATTTTTATTTTTCTGAGAAAATTCCATACTGTTTTCCATAATGGTTGTATCAGTCTGCAATCCCACCAACAGTGAACTAGGGTACCCTTTTCCCCACAACCTCTCCAACATTTGTTGTTTGTTGCTTTGTTTATAATAGCCATCCTGACTGGTGTAAAGTGGTATCTCATTGTGATTTTAATTTGCATCTCTCTGATGGCTAGCGATATTGAGCATCTTTTCATGTGTCTCTGGATCTTCTGTATGTCCTCCTTAGAGAAGTGTCTGTTCAAGTCCTTTTCCCATTTTTTAATTGGGTTAGTTGTCTACTTAGAGTGGAGTCGTGTAAGTTCTTTGTATATTTTGGAGATTAAACCTTTGTCTGAGGTATCATTGGCAAATATGTTTTCCCATACAGTTGGTTGTCTTTTTAATTTAATACTGTTTTCTTTAGCCGCGCAGAAGCTTTTTATTTTGATGAGATCCCATTTGTTTACTCTTTCCTTTATATTCCTTGCTCTAGGGGACATATCAATAAAAATGTTTCTGCATGAAATATCTGAGATTTTCCTGCCAATGTTCTCCTCTAGGACTTTAAGTGTTTCATGGATTATATTTAAGTCTTTTATCCATCTTGAATTTATTTTTGTGTATGGTATAAGTCGGTGCTCAAGTTTCATCTTTTTGTATGTAGCTGTCCAGTTCTCCCAACACCATTTGTTGAAAAGGCTATCTTTACTCCATTTTGTTACTGCCCCCTTTGTCAAATATTGATTGACTGTAGAGAGTTGGGTTGATTTCTGGGCTCTCTGTTCTGTTCCATTGGTCTATGTGCCTGTTTTTATGCCAGTACCAGACTGTTTTGATTACAGTGGTCTTGTAATACAGTTTGATATCAGGTATTGTGATCCCTCCTACTTTGTTCTTCTTTCTCAAAATTGCAGCTGCTATTCAGGGTCATTTATGGTTCCATATAAATTTTTGAAGTGTTTGTTCTATGTCTGTGAAATATCGCAAAGTTCTTTAATTGCCTTTTTTTGAACAGGTGAGAGTGAGCCACTGAAATGTCTTACATTATCATTGAGTACAGATGTAAGGAAAGACTTCCTCTCTTTCTTTTTTGTTATTTATAACCCTGAACTCACCAAGTAATTCACACTTATTTCTTAAGGATCTTCAACCTTTCCCAGCACAAACATACATGATTTTATTCAAACTATGAAGTGATATCCATGGAACCTCTATGATTCAAAACAGCTCTGTCTTGGTACACACCATAGGTAAACTAATTAAAAAAAGAACATCATAAAAGCAAGCCTGGGCTACAAATAAGAGCTAATGTTTATTGAGTGCTTTTGACCAGGTGAAGACCTAAATATTTTCCATGTATAGCAGTACCCCCCTTATCTGCAGGGATGCATTTCGAGACCTCCAGTGGGTGCTTAAACCCACACAGGTAGCGCTGAACCCTTCATATGCTATGTTTTTTTCTATACTTACATACCTTTTCACTTAAAGGAAGCACTTTACATTTTCTTTTTGGTATATTCAAATTGCCAGGATTACTACTCTTATACTTTGGGATCATTATTAAGTAAAATAGGGTTATTTGAACACAAACACTGTGAAACTGTGATAGTTGATCTGATAACCCAGGGGGCATTAAATGACTAACTGATATCTAACAGATACACTGGACAAAGGGATGATTGAGGTCCCAGGGAGGACCAAGCAGAATGGTGCACAATTTAAAAATATAAATGATTTCTGGAATTTGCCAGTTAATATTTTCTGGCTATGGTTGACTACAGATAACTGAAACCACAAAAAGCAAAGGAACCTCCACATGGTACAGTTGGTTGGAGCATTGTTCTGTGCACCAAAATGTTGCTGGTTTGATTCCCTGTGAGGGCACATGAGTAGGTTGTGGGTTCAATCCCAGTTAGGATACTGTATTCATTTTGACTTCACAACCTGATGACATTGGTGCTCTCATTATCCCCATTTTACAAAGGAGGAAAGTGAGACCCAGAAAGTTTAAGTAAGTTGCCTAAGTTTACACGGCTGGTGAGTGGCCAGGCCAGTTAACAAGACCTCAAATATGGCTTGCAAAGATGTCTTCTCCATCACTGCTTTAATCCACTGCCTCCCACTTGCCCCCCTTCCCACCCCTACCCTATGCCTTTTATACTGTGGGATAGCCTGGAACTATGGTCACCTTCAATCTCCTTTGTTATCCCAAACCCAGTCTTCCTGACAGCCACATCACTGCCCCTGGCCGAACGTCTGATAGGCATTGATCCTGCCTCTTCCCTTTGGAGACTAATTTCATACACTTTACTTAGTGATGCATACAACAGCATTATCTCCTGCAGCAAGCAGCCTGTAGGGTGTAAGTGTGTTCTCTGCCTATGGCTAAACTTGGAGAGATAGAAACTTGGAGAAACTGAGGCCCTCTCAGTGCAGGAGCAACTTAATTTCTCAAATGCTTATATTAAGCATGAGACAAGGATAAGGTGAATACATTTGGATTTGTGTTTCAATCTGGTGACTCATTTGTCATACTGCCCCCTGCCCTGAAACCTTTCTTCCCCTGTGGATGACCTTCCCGTGGGGACTTGGCCAGCCCACACCTATGCCAAAACATACTGGCAGAGCACGACCAAGGCACCAAGAGCCATTTCTAATAAAGACAGGGGGCTACTACTCTTTCCTTTGTCCCCTTATCTGAGTGGATCAAAAGTCCAGGTGCCCCACCAGGTACAGAGTATCTGATCTGAATCCTACCCTTAAGGACCCTGCAGTATTAATTATCATTTGCTTCCAAAGCCTTGAGGATAAAAAAGAAAAGATCCCACCCACAAAGAGCAAACATATGGTCTTCTGTTCCCCACCCCACCAAATACTTGTGTCAAAAGCAACTGGAGGTAGCAATTGTTCTACTCAACATTTGTTCAGTTAAGACCATTTTAGGCTCTGCTTTATCTTTGCCAGCATCCAAATCCATGGCTAGTTTTAGGAGGCAACAATACTAGAGCAGATTTATCTTTGTCACATATAACTTGGACCATATCGAAGTTATTATCCAAAACTTATTTGAGGAATATTTGCTATAACATCCAGAAATTTGGGCGCTTCCTTAGGGAAAGCTTTCAGCTTTGAGAAAAAGCACAAAGCCAGGCTGATGTTATGTCTGGAGTGTGGAATAGTTTCCCCTCATTCCACAGTCAGCACAGATTTATGGCACCTGCCAGGTGCCAGGCTTTGAGCATGCCAAGGTGAGTGGCACAGACAAAGGTTCCTGCCCTGGTGAGATTTCACAATGGCTTATTCCAGGGGATTCTTGCGCACTAATTATTTACTTTCCAAATTCAGTGGGAATTATGTTAATTTAAGAAATATTCATGACAGCAGGTTCGGGGGCAAACTTTCCAAACATGCTGTAACAAAATTGGCAATTTTAACTAAATCACACCCTGTTCTTCAGACACTTGACTCAGGTTTTTCTTTACTACAATAAATCTGTGTCTGGAACAAGGAAGCTCATAAGGACCAGCCACTTCAGCTCAGTCTTAAAGACAGGTTTTCAGGCGGGTCTACATTTTCTAGAAGAACAAATTCTTTAAATATTTTTGTTCAAAGAGGACAGTACTGAAAACCTCCAATAACTAGAATATTTTAATAGAAGCCTTTCTAGGCTTTTGCACTGGTATAACCAATGGAATGAGTAGATTTAGGAAATGCCAGACTTCTAATAAGGAGAAAAAGAAGAAACTATATACCCTCTTAGAGGTATGCTGGAATGTTCTCCTTAGTCTTAATTAAGCACTCAGATTCTGAGTCACTTACTGTTTTGGGTATTTTATACCTCGTCCTTCATGTTATCCAATGAATATCTATCCATATTCATCATACATCGTGCACTGTTCTAAACACTTTACTAATATTAACTTTTTGCTTGAGATTGTCCAATGTTTGTATATTTTATACACTTTTGATGTTACTATTTCTATTGGTGCCTTATGAAAGTTACGTCTTTAGGTATAGTTTTCTACTAAGTCACTAAAATTAGTGTTACAAAATTTCTCAATATATTCTACATCCCTTCAGTAAATATATTAACTTCTATCAGATCACTGTTCTTTCAGTTTATAGGACAACGCTCCAACCAACTGAGCTGCACTGGCCAGGGCTACTATTCTTATGTGTTTAAAATAAAAGTTAATACGAGCCTCAAATGTTCATCCTTTCATTATTAACTCTCCCACACTCAAATTCCCCGTTATACAAAGCTGTGCATTTCTTAGGTTCTGTTATATATGATGACAACAGCAATAAGTGTTTGAAAAAAAAAGACATTTTCCCTTAAAGTTTTGTTTTAAAGCCCTTTTCTCTGCAAAGTTCCAAAGAAATTTTAACGAGAGAAAGTTTGACAGCACAAGAGATACAAAACTTCCTCTTTTGAATTGAAAAGACCAGGTTCAAATCTCCAAACCCCAGCTCCACCTCTTACTAGTTATGTGTCATATGATTTTGAGCATGTTACTTAATTTTCTAGACCTTGGCTTCCTCATCAACAAAATGAAAATATCAATACTGTCCTGGAAGTTACTATGAAGGTTAATTAGAAAAATAGTTGTGACCTGCTTAATCCAGTATCAACTGATAGTAAACTCTCAATGAGTGGTTGATAATATTATGACCAACATATAAGAATGCCAACCGTATGACAGGCAGTGGGGGAGGTTTTGCAAATGCTATTTGACTTAGTCCTTCTCCATCCTGGGAAACACGGAAGCATTCCTCCATTTTTATAGATTAGGGAGGTAAGAGGCAGAGACATTAAGT
Organism: Artibeus jamaicensis; assembly: GCF_021234435.1. Lineage (NCBI taxonomy): Eukaryota > Metazoa > Chordata > Mammalia > Chiroptera > Phyllostomidae > Artibeus > Artibeus jamaicensis. The sequence goes on along the minus strand of NW_026521739.1, from coordinate 335,145 downwards.
ACCTTGCTCAAGGCAGGGCTGGCATTTGCAGCCAGGTCTGCCTGGCTTCAAAGTTCATCTTCTCCCCTATGGAAGAAAATTGTTCTTTCTTTTGCCATTTCATGCAAATGGATCAACATTTTCAAGTTCATACTAATAATGTAGAGAGCTACATGAAACCACTTCTTTTATCTACATTGTCATAAGAAGCAAATCCATCTCCCACCATATTTAGCTCCTTTATCATTTAAGATAAACATATCTTGCCTAAAGGTTGTATTGACATTTGGAAGAAACTCGGGGTCTGTACTTAAGATCTATAACCAAAAGCCAGGTCAAATAACAGTAAAGAAATGTCTGTTTTTGTTTCCCATGGCTGGGTGCGGATCTATCTTGATCTGAATTCAGATTTGGGGCATTGCAAATCATCTTTGTACACTTCTTCTTTTATTCAACAAATATTAATGAATATTGGATGAATCTGTCTTAAGTTCTGCATTCAAGGAACCAAGGGCTCAATAGGAAAGATAGGATATACAAAAAGACCTAAAACTTCAGACAAAAAGTGATAGGTACTAGAAGAAAGAAATGAAATTCTAGATAGTTTCAAGGAGCCACAATATCTTCCTGCAGGAAGAGGAGGTTCAAAGTCGGCAACTGCTCCATCCAGGTGCAAAGTGTTCATGAATTTGCTTCAAAATGATACAGAAAATGGCCAGAGAATCTGGGTGTAGATGAACTAAGACTGACCATCAGTCGATCAGATGGAAGCTGAGTGCTGGGAGTGCAGAGCATCATTACATTAGTGTGTCTGATTTTAGATGTTTGAAATTTTGCTTTATAGAAAGTTAAAGTATTGCACAAGATAATTTGCTTGTGTAGTAAACTACATGCAAATAGCTATAAAATGTGTAATATAATGATATGGGCCCGGAGGACTGACTGGATAGAGAGATATGAGTGACCACCAGTGAAATGAATTGAATTCTCCTCCCCCAAACATTACTCCTCCCTACCTCCCCATCCGCACACAGAAAGCCTACTCAACAAGAATTCTTCAGTGTGAAACCAGAGGTTAGAAAGACTGAGCACAAGGTAAGAACAACCCAGAAATCCCTTAATTGCACTGACTACCTCAGGCGACAGAGTGAGCCTGCACCCTGATGAAAATACAGCCGGTGTGGGTTTATAGAAAATTGAACTCCGCATAATCAACAAAGTTTGGAAGGATATGTGTCAATATTTGTAGGGAGACAAAAGCACCCAAAGCTGCATTGACCTAAGAGTTCTCAGTGGTTCTCTGTAGCACACACCCCGAGAATGTTCCACAGGTGTGTTATGTAGTGCTTTCTGTTAATTAAATAAAGCACAACATTATTTGGATGTAGGCAGCCTCTGGCCTAATTCAGATGCTCTCAGGCGTACCAGAGCAAGAGGAGGATGTGCAAGGATAGAGCCCAGCCATCTGGCAGCATTCCATAAAGCTGAACGGATTTGTGAGATACTGAGTGGGGGAGGGTGCTAGATAAACTTTTTACTCTCCCCCCCCCCTCCCGAGAATGATGGAGTGTGTACTGTCTGGATATTTTACCAAAATTAGGTATGTTTTGAAGAGGAATTGCCACCCTGACTCCAAACCCCAGATTAAAATTACAGCAGGTAAAATTAGTGTGTCAGATGCTACTCTAATTCTGTGCTGCTGTACTTTAGTGGCTTCTTGTTTAAGAGTACATAATTATTTCCAAATTATCATATATCTTCTCACAGATAAATTAGATTATCAGATAGAGCTTCCAGAGAGATTAGAATTCTACACGAAGCTAGATTCAGCTTACTATTTATGCTCCTTTTGGACAGTTTTGTTTCCTGAACCCTAAAATCAGTTATTCACAGATAACCACTGGGAATATTTAAATGGAAGAGATTGGTGAGGTTTCATGTGGCATGTCTGCAAGAGATACAGTGTGCCTGTATCAGAAATTTAGCTAGTGTTCAGTAGGGGTATAAATGTCCAAAAACATTAAAAAATCTTTCTTTAAGGAGATATAATTCCAAAGTTCTCTTACTTCTTAAATATACCCAGATTTGTATGTGTGTTTTTTCTATATTTTATTTCAATAAAAGACAATCTTTTAAGATCCTCTCTTCCTTTATACACTGTGAGACAAAATGACTCAGAAACACCCTGGATATACTATGATCAACTGCTCTGTTCTCAGTTTTGACAGCTTCAATGCTTCTAAGCCACCAGGCTCCGATCTTTTTCTTTCTAAAGAGAAACAGTCATTTAGTTACCATGTGTAGTCAATGTTATAATTATCTAAATTTGTTTCTACCATTCTTGATTGATCTCTGCATTGTCAACTGATAAAATCTATCCCTTTCATGGGATGAAACATCTCTCAGATTCCAGGTCAGAGATCACGCTCTTGGAGGACATAGAAGACTTTAAAAAGGTTGAAAAACCTGGATTTCCTCACAGAAATCAGCCACATGGATAACCTTACAACCTGCACATTCACCTGGGTGAATCTTTGATTGGCCGTCATCTATTCCATGAGACATCATAGTTCCATGAGGGTAGGGCCTGGGTCAGTTTTGCTCACCATTATATTCTCAATACCTGAAACAAAGAAGGTGCTTTAAAAAATGTGTTGCACTAATAAGCATAAAAAATACATAAATGTATTCATGAATAAATGAGTTAACTAAAGAAATTGCTCAAAGGGGCTTTATCAGTAACACTTTGGAACTGCACTGTCCAACAAAGTAGCCACTACCATATGCAGCTATTTAAGCTTAACTTTAAATTAATTAAATTTAATAAAATTAAAACTCCAGTTCCTCAGTTGAACTAGACACATTGTCAATGCTCCATACTCACACGTGGTTAGTGAATACCACATTTGACAGCACAGATTATAGAGACTTTCCATCATTGCAGAAAGTTGTATTGGGCAGCACAGCTCCAGTGATCCTAAAATTCCAGCCCAAGGACAGTACTATTTTCTCAGGCTTGATCAGCTCATTAGTATTTCTGCTGTTGTTAATATTAACTGTGACTGAATCCCTTTTCCTATAAAACTATTCTCCACTCATTGATTGAGTATATCTGAGTGCTTTACCTTTTTTTCTTCCAAAACATAGACATATTATTCGGCTGATTTAATTTGTAGTTCTATAGGTTTTCCTGAGTACCCAAAAGAATTCTTGAAATGGAAAAAATCTACTGGCTTTAAAGTGTGTTTATTACACAGGCCAGGCCTCTATGCACTATGCCAAGAATAAAAATGGAACAGATATAATGTGTTCTAGAAGTCACCATTTGCGTGTGAGGAAATTAGATTTGTATTGGTTTATTTAATTATGTTAACTGCATGATTGCACATATTCTAAAATTGTAATCATGTGTTAAACTAGTATAGTCTTCTAAATGAATATTCAATATGTTTACAGAGATCCTTTTATCTTAACAATTATTTTTAAAAACATAAGACTCTAGTTACAGCCATCTAAAGATATTTTATACACTATAAGCATATATTTTGTTTTTGAGAGCAGAGACTAGAAAGAGAACAAAACTATAACATTTATGCTTAATCAAAAGTAATCATTTGATTTAAATGCCCACACCAAAAGAATCATCTTTAGTGACACGTGTTAGAGAAAGGTAAGAGAATGATGAAGATAATATCATGCTCAACTTAGGTATAGTAAATCCTCATTTAACATCACTAATAATTTCTGCAACTTTAAGCAAGACAACATATAAGAAAAACAGTTTTACCATAGGCTTATTGATAGAAACAAAAGTTAAGTTTCTGTGTCATCTCATCAATGTTACAGGGAAATGACATAATTTGAGGACCTGCTGTACAAAAATCAGGAAACCTAGCACACCAGGAGAAATTTGCAAATGCAAATTCCTAGGGAGTTTTGTCTCTTGTAATAAAAAGCAAGGTTCTATGTCTTCTTTTAACTAGCTAGACTCTATACATAATCCCATTTTCTCCATATTTCTATAAAAACAAGGAAGATTCTATCCATTGAATAATATGGTTACCTTAACCGCACATGTTTTAAATCACATAGCACAAACTTTTGTCCATCTGTATCATAAAATACCAAAACCAGCTTTTGAGTCAAGTACATTTACCACACCCTCATTTTCATGTCCCACGATTCAGTGACAGTTAATAAAAGCAATGAACACTGGCACTATTTTTGACACATAACCGCATCAATGCCAAACATGCTTGTCAACATAGCCAAAACATTATTATTCATCATATTCTAGTACCATCAAGAGTTGATACCACAGGTGTTCCAAACTACAGGAAATCAAGTATTTCCCTAATAGCACACTTTAAAACATCAAGCCCTACACTGAAAAGTACAATTAACCCATTTTCAAGGGCATTTGCTGGGATTACACATGTGCCTACTTAGGAACAAACTTTGTCTTTCTGCTTCACTCTTTCACTACTTATTCTTTATGTCTAAGTACTGAATGTCGCATTAATAAAATGCATGTCACATTTGGCAAAGGTCCAGTTGTATGGTGCCACCAATTGGCTTTTGAGCAACTCAGATCTTGCCTCTTAGAAGGGGTGGTCAGAATGTTACACAAGAAGTTTGTCCATAAGGAACCTGAAGGAATGGTTTAGGAATTGAGGGGCCAGATGAGTAGAAAATAGAATTGGGAAGGGTTTCCCCTTCTTCTTTGCTGATTTCATGTGGCAATCCAAGACAAGCCAAACCCTTTGAAATCTGTCTCCAAAAGTCCATAACTTTGCAGGAGTTAGAAGCTCAAATGGCTCCTAGGTTGAGGCATGTAGAGTGAAGTAAGGCTATGTGACAGATAAATGAGGAGAGCGGGAACTGTGTGATGAGCCCCGTATGAAAACATTTAAGCTTTACGGAAAACTAGTTGAAAAATAGCAAAAGCCTATTGAGTACAATTTGTGGAGGTGCAAATTTGAAGTTTCTACTTTAAGAGACAGCTTGAGGTGGGGCAGGGGAGAGAGAATTACTGACAAATAATTTAAGGAATTTTGTGTTCCAGTAAAAGTCACAAGGTCATGCTTTAAGAGGTGCCAGGGAGTCCACTTGGAGCAAGTTTTAGGTTGTAAAACTGTATCTAATTATAAACTAACTTAAACCTGTCTTCAACTTTTCTCCATCTCCCTCTGCCAGAACCTCAGCTTTCCATTGGCTTGATTAAAGCTGCTTGCCCAACGTGGCCACATACCAAATTCTTGCTGACCACCGGTGTTATGATCCAAACCAAGGAGGGCAGATTTGCGATTTGTCCCAGTTTTTTGTAAAACAATAAAAACAGAAAAGGAATTCTGAGATCTTTTGTAAGTTGTAAAGGTGCTGTATTTCTGAAGATGATTGTCCTACAGGTGGGATTCCCACTCCTAATGGGAACAGAGTATTTAAAGTGGTTGGGTTCACACACTCTGCTGTAACCTGATACCATGTTTAAATTCTGTGCAAGTTGGGACAAGTAAATAATCTTTCTACTTCAGTTTCTTCAAACTTTAATGTGGCATAGGGCTGTTTAAGCATCAGATGTGTTGATAAATATCAAGATACAGTATATGTCACCTAGCAAGAATTCAACAAGTAATATCTATTTTATTATGAAAATTTCCACATTTTTACTGAGCAGAGGTCCAAGGGGGGGGGCAATATTTGGCCCATTGAAGGATGCCAAAAACTGTTACAGAAAACAGGGGTCCCACCCAAGGACAGTATACTAATACCTACTGGGCTGATCTGTCCGCCGCCAGAGGAAAGACATCTCTCAATGCCAGAGATTTGTGAAAAGGAAAAGAAAGGTTTATTTAGAGCTGTACAGACTTAAAATAGTGACCCAGTGTCCCCATAAAAATATCAAAGTGCTTTAGGATAACCACAGGTGCCCACAGCGCTTCCTTCTCCCCCTGCCCTAATTTGGGGTATTGTAACTCAGGAAAAGAAGCAAATGTCTGTGTTTCAGGCCACTGGCACCATCAGCTGTGTCACCGTTCAAGCAGGATCTCCAATTAATCCAAAGTCACGTGGCATTTTCTCATGGTCCACTGACAAGAGTTCTTCGTACCCATTTTTCCAGGCAAAGTCTCTCCTGCTTCCCAGGCCACATGGCCAAAGGGAGCATCCCAAAGCCGCATGGGCCTCTTCTACCAAAGCTGCAGGGGTCAGCACTCTGACCAAAAGCATGTGGCTTTCTTCTTCACCTGGCTGCAGAGGTCCCCATTCTGGAAAAGCACGTAGTTCTCTTTCACCTGGCCAAGAGAGGGTCCTCACTCTGCTAAAACGGCATGGCTCTCTCTTTAATGACTGCCAAGTCTGGGTTTAAATCCCCATGCCAATCTTCCTCTGTACCCCTATTTCTGACTCCACCCCACGTCATGGAGCCAATCTTCTCCAAGCTCGCACAGGCACTGTAACTCGGGGGACCTGCCCCTCAGTTACATCTTGGGGGGAAGTGACTTCACCCCCCTAGCTCCAAGCCTGGCCACAGCCAATTAACATATCCAAGTGACCCACCAAAGGCTATAGATATGTTAAATGACCATGCCATGGATTAGCTACAAGGCTGTGGCTGTATAAAACAGCCCTGCATGTTCCTGTTCCACGTGTCCCTTCCCCCAACTCACACCTGTGAGGGAAGGGGTGAGGACATCTTATCATCTTATGTGTCTCTCCAATATTCCTATACACTTTGAGTTCTGGACACCATTCCAAATCATTTTTTGCCCCCCCCCCTTTGGCTGCACCCTGTATCAACATCACTTACTAATTATCCTGAACACTGATGATACATGACATTGAGAAATTTGGTGATAGTGCTTAGGTAGAAGTATGCAACATTAAAGGAAATGGATTAAAAACAAAGGGGAAATGACAACATTTCTTGGATGCTTACAATGTATCAGACACTGTGATAAGTGCTTTCTTTACATGTATTAAGTCTTATTTACTTTTGACAATAACCCCATTAGTTGTGAACTCTTAATAACTGCATTTTGAAAATGGCGGTTTGTACTGTGAAAACCTGGTTAAACTAGACCTAACTTTCTCAGAATCTTCTTCTCTGGATGGTTTAGGCTTGATTTGGCCAAAAGTGGAATTTGCATGACATTTGGAAGGCAGAAGTAAAGCAGAATCCATTAAAGCAGAATTTGAAGGTCATCATGGTTAGATGCAGTTATGGGCAGGCATAGAGGGGCCAGTAGGTTCCGTCCAATGTTCTCTACTCTACATCCTGCTCTTTTCGAGGGACCTCTGGCCCTGATGATCAAATGCACATCATTAGATGCTCAGATGTGAACCTTCTGAGGCAACAGCTTCCCACAGATTTCTCCACCAATAACCTACTCACAGTCCCATTTCTGTAGTTGTATATGCAGTTGAATATGTGGCTACCTTTCCCAGATGGCCTAATGGGTGACACCTTTAATTTTCCCTCTTCATACCTTCACTTCCCCAGTGCCTCCCCACAATAGCAGTTCAGCTCCCCTCATTGAATTTTGACTGATACAAGGCAGAAGCCTCATGGAGAGATTAACAGCTTACTCAAGGTCACTCAGTGCTTTGTGAAGCCAGAATTGGAAGCCTTAATCTTCCAGAGCCCATGCTATGCAGCATTGCCTTGAAGAGAGAGACAAGGAAGGAGACAGGGAAGAAAGAAAAGAGGCAAGGCTTGGAGATTATAAACAAGGAGGGGGGAAATGGAAAATAAAAAGGCTAGGAGGAGTGAGAAGGATGCAGGGAGGAAATTAGAACTACATGATAAGCAGTGGGAGAGAAGGAAAAAGTAAGAAGGAATAAAAGATAAAGTGGAATGGGATAGTGGCATTCCCAGCTCTACTTGCTCAGCCAGTACTTCCCTTTTACCACAATGGGGGAATTTTAAGAGTGACTAATACATGCCAGAGGACTGCAGAGTTCTGGTGCCCAATTGTTGAGGAAGCAAATGCCCTTTTGGTTTAGTTCTTCTATTAGAAACTGAATCTAAAATTTTATTATAACTTTGTTTTTAAACAGAGAACTTAATAATTTTCAAATTATTCACTTTTTTAGCATTTGTTAATCTATTTTTACCACCTTGCATAAGTCAGTGATAAATCTTTATCAACTTCTAAACCAGCAACCTTTTAGTCAGGTTTTGTCTGTGAGTTGAGATATCAAATATTTTTATGCAACAGAGCAATGACAAGTAATTAATTACAGATCATATTCAACTGATAATCAGTTTAACTATGGGATATTCCACATGTGATAAACTTTGTACATAATTCCAAAATAGAGGTATGAAATATTTTCCCATGTTGCTACTTGATTTACCCCAGATATTTACTACATATAATATATACCACTGCCAAAGAGGAACAGAAATTCATTTAAAATCTTGTTGGGTTTTATGTCCTACTGTGAGGCAGTTAAGACTAAAAATATTCTGTCTAGGGCACAGGAAGAGCTGTTCAAATATCCTGATGTGCATGGGGGTGAGAGGACATTATGACTGCCTTGAGGACAAATCGTCTCCTCCTCGTCACCATCCCATGTGACTGCCCATGCACTGCTCCTTACTTGCATTTTAAGTATTGCTCAGTATGCTTTGGGCAAGATTGTACTGGAAGAACAGGTTTTATGAGGGGATGGTGATAGAAGATGTAATAATCTTGCCACAAACCACCCGGTCTCTCTGTTAGGCCATGCCTTTCTTCTAAGCTCCATGGTGTCCTGGTCCCTATTTAAGAGGTTAGGCTATAGAGGGACAAGAGGACACCAAACTTGTTTTTATAACCAGTTGCTGTCTTTGAGTCCCAAGGTGAGGTTGAGAAAGGCAGGCTCCATTCAACGCATTGTTTAAAATGTAGTAATTTTAGAATACTCTTTTCTGAATTTATTTTTCTAGATTTCAGTGAGTTTTGCCTCTTAAGAAGTTACCACAGCCTCAGAATACTATCAGAATGCAATATTTTAAAATAATTTACTATAGTCCTGGCCAGGTGGCTTAGCTGGCTGGAGTTTTCTCTCGACGCACCAAGGTTGCAGGTTCCATACGTGGTCCAGGTGCATGTAAGGGTCAATCAATGAATGCAAGAATAGGTGGACCAGCAAGTAGACCTGTCTCTTTCTAATTAATCAATCAATCAAGAAAATTTTGACTTCGGCCAAGATGGAGGCATAGGTGGAAACACTGTACCTCCTCGCACAACCAAGTTTAGAAACAACAAAGTTTTAGTAACAAAAACGCAACCAAAACGCAGAAAATTGAACTGTACGGAAGTCCGACAATGACAAACTGTTCAGCCAGACTGGTAAGAGGGGCGGAATCACCAGCCGGTGGCAGGGTTGAGCAGAAAAGATTGGCTGGACCTACCCAGGAGCACAGGCAGCAATTGGCAGATCCCAGGTGTGGGGTGGCAATGGGTGGAGCCAGTGAGAGTGCAAGGTGGCTGGCTGACTGAGGTCACACATTTGCGTGCAGAAAAACCAGGAGAAGGAGGGAACATCGATACAGACCACGCAGGTTAGGGCCACAGCAATGGGAATTAAAGCCTAAAAGTACCACTTGGAAAAACTTCCGGGATCAAGGTATCAGGAGAAGCTCCTGGGCTCAGAGAAAGTTTGTTGGAGAGATGCACAGGGTCCTGGAGGGTGCACAGGCCCACACACCCAGGAGCCGGCATCACTGGGGCCTGGTTTGATTGCAGGAAGCAGAAGAGGAGACCGAAACCGAGAGAGAGCAGAATAAACACCATTACCCCTCTCTGACCCTGCCCCCACATACAGCATCACAACCCAGCAACCTGGGTCACCCCGCCCTGGTGAACACCTAAGTCTCCGCCCCTCATATGTAACAGGCATGAACAGAGCAAAACATTATGGCTCAAGAAGAAGAGCTCAAAGCCCTAGAGCCAATACTTCTAAGCGACCAAAAGATAGCCAACCTATCAGATGCACAGTGCAAAAACACTGGTGATCAGGATGCTCACAGAACTGGTTGATTTTAGTCACGAATTAGAGGAACATATGAAGGCTAAACTAATTGAAATGATGGGAAATGCACAGGAAACCAATAGTGATGGAAAGGAAACTGGGGCTCAAATCAATGGAGTGGATCAGAGGAAGAAAGAAATAACCAAACAGAAAAGAATGAAGTAACAAGAATTCAAAAAAATGAGGAGAGGCTAAGGAACCTCCAGGACATCTTTAAACGTTCCAACATTCGAATTATGGGAGTACCAGAAAGGGAAGAGGAAGACCCACCAGTGGAAAACTTATTTGAACAAATAATAAAGGAAAACTTCCCCAATCTGGCAAAGGAAATAGACTTCCAGGAAATCCAGGAAGCTCAGAGAGTCCCAAAGAAGTTGGACCCAAGAGGGAACACACCAAGGCACATCATAATTACATTAGCCAAGATTAAAATGAAGGAGAGAATCCTAGAAGCAGCAAGAGATAAGCGGACAGTCATCTACAAAGGAGTTCTCATCAGACTGTCAGCTGATTTCTCAAAAGAGACCTTACAAGCAAGAAGGGGCTGGAAAGAGGTATTCCGAGTCATGAAATTCAAGGACCTACAACTAAGATTGATCTCTCCAGCAAAGCTTTCATTTAGAATGGAAGGGCAGATAAAGTGCTTCTCAGATAAGGTCAAATTCAAGGAGTTCATCATCACCAAGCTCTTGTTCTATGAAATGTTAAAGGGACTTATCTAAGAAAAAGAAGATAAAAATAAGAACAGTGAAAGGACAGCAAACTCACAGTTATTAAGAACTACACCTAAAACAAAAGCAAACTAAGAGGACAGCTAGATCAGGAGCAGAAACATAGAAATGGAGATCACATGGAGGGTTAGCAACAGGTGAGTGGGAGGAGGAGAAGGGGGGAGAAGGTACAGAGGATAAGTAGCATAGACTGTAGATAGAAAATAGATAGGGGGAGGGCAAAAATAGTATGGGAAATATAGAACCTAAAGAACTTGTGACACATGGACATAAACTAAGGGGGGGATTGTTGGGGGAGTGGGTGTGCAGGGTGGAGGGGAACGAAGGGAGGAAATGGGACAACTGTAATGGCATAATCAATAAAAAGAAAAAAAGAAAAAAGAAATATTTTATTATAAATAATAGTTACTAATTATGTTATAGTTATTATTATATTATAATAAACAATGGTTTATTATATATAATCACTGTGAATAAGGAACAAGGTTAGTCCCTTGGCACTTCTGGGGCTGGGCCTGGAAAACTACTTTTAACCCATCAGGGTCAACCCTTCAGCAGCCATCACTAGTTAAGATGGCACTTGGAGCCCTAACACCTCCAGCCTTTGTCCTATCTCTCTTTACTATACCCACTCTCACACTTTCTCCCCTTATCAGTTCTCAGCCCATCCAGATTCTGGCCTCCTAGGTTGTTTTCCTGTGTGTAGCCTCAGGCCAAACTCTGGTTACCACCTCCCTGTTGCTAACTTATGCCTCCCCCTCTTGAAGATTTACTTTCTATACTTGCTTGACAAAGAAGTTAACAGATGTGGTGTGAGAGCAGAAGAAAAGCAGACTGTGTCCTGATGCCAAAGTTGAAATCAACTCTAATAAGAAGGGAAAGCTGGAGAGGTGATTTTCTTTGTGATAGACTTTAGATCACCCATGCTTCTACAATAGTGTTTAAATCATAGAAGATCATGGGAATCTACCTTGTTTTTTAAAATTGTCTCTTCAATGGAAAGTGTTGCAAATTTTTACAGACTAGTTCATTTAATCCTTTTTACTTATTTGCTTACATAACTTTGTTTCACTACGAGGTTCTAGGATTCATGGAGGTCACCATGTCTTAGTCTCCTTTTTATCCCCAGTGCCTGACGAAAAATAGAGACTCAAAAAAAAAAAAAAAAAAAGATTGAGTGAAGAAATACATGAAGGAACAACAAGCAAATTGTTATCAAGTCAACAATAATGTAAAGGAGACTGAGCCTCCAAGGCTGAGTGAGGCCTTTTTTCTCCCAACCTGAAAGTTCTTTCCAGTCCTCTATCAATCCACTTGATAGGACAGGAGCCTCTTTCCTCAAGGCTATAGGGTGCTTAAAGGTAGATTCAAACTCAGTGAACACCCCCCGGAGAACCCACTACAGGTCAGAACTGTTAATGTACAACACCTTATGTAAAACATCTAACAAACTTATAATTATTATTAGCTCCACCTTTCCGTGGTAATGCTTAGGCTCACACAAGTTAAATGCTCTGCCCAAGATCACATCCCTAAGAGAGGCAGGGTTGGAAGCCAAACCTGGTCTCACTGAAAGGTTAGTGCTCACTCTACTCCCTCACCACCACATCCACACAATGCAACAACACAATGTCTACCATGTGACATACTTTGGTAGAACATATGGCATACCTTTTTCGCAGCTTAACATCCTGAGATAGGGCTGCATATTATAAATGGTAGCCTCCTAAATTACTTGGAGTGTTGCAATAGTTTTCCAAAAATATTAAACCTACCATCTCTATCATGTATTGTTACCTCTGACCATGAGGTAATATTGAACTCTATTTTATTTGTGGATTCAAAAGGAAGCTGAAAGAACCTGTGATAGGTTCCAGAATATTAAGAACAGTAAGAAGATATTGCTTATTAAAAAATTTGTTCTACATTTTTATTTTGTCACTTAACTACTAGAAAGTGTTAACTGAATTTATAGTAATTTAATTGGCTTATTTTCTCTTAACCCCAACTGAGATCACCTCAGAGGCAATGGAGTTGAAGCCATTTTGAGAGGGCAGTAGGTTGGGTTACTTCAGGAAAAATAAGAAGGTACTCCAGGCGAAGGTTAAACAATAGGGGCTGGGATAAGAAATGGAGTTTAAAGTGGAATAAACATTTCAAGAGGGTAAACACATTCCAAGCATAGAGTACCATACTTTAAAAAGAGAATTTGTAAGCGACTATGGCAGGTAGAATAGTGACATTAAGAACAAAGGGAAGCTCTTATTTCATATTAATGAATAAGCTAATTCTTCATAAATATGGCCAGGGTGAAGTGAAATAGTCCCTAATTTAATTTCAACATCAAAGCCATATTTAATCCACTGATTATTACACTGCCCTAAAACAACTGTTGCCTTTTATGCTTATTATCAACTAAAAAACATTTTCTTTGTTTTTAATCTTTCAAAATCAAATATATAGTGTGTTTTGTTTTTTAGTTTTTAATTATATTTTATTGATTATGCAATTACAGTTGTCCTAATTTTTCCCTTTTTGCCCCCCTCCATCCAGCATCCCCCACTCCCTCAGGTAATTCCCACACCTTTGTTCACGTCCACGAGTCATGCATGTAAGTTCTTTGGCTGCTTCATTTCCTATACTGTACATTACATCCCCATGGCTATTCTGTGACTACCAATTTGGGGGACCAGAAGTCCCCCAAATATCTAGCTCTGTATCACCAAGTACCCAGAAGTCCAAAATCTCCTCCATTTGACCTACTTTTCCTGTCTCACCTAGGAAGTATAGCTCAATGACAATTTTGTCCCAACCTAGAAGTCACAGGTCAATTTCCAGGTCAAGGCTGAGACATTTGTACAACCAGTTTTATGCCCAGTGGGTACAAAAATGGATCAGTAGGCTGACCTTAAGGATTGGTATGCCAGTTTACTGGACAGGCCAACATAATGCCTACAATATCTATAGCACCTATGTAACAGGACTCCAAACTAGAGTTCTTGACTTTAAGGAGAGGAGGCCCCAAACTTTTCCTTTAGGATGAGTGCCATGTTTTGTATCTCATGACCTAATCTCATTGTTTTTGCTAATTAGATGAGTAGGCATTTGATTCAAAGAAAACCAATTTGTCAACTACCTAGCAGCCTATGAAGTAGTCTGGTTAAAGAGCACTTTCTGGCCTCTGTCCAGATCAAACCAGCTAAGTTCTATCTCTTTGAAAGATGAATGACACTGAGATAAAATGATGCAGAGAAAGACATCTGGCAACTGGAAGTAAGAAGTCTATAGACACAGAAAAAAAAAAGCCGATTCAAATGGACAAGCTAAGTTACTGTAGTGGTAGGATAGTAGAGATCCACAGGGTCCTGAACAACCTTCCAGCTCTATTTGCTGAGACAGGTAGGTATGGTTCCTGTTATTCCTGATCTGTTTTGTTTATCGCATGTATCCTGAGTTCTCCTGACCCTTAATGTATTAGTCAGAAATGACTAAGTATTGTGGTAGTAACAAGTAACATGAACATCTGAGCTTAACACAACAAAAAATTATTTCACTTTTTGCAGAATCTGCTCCAGGTATGGAACTGTCCAGGGCATATGTTCTTCAATATTCGAGAATTTTTCTAGCTGAGGATTAATCATATCTTTTTAAATACTTCTCCTACATATGTGATTTATCACTTGTACTCTAAGCCATTGTCTAGAACTTATCACATAATTCACTCAACTGCAAAGAAACTTCAGAAATGTGATTTTCCAAACACTGAGAAAAAAACTGGAAATATAGGTGAATCAGGTACCTAAATTAGGGATACCTTGCTACCATACTTTTAGCCTCTTCTGGGTGCTGTATGTTAATCATTTTAGACACTCCTAAGCTTCACTGAAACCCATCAGGTAGAGATACATTCAAGTCATTTAATCACCTTTGATTCATCCTCAAGCACACCTGACCACACCTCTTACCACTAGTAAATTTGATGCCTCACAATTAATAGCAAAACTTGTAGCAAGCAGGGACTTGCATAATTGAGTAGATGCTTTCAACAGTCTTTTTTTCCTCCTTCTAAAATAAAAACAGTAGCAGAGAGTGACGGATTTTTGTCATTTGGTGGTGGATGGGTTGGAGGGGGAGATAATGAGAGCTAATGAATGCATCTCAGTAGGAGATGCAATTTAGATGCAACCTAAGCAATTTAGTTCTTTTAAATTTATTATTATAAGAAGAATAAATTTAATCTAAAAAGAAAAAAGAGGGGAGATAAAATTTACTGAGTATTTACTATGTGTCATCACTTTCCACAGATATTCTCTCATTTATTTACCACCAAGCAGTGTCTATGGGCTGATGTTACTATTTTCCAGCTGATTAAACCAAGACATGAAGAGGTTATATGATTTGCCCAAAGTCACACAACTTATAATGACTGAAAATTCCACTTAGGCTTCCAGACCTCCAAATCTATGCTTCTCACAATTTCATGAAGCATGAGCAGCAGCAAATTTAAAATACATCCTGGGAGAAACAATCCAGATTTTCTCGTACTATTCCTGAAAGAAATAAAGTTCAGGAAGGATTTAATTGATTTTAGAAAAGCCCCCAAGGCTTTTGAAGATGATGATCTTGTATACAATCATTTATTTATTCATTCAAAAAGATTTAATGAATGAAGACAAAAAGACAAGGTTAGAAATCGCTGTTCTCAAGTTGCTCACTATGTTTAGGCATAGACCCACAAGTTAACAGACAATTGTGGTATGGTGTGATAAGAGTTATAGAAATAAACAAGTGGTGCTGATGGTCCCAACCCAGTGTTGCTATTCAGTTCACTGAGACTCTAAGATGGAGATTTTCATGCTTGCTTTCAAGATCAACACCTGCAGGGGGAAGTAAAAGAAGCTGAACTGGGAGAGGTTGGGCTATGATGAAGTTGCAACAAAACCTCAGCCTTTCCATGGGAGAATTATGGAATTAGTATGACTGGCAGAGTTGTCCTGCATGGGGCAATGGGAATAGACCTTTATAATTCTGTATCAATTGCTCATTCCATATGCACTGCCCCTAGGAAAGAAGGCATGACTTTAAACAAGTGTCTCTCTACAACCAAGGGCAATCTCCAAAATGAAATTTATCTGATGTCTATCACTTATACTCTCAGCAGTTTGAGGAAGGACTGTTTCAGTTCTGAGGAGGTTAGAGGAATCCAAAGCATACCATTGCATTCACTATACTGACATTCAAGGAAGGTTTCCTGGAGAAGACATCCCTGGAGCTGAGTCCTAAAAGATGGGTATGTATTGTCCAGGAAAATGGTATATACAAACAAGAGACAGTTTGAGGAGAGTACATTCAGGGCAGTTTATCATGCTTGTAGGGACAAATAATGCAGAAGGAATACAGCAAGTACTGATATTTGGTGTAGAGGCCAGATCCTACAGCACATGCTAAGGAGTTGGACTTCTTCCCAGATGCAATGGAAGGCAGTCAAAAATTTTATTCAGAAAGTGATATAATCAGATTTCCTTTGTAGAAAGATCATATTGGCAACAGGTGAAGAATATATTAGATGGAGATAGAACTGAAGAGAAGCAGATTCATTAAGATGCTGTGACAGTGACCCCAGAGAGGAGAATAATACTTAAATTGACAAGTAGCAGTAACAGTGAGAATGGATAGAAGAGGACATAATATTCCAGAAATAGTAAGTGAACAAAACTGAGAAGACTCAAGAAATCAATTAAATGTTAGGGCTAGGAAAAATTTAAAAGTCAATATGGAAATATGATAAATGCAGGTTTGAACATACTGTCTGTAACACATTCATGCAGAGATCTCCAGCTGCAATGGTTTGCCCTCCTCTGGAGTCCAGGAGAGAAATCTAGGTTGTAGATAAAGAGTCGGAGTCAACCCATGGATGGTTGTAGAAACCAGGGAATGGATGAGCTCAACCATACACACTCTAAAATGTACACAGACATGAAGAAAAAGACTATTTAAGGTGGAGAGGAAGACAACAAGAAGTGCTAGAAATGTAGGAGGAAAATCAGGAGGGAGGAATATCTTGGAAATGAAAGAGGGGAGTGTTAAGATGTTTCATTTGCAGGTGAATGCCACTGAAATATAAGAAAAACAAATTTCCAGAGTATTGAGTAAGTAGGTGATCACTGGTGACCTTGGCAAAGAACATTCTAATGACATGGAGACAACAAGCACAGAACAAAGAGGATAAAGAAAATGTGGTTGAAGACATGCTCAAAAAAACATTGTATTAAGTGAAATACCAGTCAACAAAGAACAAATACTGTATAATTCCACTTATAAGATGTACCCAGAGTTGTCAAACTCATAGAAACAGAAAGTAGAATGGTGTTTGCTAGAGACTTGTGGTGAAATAGGAGGAATGGATAGTTATTGTTTAGTGGGTGTGGAGTTTCAGTTTGGTAACAAAGTTCTGGAGATGGAGGTGGTAACGGTTGCATAGCAATGTAAGTGTACTTATTGCCATAGAGCTGTATGCTTGAAATGGTTAAAATTGTGAATTTTATGTTGTGTATGTCTTAGTAAAAATAAAAGGAAAAGGAGAGAGAACAAAGGCATAAATGAGAGATGAGAAAATGGAAGGACTGAAGGTAGCCTTCTCTCGAAAAGACTGAATGGAAGAGGAGAGATAGGGCAACAGCTAAAGGAGGGTGTAGGGTCAGGAGGTATTTTTAGGAGAGAACCCACAGAAAGGCTTTATGGTGATATCAAAGGTATAGCAAAGAGAAGCAGTATTGTGAGCTGAGTGAGACAGAATGATGGTGAAATAGGGGCTTTGGCAGTTGTTGATGAATCTCATTTAGGTGAACATTGAGGGAGATAGAATGATGTAACAGAAGAATAAATTTTGACCATTAAGGATGGCTAAAGGTCTTACTCTGCCCAGAAGAGGAACTTAAACTGAGAAATTATAGTAAACCAGTAATGCTCTCTTTAAGTTTAAAATTCAACATCTAGTTCATTGTCACTGTTTTAAGCAGATAGTTGTTGCTATATAAGCCACTTACAGATAAAATTGGTGAATCATGTAAGTAGCATCATACACAATAAGTAGGTAGTTATTATGTTGTGATATGTAAGTTTTTTTCCAACTACATATTGAATAATGTTCTATTTAGAAATGGGCAAAAACATTTATAAATTTTGAAGCTCACTAAAATGTCATGAAACAGTATTGTCTAAGTTTCGAGGAAGAGTAATGTCTAAAAGCTGCACTCTTATATACTTTCCTATTTAATTAAATTTAAATTTATATTATTTTATAGTACATTATTTAAAATAACCTACAAGAAAAAATGTATTCAAGTCATGGCTTCTCTTGAGTCATAGGGAAAAAGTTAAGTAAAAGAGCAAATTATTTTCTTCAGAGTTAAAGAAGAGGAGTTCCCTTAGAAGACCCACATTTGATTCATATATTTTTAGTCTGTCTAAATGGTCCTCATGAATTATTATCACACATAACAGAAATAATGCTTTAATGTTGCATCATATTTGTTTCTGTCTAGACATAAAAATAATGAATTACAAAGATAGGAATATTTGATATATCTATTCATGAACATAACATACATTCACAAATGCTTGTGGAAGATTTGGCTGTTGGCCAGGATCATGTGAATTCACATCATTTCTTAGTTATATAAACAGATAGCACCAAGAGATTAAATACAAACAAAAGTGCTCTCTCACTTCCAGTCCCCTGGCATGAACTGAGTTTTGTGCTTTTTATGGAAGCTTTTGGATCCATTCTGTATGAATATGTGGAGTGTTTTAATGAGCTCTCCTGTTTGGTACATGTGTATGATGCCATTAAAAAATACCTTCAGGGGGTGGAAAGTGGGCTAGAGGTGAGCTGCATTGTTCCCTCTCTGGCCCCTCCCCCACAGGCAGTGCTGGTAGCATAGCAAGAAGGGTTGCCTTGCTCTGGTGACTACCTAACGCCCTGACCCCTTACTACTTAACAGGTGTGCTGAGATTAAAAAAAATATATGGCTCAAATGAAAGAACAGAGCAAAGCTGCAGAAAGAGAGCTAAGCAATGAGGAGATAGACAACCTATCTGATGGAGTATTTAAAGCCCTGGTAATCAAAATGCTCACAGAATTGACTGAGCTTTGTTAAAAAAATGGAAAAATAAGTGAGAGATACCGATACCCCAAATGAAATAAAACAAAATATTCAGGGAACCAACAGTGACAGGAAGGAAACCAGGACCCAAAGCAACAAGTTGGAACAAAAGGAAGAAATAATCATCCAACTGCAACAAAATGAAGAAACAAGAATTCAAAAAAAAATGAAGAGAGGCTGCGGAATCTCTGGGACAACATGAAATGTTCCAATATCCAAATTATAGCAATGCCAGAAAGAGAAGAACAGCAGCAAGAAATTGAAAACCTACTTGAACAAATAATGAAGGAAAACTGTCCCAGGAAATAGATTTCCAGGAAGTCCAGGGAGCCCAGAGAGTCCCAAAGAAGTTGGACCCACAGAGGAACACACCAAGGCACATCATCATTAAGTTACCCAAGATGAAAGATAAAGAGAGAATCTTAAAAGCAGCAAGAGGAAAGAATAGTGTTACCTACAAAGGAGTGCCCACAAGGCTATCAGCTGATTTCTCAAAAGAAACCTTACAGGCAAAAAGGGGCTGGAAAGAAGTATTTGAAATCATGAAAGGCAAGGACCTCCATCCAAGATTACTCTATCCAGCAAAGCTTTCATTTGGAATGGAAAGGCAGATAAAGTGCTTCCCAGATAAGGTCAAGTCATAGGAGTTTTTCATCACCAAACCATTATTATAGGAAATGTTAAAGGGACTTATCTAAGAAAAAAGAAGATCACAAATATGAACAGTAAAATGACAACAAACTCACAACTATCAACGAATGAACCTAAAAGAAAAGAAAAACAATGAAAACAAAAACTAAGCAAACAACTAGAACAGAAACAGAATCAGAGAAATGGACATCATATGGAGACATTTCAGTAGGGAGGGGGAAGGGAGGAATAGTGGGGAAAAGGTACAGGGAAGAATAAACATAACTGGTAGGCATAAAGTAGATAGGGAGAGGTCAAAAATGGTATAGGAAACAGAGAACTCAAAGAACTTTTATGTCCCAACCCTAAGAGAAGGAATGCTAGAGGGCGGGGTGTGGGGCAGAGGGCGGATAATGGGGGAGAAATTGGGAAAACTGTAATAGCATAATCAATAAAACACACTTAAAAATACTTTCTGGGTCATAATATAAGATGGTAATAATGACATTTATATATAACTTTTAGTGCAACTATAAGCATTCATCTTGAAAAAGAAGAAAATTTTAAATCTTTGTTATATAAGAAGTATATCATAACCATCACAGAGGATGTGTAACACAGATATGGCACAAAAACAATATGTCTTGGGAGCAACCAATATCACACCCATTGTGTGTGCATGGTTATTAGGATACTAGGGTTATACAACATTAAAAATGAAAGATGACATTGTCCCCCGAGCTCTGGAAAACATGAACTAACTAAAATTTGTAAAGGGAAGAAGAAAAGGATATTAAAATATTGGTCTTTTCTGAAAAGATGTCAAACTGGTGGAAATAAGCTTCTCTTTAAGTATTTTCTTTGATAATCAAGAAATAGGTATGTCCTGTCTTCACATTGCTATGGCTAAAATGTTTCCTTTTCTTTAAAGAGGAAAAAAAAAAACAGGGCATCATGTTCTTTTAATGAGTTTACTCATCTAGATGTGCAAAGTACTATTCTAGGCCAATTATTCAATTGTTGCTTTGACAAGGCCTGTCATACTAATTCAATATTTAAATAATTTCTTAGATAATATAATTATACTAATGTTTTTAAAAGTAGAACTACATTCTCTTACGTGATTAAAATGCTGTCCTAATAAAATGATGACTCTAATTTACAGATTAATTAGTATATACGAGCTATATGAAGCCTTAAACTAGAAGAAAAAAATTGCAGTATCTTTGGCATAATAAAGCTTCATAAATAGATCTCTCTGTTATTATAAACTCATACCATATTTTATAAAATTTCTAAAGCCAATCAGAAGCTTTATCCAAAATCAGTTACTCTGTATTAAGTGCTGAGTTTTGATTGAGTGTGGGACCCAACTTTAAAAACTCTGATGCTTATAAATGCCATTTGAAATCAAAGAAAGTTTTTCCTAGAAATATTAGACCATTATTCTCTATGATGTCCAAACATTTTGAAACAAATATCAAAGTGAATGTTTTAACAAGGTTTCAAAATGGAATTGTGAATTAGAATTAGAAATGTCTTAGAAAATCTAGAAAAACTACTTGTAGCTCTGCATCTACAATGTAAATGCTCAAGAAGAAATTTTTTCTCTTGTACATTAAACTACATCCATTTGTTTAATTTTTTTTTAATTCCCCACAATTAGCAAAAGGACTGGAACAAAACTAATCTGTATGCATAATTATGTTTTCTGTCATTGACATAAAGCATCACTTTTGAGTGCACATATCTAGGTCTAAATTAAGTAGTTATCTCTCACATAAAGTTTTTTGCAACAAAAGCAAAATATTAAAGCTATTCAGTAAAAAGTGCTATTTTTGTTTGTCTGAATGTTGTCTATGACCATCAACCAACTGAAAAAATTATAATAGCTATTTTGAGTTATTAAAATTTGTTTATTAAAAAATATATCAAACACCTAAACAAGACATGGGACTTTGAAAGAACATTCAAGTTAATGAAAGTAATGCACAGCCCTAGCCAGATGGCTGAGTTGGTTGGAGTGTCATTCCATACAACAGAAAGGTTGCAGGTTTGATCCCCAGTCAAGAGCATATGGGAGGCAACCGATCAATGTTTCTCTCTCTCTTTTAACTCAATAAAACAAACCCTCACATGAGGACCTAAAAAAGATAATATGAAATAGACAAAAACACAATTTTCTTTTATTTCTAGGAATATTTTCCATAAACTTTTTTAAATGTCCTCATAAATAGTCTGAAAAATGAAGTTTTCTGATATTTGAGTTATCTCAAAGCTACTAAATCAGCAATAGTTGACTAATTTTTTAAATGAGAAAGAGGAAATTACTCTCAAAATTAAATTGAATGTAGTTTTTAGTTATTTTGTCTTTATAACTCAGAGGGTACTCTATGGATCATAATTATCATTATGAGACCAATAATCAATGAAGCACTATAGATGGAAAAAGTATAAGAAATACAGTTCAGCATTGCATTTAAGATGTACTATGTACATTGTTCTTTAAAGTGAACCCTTAAATTTTAAATTCAGAGGTCTTTAAAGAACATCTGGTTCTTTCCTCAGAAAAGTACAGTATGGGGGGAAATTATCATTTTAATAGTTTGAATTTTTGATAAATTATAACTTCTAACTTGTAGAAACACTCTTAAGATATGGTATGGTTCCACATTACCACATAATCCCAGGTGATATTAAAGTGTTGGGACTATTTTTGTTGGGCCCTGTGACACAAAATAGTATTAATCTTTATTTAACATGTCTATTTGTACTGTTTCCCAATACAGAAAACTTCATCTGGTATCATTAGAAAGGAGATATTCCTATAAATGGTCTAATCACTATGTTGTACACCTGAAACCAATACTTTTGTCAGCTATAATTAAAAAAATTTAATTATCTATAAAGATATTCCACTAAGGAGTATTTTCCAGATACTTGAAGTTCATTCTTTTAAATTCATTACTGAATTTGATTTTAATCCTGTCTACTTTTAGACTTTAAAAAATATGCTATACCTTCCTCTGTTTCCTTAAACAGAGAATAATCAACATAATGTAACTGGTTCTTGAATTATACATTCATTGTTCAACCATGTTTACATTCAACCATTTGGGCATTCAACAAGCCTTTACCGGCTGGGGCGGCATTGTTCAGGGCTGTTTCTTTTTATACAGAGTGGCCCAGACTGAAATGCTTTGCCAGTTCCTGAGTTTGCAGGGTTTTGCTACAGTAGTGAGGCATAGGAGAAAGAAATTATGTTTTCAAGTCACACAGATCAAGATTCAAACCGCAGGTTCATTATTTACTAATTATGCAATTTGAGAAATTTTAATTTAACCCTTTACAGACTCCATTTCTTTACCCCCAAATTGCTGATGCTAACTTGTAGAATGAGTGTAAACAATGAATGAAATATATAAAAACTGTAAAGTGTCTGAAAACCCCCAACCCTCAATCTCCTTCATTGTTTTCCTGTAACCGTCAGTCCTTGCTCCTGCCAGCTCACTTCTCTCACAGTTCCTTGTCCCTTGTAGACTGTGACAGCAGGAACCTCTGGTGACCCATCAGTGACATCCCCTGATGTCTGCCATTAATACCTGAACTCATGGTCCCTGGTTAAACTCTTAGGTTTGAATCCTGACTTTTACCAGTTTATCCTGTGTGATCTTGGGCAGATTTAACATCCTCTCTCTACCTCAGATTCCTCGTCTGTGAAATGAGGGGAATCATTATACATATCTCAAAGGATTAAATTCACTATTTATACAACTATCCCCCACCCATAGTAAACACACAACAAATTTTAGAATGAGTGGGGGAAAATAATTTTGCTTTTAATTTGTGGCTAGGGGAATAATATAATCAACTTATTTAAGTGAGTTTAAATATTAGAAAATTTTCTACTAATAAAATTTGGTGAGCTTTAGTATATAGCTTTCAAATCATCTTTTAAATTTTCTCTGCCTTCTCCCCTCCCCCCATCCCATCCCTCCTCCTGCTCCTCCTTTTCAGCAGCTCAGGAATTTACTTTTACCTTTGGGTTAGTGGGTCCATTTTGATTGCTGGATAAATGATCTCAAGATCATTGGGATTTTTACCACATAGGACTGTGAGATAACCTATTGTTTTTTTCTTTTTTCTTATTATGTTATATGACTGCATTACCTCTGTTACATTTATAATGTTTACCTTTTATTCACAAGTGGCCAACCATATCAGTAGCCAAGGCCACAATTCAGCATATCAGTAGAAATTCAAAGCAGTTGTATTTCTAAATCTTAACACCTAACTCATTTCATAATCAAATAGAACTGTCAAATATTTGCATTATGTATTCCATTTCTATGTGCTTACGTATCACCTATTTGCCCTCAGCTCCTGGCACAGTCTAATTCTCCAGTTGAATAATCTGTTGGAATTTGGAAATGGAGAGTAAAAATAAGGGTAGATAGTTATAGTTGAGGAGTGAATAGTAACAAATTGTTTATAATAACAAAATAATGTCATAAGTGGTATGTATTTATGGTTCAAGTAAATCTAGAAATTTAATAAACAAAAGTTTTAACTGAACCTCAATTTATGAAAGGGCTTATTTTCTTATTTTGTATCAATCTCACTTCTATGTACCAATAGAACAGGTTTTGACTGTGCTCCTTTTTATGTTTATCAATCAAAACTACAGTAATACGAGTATTGGTCCAAACATCAGTAGAATTCTGATGGCAATTGCTTCTGTTTTTGTTAAGAGTCACACATAAGTGCTAAACAGGCACATTATCAACAATGCTCTAGTTCTGTTCCCTGGACGTTTTTGGTCACTCAAGTGATCTAAGGGACTACTTCAATCATATACTCTTTAGTTTTGTTTGTGACTAGGATTTAGACATGGCATGTTAGAGACTAGAAATTCAAAAGCTTTCCAGCAGATTTTGTGAGAGCTTGGGAAGGGGGTTATTCCTGGCAGGATCAGAACATCCCAGAAGGTATTTGGCATTTGCTCAATGATTTTAACATAGCAGACATTTATTTTTTCAGGAGGAAGATGAGAGGCAACAGTGACTGCATGCTAAAGACTATTCCCAATTCTTAACTCTGACACTAAATTTAACATTACACATGATCACTAATCAGGGCCTTTATTACCTCTCAAAACTTTGCACCAGGACCTGTCTTCCTAGTGATTTGACCTGTTCTGATTTATTATTACATATCACCAAGTTATTTGCAACTTCTAGCCTAGTCTGCCTCTTTATTTGAATTATCTGTTGGAATTTGGAATTGGAGAGTAAAAGATGAGGGTAGATAGCTATGGCTGAGCTGTGAATAGCAAAATAATTTATAAATAGTATTATATTGTTCTAATTGAAAAATGATATTTAGAAATTAGGTAAACAAAAGTTCAAACTGAACCTACAATTATAAAAGGACTTACTTTCTTATTCTATCTCAATTCTGCTACTTTAAATGTCCAGGACAAGAGTTTTCCTGAATTCCTTTTAATTCTTATCAATCAGTAAAACTCATTCTGAGTGAGAGTTTTCTTGAATACTAGTCTTCTGAAAAATAAGAATTACTTGTCACAGTTTTCCTAATGTTAAGTCTGAACAGTCAGAAAGCAATAAAATATAAGTATTTATGATAGTAATGATAATCTTCTTATTAGCCAAGTTGCATTCTTTAAAAGTATACAAGACTAATGGGCTTTTTCAGCACCTCTTTCCCCACTATATCAAAGAATTTTTTTTAACTTTCTAGATCTGGTCTTTCTAGATCTGGAATTCCTAAAACCAGATAGAAATTAGTGTGTGCAAGCAAGGTGTCCAATAAAAAAGGGAGACCCAGGCTGGCAACAGATATTTTAGAACATGTTATTATGAGAGCATCTTAGGAGAGGGAATTACAGGAAAGTTTAAAGGAATCCTGGTTGAGATCAGGAAATAAGTCCCTCAACATAAGGACTCCATAGTGTTGTGGTCAAGAGTCCCAAGATTACACTAGAATATCTGTGTGACTTGACTTTGAGAAGTATCTTAGGCTGGATATCTGACCTAGAAAGAAATTTTAAGGGTGAATCTGAAACAAAACTCTAGTGGCATATTTTCTATTGTTCCATCTCTATGGTTAGAGATGAAAAAGATAATTGTTATACTACTATTTGGAGAATATGTTCATCTTACATATGCTCTATAGTATCCCTGATCGTGTTCCTTACTCTGATGTTTGCTTAGTATTTAAAAAAAATGTATGATTACCATTTACAAAAATCTTGCCAGGCATCAAATTTGTGTCAATATGTAAATCATAGGCATTCAGTTTTATTTTTTATTAAAGATTTTATTTATTTATCTTTAGAGGGGAAGGGAAGGAGAAAGGGAGAGAAACATCAATGTATGGTTGCCTTTCGCGCATCCCCTGCAGGGAACCGGCCTGCAACCCAGGCATTTGCCCTGACTGGAAATCGAACCTCGATTGTCTGGTTCGCAGGCCCGCGCTCAATCCACTGAGCTACACCAGCCAGGGCTCAGTTTTATTTTTATACTAATTTTATATTGCTAAATTAATTAAACTCTTAAAAAATTGTTCTCTAAGGCTCACACCCAGGATAAGACAGTTTTGCTTTGTTTTTTTTTTTTACCCATGTTCTGAGCTCAACTAGTTTATTCTTACTGTGGGTTTCTATACATACAACCTCAAACAGAAGTCAGGATTATTTTCCTTTTCACTGGTGAGGCAAAGTCTGTTCTATTTGTGCCCCTCTCGACTTCTCAGCTCCCAGGTAAATTGAGTCTTCCAGACACCAGGCATCCTCATTAGGTAATATGTCTCTCATTTCCCTTGCATTAGAATATCTTAGAACAGGATTCTCTGCCTTAATTACAAAACCCTCAGTCTTCTCTTTATTTTTAGTTGGGTTGTTAGATAGTTCTCTTAGATACTTTTGTATTTATGTCTCTAGACCTCATGTCATTTCCACCTCTACATATCATATTGTTTTTCTCGCCTAGGCAGAGTACTTTTTTAGTAAAAGGTAAGCATATCTAATACCCAATTTATTTACTTCTTCTATCATAGCAAGTCATGGTCACCCTTAAATCTATATATATTTGAGGGGCAGGATACCACATCAAACCCAAATTTTCTGGGAATATAGTCCCATCAGGTTGGCTGAAGCAGGAAGTTCATTCTTCCTTTTAGTTGCCCAATTTCTGTGCATTTGGAACAAGTGAGAACCCCATTATTTATATTCACAGTTGATCTTCGGTATTCATGAAGTAGGTGTTTGTGATTTGCCTACTCTCTAAAATGTATTTCTAACCTCAAAATCAATACTTGTAGTGCTTTTGCAGGTCATCCATGGACATGTGCCAAACAGCTGAAGTTTGAGTCGCCTGACACTTGAATGCCTAGCTGAGGGTTGAACAAGGCAATGCTCTCTCTGCCTTCTTGGTGCCCTTTTTGTGGTCCATTTAGTGCTATGTTTTCCACATTTTTGTGCTTTTTGTTGGTGATTTTATTGTTTGAAATGGCCCACACATGTAGTGCTGACATGCTGTCTAGTGTTCCTAAGTGCAAAAAGACTATGATGTTGCTATACAAAGAAAGTGTATTAGATAAGCTACATTCAGGCATGAGTTTACAGTGTTGTTGACTGTAAGTTCAATGTTAATAAATCAACAGTTTATGTTAAACGAGATGTCTTTTTACAGAAGTACACATGAAACAAGATTATGTATTGATTAGTTAACTAAAATGTCATTACCAGATGCTTGCAGGAACTTACCCCTGTATTTCCCCTCTACGAGCAATGATTCAGTATTTATAATTCAGTGTTCACAACAACTTTAAAGAACACAGCTACTATGAAGAATGAGATTTGACCATGTGTGTGAATTTTCATGTAGTAAAATTACTGAAAGGGCTAATACCTTCTTAAACAACATATTATAATTTATAATAAGCCCCTGAAATTTTATAAATTAAATCTAGTGTAATTATATACACATATTTACCCTTTCACCCAACAATCATATTTCTGGAAATCTATCCAAAGTTATACTGGCAAAGGAACACAAATTACTATGAATCTTCTAGTGGAAGTACACAACACCACCTTTGAAACAATCTTAACAAAACTGAACTTTAATCTGATTAGGACTCTAGATTTAACTACCAATTTATAGAAAGTTCAAAGGAAAGAGGAATATGTGAAACATATGTGGATGCAATCAGCAAAATCCAGACCAGAAATCCTACTGAACAACCCTCAACACACACACACACACAATGACTTGGAGCTTAAAAGAGACTTAAGCATTAATAATACCAAATGTTGGCAAGATTATGCAGCAACTTAAAATTTCAAACATTGCTGGTGGGAATGTAAAATAGTAAACCCCCCTTGGAAAAGTTTGGTAGTGTCTTATAAAGTTAAACATAAACATATCCTTTGATCAAACAATTCCATTCCTAGAAATTTATCCAAAAGTAATGATTCATACCCACAAAAAGATTCATATAAGAGTTTCATACCAACATTGTTCTCAATAAGCAAAAACTAGCATTAACTCAATGTCCATCAACAGGAGAAAAGATAAACATATTGTAGTAGCAATAGATATACAAGAAAAAAACTAATCCAACAACATGGATGCATCTCATGGACATTATCCTGAGAAGCTTGATATAAAAGTATAAAATTCTGGGATAGTCACTAATCTAAGGTAAAACAAAAAAAAGTCAAAGTATTGGTTTCCAATGAAGAGGTAAGAGGCGCATGGGAACAGTTTAGGGAGTTGTAAATGTCATATGTGATGATACAGTTATGGGTTACACTGGTATATCCATTTATCAAAATTATACAGTTAAGATTTGTATTATTTAAATATATGTTCACTTTACCTCAAAAGACTGTAAAAAAATAATGTAATGAAAATTAGGGAGTAGGTGGAAGTATAGCTGGTAAAGAATGAATATTAATCATTGTCGAAGCTGTATTACACATGTATTATTCTGCTTACTTTGTTTGAAATTTTTCCTAATGCAAAGTTTTGTTTTGTTTTTTTAAAGAGACAGATACTTAAGAGATATAACAATCAATGGCATGTATATTCCTTTTTGGATCCAAATTCATAAAAACTGTCTGGATATTTGAGAATATTAAGAAACTTTTCAGGGCTTTTATCTTTAGATATGATAATTACATTATAACTGTTTTTAAAATAAAGATGCCCATTTTCTTAGGAGACACATATGAAAATACAGATGAATTTATATGGCATCTGGGATTTATTTTGAAATAAACCAGTGGGTGTGATAGAATAGATATAAAAGAAGATCTACCAGGAGTTGAAAACTGTTGAAGGTGGATATGAGTTCATGGGATTCATTAGGCTATTCTCTTTCCTTCTGTATATTTTGAAAATTTCTGAATTAAAGTAGACTTCTAAATAATTCATTTTAGAAATATATTTTCATAAACTGAAAAACTGTAGGATGGCTAAGTTTAGTCAAATGGATGAAACTATATCTCTGCTGATGTACAATGCTAATTATATCTGAGAAGAGACAGGCTGGGGGTAGGAACCTGGGCTGGAAACACTAAAAGGGGGTGTGTGGTGACTCAGGTTGGGAAGCTGGGAGCTCCGTACAGTGACACAGTGGGGTAGGGTTGTAAAGAAACGGATCTCATAGAGGTAACTGTAGAGGCAGGACAGGCAGGAGGCACAGATAATTAAAGCAGGATGCGAAACTGCATGGGGGAATTATGAGAAAATATTAAAGCAGGACCAGTTTGGGAGAGCCAGTTGTAAGGAATTAATCTTCAGAAAGGATGCTCTCATATAGAAAAATTCCATAGGTAAACGTAGCTTGCCTCCTCATACAACCACATCAAAATTACAACTAAAATATAGAACACTCAGAACTATCAGAAATTAAGTTGAACGAAAGTCTCACAGCTACAAAATTAAAGAAACCATATCCATCCAGACTGGTAGGAGGGGCAGAGATGCAGAAAGGCTGGCCCCACATCCACGTGAGGTGGATAAAAATTTGAGAGGGATATCTCAGCAAGAGGAGTCACAGTCCCACACCAGGACCCCCAGCCCAAAGTTCCAGTGCCAGGAAGATAAGTCTCCATTACTTCTGATTGGAAAAATTAGCAGAGATTAAGTCAGTGAAAGAAACTTCTGGAGTTCCAAATAGTTCCCCTTAAAGAACCCACACATGGACTCACCTACTCAGACTCACTCGCTCTGAGCTCCAGCACCATAATGGCAGCTTGAAAGGCACCAGTGGCATACAGGGAAGAAGTGAACTGTCTGGCATCAAGGCGGGAGCTGGGGGACAGCTTTCTCCCAAGATAGAAAGGTGTGCAGACACCACTGTCACTTTTCTGAGCCCTCCTCTTACCCCCCATAGAGTCACAGAGCCGGCAAGTGGGTGCCATATCTGAGTGACAAGAAAAAAGAAGAGCAAAAAATTGAAAATCTATTTGAAAAAATAATAAAAGAAAAGTTCCCTGATTTGATGAAGGAAATAGACATACAAGTCCAGGAAGGACAAAGAGTCCCAAACAAGATGGATGCAAAGAGGCCCACTCTGAGACGCATCATAATTAAAATGCCAAAGGTTAAAGATAAAGAAGGAATCTTAAAAGCAGCAAGAGAAAAACAGTTAGTTGCCTACAGGGGCATTCCCATAAGACTGTCAGCTGATTTCTCAAAAGAAACTTTGCAGGCTAGAAGGGATCGACAAGAAACATTCAAAGTCATGAAAAGCAGGGTCCTATAGACAAGATTGCTCTAATCAGCAAAAATATCACATAGAATTGAAAGACAGATAAAAATCTTCCCAGACAGGAAAATACTAAAGGAGTTCATCATCACCAAACCATTATTAAATGGTTTCATACAAACTGTTATTTGTATGAAAAATTAAAGGGGCTTATTTAAGAAAAAGATAAAAACTATGAACAATAAAATGGCAATAAATACATATCTATCAACAATCGAATCTAAAAAACAAACTGAGCAAACAAGAAAAGCAGAGATAGAATCATGGATATGGGGAAAATTTTTATAGTTGTCAAATGGAAGGGGTGTATGAAGAAATGGGTGAAGAGGTAAGGGAATTAAGAAGTACATATAGGTAATTATAGAATAGCCATGGGGATGTAAAGTACAGTATGGAAAATGGAACAGCCAAAATCTATGCATGACCCATGGACATGAACAATGGTGTGGAGATTGCCTGAGGGAGTGGGGAATGCTGAGTGGAGGGGGGCAAATGAGCAAAAATTGGGACAACTGTAATACCATAATCAATAAAATATAACTTTAAGAAAAAGAAATATTCTATTGGCAAAGTCCTAGATAACTGAATCAGATCTACAAACAGATTTTTAAAACTTGAGGTGCTTAGGGAGTAACTTGCTACTTTACTTATTAAAGTCATTCAGAGAACTAGAGAAAATTAACAAGGAAAGACTGGGCTATATGTAATGTACCAACCTAGGTGAGTGAATTAAATAGTGGAAATAAAGGAGTATTGTGAATTTATAGTCCTATAACTTTACCCTAAACCCTCTCTCCACCCTATCCTGGCTCCCCAGTACTCCCTAACCACATAACATAATTTTCTACACCATGGCTCCAGAGATTTTAATGCTTAACAGTCAGTATATTTCCTTTTACTTGAACACTAATGAAGTAGTATTTTAGAAAGTTGGATGTGTTCTTAAGACTATTGGTAAAAAGTTTCAGACTTCCGTCAAGATGGAGGCATAGGTGTAGATGCCGTGCTTCCTCACACAACCAAGTTTAGAGACAACTAAATAATAGCAACAGAAAACACAGCCAGAACACAGAAAATTGAACTTTTCGGAAGTCTGATAACAACAAATTCTTCAGCCTGACCTGTAAGAGGGGCAAAACCAGCAGCTGGCAGAGCAGGGTAGCACAGGAAAACTCGGTCAGATGGACTCAGGCTCGCGGAATCCAGGTGCAGGATTGGACCTGGTGGGCAACTCAGCAAGCAATTGCGGGGAAACAGCGAGGAAGCAGGGCTGCGGGTTGACTGTGGTCTCACATTCGTGTGTGGATAGACAAGCAAGAGAGTGGGCGATTGGACGAGAGCCAGCAGCCCAAGCAGCAAGCAGCAAGCAGCGGTGGAGGGCGCAGCCATTTCCCCACTTTGACCCCGCCTCCACATACAGCGTCATAATCCAGCGACTCTGAGTGGC
The DNA here is from genome assembly GCF_021234435.1 of Artibeus jamaicensis. Lineage (NCBI taxonomy): Eukaryota > Metazoa > Chordata > Mammalia > Chiroptera > Phyllostomidae > Artibeus > Artibeus jamaicensis. Next base: position 303,373 of record NW_026521739.1, on the reverse strand, counting down.
CCTGCCCCGGTGAACAACCTAAGGCTCTGCTCCTCACCCAGCTGTGAGAAACAGCAAAGGGGGCCGCCATTTCCCCACTCTGACCACGCCTCCACATACAGAGTCACAACCCAGCAACTTGGGAGTCCAAGGCTCCGCTCCTCACTTAACGGGCGCAAACAGACCAAAAATGGCTCAAGAAGATCTCAAAGCGCCAGAGCCTATAAATCTAAGCAATGAAGAAATAGCAAAACTCTCAGATGCACAGTTTAAAACACTGGTGATCAGGATCCTCACAGAACTGGTTGATTATAGCCACAAATTAGACAAACATATGAAGGCGAAACTAACTGAAATGCATGGAATTGCACAGGAAACCAATAGTGATGGAAAGGAAACTGGGACTCACATCAATGGAGTGGACCAGAAGAAACCAAATAATGGCCAAACAGAAAAGAGTGAGGAAGCAAGAATTCAAAAAAATGAGGAGAGTCTTAGGAACCTCCAGGACATCTTTAAACGCTCCAACATCCGAATTATAGGGGTACCAGAAGGGGGAAAGGAACAGCCACAAGTGGAAAACTTATTTGAACAAATAATAAAGGAAAACTTCCCCAATCTGGCAAAGGAAATAGACTTCCAGGAAATCCGGGAAGCTCAAAGAGTCCCAAAGAAGTTGGCCCCAAAAGGGAACACACCAAGGCACATCATAATTACATTAGCCAAGATTAAAATGAAGGAGAGAATCCTAGAAGCAGCAAGAGCTAAGGGGACAGTCACCTACAAAGGAGTCCCCATCAGACTGTCAGCTGATTTCTCAAAAGAGACCTTACAGGCAAGAAGGGGCTGGAAAGAGGTATTCCAAGTCATGAAATCCAAAGACCTACAACCAAGATTGCTCTATCCAGCAAAACTTTCATTTAGAATGGAAGGACAGATAAAGTGCTTCTCAGATAAGATCAAATTCAAGGAGTTCATCATCACCAACCCCTTATTATATGAAATGTTAAAGGAACTTATCTAAGAAAAAGAAGTTAAAAAAACATGAACAGTGACAGGACAACAAACTCACAGTTATTAACAACCACACCTAAAACAAAAGCAAAATGAAAGGACAGCTAGATCAGGAGTGGAAACATAGAAATGAAGATCTCGAGGAGGGTTAGCAACAGGTGAGTGGGAGGAGGAGAAGGTACAGAAAATAAGTAGCATAGACAGTAGATAGAAAATAGATGGGGGGCAAAAATAGTATGGGAAATATAGACTCTAAAGAACTTGAGACACATGGTCATAAACTAAAGGGGGGGGTAATAGTGGGGACAGGGGGTAGGGTGGAGGGGAATGAAGGGGGGAATAGAACAACTGTAACAGCATAATCAATAAAAAATAAATTAAAAAAAGTTTTAGAATAGAATATAGGTAGTTATGAAAAAGTATTTGGAATAGTTTTCAAAAATGAATGAAAAGTAGGTTACTACATCGTGGCCAACTGAGCTAATCAGAGCCACCTCTTCTGATACAAGTACATAGACATGCTGGATAACTATAACAACAGAAACAACAATGAATACATAAGTGAATTTGAGAGAAACAAAGAGAAAAAGCACTGCTGTTGCAAAAAAATCCATCTTGTGTTTATGTGATACCTGAATCTGAGTCATCAAGGGCTAAGGGCCAGGGCTTGAGTGCCCACATAGGGACAGGAGATGTACCCTTGCACCTGCAGTGCAGAAATTAAAACTGGGACTCCTGCTATTGTTGGGACTTTCAAATAGCTGCACAGTCAGTGAAAAGGAGCTAGAAAAGATTTGTCCATCAAACTGGAAAAACAGCAAGTAATTTGTTTCCTGCTCTCAGCTCTGAGTATAGGAAAAAATTCTCCAGGTTGAAATTGAAACCTGCATTATTGGTGAGTATATGGCCTGAATTTACTCTGTCTTTGTGATAAGAGAATCCCAAGTTGAGAAATTTACCTAAAAATTAATCCAGGTGAGAGAAAATATGTTTTACATATATATGTGTGTGTGTTATCAAATATACACATGTACATTTGATAAAGGACTATAACTAGAATCCTTAAAAAAACTCCTATGAGTCAAACAAGAAAAAAGAGAGCAAGACAGAAAAATGGACAAAAATTTAACTTAGACCCTTCAAAGAAAAAATTTCCAAATGACTGATATTCTTTTAAAAAGTTGCTCAATTTCATTAATTAACAGAAAAATGTAAATAACTACAAGGGGACACTATGTACTCACTGGAATAACTAAAATAAAAGTGACAGAAAACAATAAAGATTGGTGAGGAGGTGGACACATAAATATAAAAAAGAATTTATTGTTAAAAAATAAAATAATGATGTAAACTAATTTAAGAAGGTTAAAAACAAGGCAGAACCAAATACTAATGACAACAATATAGAAAGGTATGATCAGAATCTTTCTATATTTCTTGCGTCGCTTGGAAGTTGCTTAAAAATGTTGATTAAACTTTATTAAATTAAGTATACTATGTTAAAAATCTAAAGGTACCTATTGAAACAATGGGTATTTTGCATGTATTACCACCACACCAGTCAATGTAAATGGTGCTTTGAGTGAGACAGTTCTCCTTTAAGTGGTATGAAATGCCAACGGTAATGCTTAGTCATTGTGAAAACAAAAAAATGTCCTCATACATTTCTAAATGTCCTTTAGGAGACTGGTGACACCACTAATTGAGAAGGATATTATTAGAAGGATAAATGGTGAGGGGAGAGATAAAGTAAATGTGACCAAACTGATGAAGCTAAGAGAGAGGTAGTAGAGAAAAAGCAAGAAAAAAATCAATAGAAGACTTTGTCACATCTATTGGTTTTATTTCATAGATACTTAGATTTAGAAGATATTTTATTTAAAAGGACATTCACTTACCAGTTGTATTTTCACAAGAATATTTTGTTTCACAAAAAGAATCTAGTTTCCTATACAATGGTCATAGGTATCACCCTTTTGCCATGAAACCCAATCTAAAAAACTGGACCAACTATGATCTTATAGACATATTATTTTTTAATAATGTTTCCATTAAAATCAGTAATTAATAATAGAGTATCTCAAAGATCTAGAATCATGTATTAAGGATCACCCTTGTCTACGGCCATACCACCCTGAATGCGCCCGAACTCTTCTGATCTCGGAAGCTAAGCAGGGTTGGGCCTGGTTAGTACTTGGATGGGAGGATCACCCTTAACTGATCTGAATCCATAAAGCAACTGGATTTTCAACACTAAATAGTTTATTGGTGAGACCCAGATCTAATTTTTTAGTTTTTTGTGTTTTATTAGATTTAAAAATCTTGAATAAGGAAATAAAAGCTTTTGATAAATAATATTTTTAAATTCCTTATTCCCTTGTATTGCAAATAATGAAATACTATAAAGACACCGCTTTGGAAAAAAACACTACTGACCTCTTTGTTGCCAAATGCAATGGACTCTTTCAAACCTCATCTTACCCAACTTCCTCCATTTTAAAACACTTTCTTCCTTTGAATTCTATTCTAATGCATTAAGGAATAAAGTAAAGAAATAAAATGGAGTCATTAGAGTCAAGCTGCTAAATTACTAAAATCAAGTATCTGAGGTGTGAAGAAATAATTTTATTCTTGTTTTAGTTAGCCTGGGAACTTAAGCTTTTGAACATTCCAGTCCCACCTCAACACCTGGGCATATATCAGACCTCCAGATAATCCTCTGATGATCCCCTGAATGACTCAGATATTCAGACCACCTGACATTTGACTGCTAACTGTCTCACACAAACCCAGAGGCTAAGAATGCAGGAGTGGTTCTTCTCAAGAATGGACATTTTACTGTAATAACTCTTAGCTTTTGCTTCTTCAGAGCACTCTGGGTATTGTCTAGTTGTATTTCTGGTTTGCAAACCTTAAGACCCTTGAATAAAATTTTTATCATTTTACTTCTAGCCAAAGCCTCCAAATTCTTTTTGAGTTTGTTCAACAGCATAATTGTTTTCTTACTACTTCTCTGCTGTTCCTTCTGTTCCCTTTATGGATACCTCTTCCTTCCTCTTGCTAGCCTTTAATGTTAATATTCCTTAAGATTCTTTTCCTGGTGCTAAAGCATCAAGCTCTGAAACCAAATAAACTGGATTTAAATTCTGAATCTACAACTTTATAGTTGATTAATTTCAGGCCTCTCAGTTTCTTTAACTGTTAAATGGGATAAGTACTATATTAGTCACAGTTGTTCAGAGAAAAACAAGCAACAGGAGAAATAGATAGGTGAAAGAAAGAGGAAGGAAGGAAGGAAGGAAGGAAGGAAGGAAGGAAGGAAGGAAGGAAGGAAGGAAGGAAGGAAGGAAGGAAGGAAGGAAAGAAGGAAGGAAGGAAGGAAGGAAGGAAATTTATTATAAGGAATTGGCTCACATAATTATGGAGGTTGGCAAGTCCCAAGATCTGCATTCAGCAAGCGGGAGACACAGAAGAGGGGTTAAAGCTGACAGACTTAGATTCAAGGAACAGCCAATTTGTCAGTTTGAGTCCAAAGGAAAGAACAGGTTGATATCCAGACTCAAGGCAGTCAGTCAGGCAGAAGGAAATTCTTTTTTAATTGCAGGAAGGTCAGCCTTTTTATTCTATTCAAATAGGCCATCAATTGATTGGATGGGGGCTACTCATATTAGGAAGGGCAATCTCTTTTACTAAGTCTACCAATTCAAATGTTAATGTCATGCAAATTACCCTCACAGACAGACACTGAATAATGTTTGAAAAATATTTGGGTACCCCATGGCTCAGTGAAGTTGACACATAAAAGCAAATATGCAAGTACTTATCTCATATGGGGGTAGCACATATAACTTATAGCTAACACTTAGCAGATGCTTGGCACACGTAAGATCTTAATGATGAAACAAATATTAACTAGTGTCATAATTATTAACTTTGTGAACTTTTCCTGGGTGATCTAGGTTCAGTGATTGGGTGAATTCTAATTATTTAACTCATGCCTACTGGATAGTATCACATTCACCTCCAGCTCACCTGTCCAAAGTGAAATTTAGTATCCTTCCCTAGAAAATTGCTTTTCCTCTAGCGTTCACCATATTAATTAATAACTCCAGTATATAATGCTCAGTTACATACCCAAGAATCTCAAAATTATCCTTCCCTCTTCTTTTCCTCAATTCTCATATCCAATCAGCAATCAAGTCCTGTTCATTCTACCTTACTTAAACATCTTTGGTATGTTTTCTTCTTTTCATTCTCCACAGCTGCTTAGTTTGTCCATCATCTCTCACCTGAATTATTGCATATTCTCTTGGCTGATCACTGCGCTCAAGCCTAAGTATAATTTATATCAATCCTCTGTTTAGAATCTTTCAATAGTTCCTTACTCCCAAACTTCTTGGCACAGCATGGCATAGAAGGATGTGTGATCTGATCCCAGTAAACTTGTCAACCTCATAATTCAGGGTGCCCACCTCACATTCTGGGATCTGGCCATACTGACCTACTTCTAGTTCTCCAAATGAGCCCAGCTGATTCACTCTTCATGTCTTTTCCTACAGTGCCACCTCTAATGAAATGCTTTGGAGCACCTACTGGTGAGCACCTACTCATTTTTTCAGGACTCAGCTCAATCCCCACTCTCTCTTAGAAGTGTTTTTTGACTGCATACTCTTATAACATTGATTATTCCCTTCTCTATATTCCCACTACTCCCTGGACATACTTCTAGAAAAGCACCTATAAAATCATATTGCACTTATCTATTAACTTGATTATAAGCTTCTTGAGGGCTGGGAATGTGACAAATTAATCTTTGTATGGACCATAGTATATATGCTCAATAAGGATTTGATAAAAGAATGAATGCATGAAATTTGAGATACTAAAATATGTCATTATTGTGTGAGCAAATAAATCAATAGGGTTGAAAACACAATCTAAATCTTCTCTTCATGAGTTTTCCACTTTTCTCATTATGCAGTATTTTTTAAAGTTCCCAATAACTGCATGTATACATGTTGTTTGCACTAATATTGAGAATATATAGGCTGCATATATAGGCTGATATACAAGCATATTCTTTTAAAACATTAAAATCTTAACTAGCTTGTCTTTGACATTTTCCAAATATATATAAAATGTCAGGGCCATCATTTAGGGCTTATGAATCTTTTGAGTGAGAGCCCAGGCCTTCAAATTATGTGTCATTCACAGGTTTAAAATAGGAGCATGTTCCATGCTGCCTATGAGCTATTTGGAGATTTCGAGGACATTAGAAGATAATTTTATTTTGTGGAGGGATGCTGGAAGATAAGAGTTCTCAGAGATAACCTACTTATTATCTGAATGTTAAAATGAACATATACACACACTCACCTTTATTACTCTCAAATCTGAGAATCTCAATAAGAGTTCAATATACAGCTTAAGATTTTCCTGATCCCAAAGGGAAATTTGCCTGAACTTTTAGTAAAACAAAACAACATTTCAAACATGTGCACTAATACAATATAGTCATTTGTCAGAATAAGATATGAGAAATTTTGACTACAATGAAAAGATATACTTATCTGAAGCAGATGAAACATTTTCAATAAAAGGAGAAAAATAAGTTTGCAGCAGTTTCTTTAACTCATAAGATTGGTGTGCCCAATTTCCTCTGCATCGTTTACTAGCAAATTAGATTTATTGCACAATGATGATGATTTGGAGAAAAGTGTTTAAAGTGTGATTTTTCTCCATTTCATACCCTGACTACCTTTTTAAATGTATGTTGATTTTCATATACTCAGATGGTGGAAGAAACCTTGAAATTTACTGAGCAACTTCTTAAGATCAAAAATGTTTTTATAATTTAAGAGATACAAAAAACCTAACTTATTAGTCCCCTAGGGTTCACATTCTTACTGAAATGACTGTACCAAATTTGAAAGTACAAATGGCAGTAGAAATACAGTTGCTTTGGTCAAGGAAATGTAAGTATTGAGCTAGATATAAAGATAGAGCTGGTGGTAATTGGAGGCTTACTTATTTTCTATAACTGAACAGTCCTGAATTCAAAAGACTGCAGGTTTTGAAGAACTATATAGAACTGTATGGTGGAGGGAGAGTCATAACTGCAAAAAGAGATCCACAGCTTTTGGTGTATAAATGAATGCACCCTTGATTTTCTACACCTGACTTTGGATACAAACTCCAATATAGTATGTCTAAATTGAGGTATATCCACCTTATTATTGTTGCTCAGTTTCAAAGTATATATACTGACTGCACACTTACTGTATTCTCAGGCCTGCACTAAGTACTTTACATGTTTTTACTCCTTCAAGAAAAACTGAGTGAACTAGCAGTAAGTGTTGTTCATTCTAAAGATGGACTATCCCTGGAATTTTAGTAACAAATGCGTGAATCACAGAACTACGTTGAAGTTGCTGGCAATGTGGCAAATTCTGGGCAATGTGTGGATCTACCTGATTCGGAGAAATGTTCTCTGTTTCATTAAAATACTGTAGGCCTGTGGCTGTTTTGATTAGATTCAGTTATACATAATATAGAATATTATGTATACATAATTATACATATGTATACATATGTATGAATAATTATACATAATATAGAATAACAATGGTTTTAAACAAGATAGATGTTTATTTCTCTCTCACTTAAAAGATGTCAGGAAGTGGAAAGTCAAGAGCTGTATGAAGCTTCCTGTCAGCTCCATGGACATTAGGGACACAGATTTCGTCTATATTTCTGTCTCTCCCTTCTAGCATATTTTTTAGGATTTAACTTTATCTCCACTATGGATTTACTAGCTATACATGTTTGTTTTATTTTTGATGGCTGTTCTCAGGTTTAGAATACTCATTTTTAGTTTATCACAATTTAATATTAGTATAACACTTGATATATGACATAAATTCTGACAATTCCATTTCCCCCTTCCATCCTTTGAAATATTGTTGTCAAACCGTTTATATCTATATGTTATGAATTCTATAATAGTGTTATAATTTTTGCTTTAAATAGTCAATTGCCTTCTGAAAAAAATTTGATGAGGGGAAAAAGTGTCTTATACTTATATAATTACCATTTCTGATACTTTTCATTCTTTAGTATAAATCCAAGTTTCCATGTGGTATTTTTTTGTTAATGCTAAAGAAGTTGCTTTAACATTTTTCTATGAAAGTAAATGCAGTTTTAATCGGCTTACCTGTAATAAGCCTAAATTATAAGTGAAATGCGTTCCCAGTACTTAAAATCTATAAGCCAGCCTATACCAACAATGAAAAGGGCTATAAGAGGAGTCCTGTCTTAATTTTCCCTGCTGCATAAAAGTGGTCAAAATGCAGAAGAGTAGTCCCTTTCTTCCTAAGTACCATCTAACAATGACACCTTGCTTAGAAAGCTATTCCATGCTCAGTGCTGAATGAAGATGACTCTGGGTCTGAATGTCATGGTCATTCATGAATGATACTCATCCTCAGGTAATATCATTAGAAGGAACACTTGATTCCGGATGAAGTTTTTTTAGTATTTTTCAATGGAACTTGAACTATAAATACATTATTTTATCATACATTTCCCCTCCTTTAAAATGGAGATTTGAAGAATGCATACACTATCTTCTCCTCTTTCCCAAATTCTTTTTTATAATATATTTTATTGACTACGCTATTACAGTTGTTCCAATTTTCTCCCTTTGCCCTCCTCCACCTGGTACCACCCCCATTCCCTCTGGCAATCCTCCCCTTAGTTCATGTCCATAAATCATGCATGTAAGTTCTTTGGCTACTCCATTGTCTATACTGTTCTTAACATCCCCCTGTCTATTCTGCAGCTACCAATTTATATTTCTGTAGCCCTGCACCTTTTCCCCAAATCTCCCATTTTCCCCTCCCACTGATAATCCTCCAAAGGATCTCCATATCTATGGTTCTATTTGTGTTCTGCTGGTTTACTTAGTTTGTTTTTTAGATCCAATTATTGATGCTTGTGAATTTATTGTTATTTTAATGTTCATAATTTTGATCTTCTTCTTTTTCTTAAGTAAGTCCCCATAACATGTCATATAATAATGAGTTGGTGATGATGAACTACCTTGTCTGGGAAGCACTTCCATTCTAAATCTGCCCTTCCATTCTAAATGATAGCTTTGCTGGGTAGAGTAATCTAGGTTGTAGGTCCTTGCTTTTCATCACTTTGAATACTTCTTCCCAGTCCCATCTAGCCTGCAAAGTTTCTTTTGAGAAATCAGCTAGCAGTCTTATGAGAATTCCTTCGTAGGTAACTTTCTGCTTTTTCTCTTGTTTTTAAGATTCTTTCTTTAACTTGAATCTTTGGCATTTTAATTATGATGTATCTTGGTGTGGTCCTTTGGGTCCATCTTGTTTGGGACTCTCTGTGCCTCCTGGACTTGTATGTCTATTTCCTTCAACAAATTAAGGAAGTTTTCTTCCATTATTTTTTCAAATAAGTTTTTAATTTCTTGTTTCTTCTCTTCTCCTCCTGGCACCCCTATGATCTGAATGTTGGTACATTTTAAGTTGTCCTAGAGGCTCCTTAGCCTATCCTTGTTTTTTTTTTTAAATTTTTTTTCTTCTTGCTGTTCTGATTGAATGTTTTTGCTTCCTTGTGTTCCAAATCATTGATTTGATTCTCAGCTTCATCCACTCCATTGTTGTTTCTCTGTAATTTTTTCATTTCACTTGGTATAACTTTCATGTCTGCTTGTGTCTTGTTTATGCTGTTGAAATACCCAGTAAGTTCCTTGAGCATCCTTATAACTGGTGTTTTGAATTCTGCATCTGATAGATTGCTTATCTCCATTTTGTTTGGTTCTTTTTCTGGAGTTTTGATCTCTTCTTTCATTTGGTCCATGTTTCTTTGTCTCCTTGTTTTGGCAGCTTCCCTGTGTTTATTAGATAGAACTGCTTTGATTCCTGTTTTAGTAACATAAGCTATTGTAGTAAAGTGCACTGGTAAATTGGATGGGGCAGAGTCTGGTAATCTCCAGGGTGGGGCAACTTCTGCGAACCAGGTTGATGGAATCTCCTATATGGTGTGGCTGCTCTGTGGCTCTGTGGGGGGGAAGTCTCAGAAAAGGGGACATGCCACTCTCTGTCCTCGGGAGTTTTGTCCAGAAGGAAGCTGTTCCCTGGCACTTGCTCTGATGCCAGACACTTCAATTTCCCCCTACATGCACTGGCACCCTTCCAACTATTGCTTTGTTGCTAAAGCCCATAGGGAGTTAGCCTGCATAAGTCCTAAGTATGTTACAGGCCCTTTAACAGAAGACTCCTGAGAATCCTGCAGTTTCTTCTACTGCCCCAACCTCCACTGGTTTTTAGTCAGAAGTTATGGGGACTTATCTTCCTGGCACTGGAACCCTGTGCTGGGTGGTCTGGTATGGAGCTGGGATCCCTCACTCCTGAGGTATCCTCCCTGATTTTTATTCACCACCCATTCTATTTTTCTGTTCCTCTCTGTGCCTCTCTATGCCTCCATCCCTCCTATTCTGTCTAAACCAATGTGGCTTCTTTAATTCCTTGGTTGTCAGACTTCCATACAGCTCGGTTTTCTGACAATTCTGGGTGATATTTGTTTTGTAGTATAGTTGTAATTTTTGCTGTGGTTGTGCAAGGAGGTGAGCCATGTTTACCTACACCTCCATCTTGACTGGAAATGTGCTTTAACATTTCTTATAGTTCAGTTTTAATGGCTTTTGTTTTCTTCAGCATTCATTTTTAAAAGACATTGTCCCTCAATGTGGGATTCTAGGTAACAGATTTTTTCTTCTTTCAGCTCTTTAAAAGTACGTTTTCATTGTCTTCTGACTTGCAGAATTTCTGATTAGAAACTTACTGAAAATTTGTCTTTGTTTATGTATAGACTATACCTTTTCCACACCATTGACTGCTTTTAATATTTTCTCCTTATTACTAGTTTTCAACAATTTAATAATGATATCTTTTGCAGTGGATTTTGTTAATGTGTGTGCATGTGTATGTTTACCTAGCTTAGAGTTCTTTGAGTTTCTTGAGTATCTGAGTTATAATTTCCATCAAATATGACAATATTTTCAGCTATAGTACTTTAAATAATTTGTGTCACCCCCCCCTTACTCTTGTCTCACCTGGAACTGAAGTTACACATATTTCAAAATGTTTGGTGTTATTCCACAAATCACTGAGGATCTGTTTTTCTTTTCTTTTCTTTATTGTTTTTGTGTTTCTAGGTTTTTGTTTTCTTCACGTGCTTTATTTTGACTAGATTTCTACGGCTTTGCCTTCATTTACTAACATTTTCTTCTAGTGCCTAATCTGCTTCTAAGTGTTCATTGCCTCCAGTGAAATACTTATTTCAGAAGTTATAATTTAATCTCTAGAACTTCCATTTTTATGTTTTTAATTGCTATCTTTCAGCATATGGAGCATATTTATAATAATTGTTTTAGTGTTGTTGAATGTTATTTCTACCATCTCAATAATTTCTGGGTTTGTTTATATTGACTAACTCTTCTCCTGATTATAGATTCCATTCTCCTACTTCCTTGTTTATCCTAGTTCTCTTGCGAGTTACCAGGTGTTTTCATGATTTTCTTGCCTACTCCTTGAGTGCTGGTGTTCCCAGGGTGTTATTATTGACTCCTCCTTTTCTGCTGTGCATACCCTGGGTGATCTCACCCATTCCTACAATTTCAATTGCCATCTATATGATGGTATATTCCAATTATACTGTTTGCAGTATAATCTCTCTTCAGAGCACTAGAGTCATATAACTGCTCAGTCCACTTACTCACCTAGATGTGCAAACTCAATGTAACCAAAATAAACTCATCAAATCCCCCCTCAAAAGCTGTTCAATTTCCTAAGTCGATGAATGGTATCACTAGGTCATAGTCACACAAGACAGAAATCTGAGTCATCCTTCTTTTTCCTTGTACTAGATATTGTGGTCCCCACCCCCACCCCATTCTTAGCCTTAATTCTTCTTTTGGGTAACCACTTGGACTTTCTTTGGGAAAAGAAACCCCTCCTCCACAGAGCTTTGTGGGAAGCTGACTCATTTGGGTCTAGGGGCAGGCATATGTTTTTATCCTACGATAACCAACCTTATGCCATCCCCTGGGCACCATTTTTAGTTTATGTAGACACATGAATCAATTCTTGAGGCTTCTGGGAAAGTCGTTTTCTCTTCCTTCTAAAAGAGTTTTCAAAAATGATTCTCTGTTCTTTGACCTACTGTGGCAAGACTTCCAGCCACAGGAATTGTTGGCAACTGTCATTTGACCATAAAGTTGATACTTAAGGAAGTAAAGACAATGAAACAAGAAAGAAGCATGTCCTACATGACATCATTAAGCCCTATAAGGCCATCTTTTCACTGGACTTTTTATCTAGACAGGTTAGTACTGGTCTATTAGTTAAGCCAGTTAGAGTTGGTGTTTTTGTTGCTGGCAACCAAAAACAGCATAATGGATAACTTTCCTTCACTCTTCACTCTTCAGCCCCGCTTTTAATTACACACTAGGTTCTATTAATTCTAACCCTCAAATGGTATCTAATTACCCTTGGTCTGCCACCTGCCAGAGTCTTAGTTCAGGCTCTCATTTTTTAAAAATGCATAAAATACACTTCTAAAATATGTATCTTATTGAAATTTCATTTGCTTACATTCCTGGCAAGGTTTTCCATTGCTTCCAGAAAAGAGTACACATTCCTTAGCATGCTATATTAGATTCTTCATGATCTAAACTGTCTCCTTAACCTTTTCTATGTCTCTTTTTGCCACTCTCCCAGCCTAATTCTATCACAAACAATGTTGAACTCTTCGCTGAACCAAAACACTCTTTCATCTCATGCCTCTATCACTTTGCTCTCACTGCCCTCCACACCTCCCTCAATGCTCTCACCCACTTATCCCTTCCCCCTCCTCCACCAAAACACACAGACACACTAACTTCTAGTCATCCTCAAGTTCAAATGTTCTTTGAAGCATTTCTTAACCTTGCCTGAGTTTGGGATAGCTATGTATTAAAGCATCTAGTGTGTTCCCTATTAGTACTTATCACACTGATTCTGTTTATTTACCTGTCTCCTCTGCACAGTAAGCACTTTAAAAATAGGGAATGTTCTTTTACACTCTTTATTTCCTTATGCTGTATCTCTGTTTCTGGGACCTAATAAAGTGCCTAGGTTTTACTATACTCAATAAATATTTTTAATTGAATAATTATGGGGTCTGCAAACAAAAATTTCTGATCTTGAGACTATTTGAAAACCTTGACTTTTCCCACTCTAAATGTGTTTCTGATTTCTAAGCATTATTTTTTCTTCCAGAGTATGGGGTTCTAGGTAGGCATAGAATTAAAACAAAAGATATTCAGCCAGGGTGACTTTGGTCAGTCCTCTGGAAATTCAGTAGCATGCCCTGCCTTTCACCACCCTTCTCCACCACCTGTGGGTGTAGACTTAGCTGACCAGCCCAACAGCATACTGAGACCTTGGTTCAGAGTTCTCTTATTGACAAATTAAAGTTTGCCAATACATATGAAGTAAGCAATTTTCAACTTTCCACTTATCTTTTGAATTTACGCTTCATGAAATTTATACTTCATGTTTCTTAAAAATTGTAGGCCTTAAAAATACTCTGGATTATTTTACACTGACCAAGTAAAATATAGTGATCTTAACTCTGAACTTTACCTTTGCTGGCCTTAAAGGTATATGTGACTGATTAAGCGAAAATAATTAACTGTGGGATTCTGAGAGTGATAATGTCTCTAACAGTTTTATAATCAAATTGTTCAGTTACTGGAAGGAACTAAATTTCTACAAGTTTTAGTTTCTTAGGGAAAGAAAACATGACTTTGGGGCAGAAAGCTTTCGCTTGAAGGGGAATGAATGGGTATTTTGAGATTCAGGATATATGGAATAAAATTTAACAACAAGAAAGACCGAAATTTCGGGAGGAAATCAGATTTCACAGGATACTTATGACTGGTGAGGCTAGGAGTTGGGGTGGAGCGAAACAGGAACGACTAGCTGAGGGCGGGATTCCTAGCAGCACCATAACACAAGAAGGGCCTTGTTCAGTTACCAGCCAGACGGAACACGTTCTCCTTCTTCACCGTGTCGGTGACCATAGTAACTGTAGGGGCCGAACCTCTTTCTCTTCCCAGCATGCGCAGTGCACTGTGAGCGGAAGCGTCCTCAACAATGTATCCCTTTTTTCTTCAGCGAAAGAACTACAATTCCCAAGAGACACCTCGGCGCCGCGGCACCGCCCCCCGGGCCCATCCCTGTTCCCTCCCCCAGGCCCCGCCCCCTACTAGTTCCCTCCCCTCCCTGCGAGAGTGTGTCAGTGACCCAAAGGCGGTGTGAGGCGTAGAGACCGTCGGGGGGCGCCGCCGCTGCCTCCACCAGCAGCATCAGCAGTGCCGCGCGTTCGGATTTGCGTCGAGCGTGCCGGGAGCGCACCACAAAGCGTCCCCGCGCCTCTCCCACCTCCTGCATCTCCTCAGTGCTCGTCTCTGTAGCCAACTTCTCCTCGCCCAGCTTTGCCGGCTGGCGAGGAAGGCGGCAGCGAAACGCCGCGCGGTCTGCTCGGACTCCCAGCGCACGCACTCTTCATCCCCCACGCTCCAGGTCTCGGGGCTGTGCTGAGATTGTGGCCATCAGCAATTGTCCGGTGAGTGTCTTCGGCGGCCCGCGGGAGGAGTCGCGGCAGGGCCAGCGAGGGGTGCGGGCTAGGCAGGCGCGCAACTTCCTTGGTGTCTTTCTTGCGCTGCGGGCTGGCTCTCCCCGCCCGTCTGCGCGCCCCCGCGCCAGAGGCGGAGGGGAGCGGAGTTTGCGGCGCCTGCCTCCCGCTCCCTCGCTGGGGGAAGCGTCTTTGTCAGGAGCTGGCCCGGCGCGCCCTCCCCCTCTGCCTGGGAGCGGGGTGGCCAGGTCCGCGCCCCGCGGCAGCCGCGTGCTGCGGGAGGTGAGCTCCGCGGCTGGGAGGAAAAGAGAAATGAAAGAGAAACAAAGGAGGCGGTGGGCTTTTCTTTTGTGTGTGTGAATCTGATAACTTCTTTCTCCTTCCTTACGTAACGCAGACTTCCAAGTTAGTCATTCTTTTTATTGTTATGATTATTGTCATCATCTCTGCGTGTCTCTCACATTTCCTTTCATCTCTGGATCTTAGAGCATTTTAAAACACTAATTAATTACACCTCCGGGGACCCTACGAAACAAGTTAATACTCTCGTTTCCGTAAGTGGGTAAATTGAGGCTCGGAAGAACGCTCTAATTGATGGATATGCTTGATCTTCCACCGCTCCTGGTGTCTGAGGACCTGAAAGCATTTATGAGTTGAAACTCGTCCTCCAGTGCCCCGTGGAAAAGTTAAACATGTTCATTTTACTTATAGGTTAACTGAAGTCTAAAAGAAGTCTGGGTAATTGTTAGGTAGTTCAAACAATAACTCTTCTTACGTAGTGTTTGAACCTTAGAACCTCAAAGGACTCTTTAAAAAGGCCCTGAATGGGGAAAATACAGTAAATCATAAACTCACGTCACCATCTACTCTAATTTTTGTTCACGCAGCTCTGTTAAAGGCAAGAGAGCAATGATAGGAGAATGGGAGGACAGATTTTTTTAATGTAGGTTTAGCAAATTTTAATCACTACACACAGAAATGTGTCTAGGTTTTAACAGCACCCAACAACCTTCCCATCGGTAAGTCATCAAACAGTATATCAAAGAATAATCAAATAAGCACTTTATCCATAGGTGCTGATTGTGCTAAGGACTGAAGCTTTAAGTGCATGAAAAGGTCTATCTATTTGTTTTGGTTCAAAGGCTGTGTATTTACAAAATGTCAATTTTGTTTTCATAGCAGCTGATCTTTTGTTTTCAGAACTGGCTTTGTCTTTTTCTACATTGGATATTACTTTTATCATTAAGGAGAAACATAAAGGTTTTTAAAAATTATTTAGTTTGCATATTGTGAATTTAAATTTTTGACGTGAAGAAAAGATTCAGTTTCTATAGCTTCCGTTTATATTTTCTTCATAATAAAAAATGTTTTCTCAGAGTAATCAGATTTACATCCCTCAAAACATTGTCCTTATTGTACAAATGCAGCATGTGAATTCCTTTTTTTATTTTTTAGTCATACCAGCAGCCTCTTCTGGAGGAAAATACTTAACTGTGAGGACAAGTTTATTTATTTTGGTAGTTGAACCAAGCTGGATGGTATCATAAATTTAAATCCTGCATCTTTTCTACTAGTTTTTTCTGAGGTGAATAATATCAGAACTGTAGTAACTGTGTATTTTTACTTACTCTGAATTCTCTTGAATTTAATTTTGTATTACTGAGTTGTCCCCAGATTTTAGATTCTGATGATTCCATCAAAAAAGGAAAGTGAGACGTTTGTTATTTTAATATTGCCCACCCCGCCCCAGTCCTCTAACTGGTTTCCCTTCTGTAGTATGTTAAAAGAGATCTGGAGTTTAAAACAAATAATTAGAAAATAGAAGTTAAATTTATGGAAGTTGCTTGTAGTGAAATGGTTATAATGCCTCGTCTAATAAATGTATGACTTTTATTATAAAAACTCATACCTAGATTTTTTTTTACTGTTCTAGAAGTGCTGCAATGTAATAATAGTAGTGTTTCCTGACTTGAAAAAAAGGGAGCTGAAAATTGTCTTAGTGGCAGATTTGGGGAGGGGAAGGGTTGAAATCTGTGCTGTCCTTAAAATGATCATTTATCTTATAGCTGGTTATGTTGTGCTCTTTTTAATTTAGCATTTACCAAACTTCCTAGAGGCATCTATCTGTACTTTAAAGAAGCTACTAACCAAATTCCTTTGCTCAGTTACTAGAGCCCAAATGCAGAAGTTGGGCTCTAGTATTGACCAGTGAAGGCTGGCATTGAAGGTTTCCCGATTTCTTTGGGACCCCTTAAAGAAAATGAGAAGTACAGGGTCAGGAACTGAGCCTCTAGTACTGTTCAGTGGTACAGAGGAAAGTTTCAGGGAGAAGCCTGAGTTTGTTTCCATTTGACTTCGTTTCATCTTTCAGGTTGTCAAAATGTCACTTGTACATTAAGAGTTGTGTCATTTCAGAATATACATTACAGTTGTCCCGTAGGTCATGTAAGGACTAGAGTAGTTGTACCTGTGAACAACTGTTTTCAGACAGAAGCTTCTGTGGCTGCTAGAGATTTTAAGCCAAAAAGACTTAGAACTGAAAACTTCTAACATTCTTACATGCATACATCTTACCCTGGCACATCAATAGGAACCTGTTCTAGTGTTAAAATAAAAAGGCTTATATGGATTATTATATACATTTTAACTATATATTAAATTTTAATAATAAAGAATTAAGAATTATTTATTATTATGAACATGTTGGCACTGAGATGATTCTAGGAGATTCTTTGGAAAAATCAGGTTATTCCAGAAGATACATTAATGTCTTTCAATTGATGAGAATAAAAATTTAAGAGCCAGGTAAAAGAAAGAAGAAAATTCACAGAATGAAGGAAACCTGATGAAGATGTTTTTAAATAGTACAACAGTAAAGAGTCCTGACAACATTATATAACGGACAAAATTCTAGCTAAAGACTGTAAACAGTGAATTTCATTCAGCACTTTTCTGTTTATAGGCGTCTAGCCTTCTTTTTCAGATTTTCTCTAAATCACATAGAAAAAGTAAATGGAAATCATTCTTACCAGGGATTTTAGGTTGAGGGTTTTTTAAGTATTTATTTATTTACATTTAGAGAGATGGGAAGGGAGGGAGAAAGAGAGGGAGAGACACATCAATGTGTGAGAGATACATTGATCAGTTGCCTCTCACATGCTCCCAACTGGAGGCCTGGGAGGCAACCCAGGCATGTGTCCTGACTGGGAATCGAACTGGGTGACCTTTTGGTTCGCAAGGCCATTCTGTGAATTCAGTTCACTGAGCCACACTAGCCAGGGCGAGATTTATATTTATTTTCTTACACATGTGGTAGGAGTAATTTTTTCTTGTGTTTCTTTAAGTTTGACCTCTGCCAGAGAAAAATTTATGCAGACTGATGTATGGGAAACTCAAAACAAGAAATTTTGGTCACTGAGAGAACTAGATATAATCAATTTCAAGTTACACCATTAACTTTTTAAATGTTACCTTGAAAGACCACTCCTCATAATTTCTCCTTTAAAAGGTTAAAAATAATTGCCTAACATATTTGTTGCTACTGAGGGAATTTGCAGCTAATAAAGAGAAAGCATGAGATCTCTTGAGTGATTTTTTTTCCAAACGTCTGATTGGAGCATTTAAATATCTTAGCTTCCTTCAGAAGTAAACCCAGAGGAAAAGAACTTCAGGTAATTTAAGAGAAATGAATTGTAAAAATAATCAGTCTAAGACCTGATTATTTTTTCAGAATATTGTACAAACTGTTTTAGTTTTTTTGTTTTTATTTTTTTGCCACAAAAACTCTATTTCAGAATTTTAAAGCTTTTAATTCAATACACATGTAATTTACTTCCCTTGCAAAAAAATGTACTGCTGATTTTTATTTTATAATGAATCTCTTGGGATGTTGCTAATTCTAAAAATACATGGTACCCCCAGTTCCCCATCTTCTGTAGTTTCTTTATTTTTTTGCTAGAATTTGCTTTTTCCTTTAAATTGTAAAATAAGCTAAGTAATGTTTAAACATACTTGACAAATATGACAGTCAGTAATTTATTATGCTAAACTTCAGCTCAGTTTCAACATTCAAGGTATATTGAATCTGTTTTGGAGTTAGAAGCACACTTATTTTGAAGGGGGCTAAAGCAGGTATAACAAATAGATTTCACCTTGGTTACCAAATCCAATTGCTTGGTGGTGTCTGCCTAGGTCAGACTCAGCAGGGAAGAATACTGTGATTAGCAGTTTTTGCTGTTGGGTGGGCAGTGGACCTTTTGGCATTAATGCCACATATTCATTTAGTAAGTATTGTATATCTTTTACATGTCAGCACTGATCTAGATGCTGATATCACACAGACTAAAATCCCTGCCTTAGAGTGTTTACATTTAATAACAAGACTCAGACAATAAATGTATTATTTCATTTTGTAAGGACAAATGACCAGGATTCTTCAAGAAATAAATAGCAGGAAAAAACATGTGAATAGGGAACTAAAAGTTTAAGAAACATAGGAGTCATATCTATCAAATACAGTGTGGACCTGAGGTTAGATCCTGCTTTGAGCAAACTAACTGTAAAAAAGACATTCATGGAAAATTGAGGAAATTAAGACATTGACTGGATATCTGATGAAAAGGAATTACTAATTTTTTAAGGTATGGTAATGTTTTGTGTTTTTTAAGCAGGAGTCCTTACCTTCTAGAGATATAATATATTCATGAATTAAACTATGATATTAGGGTTTTTGCTTTAAAATAATTTGAAAGGGAAAGGAGCATAGATGGAAACATTGGCCATATTATTGAAAATTGTTGAATGTAGATGATGGGTACATGAGATTTCTTATATTCTCTCTGCTTTTGTATATGTTTGAAAATTTTCATAATGTACAGTTATATGCACAGACACATAAAAATAAAACAGAGAAGGGGAAGAGAGAAGATGTGGGATGGGAAGAGGATGCAGAAAAGACCTTATTGAGAAGGTGATAGAAAACAGTATTTGAGTAAAGGCCTGAAGGAGGTAAGGCAGTAAAGCCTTGCAGGTAATCTTGGGTAAGACATTCCAGGCAGAGGGAACAGCAGGTACAATGGCCCTGAGATAGGAGCTTGACTAGAGTGCAAGAAACTACAAGAACAGTGTGGCTGGATTAGAGTGACAGAGTGTAGCAGTAGATTAAGTCAGAAAGTTAGAAAGGGTCGATAAAGGAGACCAGATTGTGTAGAGCCTGCCTGATTATCAGTTCTTGTTTTAAAGTAAGGATATTTATTGTATATGTTTATCTAAAGTAAGTTGACGATAGTCACCTTGGAAGCTATATGCTTATTTTAACAATACTAGATTACTCAAAAATTTTTGGAACTTCTTTTTTAATTGCCTTCTAAACCAGTTTAAGTGCCACACATGAAAATAGCTCATTACTACGTATACCTTTTTGTATTTGCTCCTTGTATTTAAGAAAAAGGGGGGCGATTAACCACATATCTCATTTTACTTACCAGGTATGGCTCAGAAAAGATTTCGACAGAAAGAAAATAGGAAACAACTTCAGGCTATAGCTAAGAATCAGATCTACTCAGAGAAGACAATTACTATTACTAAAAATCAGATCCACCTATAGACTAAAAGGAGTTTTAATAATGTTTATGACATTTGTAGCATAATTTGGAATAAGAATATAACCTTACTGACTGATATTGAAGAGACTATTAGATTGACTGACTCATATGGAAGGGACTGTGCTTGGATATTTAAGAAAATTCCGATACATTAAAACACATACATACCAGAAGACCATGCACATTTCTTAATACTTAAGTACTCAAAACAGTCATGCAAATAAGTTTCATTTGTGTTATGCATTCAAGACTGCAAAGATGGCATTTATAATGTAGTGAAATTGTAGAACTTTCTTGTTGCTGTCAATATACCGAGGAACTGAAAGACTAGCACACTTTTAGCTAAATGAATCTGGCTCTTAAGTCTTCTTGTATATATGCTTCAATTTTCAAGTTAGTAATTGTTTCAAGAACATGCTGATTTTGATTTCCCATAAAGAACTTTAAAAAAATCATTATTATTAAAATTATGGAAAAATTGGGTTTCATGCTCTAAATGTTCGAAAGCACCCCTGCCAAAACCCTCATAAATACGGATTTTAAAAATCTACTCATGGGCCCATATACAGGTAGAGATTACTAGTTTTGAATGATTTTTTTGTAGTAATTATTTCTAAAAGAATAAATTTTCTAACCTGAGAAACTAAACTTATTTGAGTGAGTTTTACTGTATTGATAATATTGACCGAAGAAAACCATTGTTTTTCTAGTTAATTATGCATAATGGGAGGAACAATGTTTTCTTTAGTATTTTTAACCAGTGATTTGTAGAATTTAATGGAATGAAGTAGAATTTGTGAACTGTTATTATATAATAAATTTCATAAAGTGGCCACTAAGAATATTAGGTATGTAAAGTGTATAAGGAATGCTTTAATAAAGCTTCTTACTTTGAATATTTTTCAGAAAATTGCTAGGAATCTAATTCTTTAATTCACTCAGAGTAGTTGTCCCTTTGGTATATATATACTGGGGTGGGCATAAGTGGGTTTACAGTCATTCATATGGAAAATAATACAGTAGTTTCTAAGTAATAATACAAGAATAAATTCTGTTTCTTGTACTTAAAACTGTGAACCTACTGAGAAAGAGAGAGAGATCCAGACCCTTGCTTCATACACTCCACATATTAGGATTGCACTGTTAGGCTGGATTATTTAATATGCTTTAAACACTAAACTATTAGCATGGAACACAGAGCCCATGTTTAATTCCTGGGCTTTCCATTAACTTTGCAAAGTATGCATCTGTAAAATAAAAATGGCAGCAGTTTTTCATGAAGGAATTTGAAATTCTATAATGGTAACCATAGTGAAATGTGGCTCAGTTTAGAAATAGTTTTCAGTCTGTTGATTTGGTGGTAGGATTATGAATCTGGTTTCATTTCCATTTTTGTGGAATAAATAATTTACGGTAGGGGAGGAAGGGACAGGAGGGGAGGAGCAACAGAAGGAAGGAAAGAAACATTTGCTTCTCACAAAATAGTAAACAGGACCATGGATAATTCTTGTAACTTGGATCTAAAAGTGTCCATGACCTAATAAGCTATGATGCAAATGTATAAATTAAGTAAAGAATTGTAGTAATAATACAGCTTCCATCAAGAAAAAAAGTGGCTTTAAAAAGGGGGCATCTTGTATTTCATGTTGACTTAAATATTATAACCACTATAAAGCCTATACCTAATTTTGGAGTTAATAATGATTATGATGATTAACAATAATTAAAAATTTAGTTTTTGACTTAAGCTCCGTAAGTTTTTGCAGCATAAGGTTTCATGTTCTTCTTTTCAGCTTATGCATTGCAAGGTACTTGTATTCTACATCCCTGCCTCTCTCATTTCTTCTCTCTCATGTTCATGTCTTCATCACTCTGCTACTAGCTTTGTTTATCTTCCTTTGCCAGTTTAGTAGTGCCCATTGTGCTTCCACATTGTTTTCTACATTTGTCTGCCATTTTGTATACTTATAAATTAGGCTTGGAATGAATTAAGAGCCCTAAAGAAGTTACCTGTAAAGGGAACTTTTCCTGTTTGGGTCTTACCTACATAGCTTCTTTGTTCTCTTAAAAAAATAATTATTTTTAGAGGGAGGGAGAGAGTGGGAGAGAGAGATCAGTTTGTTGTTCTACTTACTTACACATTCCTTGATTGCTTTTCTTGTACTTGTCCTGACCCAAGATTGAATCAGCAACCTTGGCATGTGGGGACAACGCTCTAACCAACTGAGTTACCCGGCTGGGACCTGTGTAGCTTCTTTTTATCTTTTCTTGCCCTTGTTATTGCTGTGTGCTCTGGTAGAGAGATGGTATATTCCATCCAGCCATACACTAAGAGATAACTGTGTGACCTATAGGATGCAATACTTTTTGAACTGAATAATGTCAGGAACAGTAATAAACTTACTGATTTGAAATCCTTGTGCGTTAATCCTGCATCTAATCCTATACCTAAACTGGCAAAATTTGATCATGGAATTAACAGCATCATGAAATTTCAAAAGCTGTTTTTAGCTCTTGATGTATGTTATCTTTTCCAAAAGTTTCAAATAAAGAGGGTCTTCATCATCACTGCAATATTAGCTTAATTATAAATGGGCTTGGGGAAAAACTGTGCCTGGGCTTCTGTTGATCTTTTTCACAGTCTAGAGGAAAGGACAAAAAGTAATGTGGTGAAGAAGTTTATAATTTCTCCTTCCTTCTGTGGAATGAATTACAAGGTCCTGATTTTTTTTTTTTTGCTAGTTGGGAGGTGCTCATTGTAGTGTTCAATGTAGTTGGCTTAATTTTTAGAAAGCACAGTTAAGTTTAATTTTATTTTTTTATAATAATTGAAAACAGTTGGAAGTGCTCTGGTGGTTCTTCAAAACCTTAGTATTGTATTCCTGGTTCTCTGTAGATACCATCCACAGTACTTCATGTTCCTCAGGGTTTATGCTGGTTTTAATGGACTACATTTATTGGAAACACTAAAAGCTGATCTCCTTTCATTTTAAACTACAGTTAACACAATGGAATTTTTTTTTCTGCAAAATGATTCTCACTACGATACTTGAAATTCCCAAAAGACCAAAATTAGTTAAATGATAACATTACAAAAATCCACATTACAAAACTAGTTAACTTTATCATTTGTGAGCAAATATGTTAAGTGTGTGTCTTTTTTAAAGTACTGGCTGCTTCTAATTAGAAACCACAGTCCTATAGACAGACTTCATGTAATTGAAAACTTCAAAAATTTACTTAATGCTTTACTGTAATTTTCATTTAAAATGGGATGATTCAGTCTCTGGACTAGTTCTATCAGTTCACCAAAGGATCAGTGAATTGTGTTCTTAAAACTGTTTAACATAGAAGAGGTTTGTGACTTCAGTAATAACCAGACTTTTTTTCAATTTGTCATTGACACTTAACAGCAACAACACAAATCATGATTTGCTAAACTTCTTTGTTGTATCTCTTTTAGAAATGGCACACCGATTTATTTGCATGTAGTTCAGCTCTTATAGACCAGTCTTTTAAGGCTTTAGCTAGAATTTGCCTCATGAAGCTCTTTATAATGGCTGCCAAAAAGCATTTTGCTAGGATTTAGAACTGAGTAGGCTGTTAATGATTCAGTATGCCCCCTCATTCTTCTCCCACTTCTTAAATTGAAAGCTCCTTCCTTCACGGCATCTAGGTGCCCTGAGTCATCATGGCTCAAGTCTAAGGCATTGTCACATGGAAAAACTCACCATGAAGTAAAATTGTCAGAAAACAATTTGAGTCTGATATGGATCACAGAGATACAATCTATAGGTGGTGGGCCTTATTTAAATTTATTAATGTACTTACAAGTACACGTAAGTCTTCATTCTAGGACTTGTAAATTCTGAGGACTTGTTTATTCCTAGTTAAATTTTAATTGCTTTGATTTTTTATTATCTGTTACATGAAAAAATTTCATTTTTTTCATTGAGCAAATACAGAGTCTGTCTAGAAGCTATCCAGCCATGTACTATGGAAAATAAAGACATTTCTTGAAGAAGATACAAGATACAAGAAACATTGTACATAGGACAGTGATGGCTTGGTCCCTTTCAAAGTAGACACCTTGGCACCTTACACAGTTCTCTCAATTGCCATCATATTTTCCTATTTTAAAATATGACAGCTGCCCTATCATATTTTCCTGAATCTCATTGATGATCTGAAATCTCTTCCCTTTCAAAGGTGATTTTAGTTTTGGGAAAAGCCAGAAGTTGTAGGACACCAAATCTGGGCTTTAGTGGGGCCAAGTCACCTGGTTGATTTGCTGTTTCACCAAAACACTACATGAGATGTGATGCACAGTTGGTCGCATCGTTGTGATGAAGCTGTCAGTCACCAATTGCCCATAGCTGTGGCCTTCTGAATCATCCGAATAGTTTCAGCAGAGGAATGTTCAAGCTTAATGCAAGATTTGATGCAGATTCATTGCTCTACTCGCTCAGTCATTTTGAATGTGACGGCCACACAGTACACAGGCTCACTCAGTGGCGTCTACTGCCCCTGCTGACTAGTATAGTGAAGTTGTCATTGTTCACACATGTGCATTCCAGTCCCCTCTCCTTGGCTGCCAGGTTACATTGATGTTGCACAAACTATTCTTGTTATATTAACAATGGCTGGACTTTTTCTGGACAGGCCTCGTATATCTGAGACAAGTGGTGTGTTTGATTCAGGATAAAACCCACTAGTCCAGAAGTCAAGAGACCTAGAGTTCTGGTCTGTTTACTTAATATGTGCCTCATATATTTCACTTAACCTCTCTGGACTTCAGTTTCCTTATTTTGACAAGGTCAGCAACTTCATGATAGCCCTCTTTGGGATCATCTCATGGCAGATACAGCTAATAGCTGATCCCAGACCAGCTTCAGACTCTTTTTTGGCACAGCATGGTCAGGAGCTATAATGGTCAGCATTTTAGATTAAATGTGTCTGTCATCTCAACCTTATAAAGTCTCTACCAGCTCTGTGATTTCATGACTTTAAATGATTTGCCTATAGCAAGTGTCTCTCTTGTTTGAGTCTTTACTATCTCTTCAGTTGATCATTATGGGTTGAAACTTACTGTGTGAATTGAAGAATGCTTTGTAGTCAGAGATAGCTTGTTTACATTTCACGTAGTATTATAGACTGAATGTTTTTGTTCTCTTGAAATTCATATGTTGAAATCCAATCCCCAATATGATGGTATTTGGAGGAATAGAGTCTTTGGGAGGTGATGAGGTCATAAAGACACTGATTAGTGAGTTTATAAAAGATCCCAGAGATCCTTTGATCCTTTTGTTGGGACACAGCAAAAAATAGCCGTCGAACCAGAAAGCAGGCCCTCACCTGACAGGAGTCTACCAGTGCCTTGATCTTGAACTTACCAGTCCCCAGGACTGTGAGAAATAAATTTCTGTTTATTAGCCATTGAGTATATGTTTGGTTACATTAGCCTGAATGGGCTAAGACACGTTGTGATGTTAAAAACAAATGATTGGAGAAAATTCATGGGGGCCCTTAAAATTTCACATGAAATGAAAACAAGTCAGAATGATCAGGAAAACTTGATTGAAATTTATTTCAACTCCTAAATGTTTCTAAAGCAAAAAAACTCAGGTTAATCAAGTTCAAAGTGATGTATTGTGTCTGTTTGGGGGGTGTATATGAAGCACAACAAATACTAGACTGAGAGACAGGAGGGCCTGAGTTCTGTTTTAACCTGGTTATTGTCTTTATGTATGAAATGGTATCAGACCAGTGCTTCTCAAACATTAATGTATTGTGTAAATTACCTGGGCATCATGTTAAGATGCATATTTGGATTCAGTAAGTCTGAGTGGGCCTTGAGATTCTGCATTTTTAACGAACTCCCAGAGGTGCTATTGCTGTGTGCCATGAACCACACTTTATAAAAATACATTATTGTATGAGGTTCCTTCTTGCTTCGAAAGTGTTTAAATCATAACTCGACTTCTTTTTCTCCAACTCTTTTCCAAGTTTCACTGAACTTGTTCTTTCTGTAGCCTTTTTTCCTAGACTCATTCTGTTTTCTCTCAGTCTGATAGCTCCTGTAGTTTTGTTGTTTTTCCCTTGCCAGAACCAACTTCATGGATGGTCATTAAAATGAGAAGTAGGGTGGTATTATAGAAAGGGGCTTTGGATTCACATCCTTCCCCCAGTTTACTTAACCTCTCAAAACTTTGAATAGCTTCCTAGTAGGGTTCTTGAGAGGAAAAGACATGATATAGAAAGCCCTTGGCACAGTGTCCAGCGTAAAGTAGGTGCTCAAAAATTGGAAATTATTTTTATTATTAATATTGGCATCCTGATTTGGTTTGGTAGAGGATAAAGAAGTGAGGGAATCATCTGTCCACAGCCCAGGGTCTCCCTCCTGTGTTTCACATTTAAAATTCCAACTGCTTACTAGACATATTAACTGAAATTCTTCAAATTTAACCATGGTCAAAAAAAACTCTTTATTTTTCTTTCCTTAGCTGTTCTGCCTCCTTTGATCCTGAAGGAAGTTGATGTTTCACTCTCTACATGCCCAAGTCAGGAACCTATTAGTTCTTCCTTGGTTTTTCAAGTACAGTGGTACCTTAGTACTCATTGTTAATTCATTCCAGAACTTGTGATGAGTGCCAAAACCTACGAGGGCTAAACGATGAAGCATTTTCTCTTGCGGGGTTGTGTTGTGACTCATACAAGTTCGAGCAAGTGCAGCAAGTCCCAAGCAAGCGCTGAGTGTTGAAACATTTTTTCCCATCAAAATGCCACGCATATAGGGTTTGATGAGTTCTGAAGCCAACGAGTACCGAGGTATGACTGTACCAGTTTTTGTTATCCTCACTTTTACCATCTTAGGTAAGATAAGCTCTTCATAATCTTTTACCTGGGCTGTTTTTATCTGATCTTGCTCTTATTAGCCTCCTCAGGTTTTTCACATTCTTCTCTCCCTTTTTCCCCTCCTCCTCACACATACCCCATACTGCTTTCACAGTTATTTTCCTAAAAGTCCTTTTTTAAGACCAAAATTCTTGAATGCCTACTATATAGAAGGCACTGTGTAGGCGCTGAGAATACAATTAGAGAACAAAATGAGACAGTTCCTTCCTAATGAAATTCACTTACTAGTGATGGAGATAGATAATAAAAACAAGTAAATCAGAACAAGGTGCTCTGAGAGAGAATAACAGGATTATATTGGGTGGTCAGAGACAGCAGTTCTTAACATTTGAATAGTTAAGCTACTATCAAGAATGAGGAGGAGACAGCTAAGCAAAGAGCGAGTTAGTGTTGTTCCAGGCTGAGGGTACAGCAGGAGCAAAGATCCTGAGGTGGGGGCATTGAGTATGTTTTAAAAGTGAAATGCTCAGGACATAGTGTTGGAAAGATACGGAGAATGAGAAGGCAGTATTAAGAACGTCCAGCTTTCTAGTATGAGCAATTACTGGGTTAATAGTGGTGCCATTTATTAAAGCAGAAAGATTAGGAGTAGGACAAGTTGGGACAAGGGGTGAAATCATAAGTTTAGTCTGTCAATTTGAGAATATGAAAAAAATCAGTGCAGTTTTGTCAGTCTGCTCTCTGGTTCCTGATTTCATACAAAATCTGTTCCAAATTCTCTTTTGGCTAATCAGGTCCTTAAATAGTTGGACTTTTGACCCTAACTTACCTTTCTAGCTTCTTCCTCAGCTTCCCTTCATTGCTGTGCTTAAGCCATAATGAAATTATTACTGTTCTCAACAGTTTTCAGCCTTTGCATATGTTATTCTGGAATAAATGCCTCTTCATCCTTCAAAGCCTATTGTGAATATTATTATTTTATAGAGTCTTTTCCAACTTCTCCAGGTTTAGATTAGGGTCTCAGGCCTTTTTACGTCATTTGGTTAATACCTCTGTTATAGTACTTACCACATTGTACAATATTAGAATTTTTTTAACATATATGTTTACATTTCACTAAACCATGAGCTACATGGGTACAGATATCAAAGCTTTCTGGTTTTGTGTTCCCAGAATCTAGCATTATAGGGTACATAGGTACTGCTCAGAAAATGAGTGAATGGATATTGTTTTTCCATAAGGAATCTGACCTGACTCTACCCCCTGAACTGGAATGAGTGTTCTTTGCATTCATAGGGTCCAGATACTACTTCTATCATTATTACATTGACAGTAAATTTTTTACATGTTTTTCCTGAGGACAGGAACTGAGTATTGTTTTTCATTGTCTTCCTAGTGCCAAAACAGTGCTTAACTTGCAATCAGGAAAATGCCATTAGACCATAGTTTCACTGTGGAACACCTCACCAATAATA
This sequence comes from Artibeus jamaicensis, assembly GCF_021234435.1. Lineage (NCBI taxonomy): Eukaryota > Metazoa > Chordata > Mammalia > Chiroptera > Phyllostomidae > Artibeus > Artibeus jamaicensis. The sequence goes on along the minus strand of NW_026521739.1, from coordinate 274,746 downwards.
CTCTTGGTCAGTGCACATTACGGGAGCTGGAAATAGTAGGAAGGGAGAGTCAATATAATTATTTCTGTATCTCAGATGCTTGCTTGCTTTTCTTGCTAAAAAGATAATGTAAGTATGCTGAAAATAAAATAATAAAATCTAGTTATTTCTTTGAAATAGCTGTGGATATCACTAATTATCTTCATATTGTGAAATACAGCAATACTTTTTCAGTATTCATCCTAACTGACCTCTCAGCAGCATTTGACATTCATTGTTGACCACATTGTTTTCTACTTTTTTGAAATACTCCTTCTCACTTCCAGGATAGCATACACCATATGCCAATACCTTGATGCTGTTTATTTTAGGAGTTGCTGCTTTGCTTTTTCAGATAACTAAATTTTTGAATTCCTCAAGGCTTAGTCCTAGGATCTTTTCTATATGCTTTCTAGGTAATTTCATCTGTAAGCTGAACATTTCCAGATTTATATTTCCTGCATATACAAAGTGGGGCAAAAGTAGGTTTACAGTTGTGAGTGCATGAAACAGTTTATTCTATTATTTATTAATGTATTATTTTCTGTATGAAAAACTGTAAACCTACTTTCACCCCACCCTGTGTAAATATTTCTAACTTTTCCCACGGATGTTTCAAAGGTAACTCAGATTCCCATGTTCAAGGTCAAACTCCTGGGAGCCTCAAAAGTACCAGACTACAGAAGGTTTTGAAGAGTGATTTATTGCCTGTCATAACAATTATTTCAAGCATTTTCCCCTTTCCCCTGGAATTCTGTTCAGTAGGAAATTGTTTTCATACTAAAATAATTTCTAAATAATTGATAATATATAAATATTCAAATAAATAGAAATTATCAGAAGTACTATAACAGTAAACCTTTATTGAGCTACTATTATGTGCTAGGTACTTTAATTTTTATAACAACCCTTGAGGGAGGTAATATTATATTAGTGAAAACTAATAGTTTGTAATGATTATAAGTATAGAGTCTTAATAAAGACTTCTCAGATTCCTATCCCAGATGTCAGCCCTAAAATTTATTAGATGTGTGACCTCAGGTAATTTAATGATCTAGGCCTCAGTTTCTTCATCTATAAAACAGAGATGATAATATTTCTCTCCTAAGAACATTATTAGGAGTTAATTAATTGTAAATATCTTTGTAAAATGCCTGGCACCATTTATGATAAGCACTGCATATCTGTTAATGTTATTACTTACTATCTTAGGTTTATAAATTAGGAACCTTAGTGAAGTTGGTTCAAGTCTCACAGCTATCAAATGACATCACAGCTATCAAATGCTGGGAGATAAACACAGACAGTCTGACTCCAGAACTCCCTCAACCACTTTATTTTACTTTATTTCAACTAATAAATTATCTCATCCTTTTGCACATAGACTCCATATTAATGATCTCATTGTGATCATAAGAGTATTCATTGCAGCTCTCACACCTGGTGTTTAAAATGTAGATCTAAACTATGTAGGTAAAAGCTCACTTCAGTATGATTTGAGAGGCACAAGGATATACATCTTAATTCTGGTTTATTGTATGTGCATTGTTTGTTTTTCTCCCTTTCTTGTTAGCAGTTAAGTCACCAAAATCCCCCCAAAATGGAAATACTGCATACTTTTATATTACTCTTAAGAGTCTTTAGTTGTGATTTATGTACTTTTTTAAGTTGTCTTTTTCTAAACATTTTCAGAATGACTTGGGGGCTCAGTAGCATGTTATATTCATATAGAGTGCCTAAAATAAATAATTTTTGATATGTTTAACTATTACTTCTTTAGAAATTATGTAGTGATTTGTCCGTTTTTAAACATCTAAGATGTTTCAATTTCCCAAGGAGTTTTCCTTTGAATTTTAATTTTATTATCTGCTTTTTGACTAGGAACTTTAATTTTAGTATTTTGGTTTCTTTGAGTCTGTATGTATTTGAATCTGCTTAATTTCATAAGCTTTAGTCTCTGACTCTCATTTAGGCCTTTAGTAAAAAAGCACATCAGGTTACTGTTTATAGTTTCTATAGTTGATTTGTCCCTCACCCCACCTTGTTATTTCTTTTTTCATTGTTGATTTTTTATTCTTACTCATTTGTGGCAAAAAAAAATTTGTATTGACAATATAAAGGCAGAAGATGGAAAGTCTTATAGCCTTGGAATTTAGCAGGAAGGAGTTCTTGAAGAAGAGCAGACTTTGAAAAACCAGAATCATCTCTACAGGTCGAGTCCATTTTTACCTCGTTTTAGGGACTGCCAAATTTTTTGGACTGTAAGATGCACCAGACCATAAGATGCATCTCGGTTTTAGAGGAGGAAAGTAGGAAAAAAATTTTTGAAGCAAAAAATGTGGTAAAATATTTAATAACATAGGCCACCCCCTTCCCCCACAAGCGAGGTAAGCTACATTCAAACTGTAAGATGCACCCCCTTTCTTCCCAGATTTGCGGTGGTGGTGCATCTTACAGTCCAGGAAAAAAAGATTAAATGCTGTGGCCTAGTCTATTTACTCTTATGGAAACAAATACAGTTAAAATAGTATTTCTATCAGTTAAGACTGTACATGACAATAAAACCCCACTCAAACTGGCCTAAGTGGGGAGAAGAGCTAATGGTTTGTGCAAATTGGTCCAGGTTAGGTGTAGCTTTAAGAATGGCTCCACCCAAGGTTCAAACAATGCCACTAAGACTAGATTCCTATAGGTTGCATTAGCACTGCTTCCTCTGTGTTAGCTTGATTCTTAGCCCTACATGAGCAAAAGATACCTTAAGTCCCTTAAGCCCCTAAATCCTCACAGTGTCATGTGTATCTGGAAAGACTAACCCTCATTTTCCTAGAAGCCCCAGCAAAAGTCTTGCTGTGTCTCATTGACAGATTGGCACACTCCCCTTGTAGGGAGGAGAATGGGAAGCTCTGACTGGGATTGAGCCATATGCTCAGCCATCAAGTTTGAGGGGGTAGCCAGCTCCACCAGATACATATAAACGATTTCCAAAAGGGGAATGAAGATACCATTATACCGCAGGAAGGGTTTATGTTTGCTAGGCAGCAAAAAGTAGATGTCCTTAACACCTGATAGTGTTTTCCTTTTCCATGTTAAGGGTTAGCACTTACCTGGGAAAGACCAGTTTTGATTGTTATTGTTGTTGCTGTTTTTAGTGTTTACTGCTAATTTGGAATTTGTATGAACTCACTTCCAAGCTATTGTTTTAAAGCAATTATAAATGGGAATTGCTACGACTTTCACTTCTGAAGAGCTATGAGAATGTATTGGTATACAATTTGGTGCTACTTTAACAAATACCATAATTCTAATTTTTCTATTAGCTCTAGTAATCAAATTGGTTGATAGTTCTGTGGTATAGGGCAGTATTTTTGTGGCTTAACATGTTTTTCTAGGTTAACATTTTGTTTAATGCCTTAAGCAAACTGGGCTTTTGGACCAAGAAATTTATAAAGAACCATGAAATGTGAAGTTCTGTTCTAGATACTCAGGGTCTTGGAAGAGATGAAGGATACTAACAAAGGCTTTATATGTTGCTTTCTGAAAATAAAAGCTCAATTTTTACTGAAGAGGAAAATAAGGTACTTTTTGTAGGGTTACTGTTACTAACACCAAAAATATGAAATAAGGTAGAAAATGATACTTAATGTTTTAGTCTAATATAATCATTTAGATAGTTTCTTCTATTTTTATGTTATATTTATATATGTGCATGAGTATGTTTATCCCTATAAGACTTTAACATTCTGTAGTCTTTAGCAAATTTTAGTATTTTTCTCTTAAATTTCTTTTTTTTAAAAGATTTTATTTATTTACTTTTATAGAGAGAGGAAGGGAAGGAGAAAGAGAAAGGAAAGAAAAATCCATCGCTTGCCTCTCACATGCCCCTCACTGGGGACCTGGCCTGCAACTCAGGCATGTGACCTAACTAGCAATTGAACTGGCAACCTTTTGGTTTGCAGACCAGCACTCAATCCACTGAGCCACACCAGCCAGGGCTCTCCTAAATTTCTCGACACTATAGGAATATTTATGCTTTAGTCAACAAATTAAAGTGAAGACTTCATAAACTCTACCTTAAACATATATTTAACATCTTCTTTTATTTTTAAGTGCTGCAAATTGAGCAAGGCAAAGTTTTCCCCTTGATTTTCAGCTTTGATAGGAGATAGCACAAAGTCATACATAGCTACTGTATTTTTAGGACTATAAGATGTACCAGACCATAAGACACACCTAGGTTTTAGAGGAGGAAAACAGAGGAGCACATTTTGAAGCAAAAAAATGTGGTAAAATATTTAATAACCCGTGACCCTGCTCCACTGCCCCCTCCACGAGCCAGGTACCTACATTTGGACTACCATATCCCCCAGATTTGAGGGGGGCGAGTGCATCTTAGAGTCTGAAAAATACAGTATAATGCAAAGCTGGATATAAGGCTAAGAGGTTAGGGGATAAGAAAGACTTACTGATTTGAAAAGACATGTAAAATGGATTTTGAAATATTAGCAGACTGTTTTACAGCTAAATAGTAACAGTATTAAAACAGTTACTGTTTACTGAACATTTATTATATATTCAGTCTCATTTGTGTCAAAAAATGTGTGATACATGTGACATAAACAGGGTTAGCCATGCCACTTTAAATAGGGGGGAGAGTTGGAAAAAATACAAATTATGTTAGATCCAGAAGACACATAAGTTTAAAATTTAAAAATCAAAAGTAATAGAGCTTATTAGGATGCATCAAATGAGGAGCTTTCTATTTCAGCCATCACAATAATTCTTAGTAGTATAATTAACAGTTGCGAAGCATTTCTAACAAAAATTATGATGTTTCTAACTTTCAGGAAGGTAATCAATGATTTGAATACAAACTTAATAGTATATACGTTACCATAGAAGGTGCTAGATTAGTATTAGAGTCATTAGAGAAATTCCTTTGGCTTTGTATAGATCAGCAATATTAGCAATTGTTGACTGTGTTCTATCTCTCTTAGAATCAACAGTGTATGTATTTGCTTGGTTTTGATGCATGTATTAGTGCATTCTACAAATATAAGATGGTTCACTTAATTTTTTAAAAGATTTTATTTATTTATTTTTATAGAGAGGGGAAGGAAGGGAGAGAGAGGGAGAGAAATATCAATGCATGGTTGCTTCTCACGTGCCCCTGTTGGGGACCTGGCCCACAGCCCAGGCATGTGTCCTGCCTGGGAATCGAACCAGCGACCCTTTGCTTCACAGACTGGCACTCAGTTCACTGAGCCACACCAGTCAAGGCACAAGATGGTTCACTTAAAGTGAACCTGCCAAAATACAGTATGACTTTAAATGAGTGGTCTTGGAAAATTTATAAATAGCCTAAATGTTTACTGAAGAACATTTTCATAATCACCATAAAAGTATTAAGAATAGCAGTTAAACAAAACCTATTTTAATTGCAGTTTATTGAGGTATTGTTTATCTGAAAGAGTCCAAAAGACAGAAAACTGTACTTGAACAACAATTAAATTAAAAAAGAAAAAAAAGAGTCCAAATTAGTTTGAACAAATAAGATCTTAACTTATGGTATTCTGAGCCTAGTATTTTTTAATTGAATATCAAGGGTATATTAAAGTGCTTACATTTATCTTTCTCTATAAAAGATTGTTCTGACAGTGAGTTTAAGTCATTTTCACAATTTATTGCTGTCTAAAAATTTCCCTTGACTTCACATTTTGTTCTGAATGTCTTGGTTTCTTTCCTCCACCTACGCAATGTTGAAGGAAAGTGAAGCAAGAGTTGCAAAGTAACACAGTGACTTTGAGAACCTTGGCTTTTTTGAAAAAAGATATATAAACAAAATAAGCCTTTACTATAAGATTGCTTTTTATTGATATCCAGAAAAGAGCTTTTGGCAAGTGTTCAGTAAATGTGTGAATAGCCTGATTGATTTAGCTAGAATAAATAGGAAGCTTTGCTATTTGACCTTGTAGATATTTGGCCCAGTAAACACTGTAATAGACTCTATGGTCAAAGATATACAAACAAAAACAAAAACAACAGCCCCCTTCCACCAAACATAGATTCAAATATCAGCAATTTTATATCTAAGGGCTTTAAAGAGAAAGAACAGTATGTTATTTAGAATCTTGTTTATTTCTGTTATGAAAAATAATCATGTTAGCTTAAATCATACCCAATGCTTTGACAGCTGTTAATAGAGGAGATCCTTGCTTAGAATTTTAAGGTGTATGAAATTCAGAGATATCTGTAAAAGTTTAAACATACTCTTGTATACTCTGCAATGAAACTTTAATAAAGGCAGGAGACATTAGGACAAATAATCAAAGATAACATAAAAGCAAATGAAATAAAAAAGAACTCACTATGAATGTCACATTAGTTCAACTCAGTCTGTAACTTTGGTTAAAATGTAAAACTTTAAGAAATTTTTGAGGTCCTGCTTATTTTTTTTCCTTAAGTGGGACAGGGATAAAAAAAGATGTTCATGGCAACGAAAAAGCATATTGTACTTTGGAAAAATACATCTGCAAATCTGATCACTTTGTTTTAAAAGCATAGGAGGTACATCATAACTTTACTTGCTTAAGACTTTTATCATTACAACAGGAAATCTCAGAAAAACAAGTTTTTTAAAATTCTGGTAGCTGTGTTAAAAATATTTCTCATTTAATCTTTGAATTTATAAGTCCTAGTGGAAGTACCTGATCCATACTAGGAACTCCATCAATGTTTATTGAATTAACATCAATTTTAGAAATTTCAAAATAGGGTGGTATTACTTTTCTGGGCTTTAAAACCACACCCCCCTTACCTTTGTGTCTAAACTCCCACACCTTTCTATCTCAATTTTGATATAAATAGCTTCTCAGTTTTGAGTGTGAAGAAAACTGGTTATTTTTTTTATCTACCCAATCTTAGCCTATGCTGAAATTACTTAAAAGGCAACTCAATTTAACAGCATTCCTTCTTTCCAGGTATTTATAGTATAGAATATAGATTCTGAAAATATGAATGGGAAGAGCTTGTTTTTATCTAGAAGATTGATTGTGGAAAAAAGATAATATAGAAAACCAGTTTGAAGAAAATAATCTATTCCTGTCTAGTGGTCGGTCCTAAGAAATGTAGTTAGAGGGAGCTAAATTTTGATTTTCAAATGGTAACTGAGGCTACCATCTAGATTTTCCAGGTTAGTTCCTCCTAGCAGGTACAGTATTACTTTGACCACAAGCTTGGCAAATGGCAGTTGTTGCAGTCAAGGACTTACTGAAAAGAGTTTGAGAAAAACAGTTAAAAGAGCATTAAATGAATACATTTTTAATTCAGCGAAGTTCTAGAAGGCATCCACTTCCAAGTCAAATTAGATTCATCCACGTTAAAAACCTGACCGACTGAACATTGTTTAGGAAACATTGCTGTGATGTCCTAATTTACTAAATTATGGTCTCCCTACAAATTTTTATTTTCTCTATTGTCAGGATATAAAGGGGAAAGATAATTGTCATACTTTCTGTTTATATTGAACTGAATTTTAAGTGAGGTTTTACATTTTGTTATACAAATATTAAACATCATAATCAATTAATAGTTTCTTTAGTTTTCTTCTGGTCCTGCCCACCTAGTTTCTTATCTCTACAGGTAAATTCATCCTTAGTCAAATTTGCCCTGGTTCTCAGTACCTAAAAATATGCAAACCATATTCTACATCAAATGGAGATTCCTTTTGGTCAGTTTTGTCCTGGCTAGTGTTAAATAGTTTGAAAGGCATTCTCCAGCTTTGTATAACAGTTTATTACTTCTTTTACATACTTGCCTTCCAGAAAAGTGTATGCCACCCATCTCACTCGGGAGAGAGCCACATTACTGGTCGCTTCTTGATCCGTTCACCCTGAGGAAAAGGAAAGAAACAAACCCATCTCTGGTCACCTGATAGGTCTTCTACCTTCCTTAGGGACAGAGCCTGCCTTCTGGGAGAAATTGAAAAACAATATACACAAATGCTGAGGGAGCCCACACTAGCCATCCGTATTCATATAAATTTTCATATACAAACAGTGAAAGAATTACCAAGACAGTATGAGGAGAATAAGTAACTAGAAAAAGGAGCCATGCTATGCTTCCTGTGTCTTTTGTGGGGGTTTCCTATGCTTACATCATCCATTTGGTCTAATGGATTTAGCATGCATTGGGTTGACCAAAAAAAGTCCATATGGTTTTTTCTGTAAAATAAAAGACATTTTTCATTTTCACCAAAACTTTATTGGTTTGGATATTTTGAGTATGTTGGCCATTTCCGGCGTGGTATAATGTTGATTGTTCTCAGTGTCTTAATTTGATTGCTATCAACTTCAACTGGTCTGCCCAACCATGGAGCATCATCCAATGAGAAACCTCCAACATAAAACTTTGCAAACCACTTTCGACACATTCTGTTGGTCACAGCACTTTTTCCATATACTGCACAAGTCTTTTTTGCATCTCAACTGTGTTTTTACCTTTCTTAAAATAATAAAGCATAATATTCTGAAAATGTTTATTTTCTCCCATCTTCAGTATTAAAATGGCTACATAAAAATTCACCAGTTTTGATGCTTTTTAAAAAAATGCACGTTGATATGACAGCTGTCACAATAAACCTAACAAAAATTGTTTTGAATATAGTTAAACTTAGTGCTACTGGACCGTTTTACAGAAGAAACGAAACAAACGTTTTGACCCACCCACTATTTCCCTTTCCATCTTTAGATTAACTTCTATTGTTTTTAATCTTTGGGAAAGATAACTCTTTGATACAACTTCATAAGAATCCCTAAAGTGAATTTTATGTGTTTACCACAGCCTATTTTCAGTCAGACTGTCCCAGTATTCCACCCAAATTTGGGAAAAACCAATTTTACCATAATGCAGTAATAAAGAGACTAAAATTTCTAATTTGATATATTTAACCTAGACATTGTTGCTAGACATACCAGTATTCTGGCCCTGGGTTAATTAACTGTTGCTGTGTAGAATGGTAGAAAGAACATATGCTTAAATTCAGATCTCAGCTTTTGCCACTTAATGTCTAAATGACATTAACAAATTTCTTTAGCCTGATTTCCTCATCTGTCATAAGACAGTTGTGAAGATTGACTTTAACAAATGTAAAATTCTTAGTATCTGCTACATAGTAGATAAGACATGTTTGTTTTCTTCCCCTCTCTGAAACCTTGGGTATATATAGGCTTTTGATTGACTCCAAAGTCAAGTTCCATCTCTTTACCCTGGCTCTTAAGGCCTGTTATATTAGGTACTTCTTTACCTTTCAGCCGCATCTCATTGATTTATTAAACATTTATTTGGTGCTTGCTGATAGGCACCGAGCTTAGAGACATTGTCCTTGATTTCCAAAGACTTACTGTTTCTTGATCTCCTAACCAAGCCCTTCATTCCAGAGAACCTGCTAACTTTCCCCTTTTCTAATAAGCACACAATATAGATTATTTCCCCTTTGCTTTTTTTTTTTTTTTAAATTTTGGTGTATGTTGTTTCTAACACCTGAAACGTCTGTTCCCCTCTTACCAAAATCCAATTTGTCACCCAGGGCCCAACTCAGATATCCCTCCTATGAAGTTTTCCCTGGATCCTCTTCCACTAAAGTAGTAGCACCTTATCTATCTATCTGCCTACCTACCTACCTACCTACCTATCTATTTATTTAGAGTCTTATAGCACCTATGGTTTTTTGCTTTAATATGGTACCTGTTCTATACTGATTTGGGTTGGGTTGATTGATTTATAACTTTCTTTCATAACAAAGTAAATGAGTGGTGGTATAGGGAATCATACCTTTTGCATTAGTTTGAATACTTCTGTAGCTTCTGGCATTGTACTAATGCTCAGTAATATTTGTTGGACTAGTAATTGCATTATTAGTGACTGTAGATGCACAGAATTAAAAGGAGACCACAGCCCTCAGCTTGAAAATTGTTCCAATACCTAAATTAATTAAACTGCAAGGGAAGCCCACAATTGCTATTGTCAGTAGAAGAGATCATTAATAAACATTTAATGGAAAGTACTAATCTAGACTATTGGAAAAAAGGCGGCTCTTCATAATCCTGTTGTGAAGAGATACCATCTCATAAACTAGAAGTATTAGTTTTATTTGTTTTTTAACTGTTTTTAGCTATTTAGCCAAATAGGATTCTAAGATAATATTTTCATTTATAATAACAGAAAAACATAAGTAAAGTGTTTTTCTGAGTTGTGTGAGCTGTACTAGTAATTGTGGAACATGAGGAGGATGGGGAATTCCTGATTTACAGCCAGTCTGTCAGAAGCAAGGGTGGCCTGGATGTGTGACTGGAACCTAAAGTGGGGCAGTCTTGTGGGACTGAGCCCTTTAACTTGTGGCATCTGAGGTAAGACCAGGTAGTGTCAGAATTTAGAATTGAATTGAATGGTTGGATACCCATTTGGTGCCAGAGAATTGACTGCTTGGTTGGTGTTAGAGATGGCAACCCTCAGTTGCGTTTATTTAAAGTGATATACGATATCAACAGAAATCTATGTCTACGATTAAAGCTAGATTGAAACAGAATATGAGATTAAAAATTCCAACCCTAATTATGAATTTTGTAATTTCTGGTACAAAAAGCAGTTGGTTTGGGAAAGTCTTCAGCTCTGTGAAAACTTACATATCTTGTAGAATGTTCAAATGATTATTCCCTCATTGTGGTTCTAGAAGAAATATAAATATCTAGATTTTTAAAAAGCTTATACAAGTTCTAAAGCTGCACAAGTTTTTCTGATGTTTTGTTCTTCAAAAAATCCGATATTTGAATTCCAAATGTATGCCCACAACCAGTAATCTTAAGTTTATGGCAGATTTTTTAAAATGTGATAAATGCCCTGTTTATTATAACAGTTTTATTGAGATATAATTTATATACCACACAGTTCACCCACTTGTGTACACCTCAGTGGTTTTTAGTATACACACACAGAGTTGTGCAACCATCACTACAGTCAATTTTAAAACATTTTTGTCACCTAAAAATCCTATAGTGTTTAGCTGTCACTCCCCAATCCCCCCAGTCCCTATGCCACCCCAGCGCAGCCCTAGGTAGCCACTAATCTTACTTTCTGTTTTTTCCTATTTTGGACATTTCATATTAATGGGATCAACAATGTATAGTCTTTTGTGACTGACTTCTTTCACTTAGCCTAATGTTTTCAAAGTTCATCCATGTTGTAGCATGTATCAGTATTGTATTCCTTTTTAATTGTCAAATAATACTCCATTGTTTGGATATACCACATTTTTTTATTCATTCATCAGGTATGGATGTATGGGTTGTTTCCCTTTTTTTGGCTTTTATGAATAATGTGCATTATGAACATTTGTGCATAGGTCTTTGTATAGACATGTTTTTATTTCACCTGGGAGTGGAATTCCTGGGTCATATGATAATTTTATGTATAATCTCTTGAGGGACTGCCAGACTATTTTGCAAAGTAACTGCACCATTTTACTCTCCTACCTCAAGTTTGCAACTTTTCTACATCCTTGTCAGTACTTGTCATTGTCTTTCTTTTTGATCATAGCCATCCTAAGGAGTGTGGAGTGTATCTCATTGTACTTTTGATTGGCATTTCCCTAATGGCTCATGATGTTGAGTATGTTTTCATGTACTTACTGGCGATTTGTATTTCTTCTTTGGAGAAATGTCTGTTCATATCCTTTAGCAATTTTTAATTGGGTCATTTATCTTTTTTATTATTTAATTGTGAGACTCCTTATATATTTGTATCTAGATGCAGATTTATCTTTATCAGGTGATTTGCAAATATTTTTCCTGTACTTTGGGTTATCTGTGGCACTACATTTTTCTTTTTAAAAATTTTGTTTTTCTATTATAGCTTACATTCAGTATTATTTTGTATTAGTTTCAAGTGTACAACATAATGGTTAGACAATTATAAACTTCACAAAGTGGTCCTCCCAATATCAATTAAGTCTTTTTCAATTTTGTTTGTTGATTTTGTTTTTTAGATTCCACATATAAATGAAATCATAAGGTATTTGTCTCTTTCTGACTGACTTACTTCACTTAGCTGTTGCAAATGGTGAGATTATATATGTTTACCACAACATTTTTATCCAGTCATTCATTGATGGGCACTCGGGTTACTTCCATATCTTGGCTGTTATAGATAATGCTGCAGTGAATATAGAGGTTTATATATTATTATGAACTACTGTTTTCGAGTTTCTTCAGATATATACCCAGCAGTGGAATCACTGGGTTATAAGGCATTTGCATTTTTAACTTTTTGAGGCCCCTCAGTACTGTTTTCCACAGGGGCTATACCGATCTGCATTTCTACCAACACCCAAGGGTTCCACATCCTCACCAACGTTTGTTTGTTAATTTATTATGCTAGCCATTCTAACAGATATGAAGCAATATTTCATTGTGGCTTTAATTTGCATTTCTCTGATCATGATTGATGTTGAACGTCTTTTCATATGTCCTCTTTGGGGAAGTATCTATTCTGGTCCTCTGTGTGGCAGTACTTATGGTATACTGATTTCTTTGTTTTGTTTAAGGAGACTTCCACTTTAGCAAAGTCCATAAAGTGGGAGTGTGAACAGCTAATTTGGGGAGGCATGGCCTATCTGGTGAGCAGAAAGAAACAAATATCCGTGATTTGCCAATTATATCTTTTATTTGACTTATTTTCAGCTTTCTCTTTCTGGTATAAAATTATAACAACACACAGCAAAGAATAAAGCTAGAGGTGAAGATTTGGCCATCTCGTGATAATATTGTACTTACGTAATAAAAGGTATGAGTTACTTGTTGGCTGACTGCTCTGTTCTTTAGAATTTGTGTTATTGCCTCTTAAACTAATGAAACTAGTATAGTAGTCAAGTCAGAAAGGTCTATTTACTTAGCCCTGTGACCTTCATCAATAACGTACCCTTTCGGGGATATAGATTTTAAAATAGAGGGAATTGAAAGGAACAGGTTATTTCTTAAGGTTCTTTCCAGCTTTAAAATGTGATATGACACAGTTCAACCAGTGATTTTTTTTCCTTCTTCCTGTCCCAACGAGGAAGAATTATGCCTTATTGAAAAATCTTAGGCTTCAGTGTACAGTACCTTTTCCTCAAAAAGATTAGAGTTAGATGGATTAGGCAAGTAAAAACCTTGACACATGTAGATATTCAGGGAAGAATTACTGCAGAACAACAAATGCTTTCTATGTGAGTTTACCTTTTGGGTTAGAGGAACATGACCTAAGTGTCACCAATGAGGTGCAACTAAAGGATGGAATAATTTACACACCTGCTGTGGGTGTGGCTAGAAGCAAAGGGCCTGTGAGGAATGAGTGCTTCATTGCTTCCTGAGAAGTACTCAGACATCATTAAAGAAGAAGCAAGCTGTAGGAGGTCAGTTGTGATCAAGGGTAAAATCAAAACCTAGGCTACAGCTAAATAAGAAGAAAAATAGGACCATAAGAAAAAGAAAAGAAAAACAACTGAAAAGGCCTAGAAATTGTGTGGTAAGTGCACAGTTGTGAGGAGGGAGGGGAAGGTTTGTTTGGTGTGTTCTGGAATGATTTTTAAACATTTTCACCGTATTTTGGAAGTTTATCATTGTTCCCTGGCCTCAACTGAGGTAATTCCCAGAATTTTAGGCATTGTAGATGAAGACAAGGAAGTTTTCAGACATCTTTGAGCCAGGCCAAATATGGGAGAAGAATATGGGAAAGGTCATTTAGATTTAGGTTCATTTGTTCAAGTTTGGTAACTGGTTCCCACAAGCCAGGAAAGCTCATTAAAGTTTTGTTTTTGTGTTTGACTGGCCTCGATGGTGTTATTAATCAGACATCATTGTAAATACAGCATATGTGAAAAGCAAAAAGAATGAAGTTCTTTATCAAAAAAAGTCAGAATTCAGATTGGGAAAGGAAAGCTTAAAAATTTAAGTCCAGCCCTTCTTTCTCTTGTCCTCTCTTATAAAAATAGTTCACATTCTCAAGAAAAAAAAAAAAGCAGTTTTGTTTTTGATGTGTTAGAGCTCTTTAAGAAAAATATATTCCCTTAGGAGATAGATTATTTTATATAAACAGAGCTTGATATACATAAGGAATCTTCATACTCTTAATGCTCTTCTCAATCATTAAGGTAGTTCATGTGAGCTATTGATACCTTGGTTGCCCGAGGAGTTGAACAAGAATTATACTCCTACAATTAATAAGAGAGTCAGTGTATTGGTCTAAAGAATGGCAGCTCCTCAGATTTTGTTGTGGCACAGTCACAACTACATTCCGTTTAGTATGAGTATTGGGCCTGTCATGTCCGGCTTCTTGAGCAGTTTCAACAGACTAGAATCACATGACCAAGGCAGGCTCACCAAACAGCAGAATCTTAGCATATGCCTGGATCATGTGTATGGATGTGTTTTCTGGACTGGATGTGTATCTGTGTTAGACAAAGCAGGATACCTGAACAGATTTATGCCACAGTAGCCTCTGTGGGCCTGCTGCCAGCAGCACAAGCAAAAGAAACATTATGCAGATTTACTGAAGAACAGCTTCAGGGGTTGTGACACAGTTGTGGAATGCTGGGAAGCAACGGAATTAAACTTGCTGTTGTGAACTGGAGGGTGGTTCACCTTGTGCCAAGGCGTTAGTTGACAAGGTATTAGGACTTAAGACCACCAACACTATTTTTATATAAGAGAATATCTTATATAAAAGATAATATCTTATTCAAGTTGAATATGTTTAATGGGTAGATAGTGTAGATCAATGATTTTCAACCAGTGTGTTGCAAGAATTTTTAAAACATGCAATACTATTTAGTCAGGGGCACTAGCCACTCTTTCCTTACATTGTGAAATAAAAAGATGATAATAGCCATCCAGTGTGAATGCCCTGTCGTGAACCATAAATATATAGGTCATATGGTAGAGTTGCATCTTACTGGTCACGTCGCATAATAAATTTGTGTTTGGTTAATTCTTATTACCAGAAATCCTCATGTATAAGTTCAGATACCTGATATTTTTAAAAGTCACTTGGGAGCAAAAAGGGTAGGTAATTCCTTTTTTGTGTAAATCAATCAAAATTATATATCTAATTTTTGGTCAGGTTGGCAAAAAATATATTTTTTGGTATACCACAGAATTTTAGTAATATTCTATGTGTTCCATTACATGAAAAAGGTTGAAAATTACTGGTACAGATGATTTTCATGTGCAGCTTATTAAACAAGCATGAACTAGCATTTACTCTTAGAACTTAATTTAGCATGTTTTAAAAAAAATCTTAAATGTAATTAAGCACAAAGCAAGTTATTCTTTGGCTGTGTAAAAGCCAAAAGAATAGTTTCTTGCACAACCCTTCACCATAAGAAAACACATAGGTATAGAATAATCTGGAGTAGCAGGCAGGAACTACTCAAATAAAGTTTACAAGTAGGATAATCTAAAGTAGGTATTTGATGAAGCTTGTATACTCCCAGTTCACCTCTGGGTACTACTGTCGTTTCTCCATGTTCATGAATAGCTAATGAATCTGATTTATTTTAAAGTATAAAGCTGGGAATAAACAAGTATGATCAGTTGAAAATGAGGTTGAATTTTCACCCATTCTTGTGCATGGGATATTATAGTGTTTTATAACAAAACCAAAATACTGGATTCATTTGATAGTGCTAAAAGGGGGCACTCTTTCTTCACATATGAATTGTATTGATTCATGTGGGGGTTTTTGTTTGGGTTTTTTTAATGGAGTGTTTCTTAACAGATTATTATACTAAATCTGTTAAAATAGGCTAGGCTGTGGTTATACTATCATCAAGAGGTAGGTTAGTGTCGCAGCTATACTTCTGACATTTATAGAGCATTTATATAGTTAATTAAATCAGCCTTTTAAGAAACAGAATAATCCCTTTTAAAGTACCTAATTCCATAACTTCAAAATAAGCCTGTGTTAAAAATTGTTCTGTGCTTCTTGCTCACTTCCGTTTCTTCCCTTTTGGGCCACAGACTTCCTTAAGGAGGAAGTGAGAGAGAAGTGAATTCTCACTTCAGCCAATAGAATCTAGATTTATATAGTGTTTACCTATTTTGCATAACACAGGCTCACCCACACACATTATGAGATGCTTAAGTGAAAGAACACAGTGCAGACAGCTATTCAGTGTGTGATTCCAAGTGTAATTGGGAGATGCTTTAAATACTATTTGGATTGTATGTTATGGTGAGAAGGTCGTTTGTCTAGCTTGTGATAAGCCATGGAATAAAGAGGTAGGTGTTCTCTGGTTTAATTTTTAGTGTAGCATTGTCAGTACTTCACATTAAAGGTAAGCATGTAAAAGGAATGATTTGGATCATAATTAATCAGATCATAACTTACATTTAATTGTTTCACATTTTTTCACATTCAGCTTTAGAAGTGTATTATTATGTATGAATTGCATTTCCTTTCGTTTTAGAGAAATGGCTGAATAAATCTCAAGTTCCAAGGCTTTTATATTTTTAGGGAGGCTTTACACTGACTCTCACCTGTCAGTATTTAAGATCGCATAAGAAAAATAACTGGGTGTTTATTGCCTATCAGCTGAGCTGAAAACTCTTCATTTGTAATATTTTTCCAATCTAAGCTGCAGTATTTGCATGTATGTTTTATACATGCTTTGGAACTTAATGTTGTCTGTTGTTTTCTTTTGAGTTATTAAATTTGAGAATGATGGTGCTGCCATTGTATTTTGGTGCTGACATTTTATTTAGAATTGAGTTTTGGGGTGGTTTTGTTTTTACTATAAATCTTCTCCTGAGTTACTCTCAAAGAGATCTAGACCTTTGGGATAACTTCAGTCTACTGTTTAAACATTTTCACAAGGTAGGGAAAAAATATAAATAATTTTTAAAATATTGAGAGTCTTACTTTATAAGGATTTTTAACTAATGTTCCTACCTGAATATTTTTTTCTTCCTCTGATACATTAAGAGATTTAATAATTTTAGATCTGATAATTTATGGGAACATGAGGGGGTGCTCTTTCTGCTAAAAAATGAACAATGATATTTCCCAGCAGTTTTTTTCTGAGTCATTTTATTTTTATTAAAAGAAAGATATAATTGAGAATATTTTCTTTCTATAGGAAATTCATGAAAAACTGAATGTTTGTTAGAATACTGACATGTTGTCCAGTGGTACGTTCTTTTTTTAATCATTTTCTAGTCTGTGAGGAGGAAATGTTTACTCTCTTGTATATGTGTAAAATGGCAGTTACCATAAGTCAGTGATGAGAAGAGTTGCAAATTACTATCATAATTTAAATTGATCATAATTTACCTATTGATGTATTTGTAATGTAAAAATACAATAATAATTAGAGAACAGAGAAAATTTGTAGAAATATCCCAGCTGTATGTATGTATTGTTTTCCTAATGGAACAGTTAAATAGGAATACAATACGGATTTGAAATATTCACTTAGCTAAAAAAAAATAGATGTACTTAGCCTCTCACAGTGGCTGTAAATTACTGTTATAAAAATTTATGGAGAAAACATTATCATTTGGTCAAAGAAAGATCAGCTCCTACTTTTAGAACTTTTCATGAACCAAAGAGAAAACTAGAACTCTCATAAGATGAAAACTTTTGTTTGTTGGTGAGATTAGTAATAGTTATCTTCTAATAATGATTCTCTGTCAGTAGCTGACTTTACTCTTAGAAGCAATATTGGAGATTCAATTGTAATTTGAATTTTCAACTATATTTCCCGTACCTTTTAAAGACAGCTTGTAATGGAATTGTGAAACTATTAACTTTCCTGTAAGGGCAGGAACTGCATATACTAAATCTTATTTGATTTAGCTGCATTGTTTTTTCCCCTAATCAGAATCAAGCATTTTATACAGCATTCAACCTTGAAACTAGTCGTAATGAATTTTTAAGACCTTTGATTATATTTCAGGGCCTGTTATACATTAAAACAGTAGAAAAACTAGAATTTTCTACATTGTATCTAAGTTATCTATAAGGAATAGATTATAAACATTTGCCTAGATACAGAGAAATAAAGGTGAATCTATGAGAAAATAAATCTTAAGTGATGGGTCAGCATCACCATAAATTAATGAAGTGTTACTAGGACCTAGTTTGTAAACTCATATTAGGTATTTAACAAACACTTGATTTTTTTTCACATTACATTCGTTCCTTGAAAATTACTGGCTTAACTTGCAAAGTTTGAATAATTGCAAGAGACCCAGAGGTCTTTGACCTTGTGTATTTAGTGTGCGAACCAAGCAGATAGCCCAGAATCCAGATTTCAGTGCAGCTTTGGTTGTTCTCATTCAGTTCTCATGACAGATTCTATGAGGTATGGGAAATACTGTCACCATTTTACAGGATTGAGAAAAATCATGTGCCTACAGAGCTGGTTTTATAGGCTTGGTAATTCATGAAGGACCCTGTATATAGCCCACGAGGGCCAGCGTTCTCAGAGTTGACCCTAAGTCCAGTTGTTTTACTTAGTCCTTCATAATTGTCTCCTCTAGCTTGAGGAAAACATTATCACAATGAAATAATTAGTGAATAGTTCAGGAGAGTGTGACTTTGTGGCTTTTAAAAATGAAATAACAGAATTACCCAGGGCTGGTGCTTCCTCACTCTTCCTCCCAGGTCCCCCCTGTGTATTCCCTTTTATAAACTTTTTTAAGAGCAGAATTCTGGTAGTTAGGTAGACAGAATTCAAATAAATTCAAACATGATAGTTAGAGATTTCAGTGTATAGCATTAATTCAGTAGCTGTTATATACTTGCATATACAAAGTGTTTTCTGATTAAAAAAAAAAAACTACCTGTAACATTCAATAGTAAAATTGCCCTTGTATCTTTTTTTTTTGTAGTTTTAAAAGAAAAACCAGTGAAACATGGTTTTGTCAAATTCTGGTCAGTATGTTGGTGGATTACTTTAGTTTAGATACTGTTCAGTCCAGTGGGTGGCCACACTTGTTTAGTAATACTCTCCTAACTAAAGGGGCTGTGGATGGTGCAGTTTCAAATCAGAAAGAGGGCATGAGACGTGGTAGATGCTGTGATTTGACAGGATCAGTACAGCTTGGACATCTTGTACCTTTAGGTGGTAAGAAGGCTGAAAGGAGGCAAACTGAATCTTGAATTCATATTTTAATCTCTTTTATTAAATTCAAAGGGCTGTTTTGTTTTTTATTATTATTACTTTTACTTTTTATTTTTAAATAATTTAGCCTTATAGAAAATGTGGGGAATAAAAGGAATTAAGTTTATATATCTTCTGTATATAAATATATATATTCTGTCAGATTCCTCAAAAGTTTAACAGTCTTTATAACCAGGGTATATTTATCAAAACCAGGAAATAAACATTGATGCAATACTACTGGCTAAACTGGAGACCATATTCAATGTAACCAGTTTTTCACTAATGTCCTTTTCTATTCCAGGGTCCAGTTCATGATGCTATAGATCCCATGTAGTTGTTGCATCTCCTTAATCTATTCCAATCTGGGAATTTCTTTGTTTTTTTCTTGTGCTTCGTGACCTTGGCACTTTTAATGAGTACTGGTAGTTATTTGCAGAACATTTGTCAGTTTGGGTTGTTCTGATGTTTTCTCATGATTAGATGGGGTTATGCATTTTTTTGGCAGCGTACCACAAAACCAATGTGTTCTCAGTACATCATAATCAAAAGATGCGTGATATCAAAAATGTCTCATTACAGATTGTTCAACATGGTCGGTTGGTTAAGATGGTATCTACCAGGTTACTCTACTGTGAAGTTAGTGTTGTCCCCTATATAATTAATAAATATCTTTGGGGAGGTGCTTTGAGGTTATTGTTGTCCTTAAAAGAAAAAAATCCATATAACGTGGTCAGTGTTTTATAAGGACTAGTTAAAACCCAGATTATTCTATTTCTGGGGGTAATTTAACTGTCCAGAATAATCATTACACAATATTTTTTTGGAAGGGCCCCATAACCTACATAAGATTGATATGGTTTATTTCTGGAATAGAAAAATATGACCATGGACTCAGTGTTGTGTTTTTTTTATTACTATTATTTCAAAAGTTGGTATAGATTTAAAGTGGTTGGAAAAAAAGAGTAAAATCATTTTTTCCAACTTTAAATTTTATCCAAGGAAATTTTAAACTCAGGTTTAAATGACTGAGTTACTGAGAAAATTACAGTGGTTGGTCAGTATTATAGAAGTTTATTCCCATGTTAGGGCAATTGCATTTATGTAAACTCTCGCCGTTCAATGCTTTATCCCTAGTAGGGAAAGTGTTGGGGATTTTCTTGTTATTTAATTTCCCAAAGTAGTTCTCTAGTCCTCCCAACCCCTTGTATTTTTAGCAATTCCAGAGTGTTAACTAGAGATTAAAACCATAGGTTTCTTATCTATAAAATGAGTGTTATAATAGTCTCTATCTCATATAGTTGTTCTGGGGAGCAAATCAGATAGTACATGTAAAGTGCTCCTAACAGTGTTTGGCACAGAGGCAGAACCCAGTGTTAGCGCCACTGTGAAAGAAGAGCAGCAAAGCATGAGCTGACTGCCAGTGTCGGATGCTGACTTTATAAAATGATAGAATTTCCCATGAATATACTTTTTGGTTCCAAATAACTAGGTAATACTACCAAATTTTGTACTTTCTGCAGAATTTTGTTCAGGACTTTAATGGTTAAACCTAGGGGAATTTCTAGTCCTGCTTTCTGAGAAGTATATTCTAGAAACTTTGGCAATCTAGAAGAATTGAATACAGGCCAAGCAAGCATGGGTAGGTCCAATAAAAATGTTTTAGTCTTTTGTTATGTCTTTTAAAATAACATTTTCTAGATGTCGGGAATTAGTGACCATTTTGGGGTAGGGTGATGTGGTTGTGTTTAAACCCCTTCCCCCATCAGGAATACTGACCACCCTGCAGTTTCTTCTTGGCTGTCACTTTTCAGGGAATACACGAAGCTTTGTGTTCCTAGGCTGTCTGGACTTAACTTCTAATACAGTTTTCTTCTTGATGGTACCAGGAATTTGATTTAATGTAATACCCTGCTTTTCCTCTGGGGTTTCTTTCTCCACATCCCATTTTTTATTTTTCTTTTTTTAAAAAAGATTTTATTATTTATTTTTAGAGTGAGGGGAAGAAAGAGGAAGAGAAACAATGATGTGTGAGAGAAACATGCATGTCTTACCTCTCACATGTCCCCACCAGCGGACCTGGCCCACAACCCAGGCACGTGCCCTGACAGGGAATCAAACTGGCAACCTTCCAGTTCCCAGGCCAGTGCTCAGTCCACTGAGCCACACCAGCCAGGGCTCTCCACCTTATTTTTTAAACAAACATGCAATGTCCCCTTCATTTACTGAAGTTTTTCTTGTTGGTGTATTTGTCAACCAGGGAACAGGGTTGACAAATACAATGAGCACTGAGGAAGTGACGAAGGTTCAAATCTCAAAAAGCACTAGTCATAGCTGAATAGTTGTTGCAAGTCTGTGCTGGAGTATAACTTGTTTAGGGTTTATTTTACACAGGTATACCTTCTAGTTGTAGTCTCTTTCCTAAATGGTCCCATTGTAGAGTCTCTCACTCTTTTTCAGGAATCAGCCCCACCAAACCTTGTCTGGTTTGGTATCAGAAAACCCAGACTAATTAACTTCTAGGAGCTTCATTTCCCCATTTGTAAAATGGGATGAGAATTTTATTTGATGTAGTTGTGATAGAGCTAAATGAGTTAATGAATGTTAAGTCAGTATAGGGAATTTAGTTCTAGTTCTGCCAAATATTACCTGTTTGGCCTTGAACTAGTCACTGGTGTTTCTGACTGACATACTGAGTTCCCTTATCTAGAAAATGGAGTTAATAAGACTTTCCTACCTAATTCACAGGGCTGTTGGTGTGAGGGCCAAATAAAATAATCTTATGTGAAAGCACTTTGCTAATTAACAGTCTGTGCAAGTGCACTATAGACCTTAATCCAAGGTTGATTCAGATTGACACTCCTTTTGATTTAAAAGAATTCCTCCCTTTGCTTTCCAAAGCCTGCATTTAATTTTTCTGGGCATGGGTCTTCTGGGTCAAGAAGATTATTTCCTTATCTGGCCTCTACAGGTTAGCATTTCTCTAAACATCAGTCTACCCAGCACTGGCCATATAGGTACTTTTCCTTCAACCACTTGAGAGAGGTTGTCTCAATATTAAAATATTCAAATGCATAGAAATATTAATAATCACCATCAAGGTGTGTTGATAGTTTTCCCATTCTCACTCCCAGCCACTCTTTCAGTTCTAATAAAATACTGAAACTATAGCTATCTTTAAAGCCATTGCCTTTACTAACACAAGGGTTAGTGAAAACCCTTTAAGACATCAGTATGATGTTAGTAAGAAAACATTTTTTAAATGCCTTACTATGTGCCAGGCACTATGTCAAAAATAGGGCAGATTACCTTCTTGAAAACTAATTGTCATCCCCAATTTGAGATTTAGAGCAGTGTTTCTCATATGGTAAAGGGTGGGAAGGTGAGACATTTTTGACTAGCACTATAGATGCTACTTGCATCTAGCAGGTATAAAGGCCAGGGGCACTGCTGACCCTTCTATAATCCCAGGTCAGCCCCTCACAATGTCAAAATGTTAGTAGTGCCAAGGTTGAGAAAGTTTCCTAGTTTATAGGAACAAATACTGTCCTTGGGGAGGATGTTAATTGTTTTTCTATCAGGATGAAAATAAGTTAATCCTAGTAGGTGATGGAGTATCACAAAAGCCCTGTGAAGTAGGTAGGAAAGTCTTACTATTTAGCATGTCATTTGCCTGCCCTTTTGCCCAAGGAGTGAGTGCCCTGTATCATGGAAAGAGGAGCATGGACATTACTTCTTTTACTGCTGTACTTAGAAAGCTAGAAGACTCTGACAAAAGTAGTAACTTCATACTCCTACTTCTGACACTGTTGTTTCTCCTATCCCTTCTCTCCTTTTGTGGAAAGATGCTGCTTATTAATCCTGTTAATTGTGAAAGAAGGAATAAGGTAATTAATTTTTCACTCTTATCGATAAGAAACTGCTGTAAATTTAACTTCTTTAAATCATCAGCTAACTTGGTTTTATAAAATGGCTCTGCCATAAATATACCAAAAAAGTTTTTTCTGTTTGAGTCATCCTTTTGAAATCAACCACAAAGGAACTCTAGTATAGATGGAAATCTGTTTCATCAGAGATAATGTATGCAATCCACATTATATTTTTATCATCATATCATTTTCATATTTTAAAGTTTTTTTCCTTAACACTCCTTTGAGCCTACTCACTTGCCCACCAAAATAGAAGGTTCGAAAGATGAATATAAACATCTATATGAGGTCTGTTTTGTCCCTTGTTTAGTGTTTGTTTTGCTTCTTTTTATTTTTTTTCAGGGCAGGAATTTTGTGTTTAGTAGGTAAGCAAAGGCTGTCTGCAATATAAATAATAAAAGAAAAAATGTTTGTTATGTTGAGGGAGCAGTTTGAGCAAAGATTGACGTCCCAGTTTTCCTTCTTTAGGTGAAACCACTGGCCTTTGAAGAACAAATGATCAGAATGTTGTATCGGTCAAAATGATAAGACTATTTCAAATTAGTATGTATTTTATTAGCTAACTTTTCATGCTTTCCCACCATACACCAAAAGTAATGCTATTCCAGAATATACTTGTTTAAAGAAATATTTTTAGCTTGGGAAGATTCCTGCTGATAGAGCAATGTGCTTAATTTTCAAGGATCAAGTTCAGGTTCAAAGTTACTGATATTATGTAGAAAACAGCCTTATTATCTTAGGAAGATTTTCTCTTAATATTTTTCCCCAGTTTCAGGTAGAATTAATGGTGCTATTTTATGTTCTTTGTGCTGCATCACTTTGGGATAGAACTGAATATGGTGGGGGTAGGGGGATGAGTCTGACCAACTAACTTAATTGCATACCAACAGCTGGGCCCAGTAATTAAGGCAGAATGAACTTGATTGATGTATGTAATCATTTCAAGTCATCAAGTATATGTCTTCAGAAATTGATGTTGAAGAATTTAATATCTTATCCAGATTTTAAAACAGAGAATATATAGAGTGCTAGAGCATTGTCTAGCTGCTAAGATTCTACAGTATTGTGAAGAACATTAATCTTTCTTCAGAAAACAGAGATTCCAACAACTTCTTTACAGCAGTCACCTGTCAACAACATGTATTAGAACTGCAATGAAAGGTTCAAGGAGAAAAAGCTGTCGTGGCACATTTTAATCATAGTTTAAGATGCCAGTTATATGTAAATTGATTATATGCCACTTTAAATTTAAGAAAACTTTAAATTGGGTTATTATAACCAGTATTATTCAAGTGTTTTACTATAGCACAGGTGACAACACAAGGCCCTCAGGCTGAATCCAGCCCTCTACCTTGTTTCTATCCCACGGCAGTGCTGAGCTCTCTCATAACTATTATGGAGTAGTTACATTTATGCAGTCCTAAAATTACATTATGCCCTTTGAAGGCAACAAATTGTAACAAATTGTCTACATTAATGTCTACATTACACCCTTTGAGGGCAACAGCAAGGCCGATGTGGACCCCGGTGAAAATGAGTTTGACACCCCTATACTGTAGGTTTTCAATTATTAGATACAGAAATAGAACCCAAGTTTGAGTGTGTTCCTGTGATTGAAACTTTGGTATCACTGATAAAATATCACAAGATCAGGGCCTAAGCAGAATGAATATAAATACATTGTTTTTCTTGGCTAATTTGGCCAAGGGCTCTAGAAAGTATAGAATAGTGGGAATATGCCAGCCCTACTCCAGTTCCTTGGCTAAGGTAAAAATCGTTTCTTTTTCTTTTTCTGTAAAGCTAAGGACTAAATTATTGTACTATGTGCACATTACTTACAAATTTTAAGACCATTATAGTCTCATATATTTCCAGCTCCAAAATTCTCTTTAGCCTACTTTAGTCTCTTAATTTTTAGAGATGAGGAAACATACTGCTTTGCTCAGAGAGCTAGAACTAGAACATGAGCTGATACTTGCTAGCCATACAGTATACTAATATCTGCCAACTATGAGCATTCGCATATCACTTTCAGATTTTTGCCGTATCTGTGTAATAACTATTTATACTATTCAAATGGACCTTAAATAAGCTTTTTTAAAGGAAATTATTTGCAACTAAAAATGGAAAACCATCACTTCCTAAATTCTAAATAGAAATCCAAATGTAGACTAAGCAATGATGTTAAAATTTAATTTAAAGTTTTACTTTAATTCTTGAGATTTATTTGGGAAGGTAAGAGTATTTTATAGTGTATTTGAGTGAATGGAGTATTTCTTAAAATAATACTTGTGTGTTTTACTTTAAAATTAATTTAGTAAGCATGTTTTAACTTAATAACAACAAAAGTTAGTATGCTGTCTGTATTGCTAATCTAAATGTTTATGTCAGTTAAAAGGAATAAAAGGGTCAAACTGGCTGTCTTCTTCTTGTTCTTAATCATTGGGCTACAAATACTGTGTTTCTTTCTGAAAGTGTACCTATGTACAGGCCGTATTTCACTGTACAGAAAAAAAAAACAAGTAGATATTTTTTATTCATGACTTTCCTATGAAGTCTTTTGGTGGAATTATAAAACCAGGACACTTTTATGGGTTAGTGTAAGAGTTTTGTTGTGTAACAAGCCTAATAGGAAGACTGGGGAGAGAAACAGACAAAGGAAATACCTAGTCCCAATGAAATGGACCTGAGAGTATTGTGGGGATTGTTTATTATAGTGATTTTTCTAAAAAAAAAAAAACACTTATCAGAAGTGTCAGGTTTTTGTTTTTTATACTTATGTCAAATTTATATTTTTGCAATTAAACTTTTTTTGTTTTTTTATCCTCAGCAAGGATATGTTGTTTTTTTTTTAATTGATTTTAGAGAGAGAGGAAGTGGGGTGGTGGGGAGAGACGCATTGATGTGAAAGAGAAACGTGGATCCGCTGCCTCCCATTCTTATCCCAGCCACGGATCAAACTTGAAACCTAGGTATTGCCCTGACTGGGAATCTAGCAACCTTTTGGTGTTTGGATGATGCTCCAGCCAACTGAGCCATGCAGCCAGGGCTTGATTAAACTTTTATTTTGAGATGATTGTAGATTCACATGCAGTTGGAAGAAATACAGAGATTCTGTATTTACCCTATACCCTTTACCCTGTTTACTCCAATAGTATAATATCTTATAGAACTTAATATTCAGTAATATATCCCAACCACAATATTGATATTGTTAAAGATACAGAACACTTCCTTCACCACTTAAATCCTTCCTATTGCCCCTTGTAGCCACATCTACTTAGCTTCTACTCTTGCCCCCTCCTTAACTTCTGGCATCCAGTAATCTGTTTTTCATTTCTATAATTTTTGTCATTTCAAGAATGTTACCTTTGAAGGTTGTTAGCTTTTTTCTCAGCATAATTCTATATAGAGATTTCATCCATGTTGTTTCATCTAACAGTAGTTTGTTCCTTTTTATTGCTGAGATCTAGTCCACATAATAGAACTAAAGCTACTCTAAACATTTGTGTACAGAAGCCTTCATTTCTCTAGAATAAATGCCCAGGAGTGCAATATAGACTTGTCTTAACTATTCCCTTGACATACATTGGAACCACATCAGACAGTGTTAGTAATTTTTGCTTTGACCTTCAGATATAATGTAGGAAATTCAAGTAAAGAAAAGCTTGTTGTATTTGCCATATTTTTACTTACCCTATTCTTTCTTTTTGATGTTCCAAGGTTCTTTTCTTTTTATCATTTATTTTCTGCTTAGAGAATTTCTTCTGGTCATCCTGTTAGAGTGGATCTGCTGGTGACAAATTCTCCTAATTTTCCCTCATCTGAGAATGTCTTGATTTCTCTTCCCATTTTTGCTGACTGTAGGATTCTGGGTTGACAGTTCTTTTCTTTCAGTGCCTGAAAATTATATGCCACTTTTTTTGGCTTGTATAGTTTTTGGTGAGAAGTACACTGTCGTTCTAATTGCTTTTCCCCTATAGCTAAGGTGTACTTTGTCTTCTTTCAAGATATTTTCTTTGCCTTTGGTTTTAAGAAGTTTAATTATGATATGTCTTGTCATGGATTTCTTCAGATTTATCCTGTGTAAGGTTTGTTCAGCTTCTTCAATTTGTGGTTTTGTTTCTCTTTCCAAAGTTGATAAGTTTTCAGCCATTATTTTTTTCAGTACTTTTTCATCTTGATTCTTTTTCCCCTTTCTGGGTTCTAGTGATACAAATGTAGATCTTTTGCTGTAGTCCCACAGGTCCATGAGACTCTGGTTTATTTGTTTTTTTGTTTTCTGCTTTTTTCATCTATTCATTTGTCATCTTTTTTTTTTAAATAATAAAAAGGACTTTCTTTTTTTTAAAAGATTTTATTTATTTATTTTTAGAGGGGAAGGAGAGAGGGAGAGAAACATCAATGTATGGTTGCCTTTCATGCATCCCCTGCTGGGAACTGGCCTGCAGGGAACCAGCATGCAACCCAGGCATGTGCCCTGACTGGGAATCGAACTGCGATCCTCTGGTTTGCAGACCTGTGCTTAATCCACTGAGCTACACCAGCAAGGGCCTTCATTTGTCATCTTGATTATCTTTTTGCATGGTTTTAAATCTTTATATCATGAATGATTTTCTGTTGAAACCTGGGTATTTTTGTATTATGTTCTGAGACTGAAGGTATTAACTATACCTTCTGTTTCTACTGACTTTACATGACACTACTTTGGCAGGGGAATAAGAGATGCCTCCTTTTTGCAGCCAGCTGGATGTAGAAGTTCAAATTCCCTATTCAGCCTCCATTGACACCCCCCTCCCCTGCCCTCAGGGAAGGTGATCCTTTTAACTACTGTGGGTAAGGGTAGAAGTCCAGGCTCCCTATGTGATCTTCCCTGGCACTGCTAGGGTAAAGGTGGGGGCATGTTATCAACCAGCAGGGTGGAAGTCCTAGTTGCCTATTTGGCCTACCCTGACACTACTGTGGTTGGGAGATTGGGCCTTCTCATTAGACCTCATGAGGTCCAAGTCTAGGCTGCCCACACAGCTCTTGCAGCTCTGGATAGAGGTAGGGCCATAGTGTTTTCTGTGGTGTTTGACTGTAGTGGGGCAGTTATTGTCAAAAGTTTTCAGTCTAAGTCTGTTCCTTTCTTGTTCCTTTGACTAGAGAGACTAGTCTTTTGTTGGGCTTTGTTTTTTTTTTAATCTGCTAGTTGGAATTTCAGGTTGCTGTATTCAACTCCTAATCTGTTATATTAGGCAAAAAGAAAACTTACCATTATGTTGTTCCTTGGCTCCTGAGTTTCCTAGCTGGTTGTCCTTCTCTCTACTTTTCAGAGTCTTCCTATGCTTTATATTTAATGTCCAAGGTTTGTAGTTATACTTAGTGGAAATAATAGGGAAAAATAAGTCTACTCCATCTTCTTGGAAGCAGAAGTCCGCAAATTTACATTTTAATTTATTTAAACAGTTGTATCAAATACACAACCATTATTGGGGGAAATATTTCATATTTTATATTATGTGATAATTTACATAATATTTGCACCAGATAAACTAGAAAATAATATCTTTATTTAAATTGAAATTTATTGTTCACATTATTAATGAAAACTTTTTCCCTCTAGGAAATAATGCAAAAGGTGTCCCAAGGCTCCTGACCAGTGAACAAAAATTTGAGAAAAACAGCCAAGCTCATGTTTTCTCCTGATCAAGAAAATCATCCATCCAAAGCACCAGTAAAATATGGTGAACTCATTGTTTTAGGGTAAGGTTTCTTCACCTGATGACATAAAATTGAATATTATATAGTAACTTTAATATCTAGGTTAAGAGTTGTGTTTTGTTTTGTTTGTTTTTTGTTTCGTTTTTTTAGAATTTATATCTTACCTATTTACAAAAAGGATTTAAAGATATAGGGTAATATTACCAAGTAAGGAAACTCTTAATTGTCATTTTTATGCCATCACTTATAAGTGCTCAAGTACTGCATAAATTTTGCCTCACCCCCACTCCTAGATAGGACAAAGCTTCTTGAAGATGAAATGAAAATGTATTGTCTAGAGCTGCATAATTATTTTGTCTTCACTATTTCTTGTTTTAGAAAATTTGCCTTGGGTGACTTTATTTTTTATGAAGGGTGGTCAATATAATTGTTACATATGGCGTTCTTTGAGTAAACTCCCTTCTCTTCCTTGTCAGTCACTAAAGTAGGCCATTTTACATTCACATTCTCCTCCAGCCTCAAAACTGTCTCTATTCCCTGCTTCGTTTCCTCCCAGATTGACCATGATTTCAGGACGCAAGGGGGAAACAGTGAACGAGGCGAGATTATTATTAAACTACAGCCCGTGTCATAATGAAGCAGTAAAGAATGAAAAAAAAAAGCATGATAGCACCTGGATCTGCTTTGCCAGTGTCACATGTGTGACCTTTGGAAAACATCTTAATTCCTCTGAGTCTGTGAGGAACTTCATTCCTCTGAGGAATAATTTAATTCCTAGTCTGTAAGAGCAGAGAGTGATGCCAATCCCAAGAGTTTTTTATGGGAATGGATTAAGTATGGTGATGTATGGGGTAGAACCAAGAGTGCCTACTACATAGTAAAGACCCAGATGTTTTGTTTTGAACTTTTCTCCTAGTAGTTCAGTCCTTTTAATGTTATCATGGAGAAACAGTCATAACATCTAAACAACAAAATATATTTAACAGCTGCTTAGAGGTATTTCAGTTGGATAGGTTTTGCCAACATAATGTGAATGTGTATGCTTACATTTGGGTGATTGAGACCTAACAAACAAGTCTAAAATTCCTCATTTCAAAAGTTCAGCTATTTAAAGTGTTTGGTTAAAAATGAAAGGAGATTCTATTTTTAAATTTTTCTATTGTACGTTTAAAGATTAGATTAGCACATACAAACATTCACCTTTAGGGAAAAATAGAATGAGTCATAAAGAGTCAGATATGCCACACTAATCAGCTCTTGATTATCTTAAGAGGAAAGAAAAATACAGCTAACTAAAAGTAAAGAATGAAAAAAAGCATGACAAACACTAGGATCCAAATTCTAGCTTTATATGTATAATCCAAAAGGTACTTCTCTGTGACTTAGAATGTGGCCAGACAGAATCTCATTTTGTTTTATACTCAGGCAGCTGGGGATCAGCAATTGCTGAAAAGAATTTAGATACTTACAATGTGGTAATAGATAATTAATTGGAATTGATC
The DNA here is from genome assembly GCF_021234435.1 of Artibeus jamaicensis. Classification (NCBI taxonomy): domain Eukaryota; kingdom Metazoa; phylum Chordata; class Mammalia; order Chiroptera; family Phyllostomidae; genus Artibeus; species Artibeus jamaicensis. The sequence continues at coordinate 244,402 of NW_026521739.1, read as the reverse complement.
CTATAAGGCAAAGTAACACATCTGTTAGAATCATGTAGTTCTTACAGAGATCACCTAAACCTTTTTCTCTCCCCCCCCATCAGGTATAATGGGTCTCTCCCAAATGGCGATAGAGGAAGAAGGAAAAGTAGGTTTGCTTTATTTAAAAGACCTAAGGCAAATGGGGTGAAGCCCAGCACTGTGCATATTGCTTGTACTCCTCAGGCTGCAAAGGTAAAAAAAAAAACAAAAACCTGTAAATTAACTTGTAGAAATTGAAAGACTTGTGCATGTTGATCATGTTCTCTTGCATTTTCCCTTCACATTCGATACCAGAAGTTTCCTTTTGTTTTGGGTGGGTGAAGACACTTTGGAGATGTGATATTTGAAGGGCTACCATATGGAAGAGCCTTGGACTTTTTTTAATGACAAATCAGGATCTGTGGATGGAAATTAGAAGGAAACATTCTCTTATTAAAAAGTGTGGGGGCGGATCTGGGGCTTTATCTAGTATTTAGAATTGTACAGCTGCCTGCCCTGAGAATTACTTGTTCCTTCACTAGAGGGCCCTCAACTAGGCTTGGCAAGGAATGTAGTGTGTAAGAATTGTATTCAGGTACCAGAAGCATGCTTAGGTGTGGTAATTTTTTGAACTAAGGGTCTTTTTCAAAGATTCTATGGATACTTTTTATTTTCATATTTTATTTTATGATCCTTATAACTTTTAGTATAATGCCTTGAAAAAAGTAGACCTCTATAATTATTAAGTTGAATCAAAGCTATGAAAAAGTAAATATTCAACTGTCTACATATAACTTCTCAGTCTCTTTGGTGCTTTTAGTCCCTTTTTCTATCCCTACCAAAAGTCTCTAGAACCCAGGCCACCATTTCAAGACACTTGGACTTTTCTTAGATTGATAGACAGAGAGAATTTTAGATCTTCATATTTTCTGTGAATTCCTGTACTTCCCATTGGAGTTCCTTGACTTATGGAAGTACGTTATCTTTAGCTAAGCAGCCCCAGGATGTACATTAATATTATACCATCTGAATATATCTTTGTAAGTTAAATAATAAGAGACAGAGAAATTGATAAATGGTGCCTTGTTTTAAGTGTAGTTTCAGTCCCCAAAGTTAATTGGGTTTTTGGCTTGTTTTTATATTCAATGCGATGTCTAAAATAGAGTCCTCATGCCTTCACCAGGCATCATCATCTATTACTGTTTGAGAGCCAGTGAATATAGAAAAGGGACAGTTTCTTTTGTGTTTCTTTTTGCTCCTTTGAAGAGAACGGATGAGCTAAGTAGGTGGTGGAAGTGAACGGCTTATTGATTTAATCAGAGGGACCTCTCTCTTTCCAGTATTTCTCCACAGAAGTGCTTTGGCAACTTGGGTGTGCCAATTATTCTTTGTGCAGGGTTGTCTCACCTATTGCAGGACAATGCCTAGTAAGCCCTCAAATCATTGTGACAGCCAGAAAATGCACATGCATATTTCCAGATGCCCCTCAAACAGCTAATATGCCCTCTTGTTGAGAGCCATCATCATTGGGAAAATATTTCTAATCTCTGCCTCTGTAATATTCTGTTCTGTTCTTTTCGTTGCATTTTTACTTTCACATCTCTAATGTTTTCACTGTTAGCTTTTTTTCATCTTCATTGGACAACAAGAATTTTAGGGATCAAAGACTGCATCTTTTTCAGTTTTGGAGGAATGTAGTATGAGGTCATGAAGAAAACTGTTGAGTATGGCAGTTGTCTGGTGTGAATGGTTAAACCCTACCTTGCAGTCCAGTGAGAAGTTAACTTGACATAGTTCTTGCTCTGAATCAAAAAGTAGGTTTAATAGCTAAAAACAAAAACAAAAAAACAGGGTTTACAATCTCAAAGTACACAAAACACCTGTTTTTAAAGCTCTTTAGCCATTAAGAATTAACTTCCAAAATACTGAGCAATTATTTTATTGAAAAAATCAGTTCCTTAATACTGAATTAAAGTAATTTGTAGATTTTAAAACCTATAAAACAATTACACAACATTTATGAATACATAAGTGCACAGTGAAAAAGAACATGTGTAGGAATGATCTGTGCTATTCTCAAGGTTGAATGCCTCTGAAGAAAGGGGAGTAGGGAGGAACATGCAAACAGTATTGATTGTATCTGCAGAGCTTAATTTCTTTTAAAAGATCAGAAGCAAAAATGACATTATTGGATTTTGATAAAGCTGTGTAGTTAATGCCCAAGTGTATTTATTTTCTTGGTATAGTGTATGGAAATTTCATGATCTTATTTCATCTTAAAGCCACTATTTTAAGGCTTTACTTGTTATAGATTGACTACAAAATCAGATCAAGTAAAATTTTAAAATGCCAGAGCTCTAAATAAGAACCGGACTTTTTTTTTTTTCATTTAGCCTTCCTGTGTGTAATCATTGTTTTGTGTCTTTGTATGTTTTCCTTTTACGCAACCTGTTTCCACTTCCTTTGTTTGGGTTTTCCCCCTCTGGTATTATCTTCAACTCATATATATATATATATAGAGAGAGAGAGAGAGAGAGAAAATGCCTGAAAACAACTCTGAAAGTTCTTTTTAGCAATGTTTTTAGTTTGGAACAAGTCAGAAGTATAGTCGTAAGCATTATATCCATTTCCTTTGGTAACGTGTAATCATTCTATGAATTTTGCTGTATCTAGCCCAGCATGTGGCAAATATTTGTCACCTGTAGTCACAGAATGGTTAGAAAACCAGTTAACTCTGCTTATTGGTTAACTTTATAACTCTTTGAGTTACTTTATAAATAAGATTCCTCTTATTTCGCAAGATTTTTTATTTTCTTCTTCCCAGAGTAGTACTGAGTACTGTTTTCAAATTGTACATGGGATTGGTTTTGATGACTTTATAATTAAATACTTACAAGGCAGCCCCAAATGTTATTGTTTTTATACAATGAAAATATGTTCTTACTCTATAACTACTGCAGAGTATTTTTCTACACCCCACTCATCTTGAGAAACTGCTGTCACAGCTGAGGTTATGTAAGAGTTACTAATCTTTAACCTAAATTTCACGGTGGGGGGGGAATATGTCATATATGTGATAGATTACCTTTTTAAAAATCTGGTTTGATTGACCTGCCAACTAGTTTTTGCTATTAATCTTTTCTCTCCTAGGCAATAAGCAACAAGGACCAGCATAGCATATCATATACCTTATCTCGGGCCCAGACAGTGGTGGTTGAATACACTCATGACAGCAACACTGATATGTTTCAGGTATTATAATATGTGAAATTTGTTTTTGTAAAAAACAAAGTTAAAACTTACTTTCAGTGAATTTTGCTCTGTTCAGATTAAAGACTGTCATATTTTCATGTATTTTATTAAATATATATTGTTTTCTAAACCATATATATAGAAGGTAGTATAGCATAGTTAAGAGATGGTCTCTGAAATCAGAACTCCTTTAAGCATTACTTAGCCACTGTATGCCTCAATTTCCTCCTCTAAAGTATACAGTTAATAAAACTTCCCTCATGTGACTGTTAGGCTTATAATGGTTTAGTACATGTAAAGTGCTCAGAGTATGCCAGGTAGATGGTAAACTCTTAGATATTAATAATCTAGATACAATAGTAACTGTTAGCTATTGTTATCCAAAAAAAGGAACCAAGAACTATTCTGCACACATATCACCTTTTTTTGTTACCACTTTCCCATCTTCCTCTGTAGACAAGTACAGGCAGTTCTGTTTCTAACATATATGTGAAGTCAAACTTGTTTCTCAGCACATATTTGGTCAATAAAAGGTGTTTTTTTTTCCCTTTCATTATCTTACACCAATCCGTGGCATAAAACAATGTTTATATAAACTGATAGATGATAGAACAGCCAAACTTAAAGATGTATAAACAGAATTCATAGTATCTTCTCCCTTACTATTGGGATTTGTAAAGACCTGGGGTTTTCTGATTTAAAAAAACTGAAGCACCTAATAGTGTTGTTTTTACAATTATTGTCCCAATGACTTTTTAACATTCTCTTCATTTTACAAGATTAAATGAATGCGAATGGGCCTGGAGATGTCTTTAATTATCGCCATTAGCAAAATATTTCTTTGAAGTCACTCCTTCAGCCCTTTTAATGGAATACTGAAGTTTTAGAATAGTGTTTCTAATATTAGAATATGGATGTTGCTTTTAGCAAAAAGTTAAAAATAAATAGCCTTAATGAAAATGAAGGTTTGGATCTTAACGAGACCTAACACAAACTTTAGGATGATTTTCTATATTTTATTATTACTGACAATCAGTTAAAATTACTGTACCTAATTGCTTTTCAAAAATCAAAATGCTACTTCACTGTGGCAAGTCTGATAAAAACTGTCACGAGAGAGCTCCCAGTGGCAAGGTCCCACCACCATGCGATTTCCACAGCAGTCTCTTTTGCCTGCAGCCCTGGCTGAGACAGTACCTAGAGGGCATCCTGATCTTCTTGCCCCTCTAATCAGGCCCACTGAACCTTTGTTGGCCTACAGAACCTGCCATCTGTCTTGTGTCCTACCTCTGAATTACTGCCTTCAGACCCTGTGACCCATCCTTACTTCTTGCCCTGAGTAAGTCCAGCCTCCAGGATCCTGAGGCAGCTCCAGGTCCATCCTCAGCTTCATGTGACTCACTCTCCTTTCACTTTCACATGGAATTTCCCAGTTATGAAATTAATAAAAATTAGTGATTTCAAAAAAAATCAAAATACTACCTAGATATTGGCTCATAGACTAGAATTTTAGTTTAAAGGAATAGAGTTTTTCTCAATAACAGTAAACTGATCATATCCTTTCTGTAAGCATTACACCTTGTAATGTGTGAAAGATACAAACATTTTTGCATCAAAATTGAAATATATCAGAAACTATTCCAATAAATTAGCTAGTCTTTGAGACACTTGTAAGCATTCAAGGATTGCTTACCTTCTAACCTGAACAAGAATATTTATTGTTAAAGACATCAGATATTCAAACTTCATTTCAGTGTATTGCTTGACACTGTGAGTAAATAAAGGAGACATTACAAGTTGATTGCATATGTAGGCAGTCTAAATGTGAGGAGTACACTCTTCTAATTGGATTAAAGAAGGGTGAGGAAAAGGCTTTATAGCAGTGCCTTTTTATCTGGGCCTTTTTACTTTCTATCCAGTTTAGTAGGATTTTGCCAGTCCAACCAGGAGAAAGACATTCTGACAAAAGAGATGACAGAGAAGTACACAGTGTGGTAGAAGATTGATGAATAAGCTACTTGCAGCCAGAACATACTTTTGTGTGAGCAGAAATAACAGGAAATTAGGTTGGATTGGTAGATAGGAGGCAAATTGTGACATCAGTTTCTAATTATGAGAAATAAGAAACTGGTAGGTTGAGCTAGGTTGTAAGGAACCACTGAAGTTTTTAGTGAGGGTAGGAGAGAATGACATGATAAAATCCGTATTTTTAAAACTAATAGCAGAAAGAGGTGAAATTACTAAAGTTTAACACAGTGATAACTAGCATCCAAGCACAGTCATGTGGGTCTTCTCTTCATAGGTACTTAAGAGTTCTTCCTTCTTACGTGTCATTACCAGTATCGCTTTGATGTCTCAAATCTTCTCCAAGTCCCAGATGAAATATCAGATCTTTTGGAACAATATCTCTTCCCAAATAAATGCTGCCTCTGAATATTTTGATTCTGAATATCACTTCTCAATTCAACCCTTGGTCTGCATCTTTTGGCTCTAAAAGAGCTTTTTTATTTTTGGAACTATTTCAAAGATCTGAGATTATTTCCTTTGGATATCATTTATCTTTGAAATAAGGAAAAGGTACATTCAATCTTAAATTTGTTAACCAACCAATTTTCCCTTAAAACTCCAAACTAAATAAAGACTTTATACTTGATGGTAGGACAAAAGCACTGAAGAGTTTTATCCAAAAATGTGATACGAGGAATTCCTGAGGCTCAGCTATACAAAGAATGATGTTTAAAAATAATCTTTGTAGAGTCCGTATTTTCTGACAGTACCCACATTATTCAATTTTATGATACTACTTTATAACAAATACATGTACTGATTGTTTTTAAAGGTTTACTTTTAAAATCCTGTGACACTTGTCAGTTCTGCCATCCATTCCACTTATTTCCTTTTCTCCTTTTTAACTTTCTTCTTTCAAAATGAAATTTATTAATTAGCTAATATTTTGAAGTTGTTTTTAATTCTCTGACACTTCACCCACCAGAACTCTTATCTCTGAAATATGGCCAAGAACAAGTTAAAAAAAAAAACATCTAGGCATCTAAAGTAAATGTCAGGTAGGCCAAGCACTGAAATTTCTTTTCTGTGCTTGCTGGAGAACCCCTTAGGCTCTTATCAGTAACCTCTTGAAATGCTATTCTTTGAAGTTTGGTTACGGTATTTGATTTCTCAACCCGTACCAGAGTAAGAGTAGCTGGTAGAGGAGGGATATGCTGCTAGAGACAAGTGTGCCCGGCAGCAAGAAATGATAGCTGACAACCTGACAGAGACAAAAAAAATTATCTGAGAAGTATACATAAGACCTCAAAGCAAGACTGTATAAGCCCTTAACATAAGTATCAGTGTTCTTATATGCCTTTATAGCACCTGAAGACATCAGTGTACTTCAGCTGAATATAAATGGTATTCATTGTGTAATGTCCTGGAGTCATCATAAAAGATTTACTTATATTTTAACTGTATTCTGTTAAGGTAGAGGGTAATATATGGTAGACATATTTCCATCTGCAGCCATCTAGAAATCTCACCCATCTTAACCTCTTTATTCCCTGAGGGTTTCATATATTCTAGATTGTAAATTCCCACTTAATTCTATGCTCTAAGTGATTATTACATCAGAGCAAGTCTGACAGATTAGTTTTCAAGGGTATAGATGCTCTCAGAGTTAACTATGATAAGTTTAAGCTTTAGAAATTTCAGAGGCTTAATGATTGCACCTTATTGTGCCTTTGTTGAAAGGATTTTCCACTGTGTCCTTTGAACAGGTTTATAGACTTATAGACGTTTCTTTTTCCCTTAGATTGGTCGGTCGACTGAAAGTCCCATTGATTTTGTAGTAACTGACACAGTTCCTGGAAGTCAAAGTAATTCTGATACACAGTCAGTGCAAAGTACTATCTCAAGATTTGCCTGTAGAATCATCTGTGAACGCAATCCCCCATTTACAGCACGGATATATGCTGCGGGATTTGACTCATCAAAAAACATCTTTCTTGGGGTAAAGAGCTGTTTTCCTAAATGATGCATTATTTTAATAATCACTTCTATTTCCAAATTACAAATAAATGGAAGCTCACTCTTATTACTCCAACTAGGAGAAGGCTGCCAAATGGAAGACATCAGATGGGCAAATGGATGGCTTAACCACTAATGGCGTTTTAGTTATGCATCCACGTAATGGGTTCACAGAAGACTCCAAGCCTGGAATATGGAGAGAAATATCAGTGTGTGGCAATGTATTCAGCCTGCGTGAAACCAGATCAGCTCAGCAGAGAGGGAAAATGGTAAGTACTGAGATGTAGCTTCTTATTTAGCTACAGTAAACACATTGGATGAGTTGGACTTGAGTACATTACATATTCCCAAAAACTCTTAAGTCTCTTGTTGATGCATAGTACTAAGTCTGATTATCAAACACTGACTACTAAATAGTATACTATATGATATTTTAATGTTTTAATTTGGACACTAAAAATTTTTTTTATATTATGTTAATATATTTTAAAACCTAAGCTTTCCTAAATTAAATAGCACTCTGTATTTTCTACTTATATTTGTATTATCTTTGATCATGATATTTATTGGGAATATTAGACCTACTGATTAACCTTGGAAAATTAAGCACATGTGGACATAATGTGTTCAGAAAAGACAATTCCCTATTGGTCCCAGATATTGCTTCCTCGTGGTGCTCATACTTTCTATGCACCCTATCCCTTTTGTTTGAATCATAAATTATCTTTACAACAAGGCTGTAAAGAAATAATGTCACTGCTTAATATTTTATCCTTGATTTTCAGATTTGTATTTTTTATGACTATCATTCAAGTTTTTAAAATATTTAGTAACAGTTACAGAAAATGTTGGTTCTATATAAAGAACACGTGAGACAACACTCTTATGTAAAAAATCCAAGACACAGCTGTGAATGTGTTTTTTGATTTTATTTCTTCTAGGTGGAAATTGAAACCAATCAGTTACAAGATGGCTCATTAATTGATCTCTGTGGTGCAACATTGCTGTGGCGTACTGCAGAAGGCCTTTCCCACACTCCTACAGTGAAGCATTTAGAAGCTTTAAGACAGGAAATCAATGCAGCACGACCTCAATGCCCTGTAGGGTTCAACACACTAGCATTTCCTAGTATGAAGAGGAAAGATGTTGTTGATGAAAAACAACCATGGGTATATCTAAACTGCGGCCATGTCCACGGCTATCATAACTGGGGAAACAAAGAAGAACGTGATGGAAAAGATCGTGAATGTCCAATGTGTAGGTCTGTTGGGCCCTATGTCCCTCTGTGGCTTGGATGTGAAGCTGGATTTTATGTGGACGCCGGCCCTCCAACCCATGCATTTAGCCCATGTGGGCACGTGTGTTCAGAAAAGACAACTGCCTATTGGTCCCAGATCCCGCTTCCTCATGGTACTCATACTTTTCATGCAGCCTGTCCTTTTTGTGCACATCAGTTGGCTGGTGAACAAGGCTACATCAGACTTATTTTCCAAGGACCTCTAGACTAACAGACAGTTGTCCTCTTGGACTGAATTATAAATTTATAAGCTAAGTGAGTTGGGTTTTTCAACCTCTTGTCGTGGTTTCTCTAATCTGATCATTTGCATTAAGATGAAGAATTTTTTTAAACATTTATAATAAAGAGTAATTTTTGAGCAAAAATCTGGGAAACTCAAGCAAAGGAATTTCTCAAAGTACCAGAGTTCTGAATTCTGAGTTTTTTAAATCTATTTTGAGGAGAAAAAAGACAGTCTAATTTTATGCCTTCATTTTAGTGTTTTTGAATCACCCATCCTCAGTGTTGAAAAATCGTTTTGTATAACTGAGGGTACTGTTGGTTCAAACTATGTTAGTTTACAGTTTGTTGCAAATATTGTAAAATACAGCAACATGTATATTAACTTTTTTTCTATTTATCTTTATTATAGAAAATATCTTAGAGTGTTCTTGATCAAGTAGCATGGTAACGATGGTGTCACACTCTTGGTGTGAATGGTAGGTTAGCGAGCATAGCTCAAGGATTTGCAAAGTTAGGAAGGACAAGAGAGCCTCTTTCCCCACCCCATCTAAATATGGAATTTGGTAAATTAGAATATTTTGTAAAACCAAATTCATTTTAATTACCATTATGTAAGAAGTGTTTGTTTTTAACTACATTGAAAGTAATCAGAAAACATTTTTTCCTTAATGTTTCTCTCAAATGTAGTACTATAACAAAAATTTAATGCTAAGAAACATTTTATATGCTCCTTTGAATATGCAATTTAATCTAGATTATCTATTTTTCTCCCACGATAACTAATCTGTTTATAGTATCAGCAACATTTGGCAAGTTTATTTTTTAGATATAAACTGTGGTTCATCTGTTCACTGTTTTTAGAAAAAAATCATTCTCATGAGAAAAAGCATAAATTAACAAGAAAGGAGAGTGGGCTTGATTTGCTTTTAGAAAAAGAAATGCTTAATTAATTAATTATTCTGGTTTTTGGCCTTATCCAGACATCAAGAAGTCTAGAGAGATACAAGGGGTTGAATGACAGTGTATGCCCCCCCCCTTTTTTTTTTAACCTAACAGACCAGCCTTAACCATGGGCTTGAATACTAAGGAGAGCTGCCAGTGTGACTCCAGGAAATGTATGGTTAGCAGATGCACACTGTTGACAGCAGAGTTGGAGGGACGTATTTGCATGGTCTATTCATTCTCTAATTCCAATAAATCCTTTGCTCTCAGAAGCAAGAAAAGTTTCTTCTCCCCTTCTCTTCCTGCTCCCTTCTTTTTGTAACACACCACAAGGAACGTATAGACAGTTGGCACTACATCAAATCCTCTGTGGCACTTGTAGAAATCAATACACTTTCAGATTAGACAATTATTATTTTAATCTTTTGATTTGTTTTCCTTTAGTTTGAAAAGTTGTATAATAATTGACTTCTAGCAAAATTATGTATGTGGTAACATAGCTTTAATTTATCCTATTACAGCACTGTTCTGGATTTTCTTTTGGTTTAAAAAAGACCTGTTGCTTAGAAGCCATGAACTATTTTATTTTACTTCAACTTGTCAACATTTTCTTGTTTTTAAAAATGATCATTTGGGTTCACTCAGGAAATGCATGTCAGGAAATTTGTATTATAAGTTTACTAGTTGTGATGTATCAGTAACTGCTGTTACCCCCTTTACAAAGAAATATAATTGATATTGAAGTTTTCTAGATTGTCACAGGTTTTGTGACTAATGCAAGGAAATCAAGTCCTGTGTTGTATTTGTTCTAGTCATTTCTATTCAGTCTATATATTGTAGCTAATTTTTATTTGCAATTAATTTATTCAAACTAAGTAAATATTTTCAAAATAGATACTCGAATTTTGTCTCTGCATTCATTTTTGCATAACTGAGAATGGGAAATCAGAAGTAATAACTTGTGGACAAGTCTACTTCACATTTCAAAAGTATTCACTTGAGGAAAAATAGACAAAAAACTGTACTTGAAAAATAACTAAATAAAATTTAAAAAAACAAAAAAAACGATAGATTAAATCTGTTATTAACACACACACACACAAAAAAAGTATTCACTTGAAATAGAAGAGGAGTTTGCATTTAAGGTACAATTTGAAATCTGATCCTTTGGGGAATGCATGTCATATTTATTAATGGTTGAATAATTGAGGTCCTTTGCTAAGTCCTGCTAGAGAGTTGGCTCCTTGCAAGTTGCATTCTAGAGTGTTTAAATAGTGCCTCAGTTACCATAAAAGTTTCTGTTCTTCCCAAAGTGTCTGAATTTCCTCCTACCAACTGGGAAAATTTAGTTCATTTCTTAACAAATTCATGTTTTGAAAACTCAGGTAATTTAAATCAGTAGTCAGGTATTTTGTTCAAGCATTTTGAATATTTTTTCCATCATTTTGCCAATGCCAGATGGAACTACTTTTACTTTACTCAGTTGCATAGGGGAATGAATGCCAGTGTTCTGGCCAAAGAGGAAAAAGTTATGTTCAGGTCTCCTAAATGCACTCTCAAAGAAGACGTTCTTCATGTCTTAACTCTTATAAATATCTAATATCTAAATGTCTTAATCTCTAAATGTTCCTTAATTTTTACAGGGGATTAAATTTTCCTTCATCTAAATGTTAGGTTATCTTCTTGAAGCTGAAATTGCTTATTTCCATCACAAAAATCTAATACAGGTAAATCAGGATAGTAATAAATAATAATGTAAATATTGGGTTGGCCAAAAAGTCTGTTTAGTTTTTTTCTATAAAGACTTTTTTTTCCATTTTCACCAATAACTTGATTGATTTGGATGTTTTGAGTATGTAAGCTATCTCCCACGTGGTATAATGTTGATTGTTCTCAATGTCTCAATTTGTTGACCATCAACTTCAACAAATCTCCAACATAAAATTTTGCAAACAACTTTTGACACATTCTATCAGTCACAGCATCTTCTCCATACACTGTACAAATCTTTTGTCTTTTGGTTGTATTTTTACCTTTCTTGAATTAATAAAGCATAGTATGCCAAAAATGTTGTATTTTCTTCTATCTGCAATACTAAAACAGCTACATAAAAATTCACCAATTTTGATTTTTTTTAATGCATGCTAAAAAAATTAAAATGCATGCCGATATAACAGCTGTTACAATGCAGTCTATCAGAATTGTTTCAGATGAAGTTAAAGACAACTAAGTACCACTAGAGGTATCTTACAGGAAAAAAACAAACTTTTTGGCCAACCCAACATATTGTGTAATTACATATAACATGAGTATTTCCCCTCCATTTTCCCTCAGGATTCTTCAAGAACTATGTGTGAAGCATGCTTTTCTGAAACATAAACTGAGTAAGGGCACCATGGAAATTCATTCTGTATTTCTTTAAATGTATATAATAAATAAAATTCTAACAGTTTGGCCCCTCGTCTCAATGGATCATCTTGATATGTGCTACCCTACTTTAGAGACTACTGGCTAAAAAATCTGTGATCCATTCCTTTGTGTTTATGTCCTAAGAATTAACCCTGTAGCAAATTGGATCATCAAAATACTGTATAACTGAACTGTATTATTCTAACTCCCACTCCCACTTTTGAAATTACTATTATATAAATATACTTTAAGGCCATGCCCTCAAATTTTATCCTAAAACAGATACTTGAATATCCACTGTGCACCAAACCCTGTTCTAAACATAGAATGGTGTAGCAAAAAAAAACCCCAAAAACGTTCTTCGTGGGGTTTGTATTCTACTGGGGAAAATAGAAATGAGTAAGAAAAATAAAAGATAAAGCATGACAGTAGTTTTGAAAGGACAAAGAAAACAGGAAGAGGGACATGCAAATTGTGCCCGCATGTGCTTGCATGTGTAGAGAATGTTTGCAGTATTAAAGAGCACAAGGGAAAGCCCCACTGGAAAGGTGATACTCAAGGAAGGAGCTGAAGGGTGTGGCTACTTAGGAGCAAAGCATTTAGCCAAAGGAAACAATAACTAAGGATTCTAAAATAGAAGTGTATAATATTTCAATAGTAGCAAAAAGGCCAGTGTGTCTCTGTGGTATGAAAAAAGGAGTATGGCTTGACATCAAGATGGCAGGTAGGCAGACATGGCTCCACACAATCACATCAAAATTATAACAAATATAGAACAACCATCACTCAATTGTCGGAAATTGAGTTGATGGAACCCTGACAATTACGAAATTAAAGAAACCACATCCATCCAGACTGGTAGGAGGGGTGCAGATGTGGAACAGGCTGGTCCCTCACCCATGTGTGGTGGACAAAACTTTGGGAGGGATATCTTGGGAGCGAGGAGTCACAGCCCCACAATAGTCCCCTAGCCCAGGGTTTCAGGGCCAGGAAGATAAGTCCCTCAACTTCTGGCTGCAAAAACCAGTCAGGATTGAGTCTACGGAAGATACAGCTGGAGCCTCTTGAAGAACCCAGTCTTAAGATGCACCTGCTCAGACCCACTCACTGAGCTCCAGCGCCAGGATTGCAGCAAATTTTCAAGCTCAGTACAAGTAGCAGGCATCTCAGACTGCTTTATACATCAGGAAGGATCCCTTCTCCCCAGGCAAAACACAGGCGATGGCCTACCTTGTCCTGTACTACCTGGGAAACCCCAGGGCCAGCATACCCAGTGGATAGATACAGACCACATCAGAGCCATACCACCATGCCCATGCACGGCTGATCCTCCATGGAGGGTGGAGTTTGGTGGTAAGTGGGCACAGCCAATCCTTGGATCTGACTGGCCTCAATAAATCTCTCCCATTGATCTATGAACAGCAACCAAGTTTCAGCTATAAGAGGGTGTACTCAGCCCATATGAAGGGCACATCTCGAGTACCCAGCTTGGGTGATAGTGGAGGCTGTGCCTCTGGACCCTATAGGACACCTACTACATTAGGCCATGTTATCAAGACACAGAGTCATAGCAGCTCTACCTAATACACAGAAACAAACACAGGGAGGCTGCCAAAATAAGGAGACAAACAAACATGGCCCAGGTGGAAGAACAGGTCAAAACCCCAGAAAAAGAGCTAAACAAAATGGAGATAAACTATCAGATACAGAGTTCAAACACTGGTTATAAGGATGCTCAAGGAACTTAATGAAGACCTTAGCCGCATTAAAAAGATCCAGTCAGAGACAAAGGATACACTAATTGAAATAATTTACAGGGAAACAACAGTAGAGTGGATGAAGCTGAGAATCAAATCAATAATAAGGAACACAAAGAAGCAAAAAAGAACCAAGAAGAAAATAAGAATTCAAAAAAATTGAGGATAGTATAAGCAACCTCTGGGACAACTTCATGAGGTCCAACATTCACATCATAGGGATACCAGAAGAAGGGGAACAGCAAGAACTTGGAATTTTATTTGAAAAAATAATGAAAGAAAACTTCCCTAATTTGATGAAGGAAATACACATGGAAGTCCAGGAAGCACAGAGAGTCCCAAACAAGATGAACACAAAGAGGCCTACTCCAAGACACATCATAATTAAAATGCCAAAGGTTAAAGATAAAGGATCTTAAAAACAGCAAGAGAAATTAATTATCTACAAGGGAGTTCCCATAAGACTGTCAGCTGATTTCTCTAATGAAACTGCAGGTTAGAAAGAATTGGCAAGAAATATCCAAAATCATGAAAAAGGGACCTACAGCCAAGATCGCTCTAGCCAGCAAAGATATCATTTAGAATTGGACAGATAAAGAGCTTCCTAAACAAGAAAAAACTAGAGTTCATCATCACCAAACCATTATTACATGAAATGTTAAAGGGACTTATTTAAGAAAAAGATAAAAAATATGAACAATAAAATGGCAAAAATACATATCTATCAACAAATCTAAAAAACAAAAACAGAATCATGGATAAAAAGTTTTGTTGGTTGACAGATGGGAGGGATGTGTTAACAGGGGGAATGGGTGAAGAGATGAGGGTGTTAAGTACAAATTGGTAGTCACAAAATAGCCATGGGGATGTAAAGTACAGTATAGGATATGGAGCAGCCAAAGAACTTATATGCATGACTCATGGATATCAACAACGGTGTGGGGATTGCCTGAGGGAGTGGGGATGCTGGGTGAAGGGTGGGCAAAGGAGGAAAATCAGGACTATAATAGCATAATCAATAAAATATAAATTAAATAAAAGGAAGAGTAGTAGGTGGAGCAACAGAGGGTAAATGGGGCATGAAGATGAAACTAGCTCTTGGAGGACCTCCTTAGACTTTTGGCTTTTATTTTGAGTGATACGGGGCCCATAGCATTTTGAATAAGGAAGTAACATGATCTGATACAATTTTAAGAGTTTGAATAGAAGTGGGAGCAGAGAGACCAATTTGGAGACCAGTGCAGTAATCCTAGAGAGATGACACTAATGTAGGCCAAAGTGGAAGTAGTGGAACTGGCTTGAAGAGTGATTGGAATCTGGGTATATTTTGAAGGCAAAGCTGACAATAGTGCTGGTAGATCAGGTATGAAAGAGTTGAGGCTGATTTAGCTGAGCCTAAGCAACTGAAAGGTTAGAATTGCCATTTATTGAGGTGGAGAAGATTATAAGCAGAATGGTTTGCGGGGGAGGGTGCACTGGTTGTGGAACCAGGAACTTAGGCTGGGATTCCCTTTAAACAAGATGTTTGCCAAAGGTAAACTGTTTCTGCTTTAAAAAAAGAAAACCACAAAAATTGCTATCAAACTTTTTAACTATTGTGATTAGTGTTCTCCATACATTCTATACTAGTTGAGAAACAAACCAAGTATTCCTCCTGATTAGTGGTGAGCTTCCTTTCTTTGAAATAAAGAGTTGGGACACCTCTCATGTTTCTCTCTTTGTTTTGGCCGCCCTCTCAGGAAATGAAGGTCTGTTTTCAATTGCAGTAACTTCCTTTAGCCAACATGTTCTGGTTCAGTGTTTCCCCTTCTCACTCATGTGCACCTTTTCCTTAGCTCTTGCATTTATTTTTTTAAAGTCCTCAGTTTTGTTGACTCTTAATATTTTGCTGCTTCAAATCCGTTCTGGTAGTGGCAGAGCACATGTTGTGTTTGTTTTTTAAAAAAGAAGTTAATATTCAAGTATTTATGGAGAACAAAGAATTCTTAAGCCCATTATATAGGTCTAGATTTTAATATCCAGTTTCCCTTAAGGAAATATGGCTGGATTTGATAATATTGTCAGCTGAAAATGGTGTAAATGAGATCAAAAAGAATTTTCCTTATAAAGTATCATGTCCAAACATTCTGTTAAATGATATGATGGGAATGGTGGTTTGTTTAAGTTGACATTCAATTGTTTATCCTGCTATGTATGTTAAAGATAAAACAGCATAAAATAATTCCAACATTTGAGTGTTTGCTGTGTGGCAAGCACTTTTCTAAAAGCACTATTCTATGTATAGGGTAGGGCAAAAGTAGCTTTACAGTGTGAGAATTTGAGTTTAGTTTTGTATTATTTATTAATCATTGTTTCATTTTCCATACTAACAACTATAAACCTACTTTTGCCCTACCCTGTATATTACTGATATTATTTAAAACTCAAAACACCCTATGAGATGGGAACTGTTATCTCCATTTTACAATAGATAACAGACACAGTAATGTCTAGTAACTTGTCCAAGGTTCAAATAGTTTATGAATAGAGGAGTCAGAACTTGAACTTTGAAGTGTTGCTCCATATCTGTGTAGGCAGCCACCACATTTTGCTACTTCCTCCCAACTCTTTTTTTTTTTTTTGTGAAATTTGATGTCTATTTCTTTATCACTTTTCAAAAATGATATAAGGTGGCTTACAAAAATGATAATTAAGATTAAGCACCAACAGCAAAAAAATTTGAAAGAGAAGAAGAAGATAGTTTGGTATTATAACAAAAGATAGAACCAGAGTGGCATGAGTATACAACCGGATTTAATGAAGGCCTGTAAACTTGCTAAGTCACAAACCAACTTAGCGTAAAGGTGTTTAGTAGGTCATTCAACAAGAGAACATGATCAGTTTCAAAATCTATGCAACTGCATGAAAAGTAGCAATGGATACACTGGTGCAGAAACTCATAATTATTTCTGGTTCTTCAACCAGAGAAATTCACATCCAGGAAGTACTGCCATTCCTTTATACAGTAGCTTCATGCAGTACTTGTCTTTCTGTGACTGACTTATTTTGCTTAGAAAATGTCCTCAAGGTTCATCTATGTTGTCACATATTGCAGAATTTCCTTCTTTGAGGTTAAATAGTATTCTAGTGCATGTATATACCATGTTTTCTTCCTTCATCTGTTAGACATTTAGGTTTTTTCCACAGCTTTGCTCTTGTGAATAGTGCTGCAGTAAGATGGAAGTCCTGATATCTCTTCATGATTTTAATTTCAATTCTTTTGAATAAATAATCAGACATGGAATTGCTGGATCATATGGTAGCTCTATTTTTAATTTCTTGAGGAACATCCATACCATTTCCATAATGGGGCTGCCCCATTTTGCATTCCCACCAGCTGAGTACAAGGGTTCCAATTTCTCTACATCCTCACCAATACCTGTTTTTTGTTTCTTGATAATAGCCAACCTGACAGGTATGAAGTGATATCTCATTGTGGTTTTGATCTGCATTTCCCTGATGATTAGTGGATGAGTATTTTTTCATATATGTATTGGCCATTTGTATGCCTTCTTTAGAGAAATGACTATTCAAGTCCTTAGGCACTTTTTCCTTAGGTTATTAGGGTTTTTTGTTTTTGTTTTATACTGTTGAGTTGTAGGAGTTTCTTAGGTATTTTGGAGGTTAATCCCCTGTCAGATATATGATTGGCAAATATTTTCTCCCATTACTAAAGTTGCCTTTTCAATGTCTGTTTCCTTTGTTGTACAGAAGTTTTTTAATGTGATGTAGTTATACTTGTTTATTCTGCTTTTGTTGCCTGTTCTTTTGGTGTCATATGTGCTGCTGTTCCATTTTAACTCTGGAGTGTAGTGAAGGAATCATTTCCAAGTTGATAAAGGACTATTATGGTGCCTGGCACAGGACAAATACCCCAAAACTATTTCTTAGATAATTATAGAAAACTGTTAGAGCTCTGAACCATTAAGATGCCAAAACAGTCTCTGAGTAGTAGCATGAAAAAAATAGTCAAAAGAATGAAGGTTACTGAAGCTATTTAGTTTGACCAGAAAAATGTGTTTTTATTGGCTAAAAAGACAAAAAAATGGAAAAGGTGGAGATACTGCAAAAAGTGGCAATAAGTAGAAGATTTACAGCACAACAGGTGAAAATCCATAGGCAATGCCAGGAAAAGAACAGAAGGATTATCCTGAAGAAAAAAGAAGAAATATCAATTATAGCCAAAAATGTATGTCATCCATAGATAGAAGTTCCTGAGCCTGCTCTTGGTTAGGAAAGGCACGGAAGTCAGCCATGATTGGAAGGGAAAATTAAGATTTACTCACCTTAGAATTTCCTAAAATTGTAACATATCATTACTGTATAACTATTAATAAAAATAGAATATAAACTAGAAGAGATATTGGCAATTAAGCTACAGATGAGACACCAAGGCCTCAGATAAAATGGCTACTGATTTATAAATCTGGTACTAGAACCTTGGTCCCCTATGTCTGTCCTAATACTCTTTATTATAATGAAGCTAAGTCACCAAGAGTCTGTTAAATTCCCATGTTTTTTTTAAATTTTTTAAAAATTTATCTTTAGAGGGGAAGGGAAGGAGAAAGGGAGAGAAACATCAATGTATGGTTGCCTTTTGTGCGTCCCCTGCTGGGATCTGGCCTTCAGGGAACCGGCCTGCAACCCCGGTATGTGCCCTGACTGGGAATTGAACCGCAATTGTCTGGTTCACAGGCCCAAGCTCAATCCACTGAGCCACACCAGCCAGGGCAAATTCCCATGTTTTATTTGTTGAAACAGAGGTAAGTTTGTTACGCTTTAACAGTTTTATTTTTAAATTAAAAGTGTCAGCAGGGTCAAAACATCAGCTCTCATTGCCATAAACAATGGCTCCCAAATGCAGAGGATGGTCTGCTTCAGAATTCTTTTCACTAAAAGGCTGCCTACTTTGGAAGGGAAAGATGAATAGGCAGAGAAAATCAAGGGTGGTTCAGCAGTTTCACTTAGAGCTCTTTGGTACTCTACCTGAGTCATTTAGTGAAGCTGAGTGTTCATTCAATGATAAGGCTCTTCTTATGATTTTACTCTTCTATTTAGCACAGTTGTTTTGCATACCACACCTCTGCAGGAATGCAGCGCATTCAGATATTGGACTTTCAGTTGCCTTCCTTGTCAAAGGATCTTTGGAAAATTAGTTATTTGAAATATGGTGATGGTAATGTCTCATTACAATGTTAAAACTACTATATTGTTAAGCAACTCAGAATCTTTCTTAGTCCACAATATAATTAAATAATAGTAACCCAAACTCCAAGTGCCCATAAAGTTGTCTAAATTTTGAGTTATGAGGGGCAGATCTCTATGTGAAGAGACAGCGGTTGAATTGAGCTAGGTGTACAGGGGCAAGAAAAGAAATTTCCTAGAGAATGGACTTAAGAGCTCCCAAAGTGGGGAAAGACCAGGTGGCAGCTGAGGGGTAATGGGAGGGATTCCTCACTGAGGGTCTTGGTAACATGTTAGGAACCCTAAAGTAATTACTTCTAAAACTGAGTTTGCATAGGGACTCGGGTGGGGGGCAGGGTTAGAGAACTTATTGTGGTCCCATAGTAGTTATCTAAATGTCCAGGTGTGGAAATTATAGGAAGAAATCATACCAAGAGACAACTTGGAGATCTCTCTCTCTCTCTCACTCTCTCTCTCTCTCACACATACACATACACACACTAAACGGCTGCTCCTAATTTTGGAATAAGCAGAGCTTTTTAAGATGACTTTTTTAAAGGAACAGTGTTCACTTGACTGTGTAAAGTCTAACAAGTTCATTAGTGTAATTCACACTGCATGAATAAAAATGTTAATTGTATTTTGATTGATTTTATTCAAAGAACTCAACCATGGAAATAATCCCTGAGTCAGGTGTACTATGCAAAATTGGTATTTAGTTGCAGGGGTGACATAACTGTGAAGTTCTATTTGTGATGTGATGAAATGAAAGTCCGAGATGTTACCCTTGGGATGTGGCCTTTTGCAGAGAATCAGTAAAAGACTTTACTGCTTTAGTATACTGTAGGATTTTGAAAGTTTCAGAGTTAACAATCAAGAGTTTGTTTGAAGGTGCTTTTGTGGTTTCATTATGGCTACTGACTTCAAATACAGCCATATTTATTTACCAAAGTGTTTCAATTCCTTTTTAAATACAAAAGGACCATTGAAAATGTCCTGGTGGAATTTCACAAACAGAAGGAATTCTTCAGACAAGGCTTGAGTCCAAGCCTTAATTCAGTCTAGCCTCAGATACCAGTCCTTAGATGTTTCTTTATCAAGTAGGTAACAATGGGCATTTATTCAGTGTAAATAAACTAGAGACTGAGTGAGGGGAGTTAAAAAATATCAAGATAAGCAACCCCCCTTCGGAAAGGATCGAGTTATACTGAAGCCAGCATTTCCTGTAATTTTGTAACATACTTTTATGTTATTTCTTGGCTTTATTGGTGGTCACAAATCTTATTACCTGCCATTCAATGGAAACAAGATAATCCAGCTCTTTGGCATTGATGAATTAATGCGTGTTATATCTCCTTTTAGTTTGTTAGGATTTTAGTGCTGTTCCTATGTAAAAGCATATGGTCTCAAACTAATAAATTTATTGCCTCTTCAATTGGAGAGCTCAGTAGCATCTTTGAAATGTAACAAAAATCAGAGAATTTTAAATTAACTATAAGATTATCTTCAGTCTAAGGACCTTTTTAATCATTCAATGGCAAATGGAAAGGATATTCCAAGTTATCCATAGCTGAAACAGTTCTGAAAAGGCATAGTTTGGGAGACGGTTCACAGCAGTGACCCAACATGTCAAATTTCCTAACAACAAATTCAGAGGAACAGTCCCATCAGCCTGTATTGGAATTTATTTATTTATTTGAATATATTTTATTAATTATGCCATTATAGTTGTTCTATTTTCCCCCTTCATTCCCCTCCACCCTGCACACCCCCTCCCCCGCCATTCCCCCCTTTAGTTTATGACCACGTGTCTCCAGTTCTTTAGATTCTATATTCCCCCTACTATTCTTGCCCTCCCCCCTATCTATTTTCTACCTACCATCTGTGCTACTTATTTTCTGTACCTTCTCCCCCCTTCTCCTCCTCCCACTCACCTGTTGCTAACCCTCCATGTGATCTTCATTTCTATGGTTCTGCTCCTGATCTAGCTGTCCTCTTAGTTTGCTTTTGTTTCAGGTGTAGTTCTTAATAACTGTGAGTTTGCTGTCCTTTCACTGTTCATCTTTTTTATCTTCTTTTTTTTAGGTAAGTCCCTTTAACATTTCATATAATAAGGGCTTGGTGATGATGAACTTCTTGAATTTGATCTTATCTGAGAAGCACTTTATCTGCCCTTCCATTCTAAATGAAAGCTTTGCTGGATAGAGCAATCTTGGATGTAGGTCTTTGGATTTCATGACTTGGAATACCTCTTTCCAGTCCCTTCTTGCCTGTAAGGTCCCTTTTGAGAAATCCACTGACAGTCTGATGGGAACTCCTTTGTAGGTGACTGTCCCCTTATCTCTTGATGCTTCTAGGATTCTCTCCTTCATTTTAGTCTTGGCTAATATAATGATGATGTGCCTTGGTGTGTTCCTTCTTGGGTCCAACTTCTTTGGTACTCTCTGAGCTTCCTGGATTTCCTGGAAGTCTATTGCCTTTGCCAGATTGGGGAAGTTCTCCTTTATTATTTGGTCAAATAAGTTTTCCACTTGTGGCTGTTCCTCTTCCCCTTGTGGTATCCCTATAATTCAGATGTTGGAACATTTAAAGATGTCTTGGAAGGTTTCTAAGCCTCTCCTCATTTTTTCGAATTCTTGTTTCTTCATATTTTCCTGTTTGGCCATTATTTTCTTCCTTCTGGTTCACTCCCTTGATTTGAGTCCCAGTTTCCTCTTCATCACTATTGGTTTCCTATGCAATTCCCTTCATTTCAATTAGTGTAGCCTTCATATGTTCCTCTAATTTGTGACTAAAATCAACCAGTTCTGTGGGCATCCTGATCACCAGTGTTTTGAACTGTGCATCTGATAGGTTGGCAACTTCTTGTTTGCTTAGATTTATGGGCTCTGGGGCTTTGAGATCTTCTTGAGCCATTTTTGGTCTGTTTGCGCCTGTTAATTATGAGGAGCGGAGCCCTAGGTGTTTACTAGGGTAGGGCCGCCCAGGTTGCTGGGTTGTGACGCTGCATGTTGGGACGGGGTCAGAGCAGGGAAATGGCGGTTCCCTCTGCTGCCCCTCGCTGCTAGGGCCTGCTCGGTCCTGTTGCCTTACCGCGTACTCCCTCACTGGTCTATCTGCACAGGAATGCGGAACCACAGTCAACCCACTGCCCTGCGCCCTTGCTGGGTTGCCGGTTGCTCACTGGGTCTGCCCATTGCAACCCCAGGCCTGGGATCTGCGCACCTGAGTCCATCTGACCGAGTTTTCCTGTGCAATATGCACAGGAGGTAGGGCAGCTGTTTGATGATGTTTGAAAGCTGAAAGGAAGGATCCATGGTATAGGGGAGGAAGATAATGAATAGCGGATAGTTCCTGAGTAGGATAGAGAAGATTGGATCCATAATACAGGAGGAATTAGCTTTAGACAAGCTAATTGTATTGTAATTGGAGGAAAGAAAAAACAATGGGTAACCTTGGAGGTAGGCAACTGAGGGGGATAGTTCTTATGGTTTCCTTAACTTCCCTCTGATATAAGCAAACATCAATTGCTGAGAGGAAAATTAAAGAAGGAAGAGTGAAAAGCTTGAGGAGTGTGAAGGTTTGGAGTGGTTGCTGGAGAGAATTGGAGGCACTACTTCATAGCTCTGAGGACCCAGGTAAGGTTGGAGAATGTACTGGATATTGGGCACTGATCTCCTCCTTAGTCATGTGATTTGACCATTAGTGTTTAGAACCCCCAATATTGGTGTGGGGAGACAATTATATTGATCCAATATTGTTATATCAGCATGCTTGGTGGTAAGTGACCAAAAAAGCCCAAGTAACAGATGCATAAAAATGAATGAAGTTGATTGCTGTCTTACATAAAAATGCAGGTAGACTATTAAGGCTAGAATAGAGTACTAAGGTGTCAGGAATCAAGATTATTTCTAGCTTCTTGCTTTGCTATCCTCAGGATTTGGCTTTCATTACATAGTCTAATATGGTTTCTTCAACTCCATTCATTTTGTTTGCATTGTAGTCAGCAGGAAGAAGAAAGGACTGGGAGAAGACCATATGCCATTTATACTTAAATCCATTGACCATAGTTTAGTCCCATGGCACATCTAGCTGCAAGGAAGGCTGACAAATACAGTATTTATTATGGATGGCCATAATAAAGTTATGATCATAATGACAGAAGAACTCAAGGGTTAAAGATTTTGTCTTTGGTTGTAGCTGATAGGCTTAAGTGGTTGATGCATGTAGAAAGCTATTTTCCAGAAACTGGAGTATGTAACCTATGTGATTCTGTGAGGCCCACAAGCAACTCAACCTTTGTGCCCCTGGAGGTCTGCTAGTGAACAAGATGGTGTCTGAGCCATTGTCCTCCAGGGAGGGAATGTCAGTGAAGCATATAAAGAATTGTTGATCAGTAGATAAAGAAATAGCAGGAAAATCACCTCTTGCCTGCAACTCTTATCCGATGAACCTTTTCCCAAACCCCTTACCTACCCTTTTCTTCTCTTTATAAAAAGATCAGCTTGAGGTAAGATGCAAGGTGTTTTTTAGGGTACATAACCCACAGTATCCTCAGATCACCAACCTCTTAATAAAGTGCCCATAAAGATTCAATTTTTGTCTCTACTTACTTGTTCTGGCAGTGACAGGCAGTATGAATTCTGACTTTTCCAGTTTCAATAATAGAGCTTCATTTTTAATTAAAAATTTGAGCTTATACCTTGGGAGATACTAAGAGTCATTGCCACAATACATTTTATCTGGGTATGTACAACAGAATGGGGCTAGGAAGTAAATTATACTGTCAAGAAGGATTTAAGTAAAGACAGAAGGGAATAAGGTTAGGAAGGTGCTGAGTGATCTATTTGTTTTTGTTCAGGTATCTATGTACCCAACTGTGGCTTATGTGCTTCTGGGGAAAGTGAACCCCCGGCTTCAGGAAAGGGGGTGTGGTGTCCTGATGGTCTAAGCCAGTAGTTTTTGGCAGGGGCATTATTGGCATTTGGGGAAGGTGAACTTTTCATTGTATAGGACTGTCCTGTGCATTGTAAAACTTTCTAAGCTCCTAGCTCCCACCCACTAAATGTCAATGGCATGCCAGCTGTAACATTCCCAAATATTTCTAAGGAGGCATTGGTTGAGAAACACTGGTCTAAATTAATCACGGTAATTTCACCTCCTTTCCACTGCAATTGGCTCAAGGCTGAACAATATAGAGCTCAATGAATTAGCACATGGCAATCTCCTAGTCACCATGATTGGTCCATGCTGTTCCAATTAAGGGAGGTCAAGATTTTTGTGTGATGGTTATAGATGCACTTCCTCTAGACATTTGATGAAGAAACATGCGGGCCCAGTGCTGCTGACATCCAGCCTGTAACTGCTAGGGAAGCCAGTCCCAGAATGAAGCTGACCCTGAGGGTGATGGAGTGGAGGGACAAAAAGACACCAAATCCTTGGTACCTCTGAACTGCAACCAACCCCATGGACCTTGCCATGACTGAATTTTCATTCACTGATTCAATAAATGACCTTAATGTTTAAACCAGTTGGACTGGAGTTGCCTGTTACTTGCAAATGAAAACATGTTAATAAAAGGAGAAAGCAGAGGAAGATTGGGTCAAGGAAGTGAAAATACAGGGAAGGATGTAAATGAGAGTAAGAGAAATGAATGGAGGGGCTTATGTCTTGGGTAGAAACCAAGGAAAACCAGGAGAAGAGGTATGCTGAGTTTGGTCAAATGTAAGATTTTACAAAAATTAGTCTCTGTTCTTTTGAACTAGGGGTTGGAGGTAAGCAGAACAGTTCTAGCATTGTGCTAGGATAACCCGATGAGCTTCACATTAACATCAATGTGTTGAAGAAGAAATTTGAGACTCACCTAAGACCCAAAGCTAGTAGCTGGAAGAGGTTAAGTCCTAGTGAGTTTGACTGCAGTGCCCAAGTTCTTTCCACTACTTCCTCATTGCTACTTGGTGGCAAGGGAGCAGAAACCACCAGAGTGGAGACAAATACCCCTTGTCAATACTTTCCACACCTCACTCTAGGATGGCAGACAAGACTGACTGGGTCAGTAGGATTATTTTCTCCTGTGGAAGGGATGGCCTACCTACAAGATGTATAGTACTGTGTTTGGGGTACAAAGCACAGGTGGGTCATGGGCTAGCTGGAGAGGCAAGATGAACAGCTTATAAAACCAAGCTAAGTACAATTGAACATAACTGTAGAGGGCACTGAGGAGAAGTGGCTCAAAGATTTCTGGTGAGATGAAAAGTATTTAATGCTAATTGTCAAGCATTAAATATCAAATTGCATTTACAATCTGTAGATAAGTGTGCATCCATATTTTCTTTTCATTTCAGAAACTTTTAAATTTATTTTTTGAAGAGTTAATGCTGACACATGGTACAAATACAAAAGGTACAAAATGTGTACAGTGAAAAATATGTCTTTCTCTTTCCTCGGTTCCCCAGTTACTCTCCTGGGAAGCAACTAGTTTTGACAGAATCAATCCCTGCCCTCCCCTTTCCTCCCTCCCCACCTCTTCATTATTGGCTGAGGTACATCAAGGCAAGTTCTCTTCACTGAGTAATGATACAGACCTTCCTTTTTTATATATACTAGAAACATCAGATATATGAATATATATGTGTATATATATAGTAAAGTTACTATATATAGTAACTTTATTGTCCATAATAACTTCTTGCTAAAAAGCCCCCATTCCTGAAAACACTAGATCTTGCTGATTATCTCAGTCACTTGAGGTTTAAAATAGACTCTCAGGAAATCACTCAGTCTCTTAGTGTTTCTCCCTTATCCCGGAATTCTCCTCTTCCCTTTCCAAAATATGGCCCAGGTGGAGGAGAAGCTACAGGGGAGTTACAGGAAAAGTCAGCCAACCTTCAAGACTTTGCAACCTCCCTTGGTGAAGAAATTGCTGTCTCTGGTTTTGGGCCTAAATTGATTCTAGCTACTAACAGTCATGGTCCCTTTCACCATGCTCAGTGGTCAAGGCCACATGCTTTGTATTTTCTTGACCTAAGGCCAGGCCTCTTCCAGCCCACTGATCTTCTCAGCATTCTCCCACTGGATCCCCTGCAGACCATGCACAGTCCCCCAGGAGGGCCTGCCTGACTGGAGGCCCTGCCTGAAGGCCTCTCATTGCCTAACTAGCACTTCCACTTCTTTGTATTTGGCCTACTTCCAAATGGAAATGGGGTACACACTTCTTCTGCTTTAGGAGTGCCTCTCATGTGGGGCAACCCTGTGCCTATACCCTCTCATGTGGGGCAACCCTGTGCCTATACCCTCTGAATCACCCCCCTTCCTGTCTGCTGCTTAGACTTTTATCTTCCTTTCCAGTCATGGCAAAATGGCTCTGACATCACATCCTGTGTTCTTCATGGCACCATCTAAGATGTGTTCAGGGGCCATCCTCCAAGCTCTCTCCGCACTGGTGTATACTCTCACAAGTATATATATTTTTTCCTTTCAGCAAAGTCTAGCTTTGGCTAATCATATGCATTTGATTTCAAACTATTCTCTTGCTATGAATTTTTTAAATACTATTTTGAAACTCGAAGCTAAATGATAAGTTGGCTGGGTTTTTTTTCCTTGCCATGACTCAATGCATGCCATTGACTCAGTGGGTGGGGAGCCAGGGACAAGGGTTTCGTGGGAAGGCAAATTGTTGGTTGAATATCTCACAAATGCGTTCTCTATTACATCAGCATAAGGTTTCCAGTGCGGGCTGAAGGGAAGCCAATGTCAGTGTGGTAAATGCTACAAAATTTTTATGTTGTGACACAGGTACACCTTCTTCATGTGAAAACTTCATGGTCTTCAAAGTGAACACATTAAAAACTGAACTATTGATTCTACCACTATCCACACAATCATTCAGGTGCAAACTCGAGCCATTCTGGATCCCTCTCTTTTCTTCACAACCCACACTTAATCCATCTGCTCCTTAGGACTACTAAAGGGAAGGGGAGGCATTTAACAGTGGGCTCATTGAACCCCAAGGCCAACCCAGCACTGTCTGTCACTGGACTTCTGCCATTGTCTTCTTTCTGGTCACCCCATTTCTATGTTTAACATCTTATAATCCATTTTCTACAAAGTAGCCAGGCTTGTCTTTTTAAAATTTAGAATAGATGATAGATTTCCCTACTTTAAACACTTCAGTAGCTTCCCTTTGTCCTTTGACCTGGCTCTGCCTCCCTCTTCAGCCTCATCTTGTTTTCACTCCAAGCCTTCCCTCTTCCTGTTCCAGACACACTGCCCATCTCTTTGCCTTTAAATACACCAGGCTCATTTCTACCCCAGGTCTTTGCACTTACTATTTCTTTTCTAGTAGAGCTCTTCTTTAGATTGTCACACTGCTGCCTCCTTCTCAGCCTTCAGGTCTCAACTCAGATGCCATCAAGTAGCCGCACCAGGTACCATCTACTATATTACCATATTTTATCTTCTTTGTATTGGTCTGTTGCTGAGATTTTATTTTAATTTGTTTACATATTTATTACTTATCTCTCCCTCACTTGGAATGTACCCACCTTGGACAGAGACTCAGTTTGCTTTCTTCAGCACTGTATTTTTTCCATTAAATAGTGCCTGGTGCACAGTAAACAATCAATAAACATTTGTGGACTTAAACCAACTAATTTTGATCAGAGGGGAAAAGGAGGAAGACAATATTTTTCTAACTCCACAAGCTCTAGTACCTTTTTATTAGTTTATCATTTCGAAGAAACCATCCCATTCCACTAGTTTCTTTTTAAGAGAATCAGAAGGTGAATGTGGCTTTCTAGTGAAAAACTTGGTGGCAGGACAGAACTATCATCTATATTTAAGGCAGAAAAAAGCAGCCTTTTCAAATAATCAAGTCAGATCAAAGTATAAATTGTTAGTGTTATTTGCCAGGTACAAAATTTGAATGATTGCATGTGTGTTGATGTGGGCTTAACTTGCTGCATGCAGATCATCTGATGCTTTAGGGTCCCTGGTTGCTAAAGGTTGTTTACTTGATTTCTTTCATTTCAAGTGTGGCTGAAGAGGCAGAGCTGATCAGGGGCAAGATGGAAAAAGAGAGATAATGTTAATGATTTTTCAGGGACATTATAAAACATTTACCAACAGTATTTAGGTATTTCTTGTACTTTCGAAAGTGAAAACTCAGCTCTTCTTGAAATGTACTTAAAAATTGAATAATTAATATACTGGAAAGTCCTGAACAGCTATACAAACCCTGAAGTGAGGACTTTAAAACTCTGCTGTAGGTGACGTCTTAGAAAAAAGATGCAGGGAAATAATGCCTCATCTTGGTCAGAATAGAGGAGGCCAAATAAACTTCTCCTTTCCTGGTGTCATAGAGTCTGAAATTTCTACCATTAGAACTTCATTTTTTATCTTGGCATTCTCTTCTAAAATACATACATTCCTGGAAATATGTTAGACTAATTCATGAAGATACTGAAACTAATTAGATCCATGTTCCTTCCAGTGAGAGAAATGACCAATAAGCAAGTCCTAAAACAGAAAGGGAGAGATGTATTTGGGGAGACTAGAAACACCAACTGTATTTTCTCTGAACCTAGAATGGACCCAGTACTGTACAGCAGTTTTTGAATGACTTTGGATAATATTATGGGGCAAGTGATTTAAGAGTAAGTTTTGTGATGTGAATTACTTAATTTGAAAATTGATTTAAAAAAAACTCAAGGGTTGTTATGCAGTATGAATTTTAATGGATTTTTCCCAGTTAGGGTCCCAACAGGAAGCAGATGGCATACTTAAATTAGTATAATTTAAGGAATTTTTTTTCTAAAGAGATTATTGACAAGAGGGTTGGTGTGTTGTAACAGAAACCAAAAGGATAGTCTAGGAACTAAATGTTAGAAGCAGCAGCCAGGGTGACGCCCTTAGGCCTCAAGGGAGAGATTATCAGAACTTGGAAGAGAAGTGTTATTAGGAGCAGACCACCATGAGTGGAGCCATGGCTTTAACAGAGCCAAGCAGAGGCAACCTCACTGGGAAAAACCCAAGGGTATGAATACCTTGACCTCTTCTCCCTTCCTCTGGTCTTCTGCAAGGGCTCCCCGCTGGCCAAACACCACTGGATGCGAAAGGGAAAAGTAGTACATCCATAAAAGGTTAGCCTCCCCAGCAGAGAAAAATGTAGAAAAGAGTAAAAAGTGAAAATGGAAGAGGTCTGGAATAATGATAAGTGTGAGGAAGAGCCATTCCGCATGCCTGCCCCTTCCCACTGCAAGCTTTTAGAGGAAAGCCATTTGGGGCTGGAAGGTAAAGGATGTGTCCTAACATCAGATTGGGGGTTTTGATTAATATCTTGGACTTAATCTATTTTTTGCATCAAGACTGTGTTTCTAGCCCTGGCCAGTGTGGCTAAGTGGTTGGACATCACCCAGTAACTGAAAGGTTGTGGGTTCAATTTCTAGTCAGGGCACATGCCTAGGTTGCAGGTTCATTCCTGGTCTGGGTGCAGCTTGTGCCACCCCTGGTCCCGGCACGGATCCCCAGTCTGGGTGCATACAAAGGCAACCAGTCAGTGCTTCTCTCACATCAATGTTTCTCTATATTCCTTAGCCTCCTCTTCCTTCCCCTCTCTCTCTGAAAGCAGAGGAAAATGTTCTCGAGTGATTGAAGATAATAAACAAACAAACAAAAACCACCAACAACCTGTGTTTCTAACTGAAATTGACAGTTGATGATGTCAAGGTAGCTAGATAATTAAAGGTCCTGTCAGAATTTATATCCCAGAGCAGAAGAAGGTGAACTCACTCTCCCCAACACACACCCTACTTTATATATACAAAAGAACATTGGGGACAAAAATAGATGAATAAGTTTGTGTTTTGATTAGATCAGAGAACTGTGTTTATTCAACTTACCACTTACGGATCTTTACCAACTTTCTTACTTCACAAGTAACAAAACTGAATTCCAAAGAGTTTGATTCACATGCCCCATTTTGGCAATCCATTTACACACCAATCCAAACTAGAAGTATGAATTGAGACATCTGTAGGATATGTAGCTATAGGCTAACACATTGGTGTGAGTTTCAACAAGGTGACAGATATTGATTAGCAGCCATTATCCTTAGGTGACACAGTAAATGGTGAGTGGGGAAGTCTCACTGGCCAGACCAGGTGTCCTTGGTACAGTGACTTGTAGCTCTCCAAGGTTTAGATCTTAGCTTTGTGATTCAGTAACTCAATTTCATTTATTCATCCAAGAATAACCAGGTCCTGATGAAGTCATGTATTTGCCAACCTCACAATAGATTTACTGGTAAATCAAAATGCCTATTGAATCACCCTGAGAAATGGTATTGTCAAAAAGACAAGCCTTGTGTCAATCAACATTCTATAATCGAATA
The DNA here is from genome assembly GCF_021234435.1 of Artibeus jamaicensis. Classification (NCBI taxonomy): domain Eukaryota; kingdom Metazoa; phylum Chordata; class Mammalia; order Chiroptera; family Phyllostomidae; genus Artibeus; species Artibeus jamaicensis. Next base: position 213,888 of record NW_026521739.1, on the reverse strand, counting down.
TTTGGAGAAAGAATATAGACAAATCAGATGTTCACTTTTATTCTCAGGAAAATGATTCAAAGTATAAATTCCACTGGTAGTGGATCAAAGACATAAAAATCACATGTAAATGACAACATATACAATTAATATAGTGCTTTACTGACCATAGGCCCTGCACTTTTACAAATTCCTGGGCAATTTTTTAATAACCCTCACTGGAGGATATGCTTTACTAACATTAGAAAGAGAGGAAGGGAGAAAGACAGGGAGAGAGACATTGATGTAAGAGAGAAACATAGATCAGTTGCCTCCCATATGCGCTCCAACTGGAAATCAAACCCACAACCTCTTTGTGCATGTGACAATGCTCCAACCAACTGAGCCACCTTGTCAGGGCTCCTGGATACCTTGAGGTGTACATTCTGCAGTGTGGTCAAACCTGACATCCTAAAACTTTGATTCACCAGAACTGAATTAGATCCCTTAATTTAAAAGAATTTCTTTTGGTACATGTTCCAGTTATCAGTTTATTTCTTCTCAACTCCAAATCCACCCTTCACTGTCTTGCTTTGTGACACCAGACCTGAACCCTGTAAATGTGTCTCCTTTGCAGCTGCAGTGATGCTCTGTCTGTAAAGAACACAGACGACCATTGCAGGAGGAAAGTATTTCTCCTCTGTTCCGATGTGTTGTCCTCTGGCAAATTAAACAAACTGCCAATAGAAACTGTTAAAGATAAAAGCACACAATGATACTTTCTCAATGTCAGAAACATCCAAACCTGTGGAGAATTTTTGTAGTTTCTTCAGTCAACCTGACAACATATGCTAGGGAGTAAGATATCGAGTACTCCAGAGAATAACAGTTTTTTCGGCTTCTTTTATGCATTTGAAATTAAGGAGGGGACCTAACAAAGATAACATGGAGAAAAAAAGGTGGAAGAAAGAAAGATGGGGGTTGGATTATAGGTTAGTTAAGATTATTTGCTCTCTGGAGGTGGTTATGTCTTAGAAGCAGAGGGAGGATCCGAAAGTATGGTTCACACATTAGAAGGAAGGGGTCTGAAAAGAGGCATTTTAAAAATGTGTCAACCTAGATGCACAGAAAAAAAAATGGACAGGGCTTGCTTGAGACAAAGATAAACCTTTTACTAAAAAAGTTATATGTGGAGTGTGATACCTACCAAGTAATGTGTGAGGTTAGTTTCTATAGAACCCTTTTTCATCCACAGCTTGTTAATGATGGTAAGGCAGGCTTTCTTCAGGCCCTTAGTTTTAGAACCACCACTGTAATGGGATTTAGCAGTGGGGGAGGGAAACAGTGCTCAATTCCAAAACAGTGGGCAAGTGGGGATTTATAGACAAGGAGCTGGGTGGGGGTCAGTGGATGGGAAATTACTAAGAGGAAACATCAGGGTAAAGAGACCTAACAGGATTCTTACTGAAGGTAGACTGGGGTGATCAGACATCACATGGGGGATTGTGGAGGATGAGGAATCTGATCAGATATTGAGGGTGAGCAGATACTGAGGGTTGGGAGTGGGGGTTCTGGTTAAATTGACTTAGTAGGGTTCTTGCTAAAGGTGAATTTTCCAAGGAAGTATTGTACTACACAGATGGACCTAGGAGAAGGTTCAGAAGACTGACTAAAGTTTGGTCAAGCAAAGAATCTCTGTCAAAACACTGACAAAGCATATGAATAGCCAGTTCTCAGAAGTGGAAACCCAAATGACTAAAAAGGGTTGAAGAAAAGTACATCACTAGTAAACAAAGAAATGCATAGTAAGACTATTTGGGATACCACCTCATGCCTGACATATACAAAAGTTAGACAATGATCTGACAGTCTTAGCAAAAATGTGGGAAAACAAGAACCCTCCTGTGCTGCTGATGTGACTATAATTAGATACAATTCCTCCAGAGAGCACTTTGCCAGTATTTGAGTGTGTGTGTACACACATGCTCACATGCGATCAGTGATGCAGGAATCCCTCTCCACACAGGTTCGTAAGAAGTGTATGAAGATGTTTATCCCATAGTCATTTGTGGTACAAGGGAGTTAGAAACAATCTAGATATCCAGAGCTAGAGGAATGGGTATGTTAAAAGTATCAGACTCATAATGTGGAATGGGCTCATTTTATGCAGCCAATCAAAGAAATGAGGTACATGTCCATAAAGAAACATGGAAAGAACTTAAAAACAGCATTGTGTAAAAAAGCAATAAACAGAATAAGAGTCTTTGAACAACACAGAATTAAAACAGATACATTCATAGAAAGGCATTACATAAAAAACAACTCGGGCTTTGTGAGCTTCGAAGCATGTATTAAATACATTAGAGTGGCTGCAGATGCTGGAGATAAAGAAAGAAAATAATAAAATAAAATAAAATAAAATAAAATAAAATAAAATAAAATAAATAAAATAAAATAAAATAAAATAAAATAAAATAAATAAAATAAAATAAAATAAAATAAGAAAAAGCCTCATGTGTGAGGAGGGTGATTAACTCAAGTCTTTGCACTTAAAGTTCAAAAGAAAAGAAAGAATTAAATCTTATCTTTCTAGAAATTTTTCAATCCTTAAGTGAGATTTGATGCCTGCTTTTTAAGATAATATAAACAGTGTGTGTGTGGCTCATCCATGTAGCCAGTTCTTCCTGGTCTCTGGGGACACTTGAGCAAAGCACATACCCGTGAAAAGACAGAGTATGGAAATAAAATAAAAAGACCTGTAAATTGAGCTCTATAAACCAAAGCCTCAATGCAGCTTTCTTTATGAACCTACAAATGCATCTACTAAGAATGAACATGCTGTGGAATCAGATCAGTGACCCTAGCTTGGTTATTTCTATCAAGCAAAAAGAAAAGTTATTTGAAACATTAACTATGAAAAGCAGAATAGAGACAAACAGGTAGCTCCAAGATATCTGCAAAAGCAATTTAGTTGGCAAAGGAGAATTATTTCGCATCATCAGGCAATATAAAATGCATCTACACATATGTATGTGTACATATATGTATGTATGCATATATATACATATATACACACACATCTTTTTAAACTGATCATCTCAGGATTCTGTTTGCTTGAAAATGCCTTCAATCAAACAGGAAACACAAATCCTGGTTTGCTTCCAAGACTCTTCCTTTTTAAGGCTGCCAGGTTTGTCCTCTTGCAGGGGCTGACGGTGACCAAGGCTGACTATTTCTCGTAAGGGCTTGTCTCACCCAACCCTTGCAGCTGCAAACACCACCTGTGGAATGAATCTGGTGCCCTTTTCCAGTTCATTCTTTCTCGTCTTCAACTGCCTGCCTAGACAGATGATGGCTGGAAATTCACCCGTCCTTCGTTTTTCATGAGCTTTAAAACTGTAGTCCCCTAACTATAGTCCCCTAACTATTTCATTTGGGAGTGAAGTCACACTCCAAAGTGAGCAGAAACTGCTTTTTAATGAAAGCCTGAGAGGTAGGAACATGAGGGAGGAAGGACAAAACTCTTCATTCTTTGGTGTTATATTATTACTTGATCCTTATTCTGAATTATCTTTTGTAATTTAAAAAATCCTTTTATATAACCATTAAAGTGAATGATTCATACACTGTATTCACTCAGGACACTAAGATATTTGAAAACATTCTGGGCTGCCATTTTATTTGGCTCTCATTTTATAGTGGACTCACCTATAGGTTTAACTAAAAGAACATCAAGATATCCTTTAGCAGCACACCAAATATTATTTATCTTATAAAGAAAATTAACTTTAAAATGTATACACACTAAACAGAATATAACTTTTTAAATGTATAGAAAGACATACTACTAAAGTAAAACCATCACAAAATGTCTTAGAATTTTATAGAGGAAAGAACTGTACTTAGCACGAACTGAGCAGTTCTCAACCTCTTTACCTTTTCCTGCCTCCATTCCACCACACTTTGAAGCATCGCTACTACACATGAGTTTCACCTGGAAATGGCAAACATGGTGTAGTTTGAAAAGATACCCCTTTTCTTTCCCCATACCAAATTTATTCACTTTTAGAGACCATTTGGTGCTAACTCTTGGTAAAAGTAATACAGGCTTAGTTTGTTTGATTGTGCTTCACTTTATTATGCTTCAGAGATATTGCATTTTACAAATGGAAGGCAAGACCCTCCACCAGCAAAGGCTACAACTGGCTTTGTCACTATACTTGCTTTATTAATGGTGGTCTAGAAGCAAACCCACATATATCTCTGATTTTGCCTATAGTGTGACTCACAGACTTTCCATTTTGTCAACCAGACTGTGCTTCACTTTGAATTGGATAACGTAAGATAGCTGTCTACAGGGCCATGAACGCAAAAAAAAACTGAGTCTCCATCTGCAGAGAACCAGTAAATACCTGGACATTGTTCAGTTTCCTTTTTAACCTTATAATTATATTCCAAGTTTTTCTGCTATTGATTGAAGTATTTAACATTCAATTTAAAAGATTTTTATTGGCTACTAGTATACAGTTTTGCTATATTATCAAAAGCCAAATATATTATTAATCATTTAACAATTTTCACAATGTAGTATCTGGCTTTGATTTTTAAAATTTTATTACACATATTCATGTAGAAAAGTTACAGAATACAGCTGAACAAAAAGAGAAAAGAATTTTTTATAATCTTACCACCTAAAGAAACAGCATTTTTCCATATGTACTTCTAGTCTTCATTTTCATCTTAAACAACAATATTTTACTTAAAAAATTTCACCCAAATAGACTTGCTTCTACAAAAGTGAGCTTCTGAGAAACCTACGTCTTTTGTGCAGACAGCAGATTTTGCTTTGGGGGGAAGGAAGTGGCTCATATCCTGGCTAACAGGGGCTCATTGTTACTCTATCAGAATTGGCACAAAGCCTTCTTTAGCCAAAAAGACTATTATGTGACAGAGAATTCAAGACTTGGGCCTGTCTTAGGAGAAAGTGAATTAAAAAACAGTGTGTGCTAGACATTTTCCAGGTCTTCTCTCTAATTATTATTACCCAACACAACCCGTGTTTGAATCCCAGTTGAACCTTACAAGCTAGGTAACCATAGAGCAATTATGAAGCCCCTCTCTGGCACAGTTTTCTTATCTGTTAAATTGTGATGATAAGAGTACTAACCTTACTGAGTCTTTGCAAAGAGTTATTATGACAGAGTCCTTAGTGCCTGACCTGCAGTAAGGTTTCAACAAATGCTGGCAGCAGTGCCATTATGGTCGTTGATTACATGAAATCCTCCATTTGAAACTCCCACCACGTGTAGGAATTATTATTACAATACTTAGTATTACAGGGAGGGTTTGTTCTTACCCACCCACCTTTTCACTTGGCAGAGCTCCCTGGTGTTTTCCTCTAGCTCACTGCTATTCAGTAGAACTTTCTGTGATCATAGATATGGGCAATAATCTGTACTCTTCAGTATGGTAAACACTAGCCATATGGAGCTCTTAAAGTGTGGCTAATACAACTAAGGAACTTAATTCTTAGTTTTAATTTTAATTAATTTAAATAGACAAAGCTAGTTCCTTGATTTCTGCCAGTTCTTACCTGTCTTGTCACCCCAATTGCCTTTATATGCAAAGCAAATCCATCTGTAAGGACTTTAGTAAATCATCCGTGTTCACACTGAGTTTTGAATAGCACAATTTTCTACATAATACCTTCTTGATAAATGATAAAATATAATCTTGTTATTAAGAAAATAGAAAAAACTGGATATATTTCCAATGCCAAGCTTCTCTGCCAAGTCCGGTTTTCCACTAAACACTTTGCAAACTCGAATGAAAAGAATTTAATAACTTTTTCAAAAAGCATTTGGCAGATTAGCTTAAAAGGCTGTTTCACAGATCTGGAATGAAAGGGGGTTACTTCTGCTATCAAACACCTTCCCTCACAACACACAGCAGGGTAATTCTTGCTCTGCTCAAATTCTATGTTTTGGGGCGAATTCTACTCCTCCCTGTGGACTCTTGCTCAGAGCCCATTCTGAACCTCAAGCTGATTGTGCCTTCACCCACCACACTTGGTGTTCAGTCAGAGTTTCACCAGGTTCTCTGAGGGCAGCCACTGAGGAACTCTGAGCCAGTGGGGCTGGGTCCACGAAGTGAGCCCACACCCCCTTTTCCAGGCTCCAGGGTCCCTCTGTCACAAAGCCAATCTTAACTTCTGGCCCTAGATAAATCAACTGACAATTATATCAAAGAAAAGCTATAAAACCAAAACAATTTTGCATTAGGTAAACCTAGCTCTTCTCTCCTGAGGAAAGGCTGCCACCTGCTGTAATACATTAGCATTGGGCTTTTCCAAGGTCACTGAACAACTACTTCCTCCCTACAAAATTAATGTATGCACAACCCCACCTGCCTTCCCTTATGTGTCAGGAATGTAAAGAGGAGCACAAATTAGGCTCATGCGTTTTAATTCCTTAATATAGGGCAAAGAAACAAACTCATTCATATAAAAGATGCCCAGGAGGAACTAGCATCACTATCTCTGGATATAAGGGTGTCCTTTTCTCACAACTCAGCAGTACTGTTTCTAAATTGGCACATAGTAACTTTCATAAAATATCTGCTAAGAGGCTTATTGTTTCCTTGATCCTTCTAATTCTGAGAATCTTTATCTATTCTTCACAGCCCTGGTAAGACTTTGGTAGGTAAAAGGATAAGAGAAAAATAAAAATTGATAGTTCTCAGGGGAGCACTCTGATTTTCTGCAAAAATTCCAAAACTCTATTTCCCTTTCTTCACTCTCCACCCACACCCTGCTTCCATTTATCATACACCAGCTGCTGTGGTCTACTTGCACACACACACACAACTTTCAGTTGGTTTTGCTCACCACTGTCTTCCCAGCAAAAAGTGCTCACTGCTCCCATTCCCTTTCCCTAAATTATGGCTTTGTATCTGGGGCCTTACCATACAAAGAATTGCTTAGGGGTTCCAATGTTGACTAAACTCAATATAAACAAGCTGACATTTACAACTAAAAATCCGATAGCCAAAACATTGGCAATATGAGAAAAATAGAGCCTGGCATAAATAACTTTTAAGCAAAAATAGCTGAAGGGATAGCTGGTCTTAGCTTTGCAGAGTCTGTGGCATTGACATGGCTGATACACATATAAAATGTCTGGATAGCCATTGCCAACCTCTTCAGAAAACTTTTCCTCACGGTAAGTCACTGGTGAGCTTTGGATCACCACCCAACATCTCCTGGCCACATTTACAGGCTGAAAGAAGTAGACTTTGGAGGCAGGAAAGGACTGAAATATTTTTGTTAGTGTAGGAGAAGGCTTTTAAAAAGTTGCATCAATAGTAACAAAAGAAATGAACCCTTGTAGTATCTGATGTTTCTGCATATTTGTGTGTGTATGCTTTTTTGGAGTTTTTTAAGGCAACATTTTATCTATTGTAATATTATAACAATACTAAATGTGTAAAATTCCACTTCCCTAGCTTTTATTTTATTTTAGCTTTGACAATTTTTTCAGCTGCATTCCTTTTACATACAATTTTGTAATCTGTGCAGAATTTAAATGCCTTGAATATTTCTTTGAATTGTTATATCAAAATTTACATAATTATTCCCAGTAACTAAGGATTTAGTTTCCAAATTTTTCATTTTAGTTAATTCTGAACTATCTTTGAGAAAATGCTGTTTTTCTTCTTTTCAGTTAACTCACCATCCATTACAATGCAGGGGCATGTAGTAAATGCTCAGTAAATGTTTGTTGTAGAAGCACATTACTGATAATAAATTATTAAGAATGAAAATACAGGGGTCAAAGAGTAAAACAATTCTGGCATATACAAACTTAATGTTTCTTTTTTCGTGGCAAGATAATTTTATTTACTTGCAGCACAAACTTAATGTCTCAATACAGCTTACTACACAACTTTCATCAGATAAGTGTTCAGCATATCATTTCTATCGATACATCTTTTTAAATCTTGTTAACGAGAAGTCAAGGTGTGAGTAGTACTGATGAAATCAAAGGACATAAAGGGTTTGAATCAATGTGAAAAGTGTAGACCATGTTTTTAATTGTTCTTTTAAAGTCTATACTTGACTATAGTTTAATTCTTCATTTCTTCAGGTCCAATTTCTAACCTGCAAGGCAGAACATGTAGTGGGATCATTTAACCTCCCAGATCAGAACACTTCACGTGGTTTGAGGTTATTGACTTTAACTGAAAGCAACCTTTTGGCATCTCTGGGCCACACTGAAAGAAGAATTATCTTGGGCCACACATTAAACACACAAACACTAATGAAAACTGATGAGCAAAAAAAAAGGTTTTAAGTAAATTTATGATTTTATGTTGGGTTGCAGTCATAGACATTCTGGGCCACATGTGACCTGTGGGCTGAGGGTTGGTCACCCCTGTAAGGGTGAGGTATGGGCAAGAGAAGAAGGTCAAGGTCAAGAGACCCTAGAACTGGGCTAGTCAGACTGAAGTCTCCAGACTAGCTGCATCAGCATCACCTGGGAAGTTAAAAATAAGTGCAGATGTCAGGAATGCAGAAGCCTAGATGTACTGAATCCAAATATGTATTTTAAACAAGAGATCCAGGTGATTGTTATGTACATTAAGTTGGAGAAGCAGTGCTCTTGACAATGAAAACTGCTGTTGCCAGTTGTCTGTGGGCTTTTGCCCACAGAAAAGAAAGCCCACCGGGAATATTAGGACATAAATCTAAAGACAGCAAAGAGCCCGCTATAACTTTAATTTGGGTGGTTCTTTTGAAAACAATCTTGATAATATAGCCTGGCTTTTAAAGAAATGAAATATTTTATGGGGAGCTTTAAGCATAAGCTTATTCATGTCTCACAGCAACTCAGACTTTTTCTTTTTTAAAAAATATATTTTATTGATTATGCTATTACAGTTGTCCCAGTATTTTCCCCTTTGCCCCCACCCAGTACCCCCATTCCTTCCAGCAATCACCTGACTTGATTCAAGTGCATGGGTCATGCAGATAAGTTCTTTGGCTACTCCATTTCTTACACAGTTCTTAATATCCCCCTGTCTATTTTGTACCTATCAATTTGTATTTCTTAATCCATGCACCTTCAGTCCATTCTCTTCATTTCCACTCCCATCTGATAACCCTCCAAATAATTTCCATATCTATGATTCTGTTCCTGTTCTGCTTGTTTGCTTAGTTTGTTTTTTAGATTCAACTGTTGACAGTTGTGAATTTGTTGCCATTTTAATGTACATAGTTTTGATCTTCTTTTTCTTATATAATTCCCTTTAGTATTTCATATAATAATGGCTTGGTGATAACAAACTCCTTTAATTTTTACCTTGTCTGGGAAGCACTTTATCTGCCCTTCCAGTGTCAATGATAGCTTTGCTGGATAGACTAATCTAGGTTGTAGGTCCTTGCCTTTCACCACTTTGAATACTTCTTGCCAGTCCCTTCTAGACTACAAAGTTTCTTTTGAGAAATCAGCTAACAGTCTTATGGAAACTCCTTTGTAGGTAACTCTCTGCTTTTTTTCTTATTGCTTTTAAGATTCTTCATCTTTAAGCTTTCACATTTTAATTTTTATGTGTCTTTGTGTGTTCCTCTTTGGGTCTATCTTGTTTAGGACTCTCTGTGCTTCCTGGATTTGTATATCTATTTCCTTCAGCATATTAGTGAAGTTTTCTTTCATTATTTTTTAAAACAAGTTTTCAATTTCCTACTCTTCCTCTTCTCCTTCTAGGACCCCTATGATTTGGATGTTGGTATGTTTAAAGGTGTCCCAGAGGCTCCTAAGCCTGTCCTTATTTTTCTCTGATTTTTTTTCTGTTCTGATTGAATGCTTTTTTCTTCCTTATGTTTCAAATCATTGATTTGATTCTCAGCTTCATCCCCTCCACTGTTGATTCCCTGTAGATTTTTCTTTATTTCACTTAATGCAGTCTTCATTGCTTCCTGGGTCTTTTTTTGTGCTGTTGAAGTACCCAGTGAGTTTCCTGGAGCATCCTGATAACCAGTGTTTTGAAATGTGCATCTGATAGGTTGCTCATCTCCATTTCATTTAGTTGTTTTTCTGGAGTTTTATTCTGCTCTTTCATTTGAGCCATATTTCTTCATCTTCTCATTTTGGCAGCCTCCCTGAGTCTGCTTCTGTGTATTAGGTAGAGCTGCTTTGACTCCCTGTCTTAGTAGTGTGGCCTATCATTGAAAAGCTCACCTGTAAGTTGTATAGGATGAGGCCTGAGGTAATCACTGAGACAGGGCAATCCATGTCACTGCTCTGTTGCTTTGTGTAGGGATGGCTCAGAGAGAGAACAATGCTGCTGCCTGGCCTCTGGAGTTTTGCCTAAGAGGAAGCTTCCTCTCAGCACCTGCCCCGTTGCCAGTCACTTCAATTTCTCCTAGTATGCCACTGGTACCTTCCCAGTGTTTTGCCCTATTGCTGAATCCCAGAGGGGTAAGTCCTAAATCCATTCAATGCCCTTTAAGAGGAGTTTCCTGAGAATCCTGCAGTTTCTTCTGCTGCCCCAACTCCCACTAGTTTTTTCAGCTAGAAGGGGACTTATCTTTCTGGCACTGGAACCCTGGGCTTGGTAGTCTGGTCTGGGGCTGGGATCCCTCATTCCCAAGGTATCCTTCTCTATTTTTATCAACCACACAAGGTACTGGGACTGTCCATTCTGTGTCTCTGTGCCTCTCTGAACCTCTATACCTCTCACCTCTCTATGCATCTCTGCATCTCTGCCTCTCCTCCATGTCTGGATGAACATGACTTCTTAAATCCTTGGTTGTTGGACTTTCATACAGCTTGATTTTCTGAAAATTTTGGATAATAATTGTCTTACAGTTCAGTTGTAATTTTTGCTGTAGCTGTGTAAGGAGGTGAGGCATGTTTACCTACACCTCTGTCTTGACTGGAAGCCCAGACTTTTTCAAGTATAGATTTTATTTAAATCATCCTAGCAGACAATAGATTATCTGATTTCTAAAATCCTCTAGAAGGTGATTTTTCAATAATCCTTGCTTAAACTCCTCTTGCCACCAATTAAAATAACTTAGTTCTCTATGAGATTTAAGTTCCTTAAAAGTAAGGAACTTGGTTTACTTGTATCAGAGGTTGTCATAATTAGCTCTTTGATCCACTCAAATCAGAATTATCTATCCTGGGGTGACTATTTTAAAACATGCAAAGATTTGGATCTTAATTCAGTCCTCTGAATCAGAATCTCTGGGTTTGGGGCTTAAGAATCTGCATTTAAATAAGCTGACCAGTTGATTCCAATGTACAACAAAGTTTGAGGACCATAATCTTTCTGGTTTTAGCAGAAAGCTCAACACCCGAGCAATGATTTTTTAATTTGGATGGACAATGGAATCACCTGGAATATTTTAAAGAAACAGTGTGGGTGGAATGCACTCCCAAAGATTTTTATTTAATTAGCCTGCAGTAAATCTCCTGGGCATTGAAAACCACAGACTAGGTGCTTCAAGAAATATTTATCTCATTGTACATGTCATTCGCTTTGTGTGGAAAGAGAAGTGGCCAGAGGTTAAATAAAATATACATAGTGTCATGAGCAGGGGCAAAGTCCTTGGCCAGTTGGTCAGGGAGTAAAAGAAGAAAGACTGGAAGATCAGGGATGAGATCGATGGTGGGATAGCCAGATGGGAGTGGGATGTGAAGTAGGTATGAATATTGCATGTTAATACCCACTGGAGATCATCTACCATACAAGAGACATTAAACAATGTATAGACAAAATAATTCAGCTAGTTGACTTCAGTCAGCCTCTATCATGAGATTCTAGTGCTAAATGATAAACATATAAACAGAGCAGCCATGGTGGCAGCATGGAGGCCACGCAAGGGCCCCAAGGCAGGGGCTCTCTGTGTGGTCAGCTGAAGCAGCTGAAACTGCATCACAGTCCCACTTCTCCATCTGTCCAGTCCTGCCCACTCCTTTTCCCTTCTGCAGGTGTTGATCCCAAGGGCACCTCCTAATAAAATCCCTGCATGGTTATCTCTTTCTCTGAGTCTACTTCCCAGGGAACTCAACTTGCAACAACTGGCAATGCCAAATGTTGATGATGATGTGGAATAATTATAATTCTTATAAAATGCTTGTGGGAGTGTATTTTTGTACAGATATTTTAGAAAACTGAGAGAATCTACTAAAACTGAATATAATCATAGCCTATTATTCAGTGATGCTACTCCTAGGTATATACAGAAGAGAAATGCAGATATATGTGCAGTAAAATACGTGCACAAGAATGATCATAGCAACACTATTTGCAATAGCTAAAAGTTGGAAACACCCCAAATATCCATCAATAGAGTGGTTAAAAACCTAAGGAATTTTGACACAATGAAACACTCTATTGTGACGAGACCAAACAAATTACTATTATGCATGACATGGATAAATATTACAAGCATAATGTTGAGTGAAGTAAGTCAGACACCAAACAATATGTTGCCATTTATATATATAAAGTTTGTAATGTAATTCTATGTATATAAAGTTCAAAAACAAGCAAAACTATTGGGATAGCCAAAAAGTTCTTTTTTGTGTGTGTGTTTGAGATGGCTCTAGTAGTGATTAGTTGTCTTTAAATTCATTAGATTGTATTGTGACAACTGTCACATCAGCATGCATTTTTTAAAAACTTATCAAAATTGGTGAATTTTTTGTGTAGCCATTTGAATATTGAAGATGGAAGAAAACAGGCAACATTTTGGGCATAATATGCTTTGTTTTTTCAAGAAAGGTAAAAAAGCAACTGAAATGCAAAAATAAGATTTGCGCAATTTATAGAGAAGGTATTATGACTGATCAAACATGTAAAAAATGGTTTGTGAAGTTTTGTGCTGGAGATTTCTTGCTAGATGATGTTCCACAGTTGGGTGGACCAGTTGAAATTGATAGGAATAAAATTGAGACATTAATTGAGAAGAATCAATGTTATACCACATGGGAGATAGCCGACATACTCAAAATATCCAAATCAATAAAGTTATTGGTGAAAATGAAAAACATGTCTTTTATTTTATGGGAAAAGCCATACAGATTTTTGGCCAACCCAATATATATGTATGCATCAATAAATAGTCCTTACTTGTTAGAGGAACATACTAATGTGTTCATGATAATATGATACCTGAATTTTTCTTTTATAAGAAAACTTCTCAAAAATGGTTAGGTATGGTATAGCTGACACAAAAATATAGAATGTTAATAATTCTTAAGCTATATGATAAATGCATGGAAGTTCATTATTCTATTCTCTTTACTTTTGTGTATTTGAATACTTTTATAATAAAAAGTTTTTTTTAAATTATGGGTGAAATGTTAATCTTAGGCTAGAGAAAGACATAAAACCCAAAAGACATAATTGAAAAAATGATTATGGCTTCAACATCCTTTCCTTCTTGCCTTTCATCTTAAAGGCTGTAAAGTAAAATGCTAGCGTTACTAGTCCCCTAGCACTGAGCCAGTCTATGTGACCTAATGCTGGTTACTGAGAGGTAGGAAGAAATCATACATTATAGGCACGTACAAAGTAATGCAAACCAAATGTCAATGAGACGTCATCTGTTTTTCACCTAGTAGATAGATAAAGATCAAAAAGTTTGTTGATACTATGTGTTGCTGGTTGTTTAAGGACACAGTTGTTCCCCTATACCAGGGATGTCAAACTCATTTTCACAGGGGCCACATCAGCCTCACAGTTGCCTTTGAAGGGCCAAGTTTAGTTTTAGGACTGTATAAATGTAACTACTCCTTAACAATTAAGCTAGAGCTTAACACAAATTGTACATTTAAAAATAAGTAAATAAAAGAGAACTGAACTGTTAAGCACTGCTTCTGGGTAGAAACAAGGTGCTGGGCTGGATAAAACAAGGTAGAAAGCCAGATTTGGCCCACAGGCCTTGTGTTTGCCACCTGTGCCCTACACAATTAATGGAACTAGAAATTCATATAAAAATTTTGGAAGGGTAATTTGGAAATATCTATCAAAATTCTCCTGAAAGTTAAAGCAACATTTGAGTGGTAAGATGGAGGATAGAAAGGGTATATGCGACTAAAGTCACAGTCATGTGGGGCAGAATGATGGGGATAAGTTCCAAGAAATGTGCCATCTTTAGGCTGACAGCCCAAAGTGCACTCACAGAAACCTAGATGGTATAGCCTCCTACACAGTGGGCTATATGATGTAGCCTATTGCTGCTAACCTACAAGCCCGTATAGCACGTTACTGTACAAAGACAACATGAGATTAAATCAAGCACAAGAGAAAATGATTCAATCAAGGGACAGGAAACACAAGGCATATGAGGCTGCTGCTGGTGTAACACAGCATACCATTTTACAGGACCCCTTTTCCATAAGTAGAGCAAGAGTATATTCTAAAAAACAACAAAAACTAGTGTAGTAAATACATAAACCAGTAACATAGTTGTTTATTATCAGTTCAGGTATTAGGTACTATGCATAATTGTATGTGCTTATACTTTAATATGACTGGCAGCGCAGTAGGTTTGTTTATACCAGCAGCACCACAAACATGTGGATAATGTGTTGTGCTATGACTTATGACAGCTACAATGTCACTAGTGATAAGACTTTTCTAACTCCATTATGGGACCTCTGTAGTACATGCTGTCCCTCGATGATCGAAGTGTGATGCAGCATGACTTAATCACATGGCTGACTAAATGTGGAGAAAAGGATGAGGCAACCGGAATATTGTTTTGCAGTGTGTGACTGTAATTATCTGACTAATTAAATGTGGAGGAAAAGGTCCAAAATTACTAGGGACATTAATAGAAATAGGGAGTAACTTTTTTCACAAATATTGGTAAGTAGATGTGAACACAGCAGCTTTCTTCATCTTCAGAACATGTTTGACACATTGACCACTTTGCTCACCATGCTAATTTGCTTACTTATTATAATAGCTATTATTGTGTTCTTCCAGCAGAATTTTCTGTGTTAGCTCACAAGTTCTTGGGCTCTAATCACCTGAAATTTCATTTTGCTGAGTTTGTCATTAAATACTAATATGTGTGATTACTCAGTTAAAGGCTTATTTTAACCTTTTCCCCCATGTCCCCTTTTGCATTTTGCATAGTACCCCTTTAAAAATGCTGCATGAAATCATACTTAGTTCTTCCATTAATATTAAACTTTATTTTAAATTCTCTTGTTCCTGTATTGTTCAATCAGATTATAAGGAAAAACAGATCAATTTTCATGTGCCCTCTTTAACTGCAATTTTCAGTCCCTTTATAGTCTTTTCTCTTTTTCAGGCTAAATAATCACTTTGAGTCAGTGGCTGCAGTGAAACTTGAAACCTGACCATTGGAGAGCCCTGCAGTTTAGCAGAAAGCAGGGCACACACCAGGATCTTCTGCTCCAGCTGCACATTGAGGATTCCAGCCATTTTTTAATACCCTTAAATTTCTAGTTAGTTTAGTTGCTCTAATTCTTTCCTTAAACAGGTGTGCAAAGTTGTTTTTAAGGAGTTTTTACAGAATATTATAGTTACACCCAACTCCTAGGCAGTTCACTATAGTCTTATGACATATCACTACTTAATCACGATTGGTGGGAAATGACACGTGTTGGTTAAATGAAATTACTGGTTAAACCATTTTATCTTTCAATCTCATTGCATGATTCAGATTTAGAGTTGCTTCATTCCTGGAAATGATGCTATTTTGAGAGGAGGACACATGCTGCTAGTTGCTGTTTTGAACGCACCCCTGCTAATGTTTTTGTTGCTGTTGTCATTTGTCTCTTTCTACTAAAAGCAAATCTTTTCTCTCTCTTGTGTGTGTCTGTGTGTACGTGTGTAATTTGAGATGCCAATTAATACCAGTTAAGTGGGTTCTGGTTAATTTGAGGTTTTACTGTTAGCAGACCCAATTACCTCAGCTCTAGAAACACCAGAATGAATTTCCTTATTTTTCTTCTTGTCCTTATAAACTAAAACATATTATTCACCAAGCCACATTTTCAAACTATTTGTGGAACCACATTGTTAAAAACTATCAAAAGCCCTTTTTCTACTTCAGTTTGCCAACTGGATAGCTGGTGGTTCTGAATGTATAAGATTCTCTGAGTATCAAAAGAGGATAGACTATGGGATCTGAGGAGGATATGAGATATGAGTGCAGATTTAATAATGATTTACACAGCCCTAAGCCCTAGACAGCAAGAGAAATGAGTGACATACCAAAAAGGCACCACTACCATCCTTAATTCATCCAGCAATCTTTTTAAAGTCTACCATGTGCAAGTCACTGTACTAGGGGCCATGGAGAGGACAAACCACGGTGAAGTAGTGTAATATGGAAACAAAATGTCCACTAATATTTTGAACAGGAACTAGTACGTCACAGATGTCATGTCCATGGTACAGGAAGCAATGATATGAATATTTAGAAGTGGTAGAAGATGTCACTTCTGGCTAAATGATAAGGGGAAATTTTGTAAAAGAGACGGCATCTGGCTTATCCTTGTTGAAGTAGGCAGAACCTAGCATAAACAAAGAGGCAGGAAAACCCCAGTCTTTTCAGGCTTAAAAAGATAGGTAGGATTAACCTAGGGAAAGCTTTTGCAAGCTAGAGTTTGAACCTTATTCCACGTAAATAAACATTTTTGACCAAAGCAGTGGCCAGGAACTCAGACTTTGGCATCAGATAAATTCAAGCTCAGATCCTGATTCCACTCACTGTGTGTGATCCTGAACAAGTCACTTATTTTTCCAAGTAGCAGATAAATAATCTCTGTTGCACAGCACAGTTATCAGGATTAAATTCAATCGAGGCACTCAGTCATTCTGAAAACATTTATTGACCCTCCACCACGTACGTCCTAGACAATGAGCTTTGTACTGGTGATACAGAGATAAAGGCTGAAGGAAGGCATGAAGCAATGGGAAAGACAGGTAAACAGAAAGTTACAATACAGTGTAAGAGAGCACAGAGTCAGAGGAGCTGAGTAATTCAGGTCAGGAATGGGGATAATAAAGAAAGCTTACCAGAGGAGACAGTCCCTGGCCACCTAAAAAGAGCCTTTGAAAGGTAGGTAGAAATGGAACTTATTTTCCAAGGCCTGATTATTTTTATTAATCTTCTTACCACATTGTGGTTTCTACAGAAACAAGCATTTAAAACTCCAAACGAATTGTTGCTGTTATTTATGTTGTTTGGCGGGTTGATTGTTTTTGGCTCATTTTAAATTTAGAGATAGAGAGATGGTGTAAGGGAGAGTAGCCTATTTCTCAGCTGATTCCATTTGAAATCACATTAGCACATTAGAAGTAAGCGAGCCAAATCACTGAAACATTTGGGGTAAAAATGAAAAGGATCAAAGGGAAGTTGACCTAGTATGAAGTAGCAAAACTGGGTTTTTGTTTGCAGGAGACCTGTTGTGGACATTTGCTGGGGTTTTAGCCCTATTTATTTTTTCTTCTGAAGTGGAGCCCCAGTTTCTCTTTGTTCTTATTTTTTCTGGGGAACTACATCTTTCTTCATTCTTATTTTATGTATGCTGGTGAAGGTGAGGTAGACTCTGTCACATTCTGGTTTTGGGGTTGGTTGTGATTCAGGCCTGGTTCATCAGAGCCTTACACTCTCCTCAGTGACAAGGATAGGTGTATCACTCAACCAGAACCAGACAGAGACAATCTGGGACATTTGCTGAGCCTCTAAGTATGCCTTGGCTACTGCTTTGAACATGTGAAGTTGTAGACTAAAAGCTGCTGGCAGCCATTTTCCTGCCACTTCCTACTACTTGAAGCCTAAGACTGAAGGCAGCCAACGTGGAGGAGAGCAGAGATCCTCACACTAGAATATAAAGTCCATGAGGGCAAGAAGTTTGGCTTTATTTTTAAATCTTTTTAATTGCTATATCACTCACATACAAAAAAATACACAAAACAAATGGTCGAGTAAAAATTATTATAAAGTTAATACACATATGTAACTATCACATTAATCGAGAAATCAAGCACTGTCCCCCCTATACTCCTTTTAATCACTGTCCCTTCTCTCCCATCAAGTATTAACACCATAATTTTGAGTTTTCATATTTTATGTAACTGGAATTATATAGTATACATTTGTGTGGGTCTGGCTTCTGTCACTGAAGGTTATTGTAAAGGTCTTTGATGAACAGACACATGCATTCCTATTGGATATATTCCAAGAGTAGAATTGCTGGGTCATAGAGTGTACACCTGTACAACTTTAGAAGATATTGCCAAATTATGTTCCAAAGTGATTGTACCAGTTTACTCTTCTACCCTGATATGTTACCCATTGCTTTACCTTCTGGGCAACATTTTGTATTTTCTGTCTTTTAAATGCAGGTATGTTATATCATATTGCACAGGAGAATGAATAACTTTTCATATGGCCATTTGGATATCATTTTCTGTGAAGTACCTGTTCAAGTGTCTGGCCCATTTTTCTGTTGAATTACCTACATTTTCTGTTTTAATTTAATTTTTCTTATCTTTAGCTACTACGCCAATACCATACTATATTACATTCTGGTTTCATAGCAAGCCTTGGTAATTGGTAGACTATATCCCCCTACCTTGTTTTTATGAGTGTTTTGGCTATTCTTGACCCTTTGTATTTCCATATAAGGCTGACCCTTAAACAAGGCGGTAATTAGAGGAATCAGCCCCTGTACAGTCAAAAATCCATATATAACCTGTGACTCCCCCAAAACTTAACTACCCCTATTGTCCCTCAGTATCTGCTGGGGATTGGTTCTAGGACCCTGTGATAACAAAATCTGAGGATGCTCAAGTCCCCTATATAAAATGATGTAGGTCAATGCATATGATCAGCCTTCTGCATTCACAGACTCTGAAACGCAGGTCAAAAACAGATATTTAGTGAAAAAAATTTCCATATAAGTGGACCCCCCTGCATAGTTTAAATCCATAGTGTCCAAGGGTCAACTGTACATTTTAGAGTCAGGTTGTTATTTTCTACATATAAACCTGTTGGGATTTTCATTGGGATTGCACTGAATCTATAATTAATTTAAAGAGCTTGACATTGAAACTTCTAACGTGCATGCAATAATGCATAATACTAATGGAATAACGCATATATTTCCATTAGGTTATCTTCAATTTCTTTCAATAAAGTTCTATAGTTTTCTGTGTAGAATGGTCTTGTATTCTTTTAATAGATTTATTCCTCACATTTGATATTTTTTATGCAATTGTAAATGGTAACAATTTTAAAATTTTTCTGTTTGTTGCTGACATAGAAAAACAATTGAATTTTTGTATATTGACCTTACATGTTGGTTTTCTATTGATCTGTAACAAATTATCACACATTTATCATCTTAAGAAACAAACTTACTATCTCACAGTTCCCATGAGTCCAGTAGCCTGGATACAGGTTAGCTGGCTTACCTGCTCAGAGTCTCCCAAGGCTGAAATCAAGGTGTCAGCCAGACCTATGATCTTATCTCAGGCTGTGGGTCCTTTTCCAAACTCACTGGTTATTGGTGCAATTCAGCTCCTTGCAATTACAGGGCTGAGGTTCCTTTTTCATTCTGGCTGTCACCCAACAGCCACACTCAGCTATCGAAGGCCATGGCAATTTCCTGTCATGTAGCACTGTCTGAAACATGGCATTTTATTTCTTCCAGGCCAGCAGGAAACCATTTCTCTTGTTTCAAATATTCTGATTTCTGATATCTCTGACCCATAAACTCTCTTTTACAAGAGCTTACCTGATTAGGTCTGGCCACTAGGATGATCTCCCTTTTGATTAACTCAGGTTCAACTGGTCTTAATTACATCTGCAAAATTCTTTCACCTTTGCCATGTACTATGATGTAATCATATGAGTGCGAGCTCATGTTCACAAGTCCAACCACACTTGTAAATGAAAGGGGGAGAGGGGATTACATAGCACATGTACACCAGGGAGCTGAAATCTTGGGGGGTAACTTAGATTTATACCTACCACACCTTGTATCCAACAATCTTACTGATTAATTAATTATGCTAATCTATAGATTCCTTGAGATTTCCTAAATATAGTTATATTATTAAATATAATAACAGTTTTATTTATTCCCAATTATTATATTTTTCAAATTTTCTTCTTCTTAACTTATTGCACTGGCTAGAAACCCCAGTACAATGCTGAAAAGTAGTAAGAGTGGGCTTGCTTTGTATCTCCAATGCTTAAATAGGGCATGAGACATAGTAGTTTTTCAATAAATATTTTTAAATTAATAAATGAATGACAGCAAATGTGGGAGATGAGGAAATTGATTCCTGCTCGATCAACTGATTCCAATCAAAATTTTTAAGTGATATTACATCTCCTGACCCACAGAATAACACAAATGAAAAAATATTTAGGAGAAAATTTATTATTATGTTCACTGGAGTTACTTTTTGTTTGTTTTGAAGAACACTTGGGAATTCAAACATGTTCAAATATTTACCATACTAAGAAAATCCTCTCTCATGCCCACTTCCACCTACCACTTTATCTATGCCCTCTTTAAAAAAAATGATTTTATTTATTTATTTTTAAAGAGAGGGTTAGGCGAGGAGGAAGAGAGAAAAAAGAAACATCGATGTAAGAAAGCAACATCGCTTGGTTGCCTCTTGCATGTACTCCAACCTGGTACCAAACCTGCAACCCAGATTGTGCAATGGCTGAGATGCGAATCGACAACATTTTTCTTTGCAGGATCATGGCCAACCAACTGAGCCATATTGGGCAGGGCAGTTTTTTTCACAACCAATCTTCTAAACAGCTTAGTCATATAACTTTGTTTTTCTCCATATAACTGCCCTCAACTCAACACAGTACGCTTCCAATTCTACCATCTACTAAATTTGTCTCGCTAGGATGAGTTGTGACCTTTATGGTCTAACTCTAGTGGACAATATACATCTTATTTGTTACAGTTGACCACTCCTAGCTGCTTCCCAAAACATTTCTTCCTTTGTTTTCTGTGATCCCCATAGTTTCTCCTGACTTTCCTGTTATTTCTCTTCCTTCCTCTTTCTAGTCTCCCCTGGTTGTTTTTCCTCCTCTCAGGACCTAGCCCACTAACTAGAAGGATATGGGACCAATTGGCATCAGAGTAGTACTTACTGGCACATATCAGTGAGCCAGCTTAATCATAAAGGCAAACCCATTTATACAAACATTTCTTTTTCTTTTGGTGATTGATTTACTATACATTAATATCTGCCTGTTGTGTGGATTTGTGGCTAGTCACAGTTCCTCTATCCTTTTTTTTCCTTCCCTACCCTTTTCTTCCCTTCCCTCATTTCTCTATTCTATCTCTCTCTTTCATAAATCTCATACACATCCACCATTCCAATTATTAACTACAAGTTGACAACTTCTGAATTTGTATCTTCATTCAGGTCTCCTGAGTTCCAGATTCATATTCATGTACCTAATTGCCTCCTTAACATTTTCAGGTAGCTATTACAGATATCCCAAATTGAACTTGTGGTGCCAAATCTCTTTCTCCTCCATTTTTTTGTCTCATTAAATGGTTCCATCATCCTCCTACTTGCTTGTGTCAGAACCAAATCATTCTTAATATCTACCTATTTCCTAGTTCCTTTGCGCAATCAATCGACAAGTATAGCCAATTCTATCTCCTAGAATACCTCTCAAAAATATTGGATACTGTTTTTAGTCAGCTCTAGCTGCTATAACAAAATACCAGACACTGGGTAACTTAAACGACAGTCTACTGCAGTTGTGAAATCTGGGAGGTCCGAGATCTAGGTGCTAGCAGATTCAGTTCCTGGTGAGAACCCTCTTTTTGGCTTACAGACAGCCGCATTTTTGCTGTGCCCACGTGTGGTAGAGACAAAGGAACCTCTCTCTCTTCCTCTTCTTACAAGGACACTAGTCCCATAATGGGAGCTTCACCCTCATAACCTCATCTAAACCCAATTACCTCTTAAAGGTCCCATCTCCAACTATGATCACATTGGGAGTTAAGACTACAACATATTAATGTGGAATGGGAGGACTGGATTCAAACATTCAGTCCATAACAGATACTCTTCTAACTGCTCGTGTTATACCTTCTCTTGGTTACCTCCACTCACTCATTAATAAAGTTCAAACTAATAAAGTTCAACCTCTGACATGACATGTAACTCTCTGTGTGGTCTGACTTTTGCCTATTTCTCTCATTTCGTGCCAGCTGCTTTGACCTTTCCTCTGTTTCCTCTGCTTACCTATACCCTTCATGACTCAGATCTTCCTTCTGCTAGCTCTTTCCACTGCCTGGAACTCTTCATTACCAGTATTTACCTTCCATAGCTTCAGCCTATTCATTTTTCACTTTAAATGCTACTTCCTTGAGCAAGAACCCTTCATGCACCTACATTAAATTACACTCATCATTATAAGCTCTCACAGCTTTTTTCTTTTTACCTTTCCATGACACCCATCCAATCTGTTGTTGAACAATTCCTAAAATTATTTAATGTCTCTCTTCTCTACTCCTCTACCCCATCCCAATTGTGAGTACTATAAGAGCATGAACTAAATCAGTCTTGCTGACTGCTAGCATCTTGGACCCAGATACATCCTTGGTAAATATTCATTGAGTGTGAATGGATGTCTGCATGTCTACTTGAGAATGAGGAAAAGTGCAGGAGGTTAGGAAGTATTGGTGTAGGAACATTTTTGTTACCTCTTCATTATAATAAGAGACTTATAATCTGGTTCTACCATTAAGAGGAATCGCAAGTTTAACGAAAATTAACCTCATTTTGGGGGCAAGTAGTGAGTAGGGGAGCCTGTACTGTTCTGGAGGAAAACACAGGCAGCTTGGGCAGGCAGTGAAGAATCACAGAGGAGAGTAATTTCCCTCTGGATACCATTAACCAGAGAGCTATGCTGTCCACCTGGAATCAGAGCAGCACTCACTGGCATGCATCAGTGAGCCAGTTGAATAACCAAGACCAAGCCATTTATACAAGTCTTTTGTTTGTACACTTATTTGATATGTGCTTATTGTAGGGATCTGTGGGGAAAAATCTGTCAGAAGTCTGACTGTCAATTTGTAATAGACACAAAAAAACCCCTATGTTTTGTAAATGTGTTCTGTATGCTCACTTTACCATTCCTTTTTGCTGTGCATACTGAACTGCAAACTAAATGTAGGCTATACTTAGAAGAATGAAAATAGGCTTTTGCGTATTAATAAAGGTGAGATACATTAAAATAAGCCACACATTTCTAAAAGACTACATTCTTGCAACCAAATATGGAGCTGTCTCATGGATTTGTAAATGGCTAAAAAGTACTTAAGATGATAAATTAATCTACATTGATTATTTCCAGTTATTAACTGGTTATTACCAAGTAAAATCTTCCCAAGATTTTTTCCATGTAAGTAAACTTTCATACTCCATATTCCATACTTTAGAGAAAGCCTTACCTTTTCTTTGGAGGAGAGAGGGAATCTGATATTTTTAAATTCAAATAACGATTAATTCTACTTTACATAATTCTTTATTTTTTGAGTAGTTTGTTGCTGGGGCATTCTCACAGGAGAGTGTAGGATGAAGAGCAAGGGACTGTTGAACTTAAACCTGGTGTCTGATTGGAAGTAGGCTGTCACCATTGAAAGGTTATTTGTCTCAGGCTTTTGGTCTGCATTTCTTCAGCTTTCAAGTGAGGGGCCTCTTCTGTTCCAAAAGTTTTTGATTTCACCAATGTTTTCTTTTTCAAGATGTAGTTCCTTAAAAGCTAATAAATAAAATGATGGAAGGGAAAAATGTTCTTCTAAATTTAAAGTTAGATTTTTAGAAATAAGACTACTAGATTGAAGTTAGATTCTGGTTAAGAACTTGTTTCCATTAATGCTCAGGAATTCATAGAAGTAAAGAGAATAAGGCAAGAAAACAGAGAAATTTCACTCCCTGGTGGAATTGGAACCAAAATGACCAGACAGTGGCATGAGAATTGAAAGGCCTTTCTAATGCATTTAGGTATTCAAAGAAAGTCCACTGTATAATTGCAATCCATTGTATAGTAATTTTTACTTTGGATTATGTTGTGAAATTGGTTTTATGATACCTAGAGTTTTTTTTCTTTTTTCTTTTTTTGGTCTCTTGTTTAGTTTGCTTATAAAATATTTCCACAGTTTGATTTTTTTCTACTTAAAAATATCACAGTGCAAGAATTTGTATTCTTGAAGCTTAGGAAGTTCTTTCTGAGAGATGGTGGTGTTGAGTCATGTACCCAGTTGATGTACAAGTGGTTCTGAGAAATTCCTTTGAGAGGCCAACTAGGTTTCTATTTCTCTGGAAATGTATGATTTCTAAACTGCCCATAATTTTCCCAGAAAAATTTTGCATAAACTTTCTCTGTTTCCTGGAAAAATTTTAAATGAAATTCTTTTCCTAGTAAATGTTTAATAATTTTGTCCTTATAGTTTTACTTCATTATAGGATTGCATATTTAAAAATAATTTCATAGTTATTACTTAAAATACTCCAATTATAAAAATAAGCCAAGAATATTATCTTTATCATAAATCTAATGAATTAGTAGTGGCTTACAAAAATCTTGAGCCCTATAATGTATCTGTGGCAAGTTGTTTTCAAGACATTAAACTAACCGGATACTCTTCATGCTTAGTAACTGGAAGAAAGTGATTTCTGTTTGTAAGTACCAGTTTGTCTTTATTTTTCATTCATTCTTTTAACAAGTATTTATTGAGCTGTCAACTTGGACCAAGCATTGTTCCAGGTGCTGGTTAGGGGAGGAGGGGTAAAATAGTAAGCAAAATACAAAATTTTCTGCCCTCATGGATTTGCATTCTTGTGGGGGAAATACAGACAATAAACAAGTAAAATATATGGGGGGTAGATGATAATAAAGGCTAAAGAGAAATGGAAAGTAGAAAAGCAAGTAGGGCATGCTGTTATAATGAGAAATATGGATATAATGAAATGTCTCACTGAGAAGGTGAAATTTGAATAAATTTCAGACCTGAAGGAGGTGAGGGAGTTAGCCATTTGGATAGCTGAGGGGAAAGCATTCCAGGCAGGAGGAAGAGTAAGTGCAAATGCTGTGAGGCAGGAACATGATGGCATGACCCCAGAACAGTGAGGAACTCAATAGGATTAGAGCAGAATGAGAAACTGGGGGAACAGGAAGAGATAAAGTTAGAGAGGTAAGACTGGAATGAGATAACGTAGGGTCTTGCTAGAACTTTATCTTTTACTATGAATGAGACACTGGTTAGTTTTAAGTAGAGAAATGACATGATCTGATTTAAGTTCTAGCAGGATCAAGCTGACTATTGTGTTGAGAATAGACTGGTGGGGGACAAAGACTCGGAGACTGCACTAATTCAAGCAATTACGATGATTGTACTAGACAATTCCAAGAAATACTGTTCACCCTGTAGTTTCTGTGAATGATGCTTTCTGTAATGAGCAGTGGATAGCCCAACTAGGGCTATCCATTAGCTAGGGACTACACCAGCAAGAGGGGCTGGGCCAGGGAAGATACAAAGTGAGTGGTAAGAAGTGTTTAGGCATATTTGAAAGGTAGAACTACTAGAATTGCTGACACAATTGTTTTGGGATATGAACAAGTCAAGTACGATTTCAAGGATGTCTATGAAGTTTATGAATTATTAATATTCATTGTGCCAAACACCATTTAGTAAGGAGAATAATTCCTTTTATTTTTAATTCAAAAGCGTTTATTCAAAATCCACTATGTAGTATATTGTTGCATATTCTGTAAGGATTTTTCATTATTATTCTATTACAGTTGTCCCAATTTTTCCCCCTTTGCCCTCCTCTGCCCAGCCCACACCCTGCTCCCACAGTTAATCCCCACACTATTGTCCACGTCCATGGGTCATTCATATCCATTCTTTGTTTAGTCCCTTCCCCTTCTTTCCATCATTATCCCCCTCCTCTTCCCCTCTGGCTGCTGTCATTCTGTTCCATGTTTCCATGCCTCTGGTTCTATTTTGCTCATTAGTTGATTTTGTTTATTAGATTCCTCTAATAAGTGAGATCACATGGTATTTGTGTTTCACCAACCGGCTTATTTCACTTAGCATAATATTCTCCAGTTCCATGCATCTCGTCACAAAACGTAGGATACCTTCTTTCTTTCTGCTGTGTAGTATTCCACTGTGTAAATGTACCTCAGTTTTTTGATCCACTCATCTATTGGCACTTAGACTGTTTCCAGCATTTGGCTATTGTGAATAATGCTGCTGTGAACATAGGGGTGTATAAGTTTCTTTGAATTGATGTTTCAGGATTCTTAGGGTATATTCCCAGCAGTGGAATAGCTGGATCAAAAGACAGTTCCATTTTTAGGAAAATTTTTTTAGGGAATTCCATAGAGTTTTCCACAGTGACTGCGCCAGTCTGCATTTCCATCAACAATGCTCAGTGGTTCTCTTTTCTCCAACCCTTGTTGTTTGTTAATTTATTAATAATTGCCATTCTGACAGGTGTGAGGTGATATCTCATTGTGGTTTTAATTTGCATTTTTCCAAAGGCTAGTGATGTGGAGCATCTTTTCATATGTCTATGGGCTATCTGTATGTCCTCCTTGGAGTAGTGTCTGTTCACATCCTTTGCCCATTTTTTAAATTGGATTGTTTGTCTTCCTGGTGTTGAGTCATACAAGTACTTTATATATTTTGGAGACTAAACTCTTTTTTGGTATATCATTGGCAAATACATTCTTCCATATGCTTGGTTCTCTTTTCATTCTGATTATGGTTTCTTTAGCCATGCAAAAGCTATTTAATTTGATGTAGTCCCATTTGTTTATTTTTTCTTTATTTCCCTTGTCCTAGGAGATATATTGGCAAAAATATTGCTACATGGGATATCTGAAATTTTACTGCTTATGTTTTCTGTTATGACTTTTATGGTATCATGACATATATTTAAGTCTTCTATCCATTTTGAGTTTATTCTGGTGTATGGTACAAGTTGGTGGTCCACCAGTCTCATTCTCCCAACACAATTTGTGGAAGAGACTACTTTTACTCCATTGTATGCTCCTGCCCCCTTTGTCAAATATATGGATTGGAATAATTAACATCATTAAAATGTCCATACTACCCAAAGTAATCTGTGGAGTCAACACAATCCTAATTAAAACAGCAATGGCATATTTCACTGATCTAGAACAAATACTTAAAAAATTTGTATGCAACCAAAACAACCCAGATAATCTCAGCAATCTTGAGGGGGTGGCTGCTCATCTTTCTTAGCAATCTTGAGAAAGATAAATAAAGATGATCATCACAATACCTGATATAAAACTATACTACAAGTCCACTGTAATCAAAACAGCCTGGTACTAGCATAAGAACAGACACATAGATTGATTGAACAGAATAGAGAGCCCAGAAATAAACCCATGTCTCTATGGTCAATTAATATTTGACAAAGGGGTCTAGAGCATACAACAAGTAAAAACCGTTTTTTCAATAAATGATGTAAAGACATTTTAAAAAGTACAATATCAGCAACAACAGAAAATCCTGCCCTGGAAGTATTTATAACATAGTTTTGCTAGACAAAGCCTCATAGATAAAAGAACCAAATACTGTATAAAGCAATATAAGAAAAAGTATGATAATGAGACTATATATATATACACATATATATGTATATATATACATTTCTCTAGGAAAATGGCCCGATTTGAAATAGTTTTATATTTGTCAAGATATGCCCATATTTCTGACTGTTGTACTCCTCTAATCTACTCAACAATTTATTTACTATTTTCTAATACTAACATGCCTCATGTGTTGCCTATTTAAAATGCTGGGCTAGATATGCTTTATGATCGACTCCTGTTCCAGGATGAAGTATATAAAGGCTTTATGTCTGAGGGAGGAATTACTTGTTTCATGTGCTCTTCTGTTGCTGATGCCTTAGGTTGCATTCCTCACAGTCTGGTTGAGAATTCACAATATTACCTTGTCTCCTAGTTCCCATTTGCCCAATTTATGACTTGTGACTCTTCCTACCTTCTGATCACTTATCTTATTTGCAGCCCTTTGGCTTATGAGGACTTTTAAGAATTTGTGGCTTCTCATCTCACCCAACTCATTCATAGCCGTGCCTTGCCACTTCCTGTTCTGTGGTTTTCATTAACACAATTTTCCCAATAATAATGAGATAGTGAAGATTATAATGATGAGTTTGATAGCCAACATTTGTTTTTGAGTACTGACTATGAGCTAGGCCCTAAGCCATGCTATTTAAGTACACTTTAAATGTTATCCTTACAGTACATCTATGAAGTGGGCACTATCTTTATTGCCACAGAGAACTGAAATTTAAAGAGCTTAATGTGTCTGAGGTTACTCAGCTAGCAAACAGCAGAGCTGGAATGCAAACCCAGAACCTATGAATAGTATGATGCCATAACATGTCCTTTTGTATCACATGCATAAACATGATTCAGAGGGAAAATAGCATCAACGATAAAAAAATCCAAACAAAGTTCTCTAACCTCTGAAAGCCTCTGTGTGTAATAGTTGTGTTTCTAATGTTATGGATTTATCATTTGTTAATTTTGCCTAGTTTGAGTTGGAGATAACATTTGTAATACAGTTCTATTATTAGAGGTATTGATACTAGAGTTGGTTTTGCATGACCCTACATACAGGTACAAATACACATGTATATACACAATCTGGACATGAACTAGAGAAGCAGCAATTAAAGGTAGAAAGGCCAAGGGGGATTTTTATCAGACAAAGATCAACATTAAAAAAAGAGGAGAGAAAAGGAATAAAACTAACAAGTGTTTACCAAGCTTTTCTTGTTTTCAGTTTCTATGTTAAAATGCTCATTTAATTCTGACAACTCTATTATTCTCCTAATTTTGCCTATGAGAAGTAAAGTGTGAAAAGATTACTACTCTTATGTGGTAGATGAAGAAACAAAGGTTTAGAAAATGAGATGAAAATCACACTGCTAAAGTGTCAGAGCTGAGTTAAAAAACCAGGGTTAGCTAAATTCCAAAACCTGTGGGACTTAATTACTGCAGGTGATAGACAGACTTTAGAGTAGCCACCATGATTCGAATCTCTTGGTGTCCACACCTTTGTGCAGTTCCCCTCTCCTTGAGTGGGAGCAAAACTTGTGACTTGCTTCTTTTTTTTTTTTTTTTTTTTAGGGTCCATTTTTTTTTTATTTTAAATTTTATTTAGTTATTTTTCAAGTACAGTAACCACAGAACATGGCAAAAAAAGATAGGTTATCGCTGACTTACTAGCTGACTCACTGTAGAAAGTTTAGAGACACTCCTTACTAGTTATATGAAGTGAGCAGCCATTTTGAGAAAACCTACATAGTAAGGAACTACAGGTATCCTCTAGGAGATAGGAGCAGCCTCCAGCCAGGAAGAAGCTAGGGCTGTCAGTTCTACAATGGGAAGACCTTGGAAAACCTAAGTGATCTTGGAACGAATTTGTCCTTAGTCTCCAGTGAGAACACAGGCTGATGAATACAGCCTTATAAGATAAGGCCCTGAACAGAAGATCAAGCTAAGCTGTGCCTGGACTCCTCCTGCCTCACAGAAACTGTAACATAATAAATACATTATTTTAAATTGCCGAGTTTGTGGTGATTTGTACACATCAATAGAAAACTAATGCAAAACACTACCTTGATTTTCCTTGTGCTTGGAGCACAGTAAATTCTTAGCAAATGATTGTTGATATTAGTATAATAATCAAAGCAGAACTTTAGAATATCAGAGTCAAAGAGAAATTTAACAGTTAAATAATTGTTTCTAAAGTAAAGAGCAGCTAATTTAGAAGACAGAGAATTGATGACATATGAAAAACTTATATATTACAAACCCCCACCAATTATTGAGTATATTATTATCACACGAAGTATACAATTTCTAGTGCTGCTTACACCCACATGTTGTTTAATGTCTTATACTATACTCAAATTGCAAAATTTTCCTACATTAAGATAGTCTACATTAGCCCTGGCTGGTGTGGCTCAGTGAATTGAGTGGCAGCCTGCAAACTGAAAGGTCACCCATTCAATTCCAAGTCAGGGCACATGCCTGGGTTGCAGGCCAGATCCTCAGTAGGGGGTGTGTGAAAGGCAACCAATTGATGTATCTTTCACATTGATGTTTCTCTCCCTCTCTTTCTCCTTCCCTTCCCCCCTTTATAAAAATCAATGAATAAAATCTTTAAAAAAAAGATAGTCTACATTAGATATGAAGAAATATTAAAATATTTAGATTTCAATCATAATGCTATAACTTCTGATTTTTAAACATTTTAAAATAGCTTGCATATGATGGATAAAATAATTCAGGGCATTGGATCAAAAAAACCAAACCCAGATGAAATCACTCTCAGCATAACACTTTCAGTTCATGGGTACACATGAATTTTGCTTCCCGAAGATAATTTACACTAAACACGCAATGTAATTATATAGGAGCTCTGTCTAGAAAGTATCCAGCCATGTAATATGAGAAATACATTCATTGAATAAGATGCAACATACAATAAACTGTACATAGGACAATGACACCTCAGTCCCCTTCAAAGTAGGCACCTTGGCACTTCGCACAGTTCTTCCAATCACCATCAGCTGCCCTGTTGTATTTTCCTGAATCTCACTGACCGCCTATAAATCTTTTTCCTTTTAAAGGTAATTTTAATTTTGGGAAAAGGCAGAAGTCACAGGGTGCCAAATCTGGGCTGTGGGAGGGCTGAGTCATCTGAGTGATTTGTTGTTTCACCAAAAGACTGCACGAGATATGATTCATGAGCAGGCACACTGTCATGATGAAGCTGCCAATCATCAGTTGCCCATAGCTGTGGACTTCTGAATCATCTGAATAGTTTACACGGAGGAATGTTCAAGCTTAAGGCAAAATTTGGTGTAGATTAATTGCTCTATTCACTCAGTCATTCTGAATGTGTGGGCCACACAGTACACAGGCTCACTCAATGGTGTCTGCTGCCCCCATTGAGTAGTACAGTGAGGTTGTCATTGTTCACTCATGCACATTCCAGTCCGCCGTCCTTGGCTGCCAGGTTACATCAGTGTCAATTATCTTAACAATGGCTGGACTTTACCAAGCAGACCTCAAATATTTGGCCATACAGTAGGCAAGAGAACTTGAGTGGGTTTCCATTTTATATATTTAAGGTTTGCTATTGTAGAAAAAAGAGGGGCTAGTGCTCATGTCTAACTGAAGTGCAAAATAATTTTTCTGATTGTTTCTCCTACCAGTGTTGTTTTTCCCTTCTGAATTTATATTGGTATGTAAATGTATAGTTTCTGTCAAATAGTCATTTAGAATGGTGTTTATTGATTGAGTTGACATGTTAACCTCGCTACTGTCACACAAATATGCACCGAAAGCTGTAAACATAAAAATAAGCCTTTTATAGGTGTTCCGGAATTTTTAAATTTGCCCATTCTTCCTCTGATGAGAATACATGGCCCTGATAATTATCCCCATTCATAATTTTAACAGTTTTAATAAACATTATGCCAAATACAGTGTTAGTAATATGGTAGCTAAATATTTTCTTCTTTTTTAGGGCAATGATGATTTCTATCAGTTTTTCTTAATTTTCTATTATCTGTGCTTTCTGGAAATGAACACTAATAATATATCTATACATATTTGTGATTTGCCTTTTCTTTCTAATATTAAAATGATTCCAGTGATAACAAATGAATATATTAATTTGAAATTGATCCACCTAAATTAAATTACTTGTCCAGTTAATAGTTTTTTGTTTTGTTTTGTTTTTGGCAAATCTGATAACAAATGAATATATTAATTTGAAATTGATCCACCTAAATTAAATTACTTGTCCAGTTAATAGTTTTTTGTTTTGTTTTGTTTTTGGCAAATCTGATCAACAGCATTTACTTCTCTTTTAGATTCATGACTATGATTTGTTTTGTGGAAAAGTAAAAGTAGACATCATGCTGGATCCCTGAAGGAACTAAACACAATACCCATGTTTATTTTCTCCCTATGGCGTGTTACGTACAGTTGGATAATGAGTACAGCGAACCAGTCTGTCTTGTTCTAGTGTTTATGAAATACTTCAAGGCTATTCTTTAATCCAGTTGCCCACATAGAGCCACTTGGAATCTTTTTCGGAACAAGGTGGAGTATAAATGCAAATAGTTTTTGAAGGAGATTTGACTTGGGGTGGTGAACACACAATATGATATACAAATGATATATTATAGAATTGCACACCTGAAACCTAAATAATTTTAGTAACCAATGTCATCCCAATAAATTAACCCCCCCCCCCAAAAAAAAACCCTGAAACCAGTTTTTAAAAGGCCAAACCACCAGTTTTAATGCAGCTTTTCAACTTTTGATTTCTTGGTGCAGGGTCAAAATACAGGAACTTACTAAATCCGTTTCTTAGTAAAATCTATGAGCTGATTCTAGACTTAAAGTGAAATTATTTTCCTTTCTGGTCTTAGATGTAATTTAGGGAATCTCTGCTTAATGTTTTCATAATATAAACATCTGTTTTTTATGAGATCAAAGATTTAGGTGGGTTTCTCTATCATTTTATAGTTAAATTTATTTCATGTTGGGAATTGATATCCTCACTCTTCCTTGTTACTAAATTGCGAACTGAAATCAGAAAAAATAATGTAAAAATTACCACTCAAATATATTTGTTTCTTTTTTGTCCTCCCCTTCCCCCAGCTGTAGCTCTTTAGTGGGTAAAATATTACTTCACAAAGGGTTATGTTCGCAGTTTTTAAAGTGACTTCTTGGAAGTGAAAGGTGCATGGATGTTTTTTTCAGTTCCCAACTGTAAGAGTTACATTTTCACTTTTGATTTGTTTAAACACACTAGGTGCCTTTTAAATTCCTGAAACCTTATATTTTTCCAAAGATATAGCTTCAAAATTGTAAGAAATCTTCAGAAATTTAAGACACTGGGACTCAAATGAACTAGGGCCCCTTTTTTTTTTCTCTAAAAATCTTCTAAGACATTCGCTTTCTCCCGGATTGTGTTTTATTGGGTTAAGACCTCTGAAACCTTTATTGTATGCCCTCTGAAACCAGGCTGAATTGGATTACCATTAAAAATCACAATGGGGAGTTATTAATAATTCACACAGACTTCACGTACCTCCGTTGATTTCAGTGCCGAGAAGTGTGATAGATGCCTGGCAGGAAGGCCTGAAATAGGGAAAAAGAGGGCTCGGTCGGGGAAGGCCCCCGTATAGAGACGACGTACAGTTTTCAGGTTCCAGAGGGTTGTTGGGGAGGAGGTGACCTTTAACTTCTCGAAGGACATTTATTTGGGAAACTGAACAACGTTCATCTTGAGAGGGTGACAGGAAAGGTTTAATTAACTAGTGGTGATTTAGGGCCTTCCAGGGTCGGTGGGTCTGGGGAGTGGGCGAGGGCTCAGTCCCAGAGAAGGCGGAAGGCGGCACCTGAGTGCTAAGAACTCCGGGTGGGGGAAGGGTCGTGAGGGAAAGTAGAGTTTAGCGTGGATTTTTGCCTTCGAAAGCAGGACTATGAGAAGGGGTGCAAAGGAACAGTGCGGGGTACGTCCCGCTGCGGGGAAAGGCCACAGCCCCTCTCCCGAAGCACCGAGCGTTGTCTCGGACCCGGGCCGCGGCCCTCCCGCCCCAATGCAGCCGCGCGGTGGATTGTGGGCTGGGGGCTGTGGCGGCCTCGCGGCGGCCTCCGGCGCTATCTCCCCGGACCTAGCCGGGCAGAGCGGGGTCCGCGGGTTGAGGGGAGCAGGCGCAGGAGTCAGCTAGGAGCAGACGCGCTAAGAGTAGTGGTCGTGGCGCGGCGGCGGCTCCCCTGCAGGCCGGGAATGTGGGAGAGGCGGTGGCAGCAGCGGCGGAGGCGGCGCTGCGGACCCGGGGGAAACTGCTGGCTGACAGGACACCCGGGAGAGACGTGAGGGAGCCGCCGCCGCCGCCGCCGCCGCATCTCCTCTCCGAGCGGAGTTGGGCTCAAGAGGGCGGCCTTGTGCTCCCAGGGCTGTCAGGCTAGGCGGTGCGGGGCTGTGGCGAGAAGCCGGGCTCGGGCCCGGCCGGGCTCCGGGCGGTGGCGGCCGCGGAGCAGCAAGCTCGGCGCGACGTGAAGGGCTGGAGGCGGCGGCGATGCACTAGGCCTCGCTCTGGGGCGGCTGCCCGAGACCCGCAGGTAGGTGTCGGGCCGGCCCCACTGGGTCCCCTGCGCTTCTCGGCCCACCCTCCACCCGACCTCCTCGGTGAAGAGAGGGACCCAGACCCCACCCCCTGGTCTCCTCCCCGGCTCTAAGCCGACTGAGTTTCAGTCGTACCTGATTAGTGCTGAAGCTCCATTCTTCTCACCGCCACCTTTTCTCCTCTTTTCACTCCGTCCCGAGATCGGGCCGGCCGAAGCGCTTACTACCTCCAGCCTGTGGCGGTGGAGGCCGCTCTCGCCCCTCTCCCGGATCCGGGCTCCGAGAACTTCCACCACCCTCCTTAGATGCTGCCCCCAAACTTTCTTTTTACAGCCGGGCCCTTGGGCCCACTTTTGATGCTACTAGAATAATTTAAATTAAAAATTTTATTTTTATTTCTCGGGAAGGCTAACCCAAAGATTAACTCGGTGTTTTGCAGTTTGGCAATTTAGCACGCAGTATTTTGTTCAATAATTAATATTCTTCAGTTCTACTTTCTGTCTCTGCTTTGATACAAAGGCAGGCCTTCCCCGTTGTTGTCAAGGGAACTTTTGCCTGCCCATTATAATTGACCACTTGGGCTGTCCATGTGCTGAGCTCAGAATGGTATTTTTAGAATTTTGGCTGAGCCGGGTAGCATTTTTAAAAATTCCCCTTTAACCAGTTTTATTTTTTGTGTTTTCATTGAGGCTTTCATTACTTTCGAAGAATTAAAATGTTTGGAGTGTTTTTATTTTTAATTGGTCCTGTTTCTGACTTACCAAACCCCAGGGCAATCTTAATAGTAAATGCTTACAAGGCAGGTGATATTATGATAGTATACTGAGAAGTGTGTTATTGTGAAAATTGCAGATTTTGATGGATATTCAGGTTGACTTTTATAAATCTATAGAGAATTCTGATTGGAAAAGTACTTTGAGAGCCTTAATCATTTCTAAGCATTTATAATAGAACAGAAGGAATGATGGGATTTGTTTGATTTTACTTATATTGTGTTAGAATCTGATTTCCTAGCAATAGTAGTTACTTGATGGTTCATAGTGATCATCATTGTTCATGATAGGTTTGGTTAAAATGATCAATATGTGCAGATTTTGATTTGAGGGATTAGATGTTTGCAGTTTAATGTGATTTGGTTATTTTTTAAATTATGCTCTGGTAACTTCAGAATTATTACATTACCAGGACAGACATTATAGTCTGAGAATCACTTTTAAAAGAAATTAACAATGTTTTAATGATTTTCTTGATAAAGAATGTATCACAACAAAACTATAAACTGTGTCCATGTTTTCTTGTTGTTGACTCTACTTATATACAGGGTCTGGTGGAAGTAATGCCAGCTTGAGTGTGGTTGGTAGGGTAGTAATATGGATGTAATAACTTACAGTTTTAATTCAAACATTTCACCTAAAATGTCATATGGGGTGCTTGAGTGTGATATTGTTATGTGACTGAATTACACGATTATGATTTTTGTAATAAAAGATTACAAAAATAAAACAAAAAAAGGGTCATTATTTGTGCTGGACCCCCGTATTTTGTTCTTGTGGAGGTATTGTTACTGTAGCATTTGGTTTTCTGAAATGTTTTTCATAGCTTCTAAATCATTCTAAATCATAGCAACACTTACTAGGAAAATATGATTAAATTTGCATTTTTTTTGAAAAGTTAAAATTTATTTTTGGACAGGTATGGTTTTAACTTTAATTTTTTTCCTTTTTTTATTGAATTTGTTGGGATAACTCTGGTTAACAAAATTATTCAGGCTTCAGGTGCGTAATGCTACAGCATATCATCTATACACGGTATTGTATGTTCACCACCCCAAGTCTAGTCTCAGTCCCTCACCATTTATCCCTTTATACGCTCCTCTACCTTCTCTCCTCTCCTCCCTACCCCACCCCTCAGCAATCACCACATTGTTGTCTGTGTCCATGAGTTTTTTCTCTTTTCTTTTTTCTTTTTGTTCACTCCCTTACCTATCCACCAACAGCTTTCAGGGTATTCTGAATAGGTATTAAGTTTTTCATAATTTGGGGACTAAAATAAAATCTTACAACTCATGAAATGGCAAAATTTGCAGAATTGATTCTTAATCACAGTTTCCTGTCAATAAAGATTGATAAAGTTATTTTCCTGCTTTTAGCTTTTTACAAACAACTTTATTGAGGAAAAGTACACTCATTTAAAGTGTAAAATCAGTGAAGTTTACTGTATTTACAAAGTTGTACAACCATCACCATAATCAATTTTAGAATATTTTCATCTCCACCAAAAGAAAATTGCTCATTAGTAGTTACTCCATTTTCCTACTTCACTTCAGACCTAGGCAACCACTGATCTACTTTTCATCTCAGTATTTGCCTGTGTGGTTCATTCATATAAATGGTATCAGCTCAATAGTTTGAAAAGTTTTTGTTTTAAAATCAATTTACATGTTTAAAATATTGAGTCAGAATAAGCAACTGATCATTGATATTAAGCGATGCATTAAACACCTGACATACTTTTTAATTGTATTCAGTATAGGTTAAGATAACGGGTGCAGAAAGAAAAAAAGCATGAATGGCTCCAGTGATCTTAAGAGGTGGCCTGGTCAACTGGGAGTCAATAATAAGTAAAAGCTGAAAGAGTATTTTTGTCAATAAATAAAAGCTGGGAGTATTAGGATACTATGGTAGGAAAAGACCTTAAAGGTCTTCAGTTATTTCCTGCTTGCTGCACGAAGCTTAAGTCTCTAAGATGCATGGTTCAAGAACCACAGTGTGGCCAATGAAAGGCAAGAAATGGGGATTTGTCCATTAGAATTGTTTAGGTTCTCTTATGCATGTATACATGTATGCATGTACATACTGTATTTGACATTTTACTAGCAGAGGAGGGAGAAAACTGGACATTTCCCCAGTGGGGAAGGACTAATGTTTCCACACATTAGTGAAATTCATGTTACAAAATCCTCTAAAAATGCTTAAATCTAAAGAGGATGGCGTGTGTAATGTTATTTAGTCTGTTTGTACTATTACCATCTTATTTTTAAAAATCTGAATTTTAAAAACAATTAATTTTAAAAAATTATAATTAACAGGGCTGGTTGGAGGCCTCCTTTTTCAAAGACCCAGGGCTCTAACATCTAACCAATGGTTCTCAAGCAGGGGTGATTTTTACCTCCAAGGGACTTTTGGCAGTGTCTGGAAACATTTTTCATTATCACACATGAAGAGGGGGGTGTTGCTTTTGGCATCTAGCCAAGGGATGGTGCTAAACATTCTACAGTGAACAGGATATATCCTACCCCTTACCCCTGACCTCCAAAAACAAAGAATTAAAGAACTTTCTGACCCAAAATAGTATTGTTCTATACTATAGTATAGAACAATAGTTCAGTAGTATTGTTCTAAACCTATAGTTTTCATGATTGTGGTAAGTGCCTGAGCTAGTGGGACAAGATTCTCAATGGACACAGGTGGGTCAGATTAACTCTTTAGGTTCTCTAGCAACTTTCTTTGTAGGGGCAGGCAGTTGAGAGAAAAGTAAAAGGAAATCTATGACACAATGCAGATACTCTTTAGTCTGTTTTGTTGTCTTTAAATCTGAAGAAAAATTTTTTCTTTTATTTATTTATTTATTTAAATTGAAATTATTGAGGTGACATTGGTTAATAAAATTATATGGGTTTCAGGTGCACAATTCTATACTATATCACCTGTATATTGTATTGTGTGTTTACCACCCCAAGTCATCTCTTTCCATCACTGTTCATCCTCCATACCCTCTTCTACCTCCCCCGAAGAAGAAAAATTTTTTCCCTGAAAATTGCATCCTTATTTTACTGCAAATTGGAACTATTAAGTTTTGAATTGTTCGTTACTGGTATATAGGGTTTTTGAAATTGGAAATAGATGGAGTGTAGTACTAGTTTGCTTATAAGTGATTTTATTTTTCATGATAATGTCAACAGTCAAGAAAAAGAGAAGTGGGAGGTGGGTTTGGCTGACGGGGGAGTGGTGAGGGGTAAATGCAGACAACTGTAATTGAACAACAATAAAATAATTCTAAAAACTCTACTTTTGAGACTCTAAAAGAAGAGAAGAAAAAGAGAAGTCGGCTAAGTGTTTTAATTAATTAATAGTGTGTTAATTAATGTCCAAAGATTTTCAAAGTTTATACATGACTGTCATCTTTTTTTTTTCTTACAAGGCCCAGTTTTGATTCTTTAATTTGTTTTTAACAAATCAGTTTGGTGATAAAAGATTGATCATTGGGATCACTTTTGCTATTTACTTGCCTTATGACTTTAGATAAATTATTCAATCTTTGTGAGCCTCAGTTTTCTCTTCTATAAAACAATAATGATAATTCCTGTATTATAAGGTTATTGTGAGAATTAAATGAGGTAATTGTGTTAGGATGCTGTATCAGCTATGAAATACTTTGTGAGTTAGTTAATATACCTGAAACAATTGTTATATCAATTATACCTCAATTTAAAAAAGAGTTAGTTACTTGTTTCAGAAGAATCAAATCATCTCCCCTCAATGGGAGATAGAAGGTACCAAAGGCAGTAATATAAATAGCAAGGTTGAGAACAAGGTAGGGAGGCTGACTGCTGACAGCCTCTCTAAGAAGAGGGAAATTCTTAAAATATATGGATAACAAACTAGCAAAATAACTAGTAGTATTACCATAATTAGAAGCTTTTTAGCACAGGGGCAAACTGACTTCCTTCAGTAGCTTCTGAGAGTATACTATTACAGAACAGTATAAAACTGATTATTAAAATGGTGAAATCAATTTATGAAGAAAAGGTTACCTTGTTTTCAAAATATGTTATTTGAAAAGTCATGAAAACACATGATTAATTTCAGAATTAAATTTTGCAGAAGTTACTTATTATACAAAAAGTTTTAGCCTTTTTTGAGAGTAAGCTACAGTTACCTGGATTAATTCCCTTGTTGGGAATAATTCTTTGTCTTCATTTACTATTCATGCCTCCTTTATATTTGAAGAGTTTTTATACCATTGGTGATTATTCTTCAAATGTGAAAATTTACCTGAAGAAACAAGGGTTTTAAACCTACCCACTATTTATAAAATCTATCTTTCTAGATTTTTTTTTGTTATTTTTCAACATCTTTTTACACACACAGAGACACTTCGATTCTTTTTGACATGTCCAGTGTCCATAGTTTGTTCTGTAGCATTTAAAGTTGAATTAACTAAAATACATAAAATGAATGGGGAAAAATCTCTTATAGTTTTGTTAACTGGTTAGCTTTCACAGTCCTATAAAAGTAAGACGTCAGGTAAACAGTTGAAACTATTTAGTGAGATTTTTCTGGGGGTAGCAGGAGGGTAGAATATTTTGAGACAGTATTCAGAGTAAGTCATGTGGTGGTATTGGTAGATGTTTTTTGTTTTTTGTTTTAAAATGGTAAACTTAGAAAATTCAATTTTAGAAAGTGGGGGATGTTTTCAGGGCAAAAAAAAAGTGCCGCCAATGCTCTGGCCGTGTGGCTGAGTTGGTTGGAGCTTTGTTCTGTACACGAGGGCACACACATACCTAGGCTGTGGGTTCAGTTCCCAGTTAGGGCGAGTATACGAGGCAACTGAATGATGTTTCTCTTTCCTCCTTCCTCTCTCTCTAAAAATCAGTGCACATATTCTGGTGAGGATTTTTTGTAAAGCCACCAATTTGGAGCATTTTATATTCAAATAATTGGTATTTTGACTGAAAGGAAGTTCAGAGGGTGGGTGTTGTATGTATGAATATTGTGATGATGCATGATATTTTATGATGTTCCTTCCCTATTAAGTGAATAAAATACATTTGGAAATCAAAATATGTCAAGAAAGTTTATGCCTTGTTTTTTCCTTTCAATTTGACTAAACTGAGGGGTAGATTGGGCACAGGTTGTAAAGTTTTTAGACTTGATATATACCACTATCAAAGAATACTTAAAGAGAGTGACCTAATCAGATCTGAGTTTTAGAAAGATGATTCTGAAGATGAGTGAGGTTAAGATAGGACCAAAGAAGGATTTTTGGTAGGAGACTCTCACCATAATCTAATCTGCAAATAAAGCCCCGAATTAGGGCAATGGCAGTTGGAATGGGGAACAAGACATGGATTTGTAATGAATTTTGAAGATAGAATCCATTGGACAGTCCAACTTGCTATAGAAATGGAAGAATGTAGAGAGGTTAGGGAGCCTAGAGGCTCTAGGGTTTCCAGCTTGGGAAACTACATAAATTGGTGTTGCCATTCACTGAGTTAGAGAAGGAAAAAGTTTTTGGCAGGTGAAAGGGTAAAGGTGGTAGATGAGTTTCAGTTTTGGATGTATTGAATCTTGGGTATCTTGTGAGATTTGAAGGATGTCTAGGAGTCAGTTATAAATTTGGGTGTGGGACAATGAAAAGAGATTAGAACTGCAGAAGTATCTGAAATCTATGTAATATTCTCAATCTCCTCTACCATTATCTAAGTTTGAGTTCAGGCTACACTCATCTCTCACATAAATTATTGCAAGTTTGCTGTCTGGTATCTTTGATTCTTAGATTTCTCTAACCCATTCTCTTTAGAAAGATCAGTGATCTTTCTAAAGGGCAATTATTTCTGTGACTTTTATTTTTAAGATGAAATCCCTGTTCCTTTAACAAATTTATAAATTCATTTGTTATTTTCTCAACTTATCTCTCTAGCCTAATGATTCTTCACAGCTCCTTCTTCTTCCCAAATATATAACTTTGTCAGAAATAATGATTTGACTTGTAGTTTCTGGCAATAGGCTCTCTCATCCCTCTAAGCCTTTGCACACACTGTTTCTTATTCCTGGAGTGTTCTTGTCATGCTCTTCCTCCCCTCCACTTGTCTGTCCCATTTCTACTTATCTTCAGTTCTTGGTAAACTTTCATTAGTTTATTATTATTATTGTTGAAAAACTTTAAACCCACAGAAAAATCAAAAGGAAAGTAGAGTGAAGACCTACACACTCATACACACACACACACACACACACACACACACACACACGTTGCCAAACCTGAAAACAGGTTGTAAATATCATGGTACTTCACCCCTAAATACATAAGTATGCATCTTCCAACTACAGGGACATTTTCTTACACAACCACAATACCACATGGCATCTAAGAATAACAACAGTTGATCAGCAATGTTATTCAACATATAGTCCATGCTTACATTTCCTCATTTATCCCTAAATTCTTTATAGCTCCCTCCACTGCCCTCCTCCCACAAAACTTATACAAGATTCAATCAAGGTTTGTATGTTTGGGTTGGAATGTTTCTTACTCTTCCTCAATCTGGACTAGTTCCCATTACCTCCCTCTCTTCTTTGGTATATCTTTTGAAAAGTAAAGGCATTTGTCCTCAAGTATATTCCATATTCTGAATTAGTCTGTTTCTTCATGATTAGATTCTGGTCAAATATTTCTGGCAAGAATATCCCACAGATGATATGTGTACCTACCATTTTATCACCTCAGTAGCATATAAGTCTGTTCCCCTGTTGGTGTCTTTTCAGTTTGGTCACTTGGTAAGGTGGGAACTGATAGATCTGTTAACTGTTTAATTAAATAATCATAGGATGGTATTTTTTGGCTATGTAAATATCCTATTCCTAACAACCTTTTAAACCAGTTGTTGTAGCATCCATTAATAATTCTTGCTTGAGTCATTCATTGTACTGGATGATTACAAATGGTGAGTTTATAATTTTTTTATTCTGTCTACATTTATTATTTTCATTGACTTTTGATGACAGTGAGGTCAAGTTAGATGAAGACTGAATATAAGCAATTGAATTTAAAAATCAGGTATTCTTTACCTTTTTCAGAGCCAGGTGAGTATTGGAGATAGAAGAGATGCTAAGGAGGTAGACCAAAGAGAGAATAAAAGTTTATCAGTAAAGGGGAGGGAGATAAGAAGTAGTGGCTGGAGGAGATAAGATTGAGCAAAGAACTTTAATTTACTACTTGAACTTGGTTTTGATGGGCCAGTGAGATAGAAGATTGGGGTTAGGGAGTAATTAATAAAACAAGGTCTCAGATGAAGTGGGAAGAAGTGAGATCAAGAACAGCTAGCTGGTTGGGGAATTAACCCTGGAAGAGAGTAGACACACTCTATCTCAGATAGTTAGGAGTTGTGCGTAGGACAGTTAGGAGTTGTATGTAGGTGAGAATTGGGTATATCTGGATCTGCAGGGAAGTCATCTCTGAGGACTTTATTTGGGGAGGCATATAAAGTAAAAAGTTTATTTTTTAAGCATGGGCTTGATGAAGTTATGCTAGGGGGCATGAGAGTGCTGAAAGTTTGGTATAAGTACTGTGGGCTCTGGGAAAGACAAGTGTTTTACAATAAATAAGTCAAAGTACTGCTGAGCAGGGCTTCATCTGAGATTGGAACTTACAAATTTATATTTTTCATGTTTTACATAAGCTTTCTCTGGCAGTGTTCTGCAAGCCAGAAACAATGCAAAGACATTGTATTGAAGATAGATGAGGGAGGAGATAATTGAAGATATAAGGGAGACTGTAGAAATAATTGACCACTGGATCCAAGCTAAGTAGAGAAGCTAGTAAGGCACACCTGGGCTAAGAGACCCAAATAGTGGGGAGGCAGGAGCGTAGATTACTCAGTGATTACTTAAAATGCTAATTTGTTGGTTTGTGATTATAGTAATAGTGAACTTTATAGTGATTTACTTTATGCCTTATATAAGATTTAATATTTAATATTTTCCCTTCTGAAAATAAATTTAAACATTTAATATTTTCGTTTCTGAACCACTTCCTGAAACTCATTGAAGATGAGTTTCTAGCTTTTTGCTTTATTTTCTATAAAAATAAAACTCCTTGAAAGCATTGTCTTTTTT
The DNA here is from genome assembly GCF_021234435.1 of Artibeus jamaicensis. Lineage (NCBI taxonomy): Eukaryota > Metazoa > Chordata > Mammalia > Chiroptera > Phyllostomidae > Artibeus > Artibeus jamaicensis. The sequence goes on along the minus strand of NW_026521739.1, from coordinate 170,747 downwards.
GTTACTTAATATTTATAGAGTAATATTTGTTTAGATTATTTGAAGACCCCTCTAGGGGACCTAGGTATAAAATATATTTTATTGACCAAGATAGACTGTTAATGCTAGATTATTTCTACTCTGAGAAGAAACAAAGCAGGGATAACCCAAAATAGTGGATAACCTAGCCCTGGCTGGGGTGGCTCAGTTGGTTGGAGCATTGTCCTGTAAACTGAAAAGTTACAGGTTCCATTCCTGGTCAGGGCACATGCCTGGGTTGCAGATTCTCAGCCTGTTGATGTTTCTCTCCTTTCTTTCCCTCCCTTTTCTCTGTAAAGTCAATAAGCATGTCCTTCAGGGTGAGGATAAAATAAAAAGTAGATAATCCAATTCTTATTTTTGTTCTTATGAATATATTAATATACAATTTCTTGTAGTAACTATTTTCATGGTAGGGTCAGTTATACTGATTTTATTTTAAATTTAATCTTTTGGTAGGCATTTTAAGGTGTCTAATGGTTTCAATATTTAAGATCTATGTATCCTCCAATTACTGCAAATGAGCTATTTTAGGATTTATTTGCTAATCTTTGACTGAGACATGAAAAAAAGAATACCAATGTTCTAATCTGATTCAGTTTGACAAAAATGTCATAAGTAAAATAGTAATATCAATGTCAGAAAGTAGTAAAATAAAGCATCCAAGTTACATTTGGTTTTCATTGAATTTTTTACATGCCAGAGACAGATTTTTATCACAGTACAATTTTATTAACCAGTTCTAGGCCTGTGACTCTTAATTTTAGTGGCTGCTCTATTAATGTTATTTTAGTGTTTTAAGTCTGATGACTGCTTGAGGAAAAAAAACATTGCTTTTATTTTGACTAATACCTAGATTTAAAACTTCTACATATATTGTTTTAAGGGTATTTATGAAAATTTATTTCTGATAAAGATGTCACATATGAAATATTACTTATTTTGTAGCCATTTAAAATAATTTAAATTTAAAATTACAAGTAGTTATACTTTTTGTCCTTCTAGCAAAGATTATCTCTATCTTGTCACTAAATCAAAACAAATAGGGAACTTCAAGAAACAGGTATAAATAGGGAACTTCAAGAAACTTCAGAGTTTACTACAAGGCATAGATAGGGTCTCATAAATGTCATACTACAAGGCATAGATAGGGTCTCATAAATGTCAAATGAAAATGTAAGGAAAAGCAAATTTGATTAGTACAACTTTGTTCTTATTTTCTGGGTTCCTTTAGCTTCTTCCATACTCTTTTAATTCCACAATGACTAGACAAGTACTTATTTATATGACAGCCTTATAGGTTAGCATTTTTGAAAGCCCAGATATTTCTGTTTAAATTTTAGCTTCATAATTGCGATTATACAATAATGTATATAATACATGATTTAAAAATTATTTAAGATTTTATTTATTTATTTTTAGACAGAGTAGAAGAGAGGGAAAAAGGAGAGGGAGAGAAACATTCATGTGTGGTTGCCTCTTGCATGCCTCCACCTGGGGATCGGGCCTGCAACCCAGGCATGTGCCCTGACCAGCAGGACTTTGGTTCATAGGCTGGCACTCAATCTGCTGAGACACACCAGCCAGGGCAATTGAAAAAAATTTTAAAGTACTTTTAAAAATTGTGGTTAAACTAGATTCTTGTCCAGTGCTAAACCTTATACCTAAATAGTGTATGAGTTTATTGTTGTCACTATGCCAAATGAAAGAAGGTTAATTATACCACTGTCCAGAACTTGGCTCTTAAAATTCCAAAAGTGTTGTGGAAAGTGCTTCTTAGAATATGAGATATTCGAGATATTTAAATTCCTATGATTAAAAAAATAATCTCCATTGATTTCTATCAAATCAGTCCTTAATAGGACATTACAGTTTTGGGTTTTTTTTCCCTTGCATATATCAGTACTTCTAAATTTGGGGAATTCAAGTTTGCCATTTTTTGTTTGCTTTTTAAAAAAGTAGTATTAGTGTTGAATTTTTTTTTTACTAAAATCCATTATATAAAAAATGCTATCTCTGTTCAGCTCCAGTATAAAAATATTTTCTACTTTATCTGTATCTTCTCAAAATACAATTAGACATTATAAAAGTTCATTAATAAGTCAATTACTTAAAATTCAGAACACATTTCCTGTTGAGACTGCTAAAATGATGGTCCATAGTAGCATATTTATTCCACATTGTAGCTCAAGAATTAATCTCTTTGCTAAGAAAACACTGTGTATTAAATTCTACTGGTGAAAACGCATAGTGTCTCTCTACTTGAAGAACAATTTTAGCAGTACTAATTTAATAAAATTCTTTGAACCTAAAAAGAGAAAGTCTCAAAAATTTTGTATCACAATCAAATGTTATTTATTTATTCATTTTTCCCATCTGAGGATATGTTGACTGATATTTTAGAAAGAGAGAGAGAGAGAGAGAGAGACATTGATGTGAGAGAGAAATATCAATGTGAAACAGAGATACTGGTCGGTTGCTTCCTATAAGCGTCCCAACTGGGAAAGAACCTGCAACCTAGGTATGTGCCCTGACCAGGGATCAATCTGGCAGTCTTTTCGTGTACAGGACAATGCTCCAACCAACTGACCCACCTGGCCAGGGCTGCTGTCATTTGTTTTTAACATAAAACGGACATCAATGGTAATTATTTATTAGTGTAAATGTTTTTGGGTCAATAATTAATGTTTTAAGGAGAAAAAGAAGAGGAAAGCACTGGGTGCCTGAAATGTATGGGAAGCAGTAGCAAAGTAACTTAGTTTTCTTTTTCTTTTTAGAGGCAGTGTGGAATAGAGACAGAGGCGTGGAATTTAGAATCAGAAGATCTGAAGGCAAATACTATCTTCACAGTTAACTAAATGGTCTTGAAACCAATTACTGAAACCTGTACACTCATCCACATAATGACGATCATGGATCCATTCACCAATTCATTTAGAAATGTGTTTCTTACTAGATTGTTAGGAAGACCAACAAAATAAGCTGAATGAAAGCAAGCAGTTATGAACTGTATAAGTATTTAGTCAAATATTAGTGATGACATAAATCTTCTTACTGTCTTTCCATTGGTTCCCTCTCCCCTGCTGTCCTTTCTTCTTTAATGATAACATATTTTCTTTTTTTTATAATAAATTTTATTTAGTTACTTTTCAAGTACATTTTTTTATCTATTTCTCCCATCCCACCCCCCCGCCCTGTCTCCCCCCTCCGTCCAATTCCCCCCTCAGTCCTCATCCCTGTGTCTTTCATACTTGTTCCTCAATAATGATAACATATTTTCAATGCACTCTTGATCTTAGGACATTACAGCAGTTTTAGAACTCGTAGCAGGAGTGAGGCAATCCAGGTTTGCCCAAATCCCATCTGATTCCCCTCATTCCCCAAATAAGGGCATTAGGATGGAAGTCAACTGTCCTGCATTATCTTGCTCATTTTCTCACTGTTGCCTGAGAAAGTCCTCTCTTTCTCAAGTTGGGGCATAGCCTAAGGTGCCTCATAGTTCCTGGGTATGATTGATTAGTCTCTCTCTTTCTCTTTGCCTGTATTCCTGTGTATATTTAAAATTTTCCTCTCCCCCATTTCCTTTCTCCACCACCTTTTCTTGTTCCTTTTTAATTTCATCCTTTGGTTGGTTTCTTGCTGTTTGCCGACAAACGTGCTCAGATTTCCCATGGCCTAAAATAGTCTTGCTCGACTCTTAGTCTGTTTTCTTTCACCATCAAGAGATGTTGATCTTTTTGCCTTTATTACTTCATCACTTAGTTAACCACAAGTGGTATGGCTTCTGTCCCAATCACTGTCCTAAATGTGTTCTAATCCAGTATTTTTGAGGTTAGCAACTTCCTTGACTGCTTTCTCTGCAACATGTTGACACTACTGTTCACCCTTTCCTTCTGCACACTTTTCTTTTGGCTCCTGTAAGGGTGGTATTTCTGGTTGTTTTCTTTCTTCTCTCTTAAATGTATTTGCCCTACTGCAAGCTCTGAGTTTTCATTAGCCTGCTTTCCCCTCACTTTCTCCCTTTGTAATATTACTTTCCTGTGACTAAAATTATTTACTCTGTCAATCCTATAATGTAATTGAAACAGAGGCAGGTTTCCGTTTACTAAAATGAATTTTTTTCCCTAAAACAATTACAGTTGTTTTATAGCAATAATCTGCTTTTAAAGTAGTCAATTCTCCATTATTGAAGAAGGCTTTCAATTGGAGGCAGAAAGACCCTTTGTGGAAAGGATTCATATATTAGGTAGAAAGTTGAGCCAGATTAAGTCTCATCCAACTCAGAGATTTTAATTTTTATCTCATCCAGGCCATTCCCAAGGATTCAACTTTGACCGTTACTTAAATGTCTTCCAATGCATGATTTCCAGCCTCTCTTCCTCCTCATCCTTTTCTCCTACAAGCACGGTTTGTGTCATCAAAGTTGCTTCTGTTCTAGACCACCATTTTTCTATTTTTATCATAATTTTCTAGGACTCTGTACTTCTTGCCTTTTATTGGTATGGAGTTGAGGACCAGTGTCCTATGCTTGCCTACTTTTCTGATATTATATTATATTATATCTGCCCATATTAGTTTGCAGTCTCTTCTCCTCCTCTCTACCCTAAACTAGGGGCACTCAAGCAAAGAATACCAGTAGAGGAGGCTCAGGATCCTAATGCTGAAACTGATTTACAACTTTGTATGGGATAGTACCAGTATTAATACTTAAGATGTTTATAATAAGAAATAGTAGGGCCCTGGCTGGTGTAGCTCAGTGGATTGAGCGCGGGCCTGGGAACCAGACAATCGCAGTTCGATTCCCAGTCAGGGCACAGGCCTAGGTTGCAGACCAGTTTCCTGCAGGCCAGTTCTCAGCAGGGGACACACGAAAGGCAACCATACATTGATGCTTCTCTCCCTCTCTCCTTCCCTTCCCCTCAAAAGATAAATAAAAAAAAATAGTAGGAATTGCAATTATGTATTATGTGCCAAGTATTGTGTCATGAACTTATATAGGTTATGTAAGTTATATTTAATTTAAATCTTAAAAGATTCCTATGAGGAAGATACTGTTGTTGTCCCATTTTACATATGAGGAAACTGGGATTTAGAAGGGTTAAGAACATTGGAGAAGTAGCACAATAAGTCACTGAGATCTAACTCATTTTATGGCTAGTTGTCTTAACTATTATACTGTTTCACATGAAAGGTAAAGATCTAGAATTAAGTTTTAGAAAACCAGATGATATTATACAAATAGGCAATTAATGTATTTTTGATTTCGGTTTTAAGATTGTTTTGAATGTACATGATCCTGTATGAGACATTGTTAATGGGTTGTATGTGTTTACTTTTTCCATGATAGTCATTCATTTGTTCATTCATTCATTGAACATTCTTAAAGTTTACTGAGTGCTGACTCTGTGCTGGTTGTGGTATAGGAAGGTGAGTGAAACAAATACAAGTTTACTATAGAGTGGGGGAGACAGGAAATAAGCAGGTAAATAAACAATCAGTTATAATTTGAGAAAGTGCTACAGAGATCACACACTATAATGCTAGTGGTGAATAATAACAGGATATGTGTGTTGCACAAGGAAAAGATAAAGGAGAGGAGGAATTGCTTAGATACAGAGGTCAGGAAAGGCCACTAAGCAAAAATGTTAAATTTTTGTTGTGTACCTTTTTATATATTATATATAGCTATATGAATTCTGTTTTCTATCTCCTATTAAGTCTCTTGAAATAACAGGTACTGTTTTTTAATTTCCTCATTTTTTATTTCACCTCAACTTCTGCAGTCACACTTCTACCGCCACTATTGGACATGACATAGCTTTCTGATGTGAGTGGTCACTTCTTAATTGACAAATCTAAATGAGGTTATTTTTATTTATTATTTTATTTGCAGACTCTGAGCTGATACTTCTCTCCTATTTTCTCCCCACCTTCTAGGATCTTCCTTGCCTTTATCACAGTCTTTCTTTATATCTTTCTTTTCTGTCTTCAGAAATGTTAGAGTTGCCTTAGGTTCTGTACGTGGCCCTTCTTACTAATATTCTCCAAGAGTGATGTATTCAACTCCAGTGTCTTAAAGTCTGTAGTGACTCATCACAGTCTTAAGTGGTTTAAGTCCAAACTCCTTGGTAAGGTTCCACCCAGCTGAAGAAATATTCATTTTTTTAATCTGCAGAAGAAAGAAATGAACTTTTACTAATATTTACTATGAGAATTGATAACCAGCACCTTCAGTCAGTCCATATGTTCATTTATCAGATGGTCACGTTTTAAACAAATGAGCAAGCACACAAGATTAATAGTTGTATCTTTCACTTAGTTAATCTTTGTGATATAATTTACAGGAGTAGTTAATTGATTTATAGATTATATTATCTAGTTTTCACTAAATCACCTCTCACAAAATGTCCCATTAACTTAAAAGTTATTCTGTGGGGAAATCACATCTTGGATGAAAGATAATACTAATAATGGAACTATAAGTTAACAACAAAGTGCAGAGCTGACTTCTACTCCTCTTCTAATACAAGCTCTTCCGTAGCCATACATAACAACACTCAAAAGAGTTGTCAAATTTTAAGAATTGTTATGTTTTTTTAAAACAAAAGTCTTTCAAATTTGCTAATCTTTTCAGGGATGGCATGTGACTGACAATAATATTTAACCAAACAGACATTTACACACATACTGACACACTCAGACTCTCTTAATCTGTTCCTGAAGGGTGTTTTTCTTTTTAAAAAATGAGCAAGAAAATAGTTTATTTTCTAGAAACACTCAGGCGATGGTAAACATAGTTTGAAAATGGATGTTTGAAATATTCCATCATTATGTGATTTTGTTAAATGATGAACTCTTTAAAAACTCACAATGGAGTTTTCTAACTTGTTTTAAAAACCTCAAGACAGAGAGTTCAGAAAGTATAACCAGTGATGCAGTAATGCTGTTTCTTCCATTTGGTTCTACATACATTTGTGATATATCTTTTTTTTCTTTCTTGTAACAGGCATTAAAGCCAGGTATAAAAATAAAATTAGAGACAAGAATTTGAAGCACCATTTAATAAGATGTTAAATCACTATTTTTTTATCTTTGTCTGAGGAAATTTTTCTTTCATTGCTTTTAGAGAGTGAGGAAGTGAGAGACAGAGAGAGAGAGAGAGAGAGAGAGAAACACATTGGTGTATGGTTGCCATCTCGTATGTGCCCTGACCAGGGATCAAACCTGCAATGTGGGTATGTGCCCAGACTGGGAATTGAACCCATGACTTTTCCTTTTATTTATTTTTTAAAACATTTTTATTTATTTATTTATAGAGAGAGGGGAAGGGAAGGAGAAAGAGTGGGAGAGAAACATCAATGTGCGGTTGCCTCTCATGTGTCCCTTCTGGGAACTGGCCTGTAACCCAGGCATGTGACCTGACTGGGAATCAAACCAGCGACCCTTTGCTTCACAGGCTCGTGCTCAATCCATTGAGCTACACCAATGGGAGCGAACCCATGACTTTTTGGTCTATAGGACAACACTCCAACCAGCTCAGCCATACCAGTCAGGGCTAAATCAAGATTTTTAATAATAATGAAGCATCATTTTGCTATCAATTAAAAATAGAGTAAAAAGGTAATTTTGCCATTAATTAGTAAAATATAGATTAAAAGTCTTTTCTGTTTATCACATCTTTAAAAATTCAGCATAGTTTCATATTATACTTATTAATACAGTAGTACCCCATATAATTTATAAATGATTGCTTAAAATTTTTTAACTGATGGGATACAGGATAAAAAATTTGTAGACTGTTGATATAGACAGTATGCATCAAAGGCAGGATAGTTTTCTGTGGGTTATAGTAAAGATTCATAGTGAAGGTAGGTATAAGGCTAAAGCTGAACTTCTGCAGTTTAGCAATAACATTATGCCTGATTAACAAAGGGTCATGGTTAATTTTATGTGACACCTTGACCAGGCATGCCCACTATATATGGACCAGGAATGCCCATATAGTTGATAAAACATTTCTAGGTGTGTCTTTGAGGGTGTTTCTGGAAGAAATTAGCAATGATTTGGTAGACTGAGTTAAGAGATATACCCTCACCAATGTGGGCAGGCACCATCATTGTCATTCAGTCCTTTGAAGGGCTGAATAAATCAAAAAGGCAAAGAAGGGAGAATTCACTTTCTCTTCCTGAGCTGGGACATCTATCTTCTCTAGCCCTCATACATCAGATTGTTTGGAATCCTGAACTTAACACCAGTGGCACCCTGGTTCTCAGGCCTTTAGCCTTGGGCTAAATTATGAATTATACCATTGGCTTTCCTGGTTCTCCAGCTTGCAGAAAGCAGATAGCGGGACTTCTTGGCCTCCATAACTGCATGAAAGAATTTGTTTAGTAAATCTCCTCTTATATATTATATATCCTATTAGTTCCGTTTCTCTGGAGAGCCTGACTGATACATAAAAAAAATAATTAGCTCTTATAGGAGAACATTTAGAAAGTTAATTTTTTTTTGTCATTTGGAGCTAACCATTGTTAAGATTGTGGTATATGTCCCTGTGGAGTTGGCATTTTTTTTTGCCAGTATGCATGCTTATTTTAAATTAGGAAGTTGGGATCATATTGTACATAGTGTTTTGAAAACTGTTTCTACTTAACAATATATGTCAGACATTTTTATGTCATCAAGTATTCTTCAATCCTCTTAACAAATTTTCAAATAGTGATAAAATGCTTATAACATAAAATTTACCATCTAAATTGTTTTTAAGTATTCAGTTCAGTAGCATTAAGTATATTCACATTGTTGTGCCGCCAATCTCTAGATCTTTTTCATCTTGTAAAACTGAAACACTATACCCATTAAATAACTCCCTATTTTTTCTCCCCCCACCCTTGTCAGTCACCACTCTACTTTCTGTTTTTATGAATTTGACTATAAGCATACCTCATTTTACTGCCCTTTGCTTTATTGTGCTTTACAGATGTTGTGGTTTTTGTAAAGTGAAGGCAAGTCCCTCCATTATCAAAAGGATTTGACTTAACTTCATTGTAATATTTGCTTTATTTCAGTGGTCTGGAACTGAACCCATACTATTTCTGAGGCATGCCTGTACTTAAATAAAATACCTCATGTAAATTCAAGCATATGGTGTTTGTCTTTTTGTGATTAGCTTATTTCACTTATCACGATATCCTCAACATTCATCCATGTTGTAGCATATGTCAGAATTTCCTTTCAAGGCTTAATAATAATATTCCCTTGTGTGTATATACCACATTTGTTTATCCATTCAACTGTCAATGGATGCTTAAAGTTTTTTCTACCTCTTGGATGTTTTGAATAATGTTGCTATGACATGGGGTGTAAGTATCTCCTCAAGACCTTGCTTTCAGTTCTTTTGGGTATATACCTAGAAGCGGAATTGCTGTATCATGTACTAATTCTATTTTTAGTTTTTTTGAGGGACTGCAATATTGTTTTCTATAATAGCAGTACCATTTTATATTCCCACCAGCAGAGCTTCTCCACATCATTGCCAATACTTATTATTTTCTGATTTTTTTTTTGATAGTAGCCCTCCTGATGGGTATGTGGTCTGTACTTTTTTTTTAAAGATTTAATTTATTTGTTTTTAGGAGAAGGGAAGGAGAAGAGAAAGAGAGAAACATTTAATGTGTGGTTGCTTCTCATGTGCCTCCTACTGGGGACCTGGCCTGCAACCCAGGCATGTGCCCTAGACTGGGAATTGAACCAGTGACCCTTTGGTTTGCAGGCCAGCACTCAATCCACTGGGCCACACCAGTCAGGGCTGCAGTTCTATTTTTAATGGCAGTTTAGTCCAGTGTTTTGTTGTGCCATAGCTTATTAACCAACTCCTTATTTCAGATTGTGGTTCTTTTTCAATCTTAAAATAATGCTGAGATTTTTCTTTTTAATCTTCACCCAAGGATATGTTTATTGATTTTAGAGAGAGAGGAACTGGTGGGGGCGGTGGGGGCAGAGAGAGAAACATTGATTGGTTGCTTCTTGTACCTGCCCCAGCTGGGGACTGAACCCACAGTTTAGGTATGTGCCCTTACCAGGAATCAAATCCACAGCCTTTGGTATATAGGATGATGCTCCAACCAGCTGAGCCACCTGGCCAGGGCAATGCTGGGATTATTTTTGTTAATATTTTGGAGTGTGTGCATATTTGTTTTAGGATATATAATCTAGAAATGAAATTTAAAGTAACTCGAAGGGAGAGGAGGCATTAGGTAAGTAGAAACATGGTATGATTATTAAGGAGGCCTTGATAGCATGATGGATTAGAGACACAATTAGACCATCCTGTCTGGAATTGACATTATTTGTGGCTAATAGGAAATAAGGCTAGAAAGGAAGATAAGCATCAGATTGTGGAAAGGCTTGAGTACCAGCCTATAAAGCTTGGCATTTGTCTGAAAGTTAAATAATTTTGAGCTGAAGTATAACAGAATTAAAACTTCCTAGATTTAATCCTAAAGCAACATGTAGAATAGTTTAGACTGGAAGCAGACCAGTTAGAGGACCACAGTGTGACAGAAGCATGATAGAGGTCAGGCAAGTTTAGATTTTATAAAGTTGGGTGTTTTTAAAGTAGGATATCACTTTTGAAAAAACAGAAAAAGGGAAATAAATGATTAGTTATTAACCACTCTGCTAAAATGTTTTGTATATGTTGAAATGGTAGAGGAAAACTAGAAAGATTTACTATTACCTTACCTATAATGAGCAATTTCATGGATAGTTCAGAGTTGACTGTAAATGATATTATAATTCCAGTATTCTCTGTAAGTAGTTACTATATCAGTGTAGAAGTAAGAGAAGAAATTTTTGCACAGTATTGGGTAATGCTCATGGTAAATGTTTCTGTGTTTCAGCTGCCTTCTCTTTCAGCCTTTATAGAATTCCAGTTTTAATATATAATATTTTCCTCCCACAACATTAAAATTTCATTGAAATCTATTAATTTCTTTCCTCTATTTCAAGTTGGACAATAATGCCATCTTCAGGTAGATTAACAGTTACAAATTGAATGTTTTTCTTTCTCTCTGATATTCATATTTTACATTATTTATCTATTTAACATTTGACAAATATGTAAAGTTTCTTCTCCCCAACATTTTATTGTGAAAATTTTAAAACATAGAGAAAAGTGAAAGAGTAGAACATGTTGCACTCATATACGCTTCACTTAGAGTAATCACTTTTAAATGTTGTCATATTTGTTTTATCTGTGTATTTTTTGTCAAATCACTCCTAAATACTTAAGTATTCATGTCCTAAGTATAAAGACATTTTCCCCTAATCTCAATACCATTAATACACCTAAGAAAACTAATTAAAAATCCATATTCAGAATTTCCCAGTTGTTTTAAGAATGTATTAGAGCTATTTTATTTTCTTTTTGAACCAGGACTCAGTCAAGGCTCACATACCACTTTTAGTTGTTGTCTATTTATTTCAATATAGAATGGTTTCCACCTTTTAAAACTGACATCGGTAAGTGTCCAGACCAGCTTTCTTCTATAAGGTCTCATTCTCAATTTGTTTGATTGTTTCTCCATGTTGTGGTTTAACCTAACAATCCTATTTTTGACTGTTTCCTATAGACTGGAAAGTAGGTCTAGAGTAGGGGGTACTTAACCTTGGGTTCGCAGACTCCATAGGGTCTGTGAATAGAATTCAGGGAGTCTGTGAACTTTGGATTGGGAAAAAATTACGTCTTTAACTTTGTGGTCTCAACTGGGGTGATTTGTTCTTTTCTCTTTTTTTATCATCACTTGGAATGTTTGGCTTTGTCTGGAGATATTTTTGGTCGTCACAACCGGGTAGGTGAGTGCTATTGGCATCAAGTTTATAGAAGCCAGAGATGTATCTAAAGATCTACTGTGTATAGAGGGAGAACCCCAAATAACAAAGAATTATCCAGCTCAAAATGTCAGTAGTGCTATGGTTGAGAAATCATGCTTAACTGGATTTTAGCATTTCCTTTGATTATGAATTTAGGAAGCTCTTCACAGGGATATTAGCATTACCTATAACTCTGTCACCAGCAGAAATTTCACATTAAACTGCTGCAGGTATCTCAAAATATTTATGCTCATTGTTTAGAAAGATTTGCATTAATTAGAAAGCAAAATTATTACTATATTACAATGTAAAAAGATAGCTTGATAGCTATGTTTCATTGTCCTTTGAAATTTTATGTATTTTATGCATTATAAACATTGTTGTGGGAAGGGGTCTGTAGACTTCACCAGACTGCCAAAGGAATCCCCAGGACCAAAAAGCTTAACACCTGGTCTAGAGGCTTGTGTAGGTTGACTTAAACATTTTTGGTGCAGATGTTTCATAGATAATATTTATTTTATATTGCCTTTTCATGAGTCACAAAGTACCAAGTTGTCTTACTATTTTTTTAGTAATACCAAGTTTGATGACTTAGTTAAGGTAGTGACAGCCACATCTTCCCATTTTATTTATTTATTTTTTATCCTCACCCAAGGACATTTTTTTTCATTGCTTTTGGGGAGAGAGGGGGGGACAGAGAAAAGCACTGATGTGAAAGAAAAACACTGACTGGTTGCCTCCTGTATGCCTCTGGGGATCATATGCACCCAGATTAGGTTTTGAAATTGCAATCTAGGTATGTTCCCTGACTGGTAATTGAACCTGTGACCCTTCAGTTATGGGACAATACTCCAACCAACTGAGTCACACCAGCCAGGGCAGATCTTTCCATTTTAAAGATACATTTTTCCCTTTGCATTGCTAAGTAATCTGTGGGATAATACTCTGACACCAGGTGAATTTTCTATTTCTGAACAACCTTTCACCTAATGGCTTTAGCATATGTTGATAATTTTTGCTTAAATCAGATTTTACATATGGGGGTTAAGGAATGGTGACTTTCCAATTCAGTTATTTTTTTTCTACATTTATTACTGGCATTCTTCTGTAAAGAAGAATTTTCCTTTCCCAACTTGAACCGCCTCCTTACACCCCTATTTCCTTATCTGTTCCTCTACTCAAGTATCACTCTGGATTCATTAATTTTTATTTATTTAATATGTTACACTCAATTGTTTGTTTCTTCCTTCCCTTCCCCTTTCCCTTTTTTTTTACCTTTTCTTCCCTCCCTTTTTCATTCTTTCCTTTCCTCCCTCCCTCTATTCCTCTCTTTTTTCTTGAGTGTTCAAATTCTCTCAACTGTGACAGCAGAGCCCCTTTAATTTGGTCCTTTGTCCTTTTGATTTACCCTACTGGTCTGTGAGCATTTCCTTGCTTTCCAACACACGAAGAGTTCCCAGGATCATCTTGTTATTTCTGTGCTTTAGGTTTAGAGTCAGATCCCGAAGGACTGTGATTTCTTTGTGGAGAACAGTATTTAGAGACCAAGGTCTGAGCACTTGGTGTGTTCATTGCTTCTGGGGTGACATTCCTTCTAGGCCCTTTTAATAGAAGCTTTTAACTAAACTTATATTATTATTACTTTATTTATTTATTTGACTCCTCATCCAAAGATATGTCTATTGATTTTAGAGAGAGGGGAAGGGACAGAGAAAAAGAGAGAGAAACATCAGTCATTTGCTTCCTGTACACACACACCAACCAGGGATTAAACCCACAATCTAGTTATGTGCCTTGACTGGGAATCAAACCTGAGACCTTTCAGTTACTGGACAATGCTCTGACCAACTAAGCCACCCAGAAAAGGCTAAACTTTTACTTTATTTATTTATGGATTTTTATCCTCACCTGATGATGTTTTCATTTGCTTTTTTAGAGAGAGAGAGAGAGGAAGGAAAAGAGAGAAATATCAATACAAAAGAAGCATTGACCAGCTCACCTTCCTACACTCACAGACTGGGGATCTGTGCCAGGATCAGGGAGGGATTCTATGCATCTAGCCCTGAGGTTGCATGTGTTCACACCAGTGCCTGCTCCTGGACCAGGGATGAACCCACAATCTAGGCATTTGCCCTATCCTGGAGCCACACTGGCCAGGGCTAAATTTTTAACATAAAAAGATATTTTGAACAAGAAAGAAAATATTTCTGATATACTCATCCTTGCAAATTCTTTGCTTTGGAATCTGTTTATAATTTTTTTTCCTTAACAGGCCAGGCTCATGCTCTTATCTACTCACTCGAGGATTATTACTAGCTGTCTAATGTGTCTCTTTTCTCATCTGTTTATATACTACCCATTTATTCATTTATAAAATACTTACTATCATATTTTGCCATGTTTAATGTGCACTTTTTTGCCCACATTTTTGAGGGAAATATAAGGATGTACATTACACATAGGTAGTACTAATTCCATATTTATATAAATGTTTTTAATTCTTTTATATATGCTTATGAGTTAAAAGTGTAACTCTAGGGAACAATAACAATACCCATATTCAGAAGAATACCCTGGAATATGATAATTGGTTTTGTTTCTAAATATAAATAAAAATCAAATTAAACAATTAAAACGAAAGATTCTTTTCCTGAAAGTTTGGGCCAAAAACATGAGTGCACATTATACATGGCAAAATATGTTAGATGCAGTTGTGTGCCAGGCACTGTGTTAGGCATGTAGAATACACAGGAGAATTGGAACATCAAGAAGTTCACAGTCTAATAGGGAAGGCTTATATGAAAACTAGAATTTCTTTATGATTGGTGCAAACTCATACTCATGAGTTTCTCACACTCATGATGGAAACTCAGGAGTGTGAGAAACTAAAGGCTTACAGATAAGATAGTATTTGAGTATGGCATTGATGTAATTGTAATGAGATTACCATGTGAAGGGTAGAGCTATTTATAGATTTCGTTGTAGGTGACTATTGATAAGATGCCAAATTCTTTTCTAGATGGTGGTTATAAATGGAAGTATTAGAAATCAGGTTATCACTTGCATTTAATGCTTAGAACTTTCTTCCTCTATTTTGTGTTTTTTGTTTTTATTTTTCCTAATTTTTTTGCCTAGGTAGACAAACTATTCTTTGGTTTGTAAGACAAAGCCTAGTCCACTGAGCCACACCAGTCAGGGCCTGTTCTTTATTTACACTGAAACTTTTTACTAAGATCCCTCATTTCTGTTCCTTAGCCTTTCATTGAAAGATGATTTATTTTCCCGAACTTGGTTTAGAGGCCATGTGAATTTGTTGTATTTGTTTATACATCCATGTCTTATGAATAAACCCATTTTTTCTTTACTAGTGATTGCACTTACCAAGTATCTATAGCATACTTGTTATGTTGTCATTAATACAAGTTTGGCTCTTACCGTGGGAAGATCTTAATAAATACAGGATGGTGAAGGGAATAGAGAGTCGAGTGATGGGAAATTAAGGCTCACCTATGTAGGCAACCCCTTAATTTTACGTGATCCTTTTATGGCTGGAGTTGTCTTTTTTTTTTAAAATATTTTATTTATTTATCTTTAGAGGGGAAGGGAAGGAGAGAGGGAGAGAAGCATCAATGTATGGTTGCCTTTCGTGCATCCCCTGCTGGGAACTGGCCTGCAGGGAAGTAGCCTGCAACCCAGGCATGTGCCCTGACTGGGAATCGAACTGCGATTGTCTGGTTCGCAGGCCCGCGCTCAATCCACTGAGCTACACCAGCCAGGGCTGGAGTTGTCTTTTTTATAAGAAGAATTAAGAGACATTTAAGAAAAAAATAGGAAATTGCATGTTTTCTAATTCAGAATCTTTAATAAGTACATAAAGTGTTCCTCCTATCTCCCTCCTCTCCCTACCAGATACAGAAATAACTTTTAGAAGTCTAAAATTGTTTTTCTACAAGTTCCCATCTCCCTAAGTATTTCTAACTTTCTAATATGGCACTTAGGATTTCTTTTGCTGTAAAAACAACATGGTGGTAAAAAGAATAAATTGAAATTGTAATGTACTATTGTTGGGATCGGTATTTAATTTACCAGATATCAAGCAATGAGAATTCAGTATAAAAACATTTCTTATTTACAGGGTCTGACACAAATAACTCCTCTTTTTCATTACAAAATATTTTTATTACAAAATCATAAGCATGTAATTCTGTAACATAACAATGTCACAGTCAAGCACACCATATGATGTTTTAGGTGAAATACTCAAATTGCCATCCATCTCGTGCAAGACATTCACATACCCTACCAACCATGCTCAAGCAAGCCTTACTTCTGCAGGACCCTGTATTTGTAGCTTATCACTTAAAGTGTCAAAATGTGTTCATTTTAGCCATTTTATTTGATGAAATTAACAAAAAAGTTAAACATGTTTAATGCATAATTTAGAATTGTCTTCACCAAATGCTGAATGTATAGTATTCTGTGGCATACAGTGTTTTCTGCCCTTTAGATGTTTCTTCTCTCTTAAATATGCAAATGCTTTTATACAGAAATAACCATATGCTTAATGTGTATGGATATAAATGCAGCAAGCCAATGATGCCTTTCAAACCAAAGCCCTGATTAATTTTCCAAGATATTTTTACCAAAGTATTCCTTTGTACCATACAATTCACCAAATTGCCAAAGAAGCCCACAGGACAAAAAAAAATGCTTATGGTTCCTTACTGCTTAGAGAACTAACTATAGTCTAGCTTTACTGTGGATGTATGTGCCCTTTATTTGTCACTTCCCAGTGTAAACGTTCCACACTAGCCAGGTCAGTTTACACAGTCTTATGATTCCATATCCCTTAACCTTTATTCATGCGGTTGTTTGCTTTCTGTTTAGGTACCTTGAAGAAGTTATTTATCTTTGTTTATATTCTTAGTAGCTTGTTTCTTATGGTCTCAGTAAGTGGCATGATTGAAATGTCTCCTTTGCATTAGAATGAGTGGGACAGACATGCAAGGAAGTCTGGGAAATGTAATTTTTAGCTTTCCATTGTACTAGAGGGAAATTAGAATGGATGAAGTTTTTGTCACTGGTTCTAGCCTTATGTCGTTGTTCTTTATTTCTTCTTATTTTTCTATTTACCAGACTTCCTAAGTTAGGTTTGGGGTTTTTTTTAGTATACTTGTTAAATCATATATGTCTTTGTAAACCACTTAGTCTTTCCAGGCCTTCCTATACTTGCCTCTATTATGGGGGAAACTTAAGCTAGGTGATGTGGGTTTTTTTTTATTTTGCCATGTGGGGGCTAGGTGATCTTTAAATTTCCTTTCAGCTATAAGCTTTTGTTTATATCCACTAATTTATTCCTTCACTAAAACTATTGAGTGCCTGCTATTTGATAGATATACTCAGCAATAAAAGATTATCTGCTCTTTAATAATAAAGTACTAAATGTTTTTCAGTATCCAGTTTATGTACTGCTTCATTTGTAAAGTTTTACCCAACACTATAATCTATATTATGTTGCCCACAAATTCTTTCAGGACATACTAAAAAATGTAGACATAGGCTAACTGGTATTTTACTTATTAGTGTTTTGATGACTTAATTTCAGGCAGATTGAAGAACTATACTGTTATAATCATTTGATATAGTGGTAGGCATGTAGTAGTAATAAGTATAATATTTATGAACACAGACTTTGAGGCAGGCATTGTTTTAAATGCTTTCCATATGTCTGTTCCTTTGTTACAACACATTTATGAGGTAGGATCTCTTTTCATCTCCATTTTTTCAGATGATGTAAAGCACACAAAAGCTAAGTAAATTTCCTCACAGTTATACTGCTGGTACGTGAAGCTGGGATATGAACCCAAGGAGTCACATTTCAAAAAACCATGCACTTACCCATTTTGCCATAATGCATAATCACTGTATACTTGTTGAATGAATGGAATGTTTTCCTTTTTAGTAGATATTGGTTACAGCTTTACTTTCTATTGGCACTTTGGATAGAAGATTAAGGATAGGTCACTTTGGGGAGAATACTTTTTAAACAAGGACAAATAACTTTCTTAGCAAACTAAATAAATACAGAGTGACTCTCAATAGTGAATATTCAAATTGTGTACTTGGGGATTTTGCATAATGTGTTTGTTTTTGAAAGGAAGTTTGTGACATGCATAATGCTTATACCGGGTGGGGCAAAAGTAGGTTTACAGTCTTGAATCCGTAAAACAGTTAACAAAGCTACTGTACACTTATGGTTCCTTATTGCTTAGAGAACCAACTATAACCTGCATATCTTTTTCCATAACAAACAACTGTAAACCTACTTTTGCCCCACCCTGCAGATGAATTTTTATTCATATTAAGCATCTTGAATATTATTTGTTTCTTACTCATTTTCAGTTGAGTGGTGGTTTTATGCAATGGCTTCAAGCCACAGTTCTTCACCAGTGCCTCAAGGAAGCAGCAGTGATGTTTTCTTTAAAAAAGAGGTAGATCCAACTAAACACATTCGACCTGTGCAGTCACTGCCAGATGTGTGTCCCAAGGAACCCACAGGTAATGCTTTTATTTTTTGAGGATTTGTATTATCTTTAAATGAGTAGACAGATTTCATCTACTTATCTTAAAATAGTAAATTTTAGGTGTTAAAATTGAAGAGATGTAAATAATTTGGAAGTAAGTACATTAGGAAATTGGAATGTAGTTCTTTTCATGCATTTTTATAAAATAAGTTACATACATAAACTTAAAAAATGTTTTGAAAATATAGGTACAGATCGAAAGCTCTTTAGTTAAACACAATACAGTCAGCCCTGGCTGGTATGGCTCAGTGGATTGAATGCCAGTCTGGGAACCAAAGGGTCACTGGTTCAGTTCCCAGTCAGGGCACATCCTGGGTTGCAGGCCAGGTCCCCAGTAGGGAGTGCAAGAGAGATAACCACACATTGACGTCTCTCTTTCTCTCCTCTCCCCCTCTCTCTAAAATAAAATGAAATCTTTAAAATTAAAAGAAGCATTATAGTCAGCTCTCATTATTTGGAATTTTCATATTTGCAAATTTGCCTACCCCTTAAAACTTATTTATAACCCCCAAATCAATATTTTGGCACATTTGTGGTCATTTGCAGACATGCACAGAGGAGTTAAAAATGTAAATCACCTGATGTACACATTCCCACTTGATGTTGAACAAGGCAATACTCTGCCTTCTTGTTTCAGCTGTCATGCTATAAACAAGTGTCCTCTTTGTGGTCTATTTAGTACCATGTTTTTTTACATTTTTATACTTTTTGTTGGTGATTTTGCTTTTTAAAATGTACCCAGATGTAGTGCTGAAGTGCTTTCTAGTGTTAGTAAGCACAGGAAGGCTTTAATGTGCCTTATGAAGAAAATATGCCTGTTATGCTCTGGCTGGTGTGGCTCAGTGGATTGAGCACCGGCCCACAAACCAAAGGATCGCAGGTTTGATTCTCAGTCAGGGCACATGCCTGTGTTGTAGGCTAGGTTCCCAGTAGGGGGTGTGTGAGAGGCAACCTCACGTTGTTTCTCTCTCTCTCTCTTTCTCCCTTCCTTCCCCTCTCTAAAAATAAATAAATAAAAATCTTAAAAAGAAAATATGCATGTTATGTAAGTTTCACTCGGGTTTGAGTTATAGTTGTGTTAGCTATGAGTTCAATGTTGATGAATTAACAATATATATTACATAAGGATTCTTTAAATAGCCATGTATGATTCTGTATTAATAAATTAATGAAAATATTGTGACCAGAGACATGCAGGAATCTAACCCTGTATTTCCACTAGGAGCAGTGGTTCAGTTCAGTATTTGCTAACTAAGTGTTCAGTGATTTTCTAGAAGAGAACTACTGTAATTACAAGAATCAACTGTATATTTTCCTTTCCTCTATGGTTAATGTCACAGTAGCATTTATGTTATCTGATAGTAAGCCAAATAAATAATTTTGGGACCAGTCCTATGGGGGAAAACACTGGAATATTAAAGGATAGAGGATATTCAGTAGAAAGTAGAAGAGTTTTGACGTTGAAAGAAGATAAATTGTACAGTAAGGAAAGGAATTAATAGAAGGCGATCTTTACCACCTAACCCACCCTGTAACTACAAGCCTCAAATTTTGCATATCTTTCATGTTGTACATGTTTTTTCCTCCTTTGGCAATTGATGCTGAAAGTTCAAGTTTATTTAATCAGATTAATTTTTATTAAAACATTTGCTATAGAAGAGAGTTATTGCTTTGTATAATGTAGAATTTAAGCATTTTTATTTTTCTAGGACATACTTTCAAACACAGAACTTACTTTACAGAGTTCTCTTGTTTACTTTTTGCAGGTGATTCAAATAGTATATGTGTTGCCCCATCTCTAGTTACAGATCAACATAGATGGACTATATATCATTCCAAAGTAAATCTCCCAGCAGCATTAAATGATCCTAGATTAGCAAAAAGAGAATCTGACTTCTTCACAAAAACATGGGGATTGGACTTTGTGGACACTGAAGTCATACCTTCATTCTACCTCCCACAGATCAGCAAGGAACATTTTACAGTATATCAACAGGAAATCTCTCAGGTAATATCTAATCTTGAAGTTAGTTATAGTCAGGTCAGAAATAATAAAAATACTTTTAGTTTGATTTATAATGGATTTTCACCAATAGTCTTTGAGGAACATATTGTATTCTTTTTTGTTCATATACATTCTATACTGGATTGTATCTAATTCTTTGCTTAGATTTATGTAAATATATTTCTCTTACTATAGTGATTTTTCAGAATGATATATTCCTAATATGAAAAGAGGAACAAATTTAAATGAAAATAAACAGAAAAAAGAAATAAACACCAAAGTCAAAAATTAATGAAAGAGAAAGTAGAGCAATAATACAGAAAGTCACTGAAACCCAAAGTTGGGTTATTTATGAGAAGATCAATAAAATTTACAGACCTCTAGCAATACAGATTAGGAACAAAAGAAAGAAGACACAAATCACCAATAACAAGAATGAGAGTGGTGACATCACTACAGATTCTACAGAGATTAAAAGGCTGATATTTAAATACAAACAACTTTATGCCAGTAAATTTAACAACTTAGATGAACTGACAAATTCCTTGAATGACAAAAATATCAGAGCTCTATCAAGAAGAAATGGATAACTCAAATAATCTTACCTTTATTGAAGAAATTGATGTGTAGTTAAATACCTTTCCACAAAGGTAACTCAAGTCCAGATGGCTTCTCCATTGAATTCTACTAAACATTTAAGAAAAAATACCAAGTCTGCACATATTTTTCACATATTGGTGAACATGTGGAGGACAGTGCCAGTATTAGGATGAGGCAAGTGAGGTGCCTAAGGTGTAAAATGTGAAGAGGCACCCGAATCTGAAAATAGGTGACTCCTTAAATACTGCATCCATGGCTCCTTGCTTGTCTCACTCTATTGCCAGCCCTGGTGTAGTAACTGGAACTCTTATATACTATTGGTGGTAATTTAAAATGGTAGAACTCTTTTGGAAAGCAGTTTGGCAGTTTCTTAAAAAGCTAAAAATATCCAGTTCAGCATATAAGGAAGTTGGAAGTTTTTACTTCAGTCCTCACAAAAAGAAAAAATCTGAACAAACTTAAAATCAACAACTGAGAAGGTATTTGAAGGTCACAGTCCAGGGGCACAGACTTACTAAAACACTGAGATGTAATCAAAAGACTATTGAATGCTTCCCCTTTTCCCATACCTTACCATCACATAAACAGGGAACCTGTGTAATAATAGTAGAATACAATGGAAAGGCTTGCATGTGTCAGACTTTATTTAAGAAGTCTCTGAAGATAGCAAGGAAGACAAAACAAGGATACCATAGGAAATTTTAGCCTCTGACACCTGTAGCTATGGCAACCAGTAAAAACAGCATACTTCCTAACCAGATAAACATAAGACCATGCAGTAAAGGCCTATTTACCTCAGGTCTTTTAATCCAGTACATCATATGTGGTTTTCAAGAAAAAAATTACAATATATAATAAAGACAATATACACACATGGTTTAAAGAGACAGCAAGTACCAGGATAAAATACAGATATGGCAGCAATGTTGGGAATTTAAAACAACTTTGGTTAATATGCTGAGGGATCTAATGGAAAATGTGGACAACATGTAAGAATAAATGGGTAATATAAGCAGAAAGATGAAAACTCTAAGAAAGAATCGAAAGAAAATACTGCAAATTAAAACACTTAACAAATGAATAATGCCTTTGATGGATTTCTTAATAGACTTGGAGTATAGAGGAAAGAATCAGTGAACTTAAGGAAATGTTGATAGAAACATCAAAATGTGTGGGTTGAAGTGAAAGCAGAGCTTAGAAGGAAATTTTAACAGCATTGAATGCATTTATTAGGGAAGAAGAAAGATCTAAAATGAATAATCAAGCATTCCTACCTTGGGACTGGAATAGATATTTCTTTAGAGGAGATATACAAATGACCAGTAAGTACATGAAAAGATAGTCAAGATCATTAATGGTTTTAAATGGTAAATTTTATGTTATATAATTTTAACATACATACACACTGGGAAAAGATCTGAACAAATGTCTCACCAGTAATGGTAAATAATGTACCAAAAAATGCTCATCATCATATGTCATCAGGGAATTTCAAATTAAAACATGAGATGCCACTACACATATTAGAACAGCAAAAATATGTCCTGGCTGAATAACTCAGCTGGTTAGAGCATTGTCCCTATAAGCAAACATTGCGGGTGCAGTCCTAGGTCAGGGTACCTATAAGAATCAACCAATGAATACATAAATAAGTGGAACAACAGCCCTGGCTGTGGGCTCAGTTGATTGGGACATCATCCCATACACCAAAGGTTGCAGGTTTGATTCCTTGTCAGGGCACATACCTAGGTTCCAGGTTTGATCCCTAATCAGAGCATGTATAGGAGGCAACTGGTCAATGTTTCTTTCTCACATTGATAATTCTCTCCCCCCCCCTTATTCTCTCTCTAAAAATCAGTAAACATATCCTCAGGTGAGGATTAAAAAAATAAATGGAACAAAAAATTGATGTTTCTCTCTCTTTAATTTCCTCTTTCTCTAAAATCAGTTACAAAAATATTTAGAGTGGCAAAAATCCAGAACACTGACAACACCAAATGCTGGCAAGGATGTAGACTGATAGGAATTCTCCTTCGTTGTGATTAGGGATGCAAACTGGTATAGCCACTTTGAAAGACAGTTCTGTATAGTTTCTGACCAAACTATTAGAACTCTGAATACTACTAACCCAGTGTTTTTCATTAACACATTGTACTTTCCCATGTGTCTTATTTATGATATCTCTGAAAAGATGACAATGTTGTTAGTGTTTATTTCATCTGAAATCAGAGTGGAATATATATATATATATATATATATATATATATAGACTCAAAATGTCAACTAATAACTATCTATCTTAGCTATATTGGTTTTCAAAATTTTTTCTTTTAAAAAATTATTTTTTTACTTGACTTTTGTAAGTAAGGATTTTTTTCATTTGCTTTCCCACTTCATTCCAATTTTATGGAGATTTTACTAGTGTAAGTAAATAGGTGTTCATACATCTCAGTGATATTTAGTTTATTAAGCATACTTATTTATATAAGTTCAAAAGTCTAGTGATTTCATATTTAAAAATCATAGAAGTAATTTGGTATGTCTGATTCTGTTGTGAAACATGTTGATACTTTGATACAATACAGTGATTTGTATACAATACATATTGCAACATAGCACTGATCACATTATTTAATTGTCCTTTCATCAGAGAGAGAAGATTCACGAGAGATGCAAGAACATTTGTCCTCCTAAAGATACCTTTGACAGGACTCTCTTACATACTCATGGTATGAATATGTAGATATTTGTAGATAATATATAAATGTGTGCTGTTTGTAGCATAGCAAATATTAATGAACAAAATTTTTATTTTTGGAACTTGTTGCTTGTCCTACCTATGATTTTTATGTCTAGTGAAACTTTTATACCTTACAATTACAATCTTTTCTAAAAGCTTTTAGAGAAAAATCTTTGGTCTGATGGTAGTGTTGTCTTCAATAAATGCTTATTTAATATCTGAATACTTGGTACTGTGCTCATTGCTTAAAAATACATAAATAAGGAATAGTCCTCAAGAAGTTGATGATCTTCTTAGTAAGGTTAAGAAAAAATAACCTGAAAATCACCCCATTGTATATCAAGCGGTAAGTTCAGTGTGGTAAAATTGTATAGAGCTCTTAACTTAGCCTTAGAAAATTTCTGAGTTGATGATGATTGCCTGTGTTTTAAACTAGCTATTGAGAAAGATTTATGTGGGAAAAGGCATTACAGGAAAAGGGAACAGTTTGTACAAAGCTATAGACTCAAGAGATAAATTAGCATGCTCAAGGGACTGCAAGAGTTCAGTATATTGGCTCTAATGGGAGCAAGAAAAGAAGCTGAAGAAATAGGCGGGAGTCAGATCAAGAGCCTTGTATGCCATGCTAAGTAAGGGATATTTCTTTTCTTAAAGCAGTATAGAGCTTCAAAATCTTTTAACCAGACATAATCAGATTTATGGTTATACATTTTCACCATGGAAACAGTTGAGGATAATACATTTTTGAATGATGATGAAACTAAAGGCAAGGAGACAGTTGGAGGCTGTTGCATTAATACAAGTGAGAAATCATGTGGCCCCAAATATCAGTTATAATAATAAAGATGGAGAGGAAGCTGGGCCTTTGAGAGATCTAGGCACAGGTTTTGGTGGTCACTTAGCTGGTGATAGAACAAGTTGATTCAAGGATGACTCCCAGGTTTCTTGCTTAGGCAGCTGGTACAATTTAGTGAGAAAGGCAGTATAAGAGGAAGAATTTTGGAGGAGATGAAGACTGGTTTAATTGTACAATACTTTTGCAGAGAAGATATCTGGTATGCAACCTGGAGCTCAGGAAAGAGATCTGGGCTGGAGATGCAGGTATAGTAGACATTATCATAGACAATATGTGAGATAATATCATGGTAGTTGAATCCAAGGGCATGGATGGGATCATACAGGAAGGATGTGAATAGTGAGAGGAAAACAACTGATAATAGAATGCTGAGGAGCTGCCACATTTAAGGGGCAGATAGAAAATGAGGTACTTGTGAAGGAGACTATAAAGAAGTAGTAAGAGAGATAAGAGAATTAACAAAGAGTTCCACTATTGAAATGAAAGTTAGCGAGAATTTCAAAGAAGTGAGAATAGGGATGGCTGGGGTGGAGGGGAGTGGTGGGGGTGGGAGATGGAGACAAATGTATATGAATAACAATAAAAAAGTGAGAATGATTATTCTACAATGTCAGAATACTTCAGTTTGTACACTGAGAAGTCTTTGTGGATTTGGCAACTCAGGAGCTCGTAGGGGAGGGAATTTAGACTGGAGTGGTGGTTACAGAAACCTCAATACTATGTATTGAGGTGTGAGTTCAAAAGAAAGAAATGGAGACTACCAGTGTGGATGTGACTTGAAAATCTGAGACAGAGGGTATTGACTACAGAGGGAACAGAGTGGAAGAAGACTTTTGCATGACCCAGAATAGATGAGGCAAGAGAGGCATTCGCATAACCCCGGGAGTGAGTGTTTCCTTTAATTTTACACCTGAGTCCTCCCTTGCCTCAGTCTAGTCTGGGCCCTAGATCCATCCTTCCTTCTTTCCCTCTTTTTCTTCCCTCCCTGCCTCCCTTCATTCCTTTCTTTCTCATTCTTTTTTTTAATAGGAGAGAATGGAACATGTTTATGTGCAGAGAGGAAAATGATCTCAGAAGGAGGAGGAGGTTGAAGATATGGAGAGGCAGGGTAATTGATTAGGCAAGCTCACAGAAGAGGCTGGAGGGGATGGATTACTTTTGGGAAGGAGGGTACTTTGTTTGAGATCTTAATGGTGAGACGAAGATAAAGTAGGTTCAATTACAGATAAGTTTGTACATGTTACAGACTAAAATGTATAAGCAAATATAGTTAAAATATTTTTTTAAATCTTTGATCAAAAGAAATTCTGGAAGGGATGATGGATGTTTTGTACAAACAAAACAGTACTTCTATTTTAGAATTTAATTCATTTTTAAAAACTATATAGCATGCCAAACTTAATCTCACCAACGAATTAGATAGCATCAGGCTTTCTGTGTAGCTAATCACTGTAGTCTAACTTATTGTAGGCTAATCATTCTCACTTAAAATGTACTTTGTTGTTTTATTGCTACTATACAATTGATTAAAATTACTTGAACATAGGCCTTACAGTGTTTTGCATACTACTAGGGATATAGGAGGTGCTTGATAGATTCATGTTGAACAAAGAAACTTAAGTGGCTATTTGGTTGTGATGTAGTACAGTATTAAATCTTGTCAAAGTATATTTTATGGAAGTAAAATGAAAGTAAGTTTTAAAAATCATATTTTCCTTTTTTCTTTTTTTCATAGATAAATCCAGGACAGATCTGGAGCAAGTACCTAAGGTACTTATGGGAATACAAAGAATAATAAGCTATAAGTCCAATCTTACAGGAACATATTCCAGGGGGAGATATACATATTAAATAAATAATTTTTGTTAAGTATGAGATAGATAAGTGTACACGGTATACTTGTGTTCAGAGATGAGGTGATTAATCTTTGTGTCAAACACAGAGACATGTTTGCCCCTTTGATTGAGTTGAATTGGAAGATAGCAAAGGCATTCTAGGCCAGAAACATGTATAAAGATACTTAAGAGGATATGGAAGATAATTGAGTACTGCTCAAATTTAACTTGTAAAGAGTGGGAATCGCAAGATAAAAAGAAATGAGTAGTTCCAAAAAATGAAGGGTTCTCAATGCCTTTTGAATGAATGAGTTTGGTCTGTGGGTCATGGGAATCCATCTAGAGATTTAAACAGAGAAATTAATTCAGTTATACTAAAGGGCTGTCTGACAGCAATGCAGGGGATAGATTGGGGAAAGACATCATTAAGTGTTGATAAAATGCTGTGTAGGTAAACAAGAGAGGGAATTCAAGCAATATTTGGGCAGTGTAATGAGTAGGACTTAGTACCCAGTTGGATGTGATATATATGAGACAAAAAGTAGGCTTTTCATAACATTGAATTTGTGTGGTTTTAAAATTTAGTGTATATTTAACCTAAAAAAACAATTTTGAAAGAATTTTGAGCAGGAGAACATAAGTATATAAGAAACTGACATCTGGCATTAAAAAAACACTATTTGTGGGAAATAATATGGAAATTTTAAGAGTATAATATCTCCCTTTGGTATATGCCCAGTGGGACTGCCTTAGCACATTTGATCAAGTTGTAATAGAATGATCATCCCCATTGGTAAAGGCAAAAAAAACATTTTTCACAAGCATGTATAGCTTTATGAGACTTTGCTTCTACATTTTTCTAAAGATTTTTATGTAAATGACTCAACTTTTTTATCACTTGCTTTTGCTATTTATATTGAGATCCAAATTAATTATTGTTTAATGGTCTTATGATGTAAGAAGGGATAATGGATGTAAATGAAATGTTTTTCTAATGCAGGGAAATTCATTTTTTAATAGATTTTTATGAAACCAGATTTTGCCTTGGACGATTCCTTAACTTTTAATTCAGTTTTACCATGGTCTCATTTTAATACTGCTGGTGGAAAAGGAAATCGTGATGCAGCTTCCTCAAAGTTGCTACAAGAAAAGGTATTTTCTTTTTTACTTTTTCCATGTAGAAAAATTTTTGTAGTCAAGTGGTGCTGGTTGGTGTGGATTCAGATTTAGTTATTTGGTAAGCACTACTTTTTAAATTTCATTTTGTTTTTATTGATAGTTACAAGCCTTCAAGTCTTATTGATATCGTAATAGTGTTTTGTTTCAATGGAATACATGTTCTGCTGGTAAAAAGGAAAAGCTTATTATTTGAATACTGATTCATCTGAAACAGTTGGTAGAGTTTCAGTTGAAAATATATATTAGAGTTATCTAATTACATGTAATTATAATTGTTTTACCTTTATCCCAAACAATCTATTGGCCAATTTTGTATTCTTTATGATTTAAAACACAGAAAATCAGTTTATCCTAAGGCACTCTTTATCCCCATTTTAAAGCAGATTAACAATTATTCTGTTGTATTTTTAGCTTTGCAAAGCCAAGTCGTTTACATTGTTATTAGTCAGCAGTTTTAAAATTTCTCAGTGTTCTATGTTTTAGAAATCAACATCTTGAATGTCATTTGATATGTAGAACTTTTCAGAATATCTTAACTCACATATCAAGAATCTTTTAAAATTTCAACAGAAAATAAAGACCTTTGATCTCTGGTTCCCCCTACCCCCCTCCCACACTCAGTTTAGAGCTTCTCTAAAACTGAAAAAGCATTTTGTTGTAGTCTACTGACATCTCTTGGCAATATGAAAGCTTGTCTCAGGAAGACAGTTCAATAAATTAGGTCCAGTCCTCCTCAGTAACTGAAGAAAGGACTAGTTTGGAGAGGATAGGAGAAGAAATGTAGGAAAAGAATATGAGTATCATGAATATTCCTTTTCTTACAAATATCAGGATGATCACTTAGTAAGTTATATAATGTCTAATCACTGTGGTGTACACTTGAAACTAACAGAATAATGTATGTCAACTGTAATTGAAAAATAAAAGTGATTTAAAAATGAAAATAATTTAATTTTTTCCTTTGGCAACATTTTTACTTAAAAAGATTTTCCTTGAGTGAGAACAAATTAATAAATCTGATTAAAAAGATGGATTTATGGACATAGGCTTACCCCCAGACCACACTTTCTTATTCCAAATATGTATCCTGGTAGAATAATACCTCAAAAGAAAAAAACAACAAAAGCCAAAGAAAATCTAATTGATCTGTATGGATGCTTTTAGGAATACTTTAAAAATTATTTCCTTTATAGAATATTAATAAGAAATGATTTATGAAAATATGCCTTTGAAAAGAATAGATCAATGGAATATTGATAAATTGCTGAAATCTTTAAAATTCAAATGAAACAGTTTTGCTAAATGTTTAAAATGGCTAAAATAATACAGGTTTTTTTTGGTAAGTTGCAGAATCAGGTTTGTTATATTTACATTCTGGCTCCTCATTTTGCTCTGTTATTAGAAAAGTAATGGAAGACAGATTCTAAGAGAGCCATTTCAAACTCTTTTTATGATTGATATCAGCCGTTTTATCTTGCTAGCTTTATAGAAAGGAGGTGTTACATCCAGGATCAGAGAAATTTGTATGCCCTTGTAGTGCTACCCGAGTGCTGGCCTGTGATGAGATAAGGAGTTTGCACTAGAATGTAAATCATAACATTGCTTTCTTTTAAGAAAGTCTTTTTACAAAAAACAGGGCACTGGGCTTAGCGATGTAGTTGATTTACTTTCCAGCAAAGTTCCATATTTTATCATGGACCTGTTAAACAATTCGTAGACTGGCAGCAGCATGTAAACTGCATTCTGAATAGCACGGTCCTAAAGGAGATCCCCATTCCCAATTTACTGTTCAGAAAATTGAGTCCATTTTAGCTTATGATGTACCTTAGTACTTTTGTCCTCATATTGCTTTTCAAGTAAATAAATGAACAGCTGTATTGAAGATGAAAAGAACAACAGCAGAAGGGTATAAATGCCAAGAGATTTAAACTGTGGGAACATTTCTTATTTCTGATCTATTTTATATTATAATAGATTACCGACAGAGCCTTACTGAAGATATGCCCATCATGATTTTAAGGAAACAGGCTAGGTGACCAAATCATCTCTTCCAGTCTTACGAGTCCTAAATGTTGAAAGTCCATTAACTCTTTAACACTGTGAATTCTCCTGAGATGTTCAGAAATAATGCCTAAATTTGAGCTATTGGTTGTAAAACCTACCAATATGGGAAAAGATATGGAAAGGCATATGCAGTTAGAAAGGAAGAAAAGAAAACTCAAGTGTTAGAAGTCCATATTTGAAATGAAAAAAAGTTTTAATATATGTTACTCTAAGAATTAATCTTGGTAGTGTTATAAAAATATATATGAACTAATTGTTTAAGGCATTTGTCAACCTTTTCAGAGCAAAATTCTTTGGAAATTAACTGGGTTTTACAAATTAATAAAAGAATTTTAAATTCTTTTAAATAAAAAGAATTTAAATAAATTCTTAAAATAAATTTATCTTATTTTTACATTTTATTTTAAAATGTAAAATAAGCAGCCTTAAAAAAATCCAAATTAATTTTAGTACTTTTTATAGTTTGTGACTGGGCCACCAATCTGTCTTGTGGATTCTTTAATATTTTGAGGCAGCATGGTACAGTAGAAACAAGTTCAGCTTTTGAGTCAGACATACCTGGGTTCACATTTTAGTTTTGCCACTTACATAAGACTTTATTCAAGTGACTTAATGTCTTTGAGCCTCAGTTTCCTCATCTGTAAAATGAGAATAATAATTACCTATATTCCAAGATTGTTCAAATTAGAAAATGATGTATATAAAATATCAGTGCCTGGTCCATAGGAAGAGGTTAATGAATAGTAACTATAATCATCTTTTATTCAGATCAGTTATGTGTGGTGTTGGTGACGGCAGTGGTCTCTGGGGGCAAAGAAATCATTCTCTCTCAGATTTTAGAATTTGTGTCTAGATTAAAATCTGAGGTGACTATGGGGTACTCTTACTTTCTAGAAAGTGGTTGGTGTTTGGAGGGCAGTAATCTCAGGGGCAGCAGAAGAAGGTAAATCACCTTCTACTCTGTTGTCTAATATTTATTAATCTTTGGGCTATACCTTTCACCTCCCTTCCCTTTTGTTATGTCCAATATCAGGGATCCCATAATCACACAGTTAAGATAATGGGATTTAAAACACATGTAGAAATCTTGTATCATTTTCAGAAAGTATTTGGATAGTCAAGGAAGGTATACTTATAATACTCCATGATTTTTTTCCTTCCCTCTTAAGCTGAGCCATTATCTGGATATTGTGGAAGTAAACATTGCTCACCAGATTTCTCTACGTTCAGAAGCATTTTTTCATGCAATGACCTCTCAACACGAATTGCAGGACTACCTCAAGAAAACTTCCCAGGCTGTAAAAATGCTTCGAGATAAAATTGCACAGATTGATAAAGTAATGTGTGAAGGATCACTACATATTTTAAGACTGGCACTTACCAGAAATAATTGTGTTAAAGTATACAATAAACTGAAGTTAATGGCCACTGTACATCAGACTCAACCTACAGTACAGGTTTTGTTATCTACTTCTGAATTTGTTGGAGCATTGGACTTAATAGCAACAACACAAGAGGTTCTACAGCAGGAACTTCAGGGCATTCACAGCTTCCGGTATGTCAATTAAGTAAACCATTAGAAATAATGATAGAATTTTTTTTTTAAGTTTAGTGTGTAATGTTAGCTGAAGAAATGTGACTACTGTATTTTTCTGACCATAAGACACACCTAGGTTTTAGAGGAGGAAAATAGGGAAAAAATGTTTGAAGCAAAAAATGTGGTAAAATATTTAATAACATAAATAACAATATTTCACCAATATAAGTGTAAACAGAACTCAACAGCAGCATTAACTACCATTATTTCTCCCAAATTTGGGGGAGGGGGAGGACCGTGCATCTTATAGTCTGAAAAATACAGTATATTTAAAATTACATGGTTCTTTTTCTTCCAGATTGATCTGTTTAGTAATGTTATCATTCTGATATTTTAGTCTTAGTTGAACAAAACCCACAAGGAACAATGTTTACAGGGACATTTGGATGGAGAAGCACAATTAAATTTTTTAGTAGATGAAATCAATGAAATCACAACTTTGAAAATGTTGAAATGGTTTTTTGTCAAGACAGTAGATCAAGATAGAGGAAGGAGTACCAGTATATCTAAAATTAAGTTCATTTTATTTATCTTTTTAAACATTTTTAAAAATTCATTTATCTTTAGAGGGGAAGGGAAGGAGAGAGGGAGAGAAATATCAATGTATGATTGTCTCTCATGCGTCCCCTGTTGGGAACTGGCCTGCAACCTAGGCATGTGACCTGACTGGGAATCGAACCGCGATGGTGTAGTTCGCAGGCCCACGCTCAACCCACCGAGCTACACCAGCTGGGGTAAAATTAAGTTCATTCTAAAAGCTCTTGAATAGGTTTTAAGTTTCATAGTTATTAAATTTTATTTCTGATTTTCAGTCTGTTTATCACATTACAAAAAAAATTCCACATGATGATGGAAAAGACTCAGTTTCCCCTAAGTTCTTACTTTGAAAATACCTTTAAGTTTAGGGTTTTAGTTATTTTATGTGAGGTCATGACAAAATGTTTAATTTATAGATAAACCAGTTGCAAGCCATTAAATTTCATTCAATTAGTAGGCTTACAGTATCCTTGTAAAAACATTTCTATTTGCTGGGAAACCCATCCAAATCTTACACTGCTGAGTAACTGTAAAGAAGTTTTCTAGAAGATATATATTCTGTAACTTAAAAAATACTTAGTATGTTCTGGAAAACTTTGCTTCAAAATAAGCTTACTTTAATTGAATTATAAATTATTGGTGATTGTTACATATGGATATGAAATTGGAATATTTATTTAGGAAGCATTTTAAAAAACTTATCCCAACTTTAATTATAGAAATAATTGATTCATTCATTGAAAAAATAGTTTTTGATCACCTGTTACTTGTCAGACACAAGACAATACTGGAAATATAGCCGTGAACAAAGCAGAGATGTTCTCTGCTCTCATTGTTTCTACAATTTATTTGGCAGGAGAGGAGACTAATTACTGAGTAGTTATGATACAATGTATGTATGGTAAGATGTTGAGGATACAGGTTGCTATGGAGCTCTGATGTTAGTGAAGGAAACTAATCAGGCTTGGATGTTTATACAAAAAGTTTGAACCACAAACCTTTGAGAATCTATTGAAAGCTGTGCCTAGACCTTCTTTTCATAAAAATAACCCTGTACATAAAATTTTACAAGCAATTTTGGTTGGTTCATAGTACTTTGAAACCTACTTTGGATTTTCCAGCATGGAACCCAGGATGATTAAATGATTTTTAGTTTCCTTTTTACCTCTGATGGTTTAAATATTTCTCTTGTGACTATATATAAAGTATATTTTTAAAATAAATAATATTAACTTTTGTGACTACTTTAGTAAAATGGACTTCTATAATGATAGAAGCTGTGTTTTTCAAGTATCACTACTATATAATATCCTGAATGTTAATGGATATTAGGGATCCAGCTCTACCAAGTAAAGTGCTTTAGCCTCTGACTAGAACAGTACTGAGAATAAAATCAAAGATCAAATGCTTGCCTGCTAAACACAAATTCTAAAATTGTTCTAATTTTTACCCTAAAGGTATGCATTTTTTAAAATTTTATTTGCCTTATCTCAAATTTATGCCCAATAATATTGATAAAAAGTATAGTTATCCAAAGCTAAAATATTTAAAAACTGTGTTGATATTTTAATCCAGTATGTCTTATTAGAAGACAGAATGAAAATTTTGTAATCTATTTATTTTGAGTCAAAGAAGAGTATACCTGTATTTACAACCTTCTTTTTGTTTGTGCCTTAACTCAAATGAAAAAAATGTTCTTCACAAAGAGATGTACTGTAAGTCCTCACTTAATGTCATTGATGAGTTCTTGGAAACTGACTTTGAGCAAGATGATGTATATATAACGAAACCAGTTTTACCACAAGCTGATTGATATGAACTAGAGTTAATTCCTATGGCATATTTCTGGTCACAGAAACATCACCAAACTTAGACCCCAAAACACTTCTAATAGTAAACATTGAAATAAATGTGAGCTATGAATACATTTAAGAAGATTAATACAAACAAGTAAGATAATTATTTTCCAGCCTGCTTATTCCAGTTCAGGGCATTTCAGGTGGCTGGAGCCTCTCCCAGCAGCTCAGGGTACAAGGTGGGAACCAACTCTGAACAAGACATTCTTGCACCCGAGTCATATTAACACCCACTCCCACACTCACTCAGGCTGGGACCGTTTAGATATGCCATGTCACTTCATATGCACATCTTTGGGATGTGGAAGGAAATTGGAGTACCCAGAGAAAACACACACACAGACTTGGAGAGGACCTGCAAAAATTACTCAGACATTGGCCCCTGCTGGGAATCTTTTTTTTTTTTCCCCTTAGCATTATAACAAAAAGATGTTGAGTGAATGTTATTTGGGGACCTACCGTAAATAATTTTTAAAGAACTTTCAAGTGCTCTGATGGTCAAATATTAAGTACTCTGATATCAAGTTACATTTTGCTCACATATCTTTTTAGTGTTATTTTTATTAGAACCTACACATGTGTAAAGACTGTTTATTCTTCATATAAAACATTTCTGTAAAGCTATCAAATGTCAGCTTTAGTATGGTTATCACTGTATAAAAGTGTGGTATCAGAACTGTGGTGAGTTTCAAACCTCTGATAAACATCATTATATGCACATAATTTTCAAACATAGAAGTATTTTAAAAGAAAATGTTTTTCTAGTAAAGAATACTGTCTTCTAGTTGAAGTAGTTTAAGGCTGACATATTGCAACACAGTTTTGTTCTGTTTAAATACTGTTTATTTAAATCCTATCTGATGATTTAGTTTCTTGACTTGATCATTCATTCCTTTTGCTATAAAGCTGTTAAATATCAACATTTTAAACTTTCTTTTATAGGTTCACAGATATTTTAGGGCCATTTAACTTTATTTGGAAGCTTAAGAATAGTTTAGATTCTATATTTGATCACTTAGGATAACATGTACTTTAGGTTTCTTGTTCACAATATGCATTAGTGGTGTAAGGTATGTTCTTAGTTTATTAACATGATTATTCTTTCCCACTAGAAGAGATATTGTACTTGAATTTCACACACTTTCCTCCTGTTTTTTCATACTAGAGAACAAATTTCAGTCATTATGTGGGGCATATCTTAGAAAAGCATAGGGTTTTATTTAAAATAAATGTTTTTTAAATTTTTGTTTATTAGAAAGAGGGACACACACACACACACACACACAGACATCAATTTGTTGTTCTACTAACTTATGCATTCATTGGTTGATTCTAGTATATGCCCTGAGTGGAGATTGAATTGGCAACCTTGGTGTATTAGGATGATTCTTTAACAAATGGAGCTACCCAGCGGGGGCGGGGGCCAAAAGAAGGAAGCTTTCAGTAGAACCAAAGATTCTGTTGGATTAATTTGTTAATAGTCTTTCCATTTGATAGATCTTAGTCCAGGTTTGCTTTCAGCTGTGTTTTTTTCCCTAACACTTTTAAAGGGAACTTTGACATCAAAATTTTCCAATAGTCAAATTACTACAGTTGCAAATCTCTGTTTAAAAAGAATTTGAATGTTTTATTTGCATACAATTTTTCTGAAAATATCATATATTTTCTAGTCAGTGGTAGTAAAAAAGTTATGTATTTTTCTCATTCTTTCTATATTTTTGACCTTGATATTTTCTGTATACATTTTTGTGACTTTGTGACTCCAGGACATTTTGCTTATATGCTAATGAAATTTATTAACATTCTTCCATATTTGGTTATTTGTAATTTTTTAAAAAGAATTTTTCTAATGGGCCCTACATGTCTTGGGCAAGATGTCATACACATCTTACCTATGTATTTATGGAATTTGAATGATCCAGAGTATTACCTAATGTATGTTGACTCTTGGTATCATTGTCGTATTCTTATTTCCTTTCTTTCACTTTTTTTTAAAGATTTTATTTATTTATCTTTAGAGGGGAAGGGAAGGAGAGAGGGAGAGAAATATCAATGTATGGTTGCCTCTCGTGTATCCCCTGTTGGGAACTGGCCTGCAACCCAGGAATTGTGCCCTGACTGGGAATTGAACCACTATCCTTTGGTTTGCAGGCCTGCACTCAACCCACTGAGCTACGCCAGCGAGGGTTTCTTTTACTTTTTATAATCACTGTCCCTAGTTGACCATTTATAGTTTATGTATGACTGTAGTTCTTAATACTAGCCACATATTAAAACAGAGGAGCTTTATACAATAAAAAGTATCCCACACCCCATCCAAATCAATTAAGTTAGACTTTCTAGAAGGTAAGGCCTTCACAACTGCCTTTTTTTTTTTAAAGCTTTTTAGGAGACTCTAAAATGCACTAGAATTGAGAAGCCTGGTTTTAGATTACCATTGGGTACTCTACTTTTTCAGGATTTGGAATTAAAGTGGTAGCATCTTCTTACATAAATTTATTCTTTTTAAAACAAAAATTTCAACTAAAATGCCTTTCTGTCTATTCAAAGAGGGCTCTACTAATGTGTTAGGGGTACAGTGTATCTGTTAATCAGTATAAAAATCCCAGTTTAATCGCCTCTTCTGAATGTGGACAGTAATTTACACAGTGAGAAATTTTGGCTCATTGAGTAATTCATAATTATTAAAATGGATCTTTTGTGCCTTTGTTGATTTTTGTAATTAAAAAAATTAAATGATTTTACTTCCTCAATTGTTGAAAACTGGGCACTTTGAATTATTAGGACATAAATATTTTTAACCACTACTTCTGGAATAAAAGTTTGCTATTAGCAGTAAAAATTACCTACAAAGGACTTTCCATCACCGTTGTCAGCTGATTTCTCAAAAGAGACCTTCCAGGCCAGAAGGGGCTGGAAAGAAGTATTCCAAGTCATGAAATACAAGGACCTACATCCAAGATTGCTCTATCCTGAAAAGCTTTCATTTAGAATGAAAGGACAGATAAAGTGCTTTTCAGATAAGATCAAATTCAAGGAGTTCATCATCACCAAGCCCTTATTATATGAAATGTTAAAGGGACTTATCTAAGAAAAAGAAGATGAAAAAATGTATAGTAAAATGACAGCAAACTCACAATTATTGAGGACTACATGTAAAACAAAAACAAACTAAGCAAACAAGTAGAACAGGAACAGAACCACAGAAATGGAGATCACATGGAGGGATAGCAACAGGGGAGTGGGAGGAGGAGAGAGGGGGAAAAGGTACAGAGAATAAGTAGCATAGACAGTAGGTAGAAAATAGGGGGAGGGCAAGAATAGTATAGGAAATGTAGAAGCTAACGAAGTTAAGACACATGGACATGAACTAAAGGAGGGGAATGTAGATGGGAGACGGTGTGCAGGGTGGAAGGGAATGAAGGGGGGGAATGGGACAACTGTAATAGCATAACCAATAAAATATATTTGAAGAATTTTAAAAATTCTGGTAATCGGTATAACAAAATATATAATTTATGATCTATACTACTTTTAACTAAAAGTGTTGCTGTGCTTAATGATATTGAATTGTTTGTTAAGCAGATGTAATACAGAAAAGTCATTATAAGCTTGGGAATGTATTTGAACTTTGATATCGTGCAGGTTTTGACATAGAAAAACTTAAGTTACCTTGAAATTTGGGGATGCGGTGTTGTTATTTGCTCTTTCTTATAGTAAAGTTCTATGTAGAAATTCTGTTTTCACCATTGTTAACTTTTTTTCTTGCTACTTAATACCACAATTACTCTATTACTACTACCACTATAAAACCTAAGAACATTTAAAAAATTCTTTGGTACTTTGTACCAGGTACTGTGCTAAGTATATATTTCATGTATTATTTTATTCTGCCTTCCACTCCCCTGCCTTCCCCCCAAAAATACCTCTGTGTGATCAATAATCTTACCCCAATTTAATAGATAAGGATACTGAGGTATAGAAAGGCTTACATAACTTGCTCCAAGTCATGGTTCAAGTTATAAAACAGTAGAGTCAGGACTCAGCCTAGGTCTCATCTAATCCAAGAGTTATGTATGCCTTTAAATATCTTTGAGGATTTATAGGACCTCAAATAGAGCACTTGGAATATTAGTGCTAGTTTTATAGTGTGATAGAGGTAAAATTGCGGGCAATTAAACTACAAGTTTGATGAGCCAGGACCTACCATGGTAATTGATTTTAGAATAAAAATGAATGGAACTAGCTTTTTTCCTAGTCACAAACCTTTTTTTTTTTAAAGAAAAGGTGGAAGACATTCAGTTAATTGTATGTCCCAGTTTATTGTGTTTTCTTTGATCTGAGGTCATCTTCGGATTCCATGTAAGGGATTTTTACTATTGGAACTATCAAAGGTACATAAAAAAGTCATTGATCGTGATATAATTTATAATTTAGATCTTTAAAACACTGTAGTAGGAAAGCATTCAAATTGTATGCTCGAGGGTAAAGCCGAAAACGAGACTTTCTGCTATTTGACAAAACTAATATCGTAGAGTTTATTGATATATGTTTCTCTGATAAAAGCAGCACAAAGGTCATTGTAGTGAACAGTTTAGTAGAAGATCTGAATTAATGTACATTGAGACATGTCAAAGTAGGAAATATTGGCATTCCAATTTTTTTGGCCTATAAAGCAGTAAGTACTTTTTCAGAAAGTGTTATTTTAGTTATTTATTGTTTCAGTAGATTTCTTTTACCACCCTGAGTTACTGTATGTGATTATTAGGATATATACTTTAAAAATGAGCTTTTAAAAGCTTTATTAAATATTTTTGATAAGATTAATAATGTGTGGGTCATTATTATTATATCTGTTGTCAAAGTAGTCAAGAATATAAAAACAGAGCAAAGATGAATAGGTGAGTCTTGTAGAACATTTTAATCCTGGAAGTTTTGTTTGAAGATTTTTTTAGACATATCTTTGTGTGTATACTACATATCTGTGATTATGAAATGTTACTTGATGTTAGTATTGAACTTCATATCTGTTCTTTTTAATTATATTTATTAGACTTTAAAAGTAGTTAAAGAATGCATGAGAATAAAGGTTCTCAGTTATTTAAGACAATATTGAGATCAAACAGAACCTGTCATTTAAGTTATTATGCTGAAATTCCAGAGTTTTATTATTTTGATGCCCAAATATCGGCTTCCTATTGACTTCTTACCATGGTTCTATGCTGGAATTTGTAGGAGACTATTCATTCATACCTGAAGGTAACACATACCTGAGTATAACCTCTAGTGTGCCTTAAAAAGGAATCTGATTTTCACAAAAATTGAGAAACAAGCAATGGTAAAATTATGGGTAGATTTATGTCCTACCATGTTACTACTTAAAAAAAACTTATTGAAAACTCAAAATACTCAGAAATAGAAGAAATTATATAGGGAGTTGTATGAAGCTGGATATATTGTATATCACCTGGGAGTTAACAAACTAATGGCCAACTTTGTTTTCCTTGTGCCCCTCTACTCCTGGATTGGAAACAAATTCAAAACATTGTTTCATTTTATTTATGAATATTTCATTGTGTGTCTTGAAAGAAAAATATTTTTAAAAACATGACTCTAATATTTATATTTTCACATAGCTAGTGAGTTTCCAGATTTTTCTGTTTGTCTCAAAATTCCTTTTTATAGTGTTTGTTGAAATCAGGATCCAAATGATATGTATACATTGCAGTTGGTTGATATATTTCAAGTGTCTTGATATATACTTCTCCATTCTTATGTATTCTCCCTCTCAAAATATTTATTGAAGAAATTGTCTTGTAAAGCCTTCTCACAGTCTGGATATTACCACATCCCTGTGTTTATCATGTTTTTCTTTTGCCCATGTTTTCTATAAACTGGTAGTTACATTTAAAGGCTTGATCAGATTTAAGTTTTACTTTTTGTCAATAGCATCTAATAGGTAGTGGTGTGTAGTTCAGTCAAGAAGCATATATCTGGTTGTCTGTCTTTTTTGTGCTGTTAAGAGATATTTAATGATCATTGCCTCGATTTATCATCTCATTTAGAGTTCCAAATCATGATATTCTAATTCTGTACTTCATTATTCATTTGCTAACTGGAATATTTCCTTAAAGCTATATTTCTACATAATAATTATTTGATAACTCTGAAGTACATTTTTTACAAGTGTAGGCAGGATAAATTCTAGGCAGTGAATTGTAGACAGTGAATCTTTTCACTTGTGTAGAATTATCTTTTAAATGATTTGAAAATCTAGCATCTTCTAAAGGTGACTGATGAGTTTTTAAAAAATATTTTATAAACACATGAATTTATATATATTTGAAGTGTTTAAATTCTTTGCTGTTTTTATTTTTATCAGTGTTCAATTTTTTCTGTTTTTTGAAAGGAAGAACCTCCTCCAATTAATTCTTGAGTCCTTTTCATATGACTCCATGAGTAGTCATTGATTGTTTTTTTACTTTGTGTTATGACAAGATATTCATATATTTTCTGTCCCATACTTGTAATCTTCCACTTCTCTAAGGAGCTCTAGTTTCTTTTAGTAGGAAATGGTATTTAAAAATTACAGTCTGGGAACCAGAGGTAATTTGTAGTAGACACAGCTAGAAAATAATTTTCCCTTTATAAAGAAATCTGAGTTTGTATTGATAGTCTTAACTTAAATTCACAATTATAGTATTCAGTCTTACCTATATATCCCTTTGAACAGGCTGAAAACTGTGGTTCCTAATGATGTCAACATAATTCCTTATTTTTTTATCTCCTAGTATCAGTAGAATGCTCTTAGAACTAACAATATGATTACTAGAAACGTAGGATTTCTTTTCCTTAAGGATATGTCCTTTGTTAAGTGAATTGATAAATTACCATGTTTTAATGTCCATTGAAATAATTCTTCTTTGGGTAAATTTACTACTAACTCAATATATAGTTAAATTTATTTGTTTCATTTGCTTTTGATATATAAGGATTGATCTTTCAAGATGTTATATTGTTTTATAACTATGTTAAATAGTTTCATGGTTCCAAAGTCAGATCTGTGAAACAAAGGATATTCAGAGAAATTTAATTTCTGTCCTGATCTCTTTCCTCCCTACTTACCTCTGTAGGTCATCATTTAAAAAAATTTTACTTAATATTTTTCCATCCATTCATTCCCTCCCTTCATCCCCTCCCTTCATCCCCTCCCTTCATCCATCCATCCATCCATCCATCTATCCATCCATCCATCCATTCATGTCTCCATCTGTTCCTCATCTAAAATAAGCATTAGCATACTGTACATTTTTTTCACCTTGCTGTTTTTACCTTACCCTGGTATACCCTGGAGACGACTCTGCAGTATACATTCTCAGTGGGGGTCAAGTATATCACCCCGTAGGGGCAAAATTGGTTCTTGAAGGGTAAAAAAACTCTTGGATATTACAATGGTTTGTGGCCCTCCAAAGGACTATAGTATGTAAACAGATACATAGTATATCTGTCATACTAAAAATTCATGGCAGGGGGGCAGTTGTTGATTAGGGTGGCAATAGTGAAAAGAGGTTGAGAAATTGCTCTGTAGCAGTATACAGTATATTATATGGTATTCTTCAGTTCTTTTAAAAGTGTGTAGTGTCTGCTGTCATACATTCAGCAAGCCCCTATTGATTAACATTTGGGTTGTTTATATTCCTTTGCAGTTAACAGTGCTGCAATGAATGTATGTTCCTTTGTATTTTTACCAGTGTATCTCTGAGACAAATTCCAAGAAATGAGATTCCTAGGTCAAAGACTATTTGCCTATGTAATTTTGCTAGACACTGCCAAATTCCCCTTATGATACTGTCTTAGTTTTTGTACTGGTAGATATGTTCTAATAATTATGAATTGTTGGTGCCATTTATAAGAACCTTACTAGTCTTCTAATTAGCTATTAGAAATATAATTTTCATATTGCAAAATACAAATTTATATGCTATTTTAAGAAAATGCAGTGTGTATGTATATGTATGCATGTAAATGCTTGTTATTTAATTTAATTATAGGTGTTTAAATTTAACCTTAAATATATGACATTTAAATTGTAAAAAAATTTACATATGAATGTTTAAAAATTTCCCCCAAAGATAGAACTTAAAAAATTTTTTTTATCCTGGGGTATAAACAGGTTTCCCAATGGTCTGTATCACTTAATTTTTGGAATACTTTGGACCAACTAGATACCTAGGTTTCTTCAACCCATTGTTTTTATAAAGCTATTAACCCTGCCTGATATGGCTCAGTTGGTTGGGCGTCATCCTACAAGACGAAAGATCACAGGTTTGATTCCTGGTTAGGGCCCATGCCTGGGTTGTTGATTTGGTCTTTCACAGGAGCACATGCAGGAGGCTGCTGATCATTCTTTCTCTCCCTCCCATCCCCTGTCTCTAAAATTAAGTAAGTAAGTAAATAAATAAAACTATTAGATTGTGTAGCTAATATTCCTTTGTATATGAAGGTACTCAGCCTTAGTGCCCTGCAGAGCAGGGACTTTATGAGACCATTCTTGTCATTTGGACAGTGAATGCTTTTTCTAAAGGTTCCAAACAGTGATATTTGCCTTTACCGTCTGCATAACTCTACTCAGATTAGAGTCCTTCTTGCTTTAATCCTAGCTAGGACCTGCAAATATTTGAGGTATATTAAAAAGAAACATTTTATGATAAAAAGTTTCATGTATAGATTGTAGTTCAGTATTTTTGTATTTTTAGTCTTGTGTTCTAATGACTTTCAGTTTACTGACCTGAGGGTATTGCAAGTAACTCAAACTGATGATGACAGAGATTGAAGTGTGTCATTCTGTCCCTCTGGTTAGTCCTTTGGATATATGCACCCAGGGCAGGATCTGGCACATAGTAGGTACTTGTATTTGTTGAATAAAGGAATGACTTCGGAGCTACTGACATTGATATTCAGTAAATGGTTAATGAAGCAAGGACTTGATTCCCTTCTCTCTCTCTCTCTCTCTCTCAAAGCAATATTTTTTAAAGATTTTATTTATTTATTTATTTATCTTTAGAGGGAAAGGGAAGGAGAGAGAGAGAGAGAGAAATATCAATGTATGGTTGCCTCTAGTGCATTCCCTGCTGGGAACTGGCCTGCAACCCAGGCACATGCCCTGACTGGGAATTGAATCGCAATCCTTTGGTTCTCAGACCCACACTCAATCCACTGAGCTACACCAGCCAGGGCTCAAATCAACTTTTTAAAAAAGGAAAGGACTTAGAATATCTGAATATTTTATCTGTAAAAGTAAATAAAAAAGCAGTCATGAAATTTCTTGAGCCAGGTTTCCTATAACACATTTATCTGTATGTTAAAGAGAAAAGTAGAATTTGGGAGGTGATGTGATACTATTGCAGTTATTATTGTTAAGTTAAAAGACTCCATTTTACTAACACATCACATTATTGCACAAGTACTGTCAGAGAAGTTTTGCCTAGTAATTCCCTTAATTGTAGAGTGAATTTGGACTTTTAATAACTGAATATAACATTTCTTCTTCCTTTGTAGGCATTTGGGATCACAGCTTTGTGAGTTAGAAAAACTGATAGATAA
The DNA here is from genome assembly GCF_021234435.1 of Artibeus jamaicensis. Classification (NCBI taxonomy): domain Eukaryota; kingdom Metazoa; phylum Chordata; class Mammalia; order Chiroptera; family Phyllostomidae; genus Artibeus; species Artibeus jamaicensis. The sequence goes on along the minus strand of NW_026521739.1, from coordinate 127,399 downwards.
AATGATGGTTGCAGAATTTTCTACTTATTCTCACAGTGACTTAAATAGACCACTGGAAGATGACTGTCAAATTTTAGAAGAGGTATGTATTTTAAACTGTGGAATAAAATTTGTCATTGCTTAGTGCTAATTCCTAACCTTAGTTTATTTTAGAACACATTCTCAAATTATAATGAAAAAAATTACATTAAATTTCAGCCTCTATTTGACTAATGAAGTCCTTCATTACATGACTTTAGAAAGTATTATAATTGCTTATTATTCTGTGAAATTAGAGAATAAAACAATTTCATAGCTTAATTAGAAATTGGAGTTAAAACGAGGTCTTTATTTAGCTTGCAAACCAAGTTTAAAATGCAGATACAGTACAAATTAATATATATCCATGTATATTCATGTATCGGAGTATATTTTTTTAAGTGATCATTATTATATGGTAACTCGCCAGTCATTCTCTGGTCATTTACTGAACATATATTATGAACATGTTTTATGTATATACATATACAAATATATCATATACAGGCTTTACTCATCTGGTAACTTTTCAGTGCTGATTACTGCCAAGAACTAGTAAAGAATCTAGAAAGCCCTGATAGCAGTCTAAGTAGTTAAGAGATATTTTTACCTGTTTGCAGTTCCACGGATAGTCCAGGTCATCATTCTAGTCTTCTAGACCACTAATTAGAAAGCACATGGATCACAGAGTATTTATTGGTCATCAGGGTCTGCAAAGGGTACTTTCTAGCTACTTGAAACTAGGCCAAAATATACTCTAATAAGATTGTTTTGCCTCCAAACCAGTTTCATTTGATCCACTGCTGTGGCATAGGATTTACTTGTTTTGGAACATTGACTCCAAAAATCTGATGACAAGATTGCTATGGAAGGGGTTATTTTTAGGCTTCTAGATAATACCACATGAAAGATAGAGTTCTGAGTATCAAAACATAAAACCCTTGATATTTAGTATTTCTGCCTGTGAGATTTCTGCCTGTTTGATATTTAAAGTGTGAAGTTACATACTCTTCTTTTATTTTGGTAGGAAAGACTAGTGTCTCTTGTATTTGGACTTTTGAAACAAAGAAAACTTAATTTTTTAGAAGTCTATAGTGAAGAAATGATTATTACGGCAAAGAATATCATTAAACAGGTAATTGTACATTTTTTTTACTTGATCTAATTTGGTCTAGAATCTTTTGTAAAGTTTATTTTTACATGATCCTAAAAATAATATACAGGGTCCAGCGCAAATAATGCCCCCTTTTTATTCCAAAATTATAAGCATGTAATTCTGTAATATAACAGTATCACACTTAAGTATACCATATGACATTTTAGGTGAAATGTTTAAATTAAAATTATAAATTATTACACTCATATTATTACCCTACCAACCATACTCAAGCAGGCCTTACTTCTGCTGGACTCAGTAGTATAATAGTAATATTTTTTCATTTATTAAAAATTTTGGGTGGGTGGGCTGGGAATGGGAGTAAAAGACAGAAAAATGTACTTGAACAACAATTAAAGAAAAAATTTTTTAAAGTTAAATGTAGAAAAGTAGAAAAAAACAGCCCTCTCAGCCCAGAGATTATCATCTAAGAATATTTTTAAGCGTAAATTGTTACTAATGTTTTTCACTGTTGCTATCATACTGTATATAGTATTTTGATTTGTACATATATTTCAGTTAGAAACACAACCATATTCTCATTATGTAAGCCTTCATAAACATCATTTTTAGTGATTGTATAAATTTTCAGCAACATTATGTTAGTTAAACCTACTTTTCTTTATGCTGAATATTTAGGTTGTTTTCAGTTTGGTACTATAAAGAGCATTGTGACAAATGCTTGTGGTATGAAGTTTTGTCTGTTTGGTTTTTTTCATATGACTATTTCCTTATAACTCATTTCTAAAAGTGGGATTATTGGTCAGAGAGTGTCCAGTTTTTAAATTGTTAGAAATTACCAATATGTACTGTCACCAGCAATAGATAAATGTCCATTTCATCTTACCCGGATCTCTCAGAAATCTTAATTGTAAACTCAAATCCATGTTTTTTTAGACTTCCCTGATCTTCGTTTCGATGTTTTTTTACTAAGATAAATTTTATTCATGAACTTCAGTTTTTCGGTATATGAAAAAGAACAATTTAAAATGTATTTACTAGGCTTAGTTGATCATCATTAAGTTGAATGTACATTACTGAGTTTTTAATGTTTAAATAAAACAAACCAAATAAAAGATTACAATCACCCCATCTTTTACGTCTTTCAAACACTAAAACACCATTTTAAAATTGTTGATACCACTTTCAAAAATTTTTGGCAATATCTACTAATGCTAAATATACACTATTCTGACTTAGCATTTCTGCTCCAGAGTACTATCTGATAGAAATGCATACGTAAGTTCACCAAAGACTTTTGGTGGCAGCACTATTTGTATTAAAAACTAGAGCCCTGGCTGGTGTAGCTCAGTGGATTGAACTCAGGCCTACAAACTAAAGGATCGCGGTTCGATTCCCAGTCAGGGCACATGCCTGGGTTGCAGGCCAGTTCCCAGCAGGGAACACATGAGGGGCAACCATACATTGATATTTCTCTCCCTTTTGCCTCCCCTTCCCCTTTAAAGATAAATAAATTAATTAATTTAAAAAAACAAAAAAATTTATTATCAGTTAAAGATAAATAGAATTATGGTATATTTATGCAGTTGAATAGTACACACCAATGAGAATGAATAAAGTACATGGAACAGTATGGATGAATATCATATAGATAATGTGGAGCCAAAGAAACCATACACAAAGGAATATATACTGTATGGTTCCACTTATGTGAATTTTAAACACGGGCCAAATGAATCTGTTGTATGAGAAAGTAGGATAGTAGTGACTTTTGGGAGGAAGTAGTTACTAGGATAGGAGCAGGAGAGTAGCTTATTGGCAGTATTCAGTTTCATGATCTGAGTTCTGCTTACACAGGTATACCCCATTGTGAAAAATTACTGAGTTATAAAAATAATTTGTGCAGTTTTTTGTGTGTATATTATACTTTTAAATAAGTGGGGTTTTTTAAAACTGGTGTTTTAATTCCCAGACTTCTTATGAAGCCTAAGCAGTTTTTAAAAACTTTAAACTGTTGCGTGTATTGCAAGGAAACATAACTTCCAAAATAAATTTCTTTTGGAATTAAAACAGTTTTCTTAAATTGAAGTCTAGTTGGTATACAATATTATATCTATTATATTAGTTTCTAGTATACAATATAATGATTTGACATTTTTATACCTTATAATGTGAGCAGTCCACTAATTATAGTAATCATCTGTCCCTGTGCAAACTTATCACAATATTATTGACAGTATTCTTTCTCTTTTCACTCATCTCCTCACCCCTTCTCTTTTGGTAATCGTCCCTTTGGTCTCTGTTTCTGTGAGTCTATTTGTGTTTTGTTTTATTTATTTTTAGATTCCACACATAAGTGAAACTATATAGTATTTGTCTTTTTTCTGCCTGATTTATTTCACTTAGCATAATAATACCCTTTAGATTTATCTATGTTCTCACAAATGACAAGATTTCATTCTTCTTACTGCCTCATAATATTCCCTTGTACACTATATATACACCACATCCTCTTTGGCCATTCATCTGTTGATATTCATGATGAACAAAATTGTCAATGAAATACTAGCAAGCTGAATTCAGCAGCACATTAAAAAGATTATACATTATGATCAAGTGGGATTTATACCAGGGATGAAAGAGTGGTTCAGTGTTCAAAAAGCAATGTGATTTATTACATCAACAAAACCAAGAATAAAAATCCTATGGTTATCTCAGTAGAGGTGGAAAAAGCATTTGACAAAATTCAACATCCATTTATGATAAAAACTCAACAAAGTGGGCATAGAAGGAACTTACCTCAAGTTATAAAGGCTGTATGTGACAAACTCACAGCTAAGTTCATATTCAGTGGTGAAAAGCTGAAAGCTTTTCCTTTAAGATCAGGAAGGGACAATACAGGGATGCCCACTCTCACCACTGGTACTCAACATAGTACTGGAAGCCCTAGTTACAGCATTCAGACAAGAAAAAGAAATAAAAGGCATCCAAATCAGAGAGGAAGAAATAAAACTGTCACTACTTGTAGATGACATGATACTATATATAGAAAACCCTAAAGAATCCACCAAAGCCATGACTGGTGTGGCTCAGTTGGTTGAGCTTTGCATCCTGCAGATAAAGTCAGTGGTTCAGTTCCTGGTCAGGGCACATGCCTGGGTTGTGAATTCAGTCCCTGGTTGGGGCATGAATAGAAGAAGGCAACCTGATAGATGTTCCTCTCTTGTATCAATGTTTCCTTCTCTCTCTCTCTCCCTTCCCTTCTCTCTAAAAATAAATCTTTTTTAAAAAATGAAGAATCCACCAGAAAGTTAATAGAAGTAATAAAAGAATTCAGTAAACCAGCAGGATACAAAATCATTATACAAAAATTTGTCATGTTTTATTTGGCATTTAACATGGGGCTTATATCTTGTTCCTAAGTATTATAGTTCTGTTCTATATTCTTTTATGTTTTGAACAGTTTTAAATAGTAGAGGACTTTAATTAATACGATTCAAGCTATTCTGGAATAATTATTTAATAGGCTAACAGTAATGCTGAAGTATTTAAAATGCTTTGAGGTATGTAAAAGAGACACAAGAGAAAGCTGGTAAAATGATTATCAGAGTTATTGAGGCCTCTTTAATGTACTTTTTAGATTTATTTTCAAAATAATGCTTTCAACTTTTTTTTACTGTTTAGCCCATTGAGGCCCTTTTAAATATATAATTGAACATGCCATGTAATACTTAGAATTCACGTTAATCACATTTTTTTTCTTAAATTTTGCAGTGTGTGATTAATAAAGTTTCACAAATAGAAGAACTAGACACAGATGCTGTTATGAAGTAAGTATGAATGTTAGGTTGTGGTTGATCAGTAGCAGAAATGATGACATACACAAAGGGAAGAGAACAGTTAAAACTCAGGAGAAAGGCATGTATTGGTTAAAAAAAAAGAAATTCAGTAGTTGAAGTGATCTTCACTGGAAGAAGGCAGTCATCTGGAAGGCAGCCCTTCGGAAAGGGGAGATGGAGCTATAAGCACCTTTCTTCCTTCCAGTCTTTTGTAAGGGCTCCTTATTGGCCAAGCCCAGCAGGTCAGCTTCCAAGGGCAGAGAGAGGATATAATGTAGATGTGGAGGGGGGAAACTGAAGAATCCATTTCAGAGGAATAGTAGTGTTAAATTTAAATTATTTGGCCAAATAATTAAAGTACAGCTTCTAATTGGCTTTGAGAAGTTTGAGTACAGGATTTGGAATTGCCATGTCTGTAATTTTTTTCACCTTTGAAATTCCTATTCTTTTATTTGGAGAAGAGTGATAAATATTTTATGGCTATGAATACCTTATTCATATAGATATATAAACTTTATTAACTGGCCTAAGATATGAATAGCTATGTGGACAACTTGTGAAACTTCTCTAGGTTAGACTCATAGAATGAGGATTGTGGAATTTTAATTTCTACTTTATTACCTAGTGTAAACTCAGTTTCAGAATTAGTTGAAGCAACCCTAATAATTCAAGAAGGACATATGATCTCACCTTTAACAGGAAGCTAAACAACAAAACAAACAAGCAAGCAGAAAAAAAAAAAACCCAAAAAACAAAGACACTGAAATAGAGAACAAGGGGATAGTGACCAGAGGGGAGAAGGAAGGGAAGTTAAGGGGAAAAAGGGGGGAGGGATTTGGAGGAACAAATAGGAAGGACACAGGGACGAGAACTAAGGGGGGTGGAAATGGGAGGGAGGTGGGGAGCAAGGGGTGGGGGAGGCTGGGATGGGAAAAATAGACAAAAAACTGTACTTGAAAAATAACTAAATAAAATTTAAAAAAATAATAATTCAAGAAGGAAAATTAAGTTAATTGGGACTGTTAAAAGCCCTATAGACAGGTAGAGTCAGTTATTTTTAATTTTTTTATTCCCTAGGGAATTTTCTCAAGTAGAGAACTTTCTGTATATCAAGTATAGGAGTATCTTTGGGAAATAAACTATAAGCTGTAACAGTAGTCATTAAAAATTTAGAATAATTAGTCATTGTGGTACTATAAAATATTTTTATGGAATTATTTTACATAAATTTTTTATCTTGAAGTTAATTGATTGGTGTCAGCTATGTAAATATTGGCTATACGATTATATGTTATACTCATATACATAATAATTAGTGTATATGTTATATCTAGTATATATTACATATATATGTATACTAATACAATGTTGGCTAATACTTACGTAGCACTTTTTTATATACCATGAACTTTACTATGTATTTCTTATTAATTCACTTAATATTCATAGCAACCATATAAGATAAGTTTTGCTACTTTCCCTATGTTGAGAAAATTAAAGCATGGAGGGGTTAGGTCACTTGTCCAGAGTTATAAAATTAGTATATGGCTAGACTGGAACTTGAACCAAGGCAATGTGGCCCAAGAGCTCATGCTCTTAGCCACCATTTCATATGTGGAAAAACACTTAAATTAGAAAAGTAGATTATTAAGTTGATTAAGGGAGATGTTATATTTCTGTTTTTATCTATTTCAGAATATTATCTTCTCCACCTTAAATCAAAATTGGTTTACTTCTCTATGACTTTATATCTGGTCACGAATCATGCTCACATGGAATTATATAAGATTCTTAAGTCAGTATACTAGACTAGACTAGTCTTAGAGATGTTTAAACAAGGAGGAGATGTTTGGTAATTAACTTCAACTCAATTTTATGAGATTAGGTATGTAGATAAAATTACCTAATTCTTCTGTTACTAGATAGTATTTAGTATACCTTCCTTTAATTTGTAGGTTTTGTTCATATATCATTTGGCCCAAAGACAATCACTATTTTTGTTTGAATTTTTTTCCCTAGGCTTGCAGATCAGATGAGAATGTTGAATTTCCCTCAGTGGTTTGATTTGCTAAAGGATATTTTCTCTAAGTTTATAGTTTTCCTACAGAGAGTTAAGGTAAGCTGATGTGATTATCAGTTTATCCAGAATATCCCTAAATTAAGTCACCTTTCTAGATTTATAAATATATGTAGAATCAATTGCATTAAAACAATTTCTTTGTTCTTGTAATGTTCCTAAGAGGCTTGGTTTTCAATAAGATTTAAAGTATTTCGGAATATTTTGGTACTTTTTATAATTTAGATGATTTGTTTTATAGTAAGAAGAAATATATTTGCTTGGCATTAAATGTTATACAATAATATTTTCTCTTACAATTTTGTGATACTTGAATCTCTCTAGATTATCTAGAAGTCAAATGTGAAACATTAAAAAAATCTGTCCCAAACCTAAACTAAATTTTTCTAAAAGTTTAGTATTGATAATAATGACATTTTCTTAAACATAAGTTCATATTTAAATTGCTTTATTTTTTATTGCAGGTTTTTATTTTATTTTTCAATCTAGGATCTAGTCAAGGATCATGTATTACATTTAATTACCTTATCTCCTTAATCAAAACCACTTACTTTTAGGCTATTCAGTATAAGGAAAAGAATGTGTCACACAGCATTTTTCAGAAGGAAAAAATGTCACAGACTCTAATATAGTAGTCCCTAACCTTTCTGGCACCAGGGACCAGTTTTGTGGAAGACAGTTTTTCCATGGATGAGGAGGGGATAGTTTCGTGATGATTCAAGCATATTACATTTATTGTGTACTTTATTTCTATTGTTATTACATTGTAATAAAATAATTATACAACCCACCATAATGCAGAATCAGTGGGAGCCCTGAGCTTGTTTTCCTGCAACTATCTGGGGGTGATGGGAGACATTGACACTGGAAGTGTATCGCTTATGTGCAGTTTACTCCATAATCTCATTTTGGTTGCTGTCACTGCAGAAAACCCTGCTTCACAAAGGTAGGATGCTGGAAATAGTAGTAGACTTTTCAGTGCTTTTGTGGCAATCTCAGGCTATTCTGCCTTGACTTTAATCTAGAATTTATGGAGATTTGAAGTTGCCTCAAACACACTTTTAAGGCCATTGTCATTTGACATCTCAAGAAGTTGATCCTCTTCTAGCACCAATGAAATTATTCACAGATGGGTTGGACATTTGTTTTTTACTCATGTTTGCTATGGTTAGCATGTGGGCTTACCAAAACTGTGGTTGGCACAGTGCAGGAAAGAGGCATGGACAAAGTGGTAAATCAAATAATGGGCAGGCCACATATGGACCGAAATAAGTGTTGGATTCTGACTTAAAGCCTGCCACCAGATGCATCTGTACAGTTGAAGTACATCATCTCACTTGCCCGATGCAGCTTAATTGTCACTTGCCACTTACTGATAGGGTTTTGATATTATTCTTCAAGCAATTGATTTATTACAGTCTCTGTGCAGTCAAACCTCTCTGCTAATGATAATCTGTACTTGCTTGCAGCTGCTCCCTATATTAGCATCACTGCCTCAGCTCCACCTCAGATCATCAGGTATTAGATTCTCATAAGGCTAAGGCAACTTAGATTCTCGCATGTGCGGTTCACAGTAGGGTTCGTGCTTCTAAGAGAATCTGTTGCCTTCCCTGATCTGACAGGAGGCAGAGAGCTCAGGTGGTAATTTGAGCAGTGGGGGAGTGGCTATAAGTACAGACAGTTTTGCTCACTAGCCTGCCACTTACCTCCTGCTTTGTGGCCTAGTTCCTCACAGCAGGATTAGGGGACCCCTGCTCTAAAACATATTGGTTGGGATTATGTTTTAATAAGAGAGCCATTTGGAATTACTGAGTATAATAGGCTATTTGTGAAATTAGGTATTTTTTGAATTATTGCCAGCATCTCCTGAGTATCATGTTAAAATGGTTTTGGGGACTTAGGTACTTATCTATGACATGGTTTTTTTTTATTGTTGTTTGAGTGATGCTAAGTCACATGCATAAACTTTGCCATCAGAGTGGGAAAAGTTTTATAAAATGTGATTTACTATACTTAATTTAGACTCCTACCAAAATGTTGATTCTCCCCATTGATAATGATTCAGTACTATAGCAACCCTTTATCTGTGGATTGCTCAATAACTAGGTCACGTTTCCACTTTTTCTTGTATTCCTATCATGACATTATCACACAATGTATATATACATGTGTGATATACAATGGCTAGATATACATTGTATATACAATGTACATACAATGTTCTGTATATACAATGGCTGGATATACAGAACTCCCACATTGCATAATATTGGCCAAATTTTTTAACTATTTCACTTTTAGGTTCCATATCAGTTAAACTAAGCCAAATTATTATAGTCCTTCCCTCATCCATTCACAGTCTTGCTTTCCATGGTTTTAGTTGCCCATGGTCAGCTACAGTCTGAAAATATTAAATGGAAAATTCCAGAAATAATCAGTTTGGTACACAACTCATAAGTTTTAAATTGTTCACCATTCTAAGTACTATGATGAAATCTCATGTGATCCTTGTCCATCCTGCCTGGGATGTAAATCATATCTTGTTTAGCAGATCCATGCTGTATACACTCCCCACCTGTTAGTCACTGAGTAGCCATGTTGGTTATCAGATTGACTGTTGCACTATCTCAGTGCTGTGTTCAAGTCACCATTGTTTTACTTAATAGTGGCTCCAAAGCACAAGAGTAGCGATGCTGGCAATTTGGTAATGCCAAAGAAGAACCATAAAGTGCTTCTTTCAAGTGAAAGGCTTAAAGTTTTTGACTTAATAAGGAAAGGAAGAAAAATGCTGAGGTTGCTAAGATCAGTGGTAAGATTGAATCTTCTATCAGTGAAACTGTAGAAAAAATATGTGCTTATTATGCTGTTGCACTTCACACTGCAAAAGTTCTAGTGACAATGCACAAGTGCTTAGCTAACATGAAGAAGGCATCAAATTTGCAGGTGGAAGACGTGACAGAAAATGTGTTCAGTTGATGGCAGTGTGTTATACCAGAAAGCATTGAGCCTATACCAAGACTTCAGCAAGGGATCCCTTAAAACAAGTCACCACATTCATGTACTTTTTACTACAATATGTTTTTATCATGGTTTTATTTTATTATTATTGCTTTTAATCTCTTACTCTAATTTATAAATTAAACTTAATCATAAGTACGTATGTGTAGGAAACATAGTAATATAAAGAGTTCAGCCCTGGCTGGTGTAGCTCAGTGGATTGAGTGCGGGCCTGCGAACCAGACAATCGAGGTTCGATTCCCAGTCAGGGCATGTGCCTAGGTTGCAGACCAGTTCCCTACAGGCCAGTTCCCAGCAGGGGACGCACGAAAGGCAACCATACATTGATGCTTCTCTCCCTCTCTCCTTCCCTTCCCCTCTAAAGATAAATAAATAAAATATTTTTAAAAAAAAAAAAGAGTTCAGTACTATTTGTAGTTTCAGGCATCTTCTGGGAGTCTTGGAATGTATCCCTGAAGAACGGGGGGATTACTGTTTTTAATGAATATACATACAATGATTTGTCATAGTTGTAATTTCTCATTTTCATATTTAGACCACTTAAGCTAATACTTCTGTAAAACATCTTTGAAGATGACATGTAAACTTTAAATACTACTTTATTTTTGATACAAGTTTGTGATTTTGTAAGGATATTATTTCACTGAAAAATAGTGTTAATTATAAGCTGTTCATTTTTCATGAATTTAAAAATAACTACAAATTGGAAGAACCCAGATGTCTATCAGTAGAGGAGTGGTGAAATAAGGTATACCTGGTATATTCATTACAATGGAATGTCATGCAGCCAAGGATTTTTAATTATTGAAAATAATTAAACATTATTGTAACATTAAATGAAAAGGCAAGATGCCAGCCTACTTATAAAATATGATTTCATCTATGTCAAAGAGTTTTTTAAAATTATTTTTGGAAGATTTTTAATTTATTTATCTTTAGAGGGGAAGGGAAGGAGAGAGAGAGAGAACTATCAATGTATGGTTGCTTCTTGTGCATCCCCTGCTGGGAACTGGCCTGCAACCCAGGCATGTGCCCTGAACCACAATCCTTTGGTTCCCAGGCCTGTACTCAACCCACTGAGCTACACAAGTCAGGGCTGTCAAAAAGATTTTTTATCTCTGCAACTTCATAGAACAAAGGAGACAGCTTGTCTTCATAAGGGTTATCTTTAGGTGATAAAAGTATGTATAATTTAAATTGTTATTCATTTTTGTTTTTCCTAAATTTTCTACAAAGAGGTATTACTTTTATGATCAGAAAAATTTGTTTTGTTTTTAACAGTGTTTACCATGTTACAGGGATAAACTATTTGAAATTCTTATTTAATTTACTAGGGTTATTAATGTAGTGTCCTATATTCTTATATTTATTTCTCAGAAATAAAGGATATTCTATATATTACTTTAGTGTGAAGTAAAATTATTTTTTAAAGAAATTAAAACTTAAAATTTCAGCCAGAACATTTTAATAATATTTTTAGTGTAAATAGAGAAAAAAATTAAAAGTTGAGGCCTTAAAAATTTTATATTTGACTGATCATTAATGACTTAAGAATTCTTATTGTTGTTAATTGTATTTTTTGAAATTTTTTATTATGGTAAAGTACTCCACATAAAATTTATTATCTTAACCACTTTAATTGTACAGTTTAGCGGCATTCACATTGTTGTGCTATTATCACCACCATCCATCTGCAGAACCTTTTTCATCTCAAAAAACTGAAACTATTAAAATAATAACTTCCCTTTCTCTCCTTCTTTCATCTCTTGGCAACCACCGTTTACTTTCTGCCTCTATGAGTTTGCTCTAGATACCTCATATAAGTGTAATTATACAGTATTTTTCCTTTTGTGATAGGTTTATTTCATTTAGCTTAATGTTTTCAGTGTTCATTTATTTTGTTTCATGTGTCAGAATTTTGTTCCTGGCCGAATATTCCATTATATGTACATACCACATTTTGTTGATCCCTTCTGTCAGTGGACACCTGGGTTGCTTCTACCTTTTGCTATTGTGAATAATGTTTCCACAAATGTGAGAGAACAAATATCTCATAGCTGCTTTCAGTTCTTCTGGGTATATATTCATAAGTGGAATTATTAAATCATATGGTAATTCTGTTTCTAATTTTTTGAGGAAACTCCATACTGTTTTTCATATCAGCTATACTGTTTTATATTCCTAACAATAGTGCACAGTAGTTCTGGTTCCTCTACATTCTTGCCAACACTCATTATTTTATTTTTTTGATAGTAGCCTTGTAATGGATATAAGGTTGTACTGCCTTTTGATTTGATTTTCATTTTTGTAATGATTAGTGATATTGATCTTTTTATATGCTTACTGGCTATTTTTATATATCTTCTGTGGAGAAATACCTTCTTTGCCCATTTTTTAATTAGGTGTTGTTTTTGAATTACAGGAGTTCTTTATATATTCTGGCTGTTGACTATCAGATATATGATTTGCAAATACTTTCTCACACTCTGTGGGTTGTTTTTTTACTCTGTTGGTTGTGCCCTTTGGTGCACAGAATTTTTTAATTTTTATGGAGTTTATTTTGTTGTTGTTGTTGCTGCGTGTGCTTTTGGTATTATGTCCAAGAAATCATCACCAAATTCAATGTTGTGAAGCTTTCCCCCTATGTTTTCTTATAAAAGTTAATTTTTTAGGTCTTATTTTAGGTCTTCTATCTATATGGAATTAATTTTTGTATGCAGTGTAAGAAAAGGGTCATACTTTGTTTTTTGGCATGTGGGTGTCCAGTTTTCTAAACACCCATTTTTTTCAATCTTCACCCAAGGACATGTTTATTGATTTTACAGAGAGGAGAAGGGAGGGAGAGAAAGGAAGGGAAATATTGATGTGTGAGAGAAACATCAATTATTTGCCTCTCACACACATCCCAACAGAGAACAAACCCACAATCTAGGCATGGGCCCTGACCAAGAATTGAACCTGTGACCCTTTGGTTTACAGGACGATGCTTCAGCCAACTGAGACACACCAACCAGGGCACACCATTTGTTGAAAACTCTCCTTTCCCCACTGAATGGTCTTGGTAGCCCCTTATTTCCTAAGAGTAGCCCCTTATTTCCTAATAGTCCATAAAGACTTACTTTACATAAAATTACTCTCAATTCATCTAGCTTTCAATATTTATTAATTACCTCCTATGTGCTCAGTATTCTAATACCTTATCCAATAAGGTACACTATTCCAATATCTTAGAGCTAACATTGTAGTGCAGACCTAAAATTAAAAATTTAAAAAGATAATAAAAACTTATTTTTTAAAAGTGGGTAATGGGATAAAGTTGCTGGGAAAAGAGTCAGAGAAGACCTGTTTGAGGAAGTAACTTCATGCAAGAACTTGAGTGATGAGAGGAAACACTTATGCAAAGATCAAGGTGAAGAGCATTCCAAACAGGAAACAACAAAGGCACTGGGATGGGAACAATATAATTTAGAAGAATAGAAAGAGAATCAGAATGTCTGAAGAGTGAGAAAATGTATGAGATGAAGAGAGAGATGGATGTAAGGGTAGGCATGGTAAGAAATACAGATTTTTTTTTTTTAAGCAAGCACATCAATGAATATGATTCTTTGACAGGCAAGTTATATTTAGTGTAACCTATCTAAGAGGTTAGAGAAATCTGCAATATATTTTGGGGGATTTCTCTTTACAAAATCAATTAAAATACAGAAGTCTACTCCTAAGTTTTAGGGAACCCTTTTCCCTTGAGCAGTTCTTTTTCACAAGTCACAGTTTATTAAAAGATTGGTAGAAATTCTTACATGCATGACCTTGAGACATTTCTAATATGTTCAAAAGTACATATGCAGAATTCACTTTGGGGAGCTTTTAAGTGCAAGATATTTTAAATCCTTTAAAAATGTATCTTGTTTTCTTGTAGGCAACATTAAATGTCATTCACAGTGTTGTTCTCTCAGTTCTTGACAAAAACCAAAGAACTAGAGAATTGGAGATTTCACAACAGAAGAATGCTGCAAAAGATAATTCACTGGACACAGAGGTGGCTTATTTAATCCATGAAGGCATGTTTATAAGTGATGCATTCAGTGAGAGTGAATTAACACCTATAGCAGTTGACACTGCCTCTCAAAGAAATGCATCCCCAAATAGTGAGCCCTGCAGCAGTGATTCAGTATCTGAACCCGAATGTACTACTGATTCTTCATCCAGCAAAGAGCAGATATCATCATCTACTCCAGGAGGTGTGGACATTATGTGAGTATGGTAACTACTGACAACTTAACAAGACTTTGAATCATTAATCGTTTCAATAAGATTGGTTGTTCAGTTTATTGGAAAACCATGTATACTTTGGTTTTGGAATTTATAACAAAAGTGAATTAATTTTATGAAACATCTTTTTGAAAATATATGGAAGGTAGTAAGGGGGTAAGCTTTGGAAGTAACTGAGAATTGCAGAATTTTAAGTGTAGAAAGGAATCATTTAATTAAATGCCCTCATTTCAAAGAGTTTAGATGATGTAAAATCACTAGAAGCAGCACTTGTCCTGAAACTCAGATTGGTATTGCTTTGCTTATTTTTCTTCTGTATCACCTTTGTATTTTATATGTAGTGAAGATCTGTTTGATTTATAATTTTTGATTTTTCAAAGAAATTAATTTCCAAATAGATCACATTGTCTTTTTAAACATTATTTTTAAAACTTACTTTGAATTTTCAAATTTACAGAAAAGTTGCTAGAGTAGTACAAAACACTGTCATGTATCTTTTGTGCTGATTCTACACTTGTTAACAGTTAACCATATTGTCCTATTTCTTTTGCCCTTCTTTTTTCTCTCTTCCTCTGTCTTTCATGTTAATATTTTTTCTGAATCATTTTGACAGTAGGTTGCAGATTTGATGTCCAATTATCTCCAAATACTTCTGTGTATATTTCCTAAATACATTAACACTACCTTAAATAACCACAGTATACCAATTAAAATCAAGAAAACCTTGATAACATTGTGGATTATTACCATCCAATTCACAAACCCCAGTGGCCTCAATATTCTGTATAATAAGAGTGAAAACAAAACAAAGCCAATAAAGTCTTTCTGGTCAAAGAATATAGTTTGGATTTAATCATCTTAAGAATAAGAACTCAGTACTTCTGTTCATTTTCACATAAGTCAATCTATGGAACTTAGAAAGGTTGCATTAACAGTGTAAAGTCAATTATAACACCTTCCTTCCCCAGCAAAAAGAAAACTAAAAAAAAAAGCCCCCAAAACCCTGAACTATGTATCAATAACACATTTTTTTGCTGTTCAGGCTAATATTTTCCACTTACTGGGTAGGGTACAGTCTGAAACTGCTATTCAAAGATGCAAAAACCTGTATAGCTTAAACAATATAGAATTATGGTTCTCTCATGTAACAGTTCAGAATCAGGTAGTCCAGAACTGAGAAGGCAGCTCTTCCATCCTCATTGTGTAGCTTCTATCTTAGTCTAAGGCGTCTGCTCCAGTTTTAATCTCATCTGTATCTCTAGCAGGAAAGGGTAAAGGGTTAGTACCCTTATTACTTTTTTTTAGTTTAAAAAAAATACATTTTATTGATTATGCTATTAGACTTGTCCCATTTCCCCCACTTTATTTTCCTCTACTGTGCACACCCCCTCCCACCCACATTCCTCCCTTTTAGTTCATGTCCATGGGTCATACATATATGTTCTTTGGCTTCTACATTTCCTATACTATTAACCTCCCCCTATTTTCTGCCTACCATTTATGCTACTTATTCTCTGTACCTTCCCCTCCTTTCTCCCCCCTCCCTCTCCCCTGTTGTTAACCCTCAATGTGATCTCCATTTTTGTGAATCTGTTCCTGTTCTAGTTGTTTGCTTAGTTTTGTGTTTTTTTTTTAGGTTTGGTTGTTAATAGTTGTGAGTTTGTTGTCATTTTACTGTTCATATTTTTTATCTTTTTCTTAGATAAGTCCCTTTAACATTTCATATTATAAAGGCTTGGTGATGATGAACTCCTTGAATTTGATCTTACCTGAGAAGCACTTTATCTGCCCTTCCATTCTAAATGAAAGCTTTGCTGGATAGAGCAATCTTGGATGTAGGTCCTTGTCTTTCATGACTTGGAATACTTCTTTCCAGCCCCTTCTTGCCTGCAAGGTTTCTTTTGAGAAATCACTTGACAATCTTATGAGCACTCCTTTGTGGTAACTGTCTCCTTTTCTTTTGCTGCTTTTAAAATTCTCTCTTTATGTTTAATCTTGGCTAATGTAATTTAATTGTGATATGCCTTGGTGTGTTCTTCTTTGGGTCCAACTTTTTTGGGACACTCTGAGCTTCCTGGACTTTCTGAAAGTCTATTGCTTTTGCCAGATTGGGGAAGTTCTCCTTCATTATTTGTTCAAATAAGTTTTCAATTTCTTGCTCTTCCTCTTCTTCTTCTGGTACCCCTATGATTTGTATGTTGGAATGTTTAAAGATGTCCTGGAGGTTCCTAAGCCTCTCCTCAGTTTTTTGAATTCTTGTTTTTTTATTCTGTTCTGGTTGAATGTTTGTTTCTTCCTTCTCCAAACCATTGATTTGAGTCCCGGTTTACTTCCTGTCACTGTTGGTTCCCTGTACATTTCCTTTATTTCACTTAGCATAGCCTTCATTTTTTCATCTAGTTTGCAACCATATCCAACCAATTCTGTGAGCATCCTGATTACCAGAGTTTTGAACTGTGCATCTGATAGGTTGGCTATCTCTTCATCACTTAGTTGTATTTTTTCTGGAGCTTTGATCTGTTCTTTCATTTGGACCATTTTGTTTGTTTGTTTGTTTGTTTGTATTGGCTTGCCTGTTATATAGTAAGGGGCAGAGCCTTAGGTGTTCACCAGGGTGGGGCAACCCTTGTTGCTGCATTGTGAAGCTGTATGTGGGAGAGGGGTCCAAGAGGGAACAATGGTGCTTGCTCTGCTCTCTGCCAGATTTCAGTCTTCTGCTACCCATGGTCAAATTGGGCTCTTCTGATGCTGATTCCTGGTTGGTGGGCTTATGTAGGTTCTAGGACCCTGTTGGTCTCTCCAGTGAATTCTCCTGTGATGCTGGGAGTTTCTCCCACTGCCACCTCAACCCCCATAGGTGTTTTCAATCAGAGGTTTGAAGCTTTATTTCTCCTCACTGAAAGTCCAGGTGGTATGGTCTGTGTCACTCCCCAGTTCCTCCTGATTTAATCTGCATGCCAATGTGGGACCGCCCAGTCTGCAATCCTTCACTTCTCCGGGTCTGCCAGCCACCACCTTGTCTACTGGCTGTAGCCTTGCCTACCCTGGTCCTCCAGGTACCACCTTGCTGCAGTTCCTCTCTGCCCAGCTGCCTGTCTCTGCCCCTCCTACAGGTCTGCATGAATGTTTCTTCTTTAACTCTTTGGTTGTTGGACTTAATACAATTCCACTTTCTGTTAGTTCTGGTTGCTTTTTGTTTTTAAATTTGTTGTTGTCCTTCTTTTGGCTGTGTGAGGAGGCACTGTGTATCTACCTATGCCTCCATCTTGGCTGAAAGTCTGTTTTAGCTTTAATTAGAGTATATGCATATATATGGCATTGTGTCAATTGCATATGTTAGGCTCATCACAAAGTGAATACAGTGGTGTAATTGCCAGTCAGGTTAAATATAGAACATTTATCAATTGTCTAGAAGCCCCTCTTGCCACTATGCCTTCACTCCACCAATTTTCAGACTCTGATTGGTTTTCTGGTTTTTAAACTTTATAGAAATGGAACCATGTTCTTTTTGTCTCTAATTTCATTTATTAAACATTATGTTTGGGACATATTTTTAAGCTCATGCATATAGCAGTAATTGATTTGTTTACAAAGAATCCACTTTCTGACTACATACAATGTATTTATTCTTTCCTAGTGATGAAATTTGGGTTATTTCCATTTTGATTATTGTGAACATTCTTGTAGATATATTTTTGGGGTGCATATTATGTGCATTTCTGTTTATATATTTCTGAATATATACCTAGGAATGAATAAGGTATGTGAATGGTCAATTTAGCCAGTTTCTTAAAATGATTGTACTAACAATTCTATTAGCAGTGTGGAATAAATCCTGTCATTAATCTTCATTCATTCTTGGTATATCAGTATTTTACATGTAAGTCATTCTGATAAGTATGTCACAGGTATAGTCATTTTGATTTTTATTTCCCTGAATTTGTAAGAGAAACTTTTTATGTAATCATTAGTTTGGATAACCTCTTCTGTGAAGTGTCTATTCAGGTCCTTTGCTTACTTCTCTATTGGTTTGTCCTTTATTTCTTATTGATTTATGGGAATTCTTTATGTAATCTCATCCCAAGCCCTTTGGCATTTGTGCATACTGCACATATCTTCTCCCACTTTGTAGGCTGACTTTTCACTCTCTTATTGGGGTCTTGGGTGAAAAAAGTTTTTAATTTTAATATAATTCTGTGGTTCTTTTTCTTTGTGATTTGTGCTTTTTTCTGTGTGTCCTATTTAAGAACTCTTTTTCTACCTAAGGCCTTGATGATATTTCTTTATGTTATTTTCTAGAGGCTTTGTTGCTTTCCCTTTCACATGTACATTAGCAGTCCATCTAGAATTGATTTTTGTGTATAGCATGGATACCTTTCAGACCTCATGCCATATGTTGAGAAGATTATCTTAGTCATTGCTCTGTAGTGCTATTCTTGCCTTAAATTGTATGTGTTTGAGTCTGTTTCTGGACTCTGTTTTCTTCATTTGTCTTTCTTTGCACCAGTACCATTAAGTAAAATTGTCTTAATTATAATAACTTTTTAATTAGCTTTAATATCTGGTAATTTTTCCTCTTTCATTGTTCTTTTAAGATTTCCTTGATTATTCTTGGTTTACTGCAAATTCATTTAGATTTTAGATTTGTTTTCTGTTGCCTGCACATGTATTTGTTTATATATATATATTTTTTCTTTTTTTAAGTACACAGTCCAGAATTTGCACTTATTGTTTTCATTCATATCATAGTGGCCATAATATTATCGCATGACTATATCTAACCATAAAGGAGGCTTAAGAAATAAAGTCTTTAGCTTGTTGGCTATTTATCTGCTAAAACTATTATTATGGTGGGAGAGATAAAATGTTGAAAGATAGCAAGCAGTTGGCCATGCTATCTGAGAGTCCTTTAAGTCAGGTGCAGCATGATAGTTTGTATCCCTCCCCTACCTCCTCCACTGTGGCTGACTTTACACTTTGAAGTTTATCTGGCTTTCCCCAATTGCATGCTCCCACCACATGATAACGTAGGTTTTTCAGATGGTTTCTTCTATGTTATGTGTCTTCTCCCATAGACACATAAATATCTGGGAACTACCCAGCCCACAGAGGCAGTGGATTGAGTATATTTTTACACGTGACCCCAACTACTTGTTTCTTAACAAGGGCTCTGGCTATTCCTGTATCCAGTGTTTTTACAGTATATAACTGTGTCATGGATACAGCACATGCAAAAATGATGTCTGATGTTTTATCTTTGTTAGTGGTAGATTTTCCTTGTTACATTGTCAAGATGGTCTACAGTTTTATAAATTTATTGCAATGGAGATATGGACACAAAAGAATAAAATCGTGGTTTAAAAAAACAAAATTTACCATCTTAACCACTTCTAAGTGTATGGTCTAATAGTGGTTAAGTGTACTCATGTTGTGCAACCTATCTGTAGGACTTTCTCATCTTGCAAAAGTGAAACTTTCCCTAACAACTCTTCATTTCTTCTACCACCCACTCCCTGGCAACCACTTTTCTAGTTTCTGTCTCCATGAATTGGACTACTCCAGATACTTCATTTAAGTAGAATCATACAGTATTTGCCTTCTTGTGTCTGGCTTATTTCTGTATTATAATGTCTTCAACCATGCTGTAGCATATGTCAGAATTTTTTGTTTGTTGTAAGGCTGAATAATATATTCCTGTGTATATATTGACAACATTTTGTTTATCCATTCATGTGTCAGTAGTCTCTTGGATTGTTCCTATTTCTCGGCTGTTGTGAATGGTGCTACTACTTGAACATGGGTGGGCAAACTCTTTGAGATCTTACATCCACTTTTTTTGTATAAATACTTAGAAACATACTTGTGAGGTTTTTTTCCCCTCTATTAATATGAAAAAGATCCAATTAGACTTAAAGGTTTTTTAAAAAAGCAAAATTACAAATAAATAAATGATATTTTAAAAAATAATAAACCTCAGCTTTTTGAATTGTCACCATATTTTTTAAGGAATTGAGTTGTTTTTATTTGCTTTTTTGTGTGTATATCTTTGTGAATTGGTAGTACATTGCAAAGAGTTCCAGATTCTTAATCCTTATGTTGCTATATGGAGACAGATTTAGAAATAACTTCAGGAAATAAAATTTTATTTTTTTAATCTTTTTTGAAAATATTTTATTTATTTACTTTTAGAGAGAAAGGAAGGGAGAGAGAAAAAGAGGGAGGGAAACATCAATGTGTGAGGTATACTGATTGGTCGCCTCTTCCATACCCCCAATTGGGGACCTGGCCCATAACCCAGGAATGTACCCAACACAGGAATTGAACTGGCAACCTTTCCACCTGCAGTCTGGCGCTGAATCCACTGATCTATACCAGCCAGGGCAGAAATCCTTCAGAAAGGAAAATTTTATTTTTATAGTAAATTTGAAATTTAAGCAGTTTATAGCAGCTGATATTGAAATAGCAGTGGATCATCTATATAGAAGTAATTGTTGGAGTGGAGGAAGTTTAGCAGATTAGAAATAAAATTAGACTAATTCTGAATTCTAGTCTCACCCTCTCATCTTGTGACTTAAATTTTCAAAGATTCGGTGGCCTCATGTATAAAGTACCATATTTTTCAGACTATAAGATGCACCCTCCCCATTTGGGAGGAATAATGGTTGTTAATGCTGCTGTTGAGTTCTGTTTACATTGACATTGGTGAAATATTATGTTGTTTATGTTATTATATATTTTACCACGTATTCTGCTTCAAAACATTTTTTTCTTATTTTTCTGTAGAACCTAGGTATGTCTTATGGTCCGAAAAAATTATGGGTAGATATTTATGTACCTGTCTCAGAATGTGAGAACCAAACAAATGACTGTTTCTGAGAGTACTTTAAGAATATTAATCCCTCTATTATTTCAAAGTACTAGTAAATAAATTTAGTGATGTTATAATTTTGAATGATAGCAGAAAATAACTTTTTCATACTTTACTTAACCCAGTTATAGTAATGATTTGCCTCAAATTAATATACATCAGAGCCTCTTTATAATATCTTTGAAAATTATTTTAATTGAATTGAAAGAGAAAAATGATGCTAAGGCATTTAACTTGGTTCATAATAAACTGAATTGTTGGCATGGAATCAGTGATCTTTATATATGCCCAGGGAAAGATGTATAATAACTTAAAGTCTTACATTTCCTTCTTAAAGCTGGAAAAAAATGCATTATATCTTATATATACTCCTGCTCTATTTTAAGTTCCTTGAGGGCAATAATCTATTATATCCCTTTCAGTTCAGGAATTTAAACACAGTTAAATGCTCAGGAGAAGTTAGTTCAGTTTAACTGAATGTTAACAACCTTTCATAATTGTGAGTAAACAGAGAGCCTGTTTGTCATGAAATAACATTCCTTCCTTCTACTGTGTCATCCTAGACACCCATGCACAACCTACTATAGCTTCCACCTTATACCTAAGTAGAATTTTTTTGCTGTAGTTCTTGCAAAATTTCCAGAGTCTGAATGTAACTATTAAAAATACTGTAGCAGAGAAAATTACTCTTATATAAGACTAGGCTAAAATATATTTATATTATCTCGATACATTTAAGTGATGCTTCACCACAAATAATAAAAGTATTTGATACATCACCGAATTTTTCCTTAGGTGTTTTATTGCATTTTGCTTTTTACTAATATGTGACCTATGTGGAACAATGTGTTCATTACTTTTTCTAACTTAATCTATTTTAATTATTTTCAGGGTGAATGAAGACATGAAATTAACTGACTTAGAACTAGGAAAGCTGGCAAATAATACGCAGGAGTTATTGTGTAGTGCCTCAGATATATGCCATGATCGAGCTGTCAAATTTCTCACATCAAGAGCAAAGGTTAGTTGTTTTCATAAAGCTTTAGATATTTTATATATAGTGTAATTATTTTGAAAATCTGGAATCATATCCCTGCTTATGTCCCTTTGTTTCCCATAATGCATATTATATTTTTGACACATAATAAGATTAACAGTACTGGTATGGTCTATTAGGGAGATGTTAAAATAAACCAAATAAGAGAGAAATAGGAAGACTTATTCAAGTGTTATTTTCAAATCAATGATTTAATAAAAGACTTAAATTGAAACATACCTTAATAATTAATTTGACATAATACTGTTATATGTGTATGTATAACTAGTCAATTTATTAATAAAATTAGTTGAATTCCAATGTTGTGAAGTTTTTATATAATGACATGAATTTATTTGAGGTAATATACTTTAAATGGGTTAGAATAAAATTTAGACATCTTAAGCTTCAATTTTTGAGACTAAAGTAGTAGAAAATTCATTAAATTGATTTTAAAATAATTTTTATGAATATAATTATATTACAGATCATAAAAATAATATTAACATTTGTTAGATTGAGTGGTTTTATAGTACATTCATATTTGGTATTATACTAAGTCTGTCATGATTTTTGTGTTATTTTTAAAATTTAGGATGGTTTTCTTGAGAAGCTAAATTCCACGGAATTCATAACACTTTCTAGATTAATGGAAACATTCATTTTAGACACTGAACAGATATGTGGAAGAAAAAGCATGTCATTACTTGGAGCACTTCAGAGTCAAGCTAGTAAATTTGTAAACAGGTTTCATGAAGAGAGAAAAACCAAGCTCAGGTATTATAACTATGTCCATTCTGTCGGGAACATTGCCTTTCCTTTCCCACTCAAAGTGAAGTTAATTATGTTTTGTCACTCTTCTTGGTTAGGTTAGAGATATAACCTATGAATGATAACCTATGAATAAATAGGAATCATTCATAACCTATGAATGATTCCTATTTATTAAGGTGTTCAGCATTTTTAAGTCTTAAGTACTAGCAATAGCTAACAGCCATTACTGTGTAAAAAGTCAGTGTCTTGTATTGACGAGCTTGACTTAAACTTAATATATTTGTAGTTTTTATTATTATTAAAAGATGTAAAAGTCTTATGTACTTTCTCAGCTCTTTTTTAACCAATGAAAATGGCATAAAGTTTCTTTTTCTTTTTTCTTTTAAATAGCCTCCTCTTAGACAATGAGCGCTGGAAGCAAGCTGATGTTCCAGCAGAATTTCAAGATCTTGTTGATTCTTTATCAGATGGAAAGATTGCCTTACCTGAAAAAAAAGCAGGGGGTATGTGTATTTTTTCACGCATTCTCTTCCAATTTTATATTGTCTGTTCATCTTGTAGAAATGCTTAATATTTCTTTAACTGACAGTGCCACTTTAAAAGCCTAGAACTAATACTCCCAGCTATGTTAGTAAGTAGTTGACTGTAAAAGTATCTGTGGTGATTTATAATAATTTCATATACTTACTGATGGTTAATCATATGCCAGACACTGGACCAGCTGCTTTTTAAAACTCCAGTTATTCTTTCAACAATTTGTTATGAATATACTATTATATTAACAGTGAGGAAGTGAGGAAGCATGAAGCTATTAAGGGTTAAAGAATTTTGTGTCAATGTGATGAGCTAGGATTTGAAACCAGCTCTCTATAATTTCATAGCTATATTCTTAACCACTGTACCATATTGTTTAGAGACATGTAACCATTCATTCAGCCCTAGTAAACTTTTTGTTAGTTGTTAAAACAGGGAAAGCAGTTATAATTCTTTAAAAGGGTTAAATCCAATGAAAAAATATGTATTAGCAATCACATTAGACATAGTATATTAGCAATTAATGTAGTATGATGTAATAGAGAAAACCACAGTATAAAGAACCATAGAAAAAGAAAAATATGGAGACTTAAGCAGGAAGGGCCAGAGAGGTAGGAAGAAAACCAGAAGAACATAGAAGTCAGAAAGTCAGAATTTCAAGGAGAGAATTGGTATCAAATATCGGTTGAAAGATGAAAATGGCTTAAGTGGAATCATCATGTGATAATAATGTAAATTTATTTACAGTGTAACCTGTGTTACCAGGTTTGAAAGCTATTAAGTCTTTGAATATTTTTAATGGAGGAGGCATTTATATTTTCACATTTTATGCATTTAATAAAAATTTAATATTTTTACATAGAAATATTTTTAAATTGTATACTTACCATTTGCACAAAATATAATGGCATAGCAATAGAAAAATAGTAAAATACAGAGTTACCACTAGTTTGGCATATAGCTCATTTGTTATCTTAGTAATTGAAGTGATAAAGTCAGATGTAGGTCAGTGCTACATAACTGAAAGGTGAGGAGGGGTAGACATTATAGCCTACTTTTTCAAGAAGTTTGGCAGTGAAAGGAAAGTGAGTGATGAAATTATATCTAGAGACATAAGAGAAATTAGAGTTTATTACTTTAATCCACTCAAGGAATTGAAAAAAGATTTCTAAGGTAGAAGAAGCTGAGTTATATTTTTATGCTTAACAGAAAGAGGAGAAGGTTAATTTAGCATAAGAATGATGTAGTGATTGTGGAGCAGTTACCCTGAAATGGAATCCATAGTTCAGGAGAAAAGCTGTCTCTTCTACCACTGTGACAAGAGGCAAAGGGTTAAAGACAGGTGCAAAATAGGTTAATTCATATGGAGCAGAGAGAGGAAGGGAAGGAATTAAGTAAATTTCTGTTTTCTAGTGCCTGTTGTTAGTAGATAATAATATTGGGTGGTGATCACAATTTTTAAGTGATTTTGTATTAGCAAAGCAAAAACATTCAGGTAGCAAAAACTAGAAGGAAAATAAAACACTGATCATTCTAAATCACAAGTTTATTATTTTTTCTTTTTTTGTTTTTTTAAAAGATTTTATTTATTTATCTTTAGAGGGGAAGGGAAAGAGAAAGGGAGAAAAATATCAATGTATGGTTGCCTCTTGTGCATCCCCAGCTGGGAACTGGCCTGCAACCCAGGCATGTGCTCTGACTGGGAATCGAACCATGATCCCTTAGTTAGTAGGCCCACACTCAACCCACTGAGCTACACCAGCCAGGGCTATTTTTTTTAATATAATTTTATTGATTATGTTATTACAGTTGTCCCATTTTCTCCCCTTTATTCTCCTCCACCCTGCATCCTCCCTTTCCACCATCATTCTCCCACCTTGATTCATGTCTGTGGGTCATACATAAAGTTCTTTGGCTTTTCCATTTCCCATACTATTCTTAACTTTCCCCGTCTATTTTGTACTTAACAATTTATGCTTCTTATTACCTGTGCCTTTTCTCCCAGTCTCCCCTTTCTCTCCCCACTGACAACCCACCATGTGATCTCTATCTCTGTGAATCTGTTCCTGTTGTAGTTGTTTGCTTAGTTCATTGTGTTTTTGTTTTTTCTTTATGTTCAATTGTTGCTAGTTGTGAGTTTGTTGTGGTTTTACTGTTCATATTTTTGATCTTCTTCTTTTTCTTAGATAAGTCCCTTTAACATTTCATATAATAAGAGCTTGGTGATGATGAACTCCTTGAATTTGATCTTACCTGAGAAGCACTTTATCTGCCCTTCCATTCTAAATGAAAGCTTTGCTGGATAGAGCAATCTTGGATGTAGGTCCTTGCCTTTCATGACTTGGAATACTTCTTTCTAGCCCCTTCTTGCCTGCAAGGTTTCTTTTGAGAAATCAGCTGACAGTCTTATGAGCACTCCTTTGTGGTAACTGTTTTCTTTTCTCTTGCTGCTTTTAAGATTCTCTCCTTATGTTTAATCTTGGCTAATGTAATTGTTATGTGCGTTGGTGTGTTTCTCCTTGGGTCCAACTTCTTTGGGACTCTCTGAGCTTCCTGGACTTCCTGGAAATCTGGTTCCTTTGCCAGATTGGGGAAGTTCTCCTTCATTATTTTTTCAAATACGTTTTTCATTCCTTGCTCTTTCTTTTTTCCTTCTGGCACCCCTCTGATTCGCATGTTGGAACATTTAAAGTTGTCCACAAAGTTCCTAAGCCTCTTGATGGTTTTGAATTATTGTTTTTTCATTCTGTTCTGGTTGAATATTTATTTCTTCCTTCTGCTCCACACCATTGATTTGAGTCCCAGTTTCCTTCCCATCACTGTTGGTTCCCTGTACATTTTTCTTTATTTTACTTTGCATAGCCTTCACTTCTTCCATTTTGGGGACCATACTCAACCACTTCCTTGAGCATCCTGATAACCAGTGTTTTGAACTGTGCATGGGATAGGTTGGCTATCTCTTTGTCACTTAGTTGTATTTTCTCTGGAGCTTTGATCTGTTCTTTCATTTGGGCCATATTTTTTTTTGTCTCAGCTTGCCTGTTATATAGTAAGGGGAGGAGCCTTAAGTATTCACCAGAGTGGGGAAACCCAGGTTGGTACTGTATGTGGGGGAAAGGTTTGAAAGGGAACAATACTGCTTGCTCGGCCCTTGGCTGACTTTCAGTCACTTCTTCTGCTACCCACAAGCAAATTGGGCCCTTCTGGTGCTGATTCCTGGGTGGGTGGTTTTGTGTACATCTAGGACCTTGTGGATCTGTCTCTCCAAGGAGCTTTCCTCTGAGACTGGTAGTTTCTCCCACTGCCACAACACCCACAGGTGTTTTCGGTCAGAGGCTTTGAGGCTTTATTTCTCTTCGCTGGAACCCTGGGTTGTGCTGTCTCTCTTGCTTCCAGTTGTTCCTCCTAGTTTATCTACACAAAAATGTGGAAGCTCCAGGTCCTCCAACCACGTTGTCTGGTCTGCTGGCCGCTGCCTCATCCACCCAGGTCCTCCAGCCACCACCTTGATGCGAGTCCTCTCCACACGGGCTACCCATCTCTGCCCCTCTTACCCATCTGAATGAATGTTCTTTAATTCCTTGGTTGTCAGACTTCCATACAGATTGATTTTCTGGTATTTCTGGCTACTTTTGATTTTTAAATTGGTTGTTGTCTTTCTTTTGGTTGTGCGAGGAGGCAAAGTGTACTTACACCTCCATCTTGGCTGGAAGTCCTAAATTTAAAATGAGATTTATTGCTCATCTGCTACTCTTTTAAGCTACAGTTGATTGACTTTCCACAGTGTGAGGTGTTGTACTAGATGCCTAAGGCATGTTTTTGTCCCTGAATAGCTCTGACTTGTCATGATTTTTTAATTAAAATGATATAGTGTGATTGAATTAACTATATATTTTTCCTGCAAAGTACACTATTTGTTTTCATTTCTTGTTTGAAGGATGCTAACAAAAGTTTTTTCTATATGCTCTACTTCTCTTCCAGTCTTATTCTTTCCTTGGAGAGAGAAGAAAGTATATGCTATTAGAAGTCCATCAGCATTTTACTAGTTTTTACCAACTTGAGAGTTCTTAGTTATTATTTTTCCACCATTCATTTATTGAGTTAATAGCTACTTTGCTAAGCATTGGAGAAATGAAAGTTAATGGACAACAGTTAATATTAAGGCTAGACAGGTTGTTCTAACCAATGTACATTTTTTTAAAGATTTTATTTACTTATTTTTTAGAGAGAGGAGAAGGGAGGGAGAAAGAGAGAGAGTAGCATCAGTGTGTGGTTGCCTCTCACGTGGCCTCCACTGGGGACCCAGCCCACAACCCAGGCATGTGCCCTGACTGGGAATTGAACTGGCGACCCTTTGGTTCATAGCCAGCGCTCAATCCACTGAGCTACACCAGCCAGGGCTGTACATTGTTATCTTATTTACAGGTCCACTAGATAGGCACTGCTAGTATTCCCAATTAACAGAATGAGAATGGAGGCACAAAGAGGTTAAGCAACTTGCCTACATAGCTAGGAAGTGGTAGAGCTGAGATCCAGATTCAGGCAGATTGACTTTAAGATTGACTTCAGGGCCCTTTCTCTTAACTGCTGTGTTATGCCACTCCTCTGCAATGTAGAGAATTAGTTAAGAAACATTTCCTGTCCTCAAAAAATTTAATCTGACATGCAGAGTGAATTGTGATTAGAAATTTTATCACATTGAATTTTTTTACTTTAAAGAAATGAGGAAGTAGACATTTAATTTGTCATCATACAAATGTCCAGACCTTTAGAGAATTTTTATAAAAGCTTATTTGAGCCAAACTGGTGGCATGCAAGAAGCAAGATCTCAATTGCTTCAGTAAATGACAGTTTTGCAGTCCTTTTTATACATTTGGAGTTAAGGAGGGAACGTAAAGAAAATTATATGAAGGTGGTAGAGGGAATGTAAAGAAAATTATATGGAATAGTTAAGATTATGGGCTCTCTTGAGGGTGGTTATACTTAAGGAATCTGAAAGAACAGGCATTTCAAAGGTGTGTTAACCTAGATGTTAAAACAATGGATAGGTTTGCTTAAGGCAAAGATAACCATTTACTAGGAAAGTTAGAGGCCTGAGGTGTGACTACCCACCATGACCTGCCCAGTTTGGATTTTATGGTCAGATAACACTATAAGGTTACTTTCTGTCACTGAACTTATACATACTCCTTTTTTATTTACAAACATCTTTGAGCTCAAACAGGGCTTGAAGTTGAGGAAAGCATGATGACTTACCCATGGTAATCTAACTAATTTGGCTGATTCAGGACAAAAATTTCAGTCTTACCTTTTTTTTTTTTTTTTGTACCTCAACATGATGAATTTTGTTTTATAATAAAAAATACCATATTATGAAAATAAAGTAACTTCTGGATTAAAATCTTGAAAATTAAATGTATTCTCTCTGTTGAACATAGGAATTAAATTGCATTTTCAGAATTATAATAAAAAAAAGACAACCACCTGAAATGTTAGTTCTACCTTTTAAAACTGATAACTTTTTTTTTTGCTATACTACTTATCATTTACCATCTGCCAGACCTAGAGGAGAGACAGTTTGTAATCGTTATCTCTATCAACAATAAACCTGACAGATACTGTTATCCATATTTAATTGATATAAATATTGAGACTCAAGTAAGTTAATTAATTGGCCCAGCCAAGGTCATGCTATCCAATAATTGGCAGTTCTAGAACTCAAATCCAAATCTCACTGATTTCAGACCCTACTTTGTGCCAGATTGCTTCCTAAGAAGTAGATATTCATTTTCAGAAATGAGACAGTTTCAGGCCATAAACAGGAACTATCTTATTCAGTTTTTTTTCCTACTTTAAATTTTTCTTCCATATTTTGTTTCATATTGTACCTCAGTCTTTCTTGTTTATTTGTTTTATTCCTTAGCTACAGAAGAAAGGAAACCAGCTGAAGTTCTCATTGTCGAGGGCCAACAGTTTGCAGTTGTTGGGTGAGTGACTCATTTTTCTTTATTAATTGAGTCAATTATTTAAAACATGGGTCTTCTGGTTGCCCCTTGATGTGAATTGGAAATTTTGGATTAACAATTTAAAATCCTCCAAAGAATTTAAAGGAAATTTTGTGGATTCTTTTTTACTTTCTATATTTTATAGTCTGTATCCATTAGTGATTACACTGGCTTAATAAAGAAAAGGGTAGTTGATTTTTCTTGTGTAACAAGAAATCTAGTGGTACCTGATACAAGGGTGGTATAGTGTCTCCATAATGTTATTAGTATCGCAAACTCTTTTCCCCACAGCTTTTTTAGTGTGTAGCATATAACGTAACAGTTCTGTGGATGCTGGAGTCAGACTGCTTAAGTTTGAATTCCAGAGTCTCTGTTATACTTTGTGACCTTGGGCAAGTTACTCAGTGTGTCTCAGTTCCCTTATCTGTAAAACAAAATATGGAAACTAGTACTGTACTAAAAATTACTGCAAAATTAAAAATTACTGCAAAGCTTTTAGCACAGTTTTAGCACCTAATAAGCAGCTGATAATTGTTGGTAGTTATTTTGATTATCATCACTTTCAGTAGATCATTTACTCTTTTACCAATAATAGTATTTCAAATTTAAGTTAACTAAGAAAAATATAAATCCCAGTGTTGTTTGTCTAGTATTTCATTCCTCTTTATTAAATGATTCACTAAAATAATATCTTCCTATTTTTTAACAGCACATCACAGTTAAAGTATGTTCCTATATATGATCTCATTTGATCTCTACAACTATTTTGTAAAATAGACATTTCAAGAATAACTGTTTTCTTAATGCTTAAGAGAATTGAAGTTTAAAAGGTTAAATGGTTAATTTAAAATGACCCAAATAAAGCCAGAATTAGAACTAGTTCCCAATATCTAGACCAATTTTTTTCTTTTACTCTTCAGTTTTGTTTCTTGTCACTGTGTAAGTTTTTTCTGAAATACCCACCCCCTCCAGGAAGAACGGATGATTCTTCTCCTTGTAACTATATTCCTCTATTATGGTACTTCACACAGTATATTAGAATTGTTTATTTATGTACATATCTCCCTAGTTAGACTCTGAGTTCCTCAAAGGTGGGGAGTCATGTCTTACCATTTTTATTGTTCTTGGCACATAATAAGTAGTCAAAACTTTGATGCTTTTTCTCAACCTGTTTTATGCAGAACTGTGAAGTACCCTATTATAAGTTAATTCCTTTCTTTGTCCTCTGGAATTCTTTTGTTTTTGGTAGGGCAGAGCCCTATGACCTTATCCCTTCCATCTAATTATGATCTCTCTCTTCAACTATCCATTATCTGGTTACTCTTCCCATGCTTGATGGAAATGGTCCCCTCTGGCTATCTAGCTACCTCTGGCTCTTTAGGCAAAAAACTAAGCTCCCTGGCTGAAGGGGGAATATTAATTCTCTGAGAGAAAACCACGAAAGATAAGCAGTGGACTCCTGTCCAGCAAAACAGACACTAGGAATATGAGTAGAGAGTAATGTATGTTCTGATAATTGATCTGTATAAAGGCTAGACACTATTGTCACCAGACTATAAAAGGGCCTGTGTTCACCTGTTCATATCAAAGCCCAATCAAACGCAAGCAGGGGCTTGCTGCAAAGAAAGTAGAGGTTTATTAGTTTAGGACAGTGATTTTCAACCTTTTTTATCTCATGGCACACATAAATTTAT
The DNA here is from genome assembly GCF_021234435.1 of Artibeus jamaicensis. Lineage (NCBI taxonomy): Eukaryota > Metazoa > Chordata > Mammalia > Chiroptera > Phyllostomidae > Artibeus > Artibeus jamaicensis. The sequence goes on along the minus strand of NW_026521739.1, from coordinate 96,150 downwards.
TCTGTGGCACAACAAAAATATTTTTTTTGCAGATCTGACCAAAAATAGGTGTTATTTTGATTCATTGATATTGAACAGCTGTCCTGTTGGCTGCTGTAATTTTTTAAAATTTGACAGTCTAAGGAAAAAGAGGTCAGCGCCCCCAACTAAATAGTTGGATATTGTGTATTTTAAAAATTCTTGCGGCATACCAGTGTGCTGTAGCACATCTGTTGAAAATCACTGGTTTAGGAAACAGCACCAAGCTCAGAGGCACAGGTAAGCTAGTACTAAAAAACTGGCATCCCCATGGCTTCAGAGGATGGGTTATAGTGGGGGGAAATCATTAATCATGGGGGCTAAAGGAGTTGGGGTCCTGGGCTCTACTGATTGCTTAGGGCCAGTGTAGGGAGTATTTGAGCATTGTATCAGGTCCTGAGGTCATGTTGTTGTTCTGTCTAGTTTCCAGTACGGTTGTTCTGCTTTCATGGGCCTGGGGCTGAAATACAGCTGAAGTCAAGATTTTATCTTTAGCTTGACTAAAACTCTTTTTCTGTGGTCAGTAGATCTGAGGCTTTGTTCTTAACCCTGTGCAGTTTGAGGTCAAAAAAGTACAGAATAGGTTACATGCATCTGAGAGATACATTCATTACTAGTAAGAGCTGAAAGCAGAAAAAAAATTTAAACACTGCAAGTTTGCATTTGTTATATAATAAAGTACATGATTTTTAAAATTTCAGTTACAATCTAGAAATTATTAAAGAAATATAAAAACATAAATTATAAAAAATTTTCTTTTCAAATAACAGAAACATGAATACTGCTAAAAAATACAACCAAAAAGTCTTTAATATTAATTAATCAGAATCTTCAATAGTCCGCTTTGCAAAACATTTGTAAGTCATCACAAACACTATTGCTATGCTCAAGGCATAAATAATTTTCACAACACTTGCGAAATATTTCAGTAAGCAACTCAAGTTGCATTTGCTGAAGTTCTTCAGCATTTCTTGCATGATTGAATTGATATATATTTTTTCAGCCATTTTCAACAGTAAGTGAAGAAAAAACATAACACTAAGTTTGAAGTTCACGGGGAAAAAATAACTACACCAACACTGACTTAAGAGTTCAAGGTATCTCTTACATCTAGTTTTCTATAGAATATCACACACCCTTGCAAAACATGTGTTATAACTAAACTGATGGCTTAAATGTTAATAGCTTAACGTTAGTCACATACAGATGTGCAGTTAGTCATGACCTTGAACTTATGTACCCAATATATATGTAACAATATTTAAGAAAAGAATTGGTTTGTATCTCTCAGATTAGCCAGGACCTCTGCAGGATTAAGACACTTTGGTACTGAGACTGACTAAGCTGTCCTAAGGGTTTAATGATGAAGGAAGTGAGTATACAACAGAAAGGGTCATGTTAAAGAAAATGGATTTTCTGCAGGCTACACTATCTTTCTTGAATGTACTTTTTGATATCCTGTAGACTTTTCTAAAATACTTTATGTGGATTGTGCACTCTTAAGCATCTTGTTGAATTTAGGTGTTTTATAATGAATGGCTATTTTCCCTTTGACTTCAGTCTTACTTAACCTCTCAGTAGTTCTCTTTTCAAATTCTGATATGTCCTGCTAATAAGCTGTTGACTTTCACATTTTTGGAGAGCTTTTTCTAACTTTCAATGTGAAATGTCCAAACCTATAGAGAAGTTTTGTAACAGTTTATTTGAGCTAAACTGATGGCATATACCAGGGAGTAAGATCTGAAATGCTCCAGAGAATAACAATTTTGCAGCTTTTTTATGCATTTGAAATTAAAGAGGTAAGGGAAGGAAGATTCCAAGGAGGTGGGAGGAGGCAAGGTGGGTATGGGATTACAGGATAATTAACAAAATTATATGCTCTTTTGAGGGTGGTTCAGTTTATTTCACTGGTGTGTTAACCTAGGTGCACAGAAACAATGGAACTTGCTTAAGGCAAAGATAAACCTTTTACTAAAAGGTATGTGCTAGGGGCATGACTATCCACCATAACCTGTCCAGTTAGGAATTTATGATCAGATCACTCTGTGAGATTACTTTCCATTGAACCTTTTTTTTTTTCCATCCACATGATTTACCAATAAACATCATAGGAGATACATTGTTCTTAGATGTCATAGTTTTTCTCTTTGATCTCACTAAGAAAATCTGGACTACATTCCTTTCATTAATTCAATAGTTGTGATTAAGGATCTTCTACATAATCAGAAACAATGTGTAGCCTTTTTGTTCATGTTTCTGAATCTGTTACTGAACAAAAGTGGGGTTCAGCTGCTTACTGCCATCCATAGGCAAATTCTAGAGGCAGAGAATGGTGAGAAAAGGGAAAAGGTATTTTATCAAAAGTTGCAAGAACCATTAATATAAAATAAAAATGTGGTGATAATTTTAAAAATTGTAGCTTCCTGCCTTAAAGATGGCTTCCTGCCATCTCCTCCAGAAAACCCAGAGGAAACCCAGTCATCCTTTGCCAGACCAGTCCAAGGCTGCGCCCAGAGTTCCTTCTCCCATTTACAAATACAGTCCCTCAGCAGTCGCAGGTGGCTGCAGCATGACTATCCAGGTGGCTTAGCTTGTTCATGGTTGCAGTCCGGCTTTAGGCTCATTCCTGGGACTGCATGTGCACTATCGGCCATGTGGCTTCCAGAGCCAGCTGGTCTCACAAAGCACCAGCCAGTATGTGTATGATATGGATCAAAGAGAGAGAGAGAGAGACCCTTTCCCCTTTCTCCTTGGTTTATATATTCCAGTCCAAGCTTCTGTGTGCTCCTGGAAGGGTCCCCCACCCCAACCAGTCTCATCTTTTTCCAAGCTAGACTGATAGGTCTTTCTCTACACATTCCCCTGCTGTCATCTTGACTTCTAAGGTACACACAGCTGTGTCCTCTGGCCCCACGCCCACCGAGGGACTGAAAAGGAGTAGGAGGGCTCTTCCCTTTGTCAGTCACCCTCTCTAGCCTTGCACATGCTCAGTGCAACGCCTCTCCTCACCCGCTTCCTATGTCTTGCTCGTGAGATGGGGGAATCTGTCATCACATACTCTTGCTAGTTTGGTTTACTGGGGCAACCTGGTGTTGCCCCTGTGGTCCCTCCCCTCTGCTCCCACAGGCACTCCTGGTACTAGCCAGGCTACTTAGTAAGGCTGCCACACAGAGAGTGATATGCCCACAGCAGAAAATTTAAGGAAGTACTCATTCTCGGTGTCATGAAAGTGATGACCCTGCAATTGCACAGCCCTGAAATTGAGTGCCTCCTTAATTTTGCAACCTCAGCCTAGTGAGTTCCTACTGTGCTGCACTGTTAGGTTAAACACATAATTTAGCAGTTACCAAGATCATTGTTGATTTTTATATGCCAAATCAGTTTGATTTTTTTTGTTTTGACTGCCTACTGGATCATCTTTCTTTTCTTATAGAACTGTATTGTTGTTGATAAGAATTATCCTTGAATATTGCCAGTGTGTGGATAATATCCCATCTGTTACTACTGACATGCTTACTCGTCTGTCAGATTTATTGAAGGTGGGTATGATTTTACATAGTTGAAAGAAGTAATTTTTTAGGGTGTGGCTTGTCTTCCAACTCAGACATTTCGAGGTTAAGTTATCTTTAAAACATTAATTTTTTGACAATAAATTATGGTTAAATCACATGTACATGGTAGAAGGGTGCCTACTTCCTTCTCACTCCACATTTAGTGATTCCTCATTACACCCATAGAGTTGTTAATGACGTTGGAGACAGGAGATGATTTGTTCGTTAGGTGCTGAACATGACTGAGGCCACTTAGGTCAAAAAACCTGGACTGGTTTCAAATGTGCATGGAAGGAATTCACTGAACTTTACAAAATTCATCTCACTAAGGTTAGATATTTTTCTTAAATCATTCTTTCAGAACAATTAATATAAAATAAAAATGTGATAATTTTTTTCAGCCATTTCATATTAAGATATTTTTTACTGCTAACATGAAAGTTTTCATTTTTCAAACGTCTAATCTATCAATTAATGTTCCCAAACTGTGCTGTCATATTTTAATCCAGAAAGATTTTGTTACCCTTTTAAAAATAGGATTTATCCAGTAAGAATGACTGAAGAAAATGACTGAACTAGTTCTGCAATCGCAAGTTAAAGGTTAATTTCTGAACAATTGATTGTTAGAATTTCTCAGTTTTTTTCCTACTAGACAGTACATTAAGGAACACCCATCCCCTTCCTTTTTTTTTTGTCATTACAGAAATAAATCCTAATTGCTCCTACTAGAAAATTTACTTGGTCATTGAATGAGAGGAGAGATGATGCATTTTTTTAGATCTGTTAACACATTGCTGGCATATGAAGAATAGTTTTTAATAAATTGTTGCTTTTTTCCCCCCCTTCCTTTGTTAGTACTTCAATTCAAGAAGTTGTCAGTTAGTTCTTGGAGCTGGTGCACTGCAAGTTGTTGGACTAAAAACAATAACTACAAAAAATTTGGGTATGGATTCTTTAATTCATGTGCTGAGGTGTTATGTTACTATGCTTATGTTTCTTGTATAGCTGATGTTTGTTGCTCTAACCAAAGGCTGTAAAAGTGGCAAATGCAACTACACTGTTTTATGTATCACCATAATTTAAAAATTAAATTACGGGGAAATGCTGTGAGGAATTTCCATTTTAACAAGTATGTTATTTGGAAGTTGCACCACTGTGGAAAATGGTAAACTGTGTTATGTGTGAAGTACTTTGGGGTGAAAGGTATCTGAATGTCAGAATAGACCCAGTTGTACCATCAGCTTCCTCAGGCCAGTAATACTCATACCTGAGTCTGCCTGGAAAATCAGTAAATTCATTACAGTATTGAGTACCAAATGATTTTCTTGAACAAACTGAGATATGTTGTTTTCTACCACCATATTCTTCATTTATGAAATAAACTAGGGTTTGTATATAATTAATTCATTTGTTTACTTAGTTTGATATGTACTTAAAGTCAACTAATATCCTCCTTTGTTTCTCCATAATATATCTACCACTTGGATCTTCAGCTCTTTCTTCACGCTGTTTGCAGTTAATTGTGCACTACATTCCTGTGATCCGGGCTCATTTTGAAGCCCGACTGCAGCCTAAGCAATATAGCATGCTTAGGCATTTTGATCATATCACTAAGGTACTTTTTCATATATTTTATACTGGACCTTCATAAATTTAATTCCCGAACTGTTAACTGTTTTTTAAATCTATTCCAGGGACTTTAAAATGTAATGTTATTTCTCATTTTAGGACTATCATGACCACATAGCTGAAATATCAGCTAAGCTTGTAGCGATAATGGATAATTTATTTGACAAGCTGTTATCTAAGGTAATTATTTATATAATTTATGCAACTTTGCTTAAAGGCATTATGACTTTTTCATAGTTGTTTAACAGATCAAGTTTTTCAGACTTTGGCAGAAAACTCAATAAAATTTTCAGATTGCCCAAATAGTTGATACTCATTTCCTAAGGGATCCAGGGGAAGGGAGGGATGATTTTAAAGATGAAAGAAACCCTGTACAGAAATAATTTATGTTAGCGGCATTGACAAATACATACCTTCTTCAAAAATATGTTTTACTCTGAAAACCTTCTGGAGACAGAATTGAGAGAACAAAGATCAAAACAGGAAAAAAGTAAATAAATTGTTTGTGATAAAATGTGTTATTAAAAATTCAGTCAGAGGTGCTCTATTGTTTCTCTCATAGATAATCAGTTTCAGTGTTTGTTTTGTGTTTGCATCTCATCCCCTGTAGGTTATTAAAAGAAGCAATGTTTTTCAAAGAATTCTCAATTACATTGGGAGGGTATCTTCAGAAAAAGGTCACTTAATCAACCCCAGTCACTTTTGCCCTATCAGTCACTCTTTCCTTTCCTTAAGTTTTTCAACACGTATCTTAGGGAGAAAGCAGAAATTTTAGAACTTGAAACTTTGAAGATTTACTTAGTTTATACCTTTATCTAAGAACGTGTTTAGAGCAAGCTTATAAATCAAGACACTTTGATATGCTTTTCCTCCTACTTGTATCCATCAGATTCTAAGATAGCAAGAGCAACAGCTACAAAAATCATAAAAGGGCAAGATAAAGTGATACCCATTCACATGCATAGACATGTGCCTAAACCTGCCTAAACCTCTTACTGTTAGCAACAGTAAGAAAGGAGTGCTTAGAAAAAAAGATTGTGTTTAATAGTTCTCAAATATTTTGGCCACAGGACCCCTTTACACTCTTAAAAATAATTGAGGGTCCCAAGTACAAGCTAAATTCAAAAGCAGTTTAAATTCCACCAGTTTCCTTTTTGAAACATGGTATACTGTATACCAAAAGTCAATAAATAATGTATTGTGACTACCCTTAAGAAGTTTACCATCTAATGTGGCAGGAGACTGTAAACACCTAACAATATGGAATAAGGTAAATGTTAAATAGTAGAACTAGTAACAAGCTGTGGGATAGAATCAAACAAAACCAAAGAAAAGAAAAAGTCAGTGACTTTATTATACTGTAACCGAACCAAAAAAAGGGGAGGGTATTAAATGCCTGTTGCCGCAAAACTAGACTCATGAGGCAATTGCTGGTGCAAAGAAAAGAGGTTTTGTTCAAGTGCTACACAATCCTTGGAGAATGGTGGACTCTTATTGCAAAGCCCATCTCCTCATCAAGGCCAAGACAAAGTTCAGAGTTCAGAGCTAGTGTTCAGAGTTCCTGCTCCAATTTAAAAGGACAGTCCTTTGGAGCCCATAGTCAGCGGTCAAGTGGTCATATCCCCATCCAGGGTTAGCTTGTTCCTGGCTGCTTTTCATTTTCATAATTTCTCCTGGAGCCTGCATGTAGAGGCAGCACAGCCATGGGCCATGTGGCTGCTGGAGCTACATAATCATGTGCTCCCAAGTGAAAGTGCGCATGAACACATAGGTGATTTATCACCAGGTGGGCAAGGCAGAGAGAAAGACAGATTTCTTCCTGGAAGCCATGGGCCACATGAATGCTAAGGCCACACGGCCCATGGAAAGAACAGGCAGTGCACTGTGCAAGTGCAGGTCACAAGCAAGCAAGTCACAAGCCAGTCAGCCACAAGCCGGAACAAGCATCTTTGTTCCCCTGGGGTTATATTAGCTTGGGTGTGGGACAGGCCAGGTACTTTGTCAAAATGACCAATCAACTTTTCAAACTTTCTCATGCTTTGGGTAGGTCCATCTCCCAATCAGCCCCCCTCCTTTCCCCAGGCTAGACTGACAGCCCTCTTTGGTCCAGCACCTTCCCATGTGCATTTTGAGTTTTATTGTGCATGTGTCTGCCTTCCCCTGGTCCCACCCCCAATCTAGTACTGGACAGGATGGGGAGGACTTTTTCTCTATCCAGTTATCTTGCTAGCTTTTTATACACTCAGGTCCTATGCACTGGTGTTTCTAGTTTTCCACGTGCTTAGTGTAAGAACCTCCTACTGCTACCATCTTGGCCGACCAGGGAGACTCTCTGGTGCCACAGACTGTCTACCAGTAACACTGTCATTTTGGTCATCCAGAGTTTTTGAACAAGAATTGGGTCTGTGACTAGACTTTTTCCTTGATAACTCAATTTATTTAATTTTGGCAAAGAAAAATAAGGATTATTTAATGAGCTTTGCTTATACTCATCACCTTTATTTAATAGTCATTAACATTTTGCTTTTTTTTGCTATAATATTTTATATATTTGAGGCTTTATGATGTTTTACTTAATTATGTATTTCTAAAAACTACACTTTCTTACATAATCACTCTACCGTATCATACCTAACAAAATTAAAAATAATTCCTTCTAATACCTATTTCTATTTGAATCTCATCAATTTTACCAAAATCTCTTCTCACAATAACTTGCTTGGTCAAAGATTCTACACAGTCTGCATGTTGCATATAGTTATTATGTCTCTTAAGTCTTTTTAAAAATGATTTTATTCATTTATTTTTAGAGGGGAAAGGAAGGAGAAAGAGAAGGAGAGAAACATCAGTGTGTGGTTGCCTCTCGTTTGCCCCCTCCTTGGGACCTGGCCTGCAACCCAGGCATGTGCCTTAGACTGGGAATCAAAGTGGTGACCCTTTGGTTCACAGGCCCATGCTCAATCCACTGCGCTATGCCAGCCAGGTCTCTTAAGTCTTTTAGAAACTTCAAATGCCCCCCTTTCCATATTTGATGTCTTTTTTTTTTATGTCAAAAGTGAGCCCAGACAATTACAATTTAGTGTTTTCTCTACCACGTTCCCCACTGATGATTTCTATTACCCTAACATGTTGTGTTCTTTCCTTATTAACAAGTGTCTCTTTGCCACTCCCTGTCAGAATTACTTTTTTTTTCCTGATGGGTTGCTTAGGAGTTTGACCCTGTTTTTTTTTTGTTTGTTTGTTTTTAATCTCCTCACTCAGGATCACTTTTTCATTGCTTTTAGAGAGGGGGCAGGCTGAAGGGGAGAGAGAGAAAGAGAAACAGCAATTTGTTGTTCCTCTTATTTATGCGTTCATTGGTTGATTCTTGTATGTGTCCTGACTGGGGATCAAACCCAGAACCTTGGCATATTGGGACTATACTCTAACCAATTGAACTACCCAGCCAGAGCAAGAATAGTTATAATTTATAAATTATTCCAGTTTTTTCTTGTGGTTAGGGTAGTAGCAACATGCTTCTGAAGCTTTTTAAATTTTAAACAGAAGCAAAACTCCAAAGTTCTTAAACTAATCAATCACATGATTACATTTTAGAAGGATTAATCAGATGGTATGTAGAATGGATTTGAGGTATGTACTCTATTTGGAATACTTTTACTTAATTTTTTTAACTTTAAACTTTATTTTTTAATTATAGTTTACATTCAGTATTACGTTATATTAGTTTTAGGTGCACAGTATAGTGGTTAGGTAATCATATACTTTACAAAGTGTTCCCCCCGATATTTCCAGTACCCACCTGGCACCAGTCATAATTATTACAATATTATTGACTATATTCCCTATGCAGTCCTTTATATCCCATTGCTATTTCATAACTATCAATTTACTTCTTATCCCCTTCATCTTTTTCACCCAGTCTCCCAACCTCTCTCACCTCTGGCAACTACCAGTTCTCTCTGTGTCTATGAGTCTATTTTACTTTTACTTAATTTTTTTCCTTTGAAGACTCAACAGCCCAGGTATGCTTCTCAGGAAGCCATCTCTGCTACTTCCAACATGCCCTTCACCCGTGTTCTTGTGTCATGCAATGTCCACTTTCTGGATCACCAGCCATCTTTTAGACAGCTCCCCAAATGGACTTTCTCTGAGTAATCTTTGTATACTCCAGCTAGTAGACTATTGGACCTATTCATTCAAGTATAAATATACCTATGTACTTATATATAAACATATGGGTACATGCACACATCCAAGAAAATATTTATTCAGAACTTACTGTGTGCCAGGTAGTTTTAGTAAATGTTTGTTGAAGAACACCTGTACTCTTGAAAATGCTACTACATTTTTTCAAGTGAGATGTATTGAAGGCTTCACCTAGGATGGTGTCTCAACTGAAACAATTTTGTCCCCCAAAGGACATTCAGAAATGTTAGGAACATTTTAGATTGTCACAATATGGGGAGTGGGATGTTATGGAAACTAGTGAGTAGAGGCCAAGGATGTAGTAGATGCTGAATATCCTGCAATATGCAGGCAGACCCTACAACAGTTTTCTAGCCTCAAATGTCAGTAGTGTAGAGGTTGAGAAACTCTGACCTAAAGAGCTAACTAATGTGAAAACTAATTTGAATGTACTTAGTCGCTGATTCAATCAAAACAAGGAAAAGGAGGGATAAAAACTGAGTTGCAAATTTCTGTCCATGTGAACAGGATTGTAACACCAGCAGTAGTAATTGAAACAGGTCAGAAGAGCAGCCTTGGGGAAGATCATGGTAAACTTAGCTATGGAATGGAACATCTAAGAAATGTGTGATTTAAACTCAATAAGGTGTTTCATGACTAGAGATTTATTAGAAGCCATGAGAGTGAATGAGATTGATAGAAGAGAAAAGATGGGAAGAGAAGTGGTGATTAACTTTGAAGAAGCAGGAAATAAAAAGAGGAAAGTTAGGAGAGGAGCAACCAGGAAAGCATTGTGCTACATAAGGGTAGTGTTTCAGGGTGAGAGTGTGTGAAATACTACAGAGCAATGAGGAAGGGGAACTAGAATAATTTTACATTTGGAAGGTAAGACATCTTTAGTGATTTTTTCCAGAGAGAAATTTCAGAAGATTGTTAATAGTGGGGGAAGGTGGTTTGGATTATGGCAAGAACCAAATTTCAAGAGTTGAAAATAAAATTGGTACCGTATCAAGTTTAGCTGACTGAAGAAAAGTAATGGTGAAGTGGAAAGAGTAGTATCTTTAGGGAAAGCAGGGGGTTAAGGAAGGTTTTAGGAGTGTTCTAGTTTCCTAGGATGCCACAACAAATTACCACAGATAGAGTGGCTTAGAACAACAGAAATTGGTTCTCTCATAGTTCTGGAGGCTAGAAGTCCTAAAGCAAAGCATTGCTAAGCCAAGCTTTCTCTGAAGAAGGCTGTAGGGAAGAATTCTTCCCTACCTCTTTTTAGCTTCTAGTGCTTGCTGTCAATTGTTGGCATTCCTGGGCTTATAGATGCGTCACTCCAGTCTCTACCTCTGTCCTCACATCTACCTCTGTCTTCCTTCTGTGTGTCTCTATGTCTAAATATTCCTCTTGTTTCTTTTATAAAGACACCAGTCACTGGATTTAGGGTACTCTCTAATCCAATATGGCCTCATGAGGTTCCAAGTAGATACAGATTTTGGGGAGATACTATTCAATTCAGTAGAGGCAGTTAAGATTAAGGGATGTCACTGTAGTAGATGCCACTTCATACCCACTAGGGTGGCTAAAATAAAAAAGACAGACAGTAGTAAGTATTGGTGAGAGTATGAAGAAGTTGGAACCCTCATACATTTCTAGGTGGGATTGTAAAGTGGTACAGGCACTTTGGAAAAACATTCTGGCATTTTCTGAAAAGGTTAAACATAGAGTTAGTTACCTTATGACCCAGTAGTTTCACTGCTAGGTGTGTACCCATGAGAGTTGAAGAAAATTCATCCTCACACACAAAAAACCTGTTTATGCATGTTTATAGCATTATTACTAATAGCCAGAAAGTGGAAATAATCCAAATGCCCACCAATTGATGATTGGATAAATTGTGATATAGTTATATAATGGAATATATCATGCAGCCATAAAAAGGATGAAGTACTGACACATACTACAACATGAAGGAACTTTGATAGGTTTATGCTAAGTGAAAGAAGCCAGTCATAAGAGCCACATAATGTATGATTTCATTTATTGAGATTAGTGGTTGCCAAGGGCTAAAAGGGTGTGGGTGGCGATAGGGAATGACTACCAATTATGGGGTTTGTTCTTGGGGTGATGAAAACGTTCAGAAATTAGTGGTGATAGTTGTATGAGTTTGCTAAAAACCAGTTAATTGTACACTGTTAAAGGATAAGTTTTGTAGTGTGTGAGTTATGTCTTATAGTTGTTATTACTGAGAAAAGGTAAGGGGGTGATATATTTCTAGGCTGAAGAGAGACAAACCCTTGGGTGGTCACAACTTTGCTTATCTTGGTCCAGTCACATGGTGACTTCAACATGATTCTGCTATAGCAGTATATTGGAGCACATCATTTTAATAAACTATGAGATGAGTGCATCTAAAGTATATTCAGCCCAAATATGTCTTATAAATAAAAATGGTATAATATTTAAGCTATGAATTCTAAAATGTGGGCAAAAGATGATTATCTGAGTCTTACCAGCTTGTTGTTCCAGGTGTAAGAAGAATAAAATGAACTTACCTAAATTTAAATTTTCAGTATAGATTGTTATGGGAAAAGTCTTCCCTTAACCTTAAATATGACCACTATATTGGCCTACCTACTACACAAAAAGAACATTTTAATTCTGCTAGAGTTATATCGATTTCAGATATTATGATGACACATTCATAAAATCATGTTTTGAAAATCTATTGATTTGGAGGGCCTACTTTAATGATTCATCATTGTATATTGAGCCAGAGTAGTAGTTAACATTTTTGAGTACTTTGTCTCAAGCACTGTTTTGTGTTCTTATGAGCCATCTTTTTAATCCTCACAGCAAGCCCTTTGAGATACAGGGAAGTGAAGTAACTTCCCAATGTTACATAGCTAAGAACTGGAAGAGCTGGGAACCCAAATGGGCCATATTAAGGAAGGCAGCCCATGTTCTTAGCCATAAGAGTATGCTGACTCTCTCAAAGTAGATTGGGATATTTAATGAAAAGTTCTTGAGATTAGCACGAGTGGCCCAGATCACAGTTGAGTATGAGCTTGAGCATGATATCAGAATTGTAGGGGCACGAAACATTTCTGTGTGGAGACAGTGTGCTATCCAAAGGACATGAACATGGTTCTCATTATTTTCCCTTGCCAGTATGAGGTGAAAGCTCCCGTTCCTTCCGCCTGTTTCAGGAATATTTGTAAGCAAATGGCAAAAATGCATGAAGCTATAATTGATCTCCTTCCAGAAGAGCAAATACAAGTGAGTAGTAGTTCTTAAAACTACTTTTTTATATATAACATATTATATGCATGTAGAATTAGTGTTTAACATATTTTGGGCACAATTATGCTTAGTTCATGTTCTATTATGATTATTATTTTTTCCAGTTATATTGACTTAGGGAATATGGATAAAAATTTCTGATTTCAAAGTGCTCCTTACTCTGACAGGTCAGATTAATAATAGCTTTGTAACAAATAATTACGAACACAAGAACAGATAGATATAAGGTATTTCGGGTGCTACCCATCTATAATGTGCATCCTTATTTTTCCCTAAAAAATTTGGGCAAAAAAATAAACATTATACACAGTGAAAAACCATAGTTTGAAAATCAGAGTTGGCATTTATCAATGAACATAAATTATGTTACTCATAGTGGTTATTCTAGACTGGACAGGGGAGGACTTAGTGATAGAGTTAACAATGAGAAGACACATAAAGTCACTCAATCAATACACCTTATCTTCAGTATTTATTAGATCAGGATAAGTAATCTATAATAGGCACAAACCAGGAAAAATCAAATCAGTAGTCTTTAACACCTCTCATCTATGAAATATCCACCCACTGTCCTTATAGTCTTCCTTTATAGGAGTATCACAAGAGTTCTCTTCACTTTTCTTTTCATGGGGGAAAATTTATTTAGAAAGTCACAGAAGTAGAAGTGAACTGTAGAAGAAATGGCTCCGAAACAAGTTACAGAGGCAAAAAAAAAAAGGAGGGGCCCCTTGGGCTTAGGAAAAAGAGAGATGCAAGGAAGATAGGCCTGGGGAAGGGGGTGGGGAAAGATGTGGTCCAGAGAGAGAGAGAGAGAGAGAGCACACACCTCCCTCTTCACTCTTCAGTGACATTCCTACTTTTTCGCTTTCTCTATCAAGTTCCTAGTTAATATATTACAGAATATATTCTCCATTTCTTTTTACCCGTCACGATATATACTGCTTATATATCTCAGAGGACTTTCTAAGGGGCAGAAGAGCAGTGGTAAGTCTAACGCTAAAACAAATAATACTGAAAAGGGGAAAAAGAGCTTTCATCCAACTAAGTACAAAAACTATACTGAAATAGCAATAAAATACTTTCAAGGGAGCATTTTAAAGGTATAATATATGCCAAAACGAAGGTTACTTAAAAATTTTTCTGATTTGATATTGGTGACAGCAGATGCTTATGTCTTCTATTTCAGTAGACCTTTAAGAAACTTAGTTTTATTTCTTTTACAGATGTTATTTTTAAGAATTAATGCAAGTTACAAACTCCACTTAAAAAAGCAATTATCTCATTTAAATGTGATAAATGATGGAGGACCTCAAAATGGGTATGTTTTCAAAATATTTTTACCAAATACTGCCATATTGAATTGTTTGATTCGTTGTACTCATTATGCTGTCCTTTTCCACACAGTCATTCTGGGGCCCCAAAATTATAAAATCAGAAAGCTTTTGCTTTTTTTCTCCTCTGTGTGGATGATATATATCTATGTGTATCTGTCTATGTTAAAGTGTTTTATAAATGGTCAGTTATTTAACTGACCTCACATGTCTGTTTTGAGGCCGTGTGGGTTAGTAGTACCTTCTTACGTTACCCAGTAGAGTCTTCTGCTATCTAGACAGAACTCAGAGTCCCACTTTGTACCTGTGGCACCATGAAAAAGCCACTTTACCTCTGTGCCTTATTTATAAAATCAGCAGGGTTACAAAACAGTAAGGGTTAATATGTACATATTTTATCATAAGCCATCGAACAAATTGTATACATCATTTGTGAAATTAATCGTGGAATATATGAGAAAACATAGTACTTAGAATGCGAAAACTTGGGTTCAGTTCTGCAACTTACTAGCTTTGTAACTTTGGGCAAATCACCTACACACTCTGAAAGATATGGGTAAAGATTATACAAAATGCAGTGATTTCCTAAGTGTGTTACCTGTTCCATGGATTTTTAGAAATAAAATATTCCCTATTAAAGGAGTTTCAGGCTTAAATGTCAAATTTATAAGAACAAATGAAAAATGTGTTCTTAAGTCAGAAGTTGGCCTTGCCCTTAAAAAGAAGTACCCTAACCTGATTATGCAAAAAACTATTTAGATGACGTTTCAGACTGCTGAATCTTTCAGCCAGGCTGAAATTAGAAGTTTTATACAAAAATCTGATTCTCTCTCTTGATTATTAACTGGTTCTTCTTTTTCTTTTTTTAAAATTAGTTATTTTCAAAGATTTCAAAGCCCCAGAAGAGTTCAGAGTTAGTATAATGAACCAAATATCTCTCAGAGACTATTCAAAAGGAGCTAATATTTTTATATTTTTAACACCTATTCCACCCTTCTACTTTAATTTGCAAAAGTAAATCTGGGTTGTTGGTTTTTCTCAGACCAGTAGTTCTGAAGCATCCAATTTAACTCATTACCAGTTATCACCTTTGGTAATACAGCTATTTGAAAATCAATACAGTCTTAGAGATCTTCACTGTTGTATACTTTTAAAGACACTAATTCTTATAAGTTCAACGTGTCTTTCGGTAATCCTTTGAAAGATAGAATTCCTTGAAAATTAACCCCTAGGCTCTAGCCAAAGACATATTGCACTATCTACTTAAAAGAATTTTTGTTGCTATAATAATTGACTCTAAAAATGCACTTTTTTTTCAAAGTGAAATTCACATAACATAAAATGAACTGTTTTACAGTTAATTCAGGGGTACTTAAACATTCACACAAGCACCACTTCTGTGCAATCACCATCTGTTCAGTTCCCAACATTTTTTACTTCCCTGTGAGGAATTAAGCAGTTGCTCCCTATTCCTCCTCACCAGCACTGTTCCTTTTCTTTTGAATGTGATTTTTCTCTGTGCCTCCTCGCACAACCAAAATTAAGGACAACAAAGATTTAGAAACAAAACACAACCAGATCAGACAGAAAATTGAACTGTATGGATGTCCAACAACCATTTATCCAGACCAGTAAGAGGGGCAGAGTTGGCGACTGGTGGAGAGGGGTCATGGCAGGAAAAAGCGGTGGCTGCAAGACCTGGGAGCGCAGGTGGCATCTAGCAGACTCTGGCGCCAGGAGGAAACATGCAGACCCAGTTAGGCATGCAAGGCGATTGGCTGACCACGGTCACACATTTGTGTGCAGATAAACTAGGCAAAAATGGGCAGTGAGACAGACTACACAACTCAGGGCCCCAGTGATGGGGAAATAAAGCCTAAAAGCACCAATTGAAAAGGTGCCAGGAGAGACTCCCAGCCTCACAGGGGAATTCACTGGAGAGACGCACAGGGTCCTAGAATGTACACAGGCCCACCTACCTGGGGAACAAGCACCAGAAGGGCCAATTTGCTTGTGGGAAGTGGCAGGGGAACTAAAATCCAAAAAAGAGTGGAAAAAGTGCCATTATTCCCTCTCTGACCCTGCCCCCACACACAGCATCACAACCCAGCAACCTGGGTTGCCCCACCCTGGTAAACACCTAAGGCTCCGCCCCTCATACATAAGAGGCATGACCTGACCAAAAAAAATTATGATTCAAACAGAAGAACAAATCAAAGCCCCAGAGCCAATACTTTTAAGCGACCAAGAGATAGCCAACCTATCAGATGCACAGTTCAAAACACTGGTGATCAAGGATGCTCACAGAACTGGTTGATTTTGGTTGCAAATTAGATGAAAAAATGAAGACTACACTAATTGAAATGAAGGAAAATGCACAGGAAACCAATAGGGATAGAAAGAAAACTGGGACTCAAATCAATGGAGTGGACCAGAAAGAAGAAACAAACAAACAAACAAACAAACAGAAAAGAATGAAGAAACAAGAATTTTAAAAAATGAGGAGAGGCTTAGGAACCTCCAGGTTCTAACGTTTAAAGACATCTTTAAACATTCCAACATCCGAATTATAGGGGTACCAGAAGGGGAAGAGGAACATCAACAAGTGGAAAACTTATTTGAACAAATAATAAAGGAGAATTTCCCCAATCTGGCAAAGGAAATAGACTTCCAGGAAATCCAGGATGCTCAGAGAGTCCCAAAGAAGGTAGACCCAAAGAGGAACACACCAAGGCACATCATAATTACATTACCCAAGATTAAAATGGAGAGAATTCTAGAAGCAGCAAGAGATAAGGGGACAGTCACCTACAAAGGACTTCCCATCAGACTGTCAGCTGGTTTCTCAAAAGACCGTACAGGCAAGAAGGGGCTGGAAAGAACTATTCCAAGTCATGAAATGCAAGGACCTACATCCAAGATTGCTCTATCCAGCAAAGCTATCATTTAGAATGGGAGGGCAGATAAAGTGCCTCTCAGATAAGGTCAAATTCAAGGAGTTCATCATCACCAAGCCCTTATTACATAAAATGTTAAAGGGACTTATCTAAGAAAAAGGAGATAAAAAAGATGAACAGTGAAAGGACAGCAAACTCACAGTTATTAACAACCACACCTAAAACAAAAGCAAACTAAGTGGACAGCTACAATAGGAGCGGAGCCACAGAAGTGGAGATCACATGGAGGGTTGGCAACAAGAGAGTGGGAGGAGAAGGGGGGGCAGGGTAGGGAAAAGTACAGAGAATAAGCATAGACGGTAGGTAGAAAATAGGGGGAGGGCAAGAGTAGTGTGGGAAATGTAGAAGCTCTAAAGAACTTATGAGACACAGACATGAACTAAAGGGGGGAGTATGGGTGGAAGGGGGTGTGTAGGATGGAGGGAAATGAAGGGGGAGGCAGAATAGGACAACTGTAATGGCATAATCAATAAAATATTTTAAGAAAAGACCTTTTGTTGCCAGTCTTATGGAAGACAATGGCATTTGACTTTATCTTTTTCATATATTGAAAAAGAATTCCTGTTACCTTTTCATATATTGATTAGTATTCTCATCAGTGGCTTTTCCTGTTTATATTCTTTGCCCATTGTTCTCTTGGGTATTAGCTTTTTCTTGTTGATTTTAGATAGATGCCTTCAAACTAATCCTTTGTTGGTTATGTATATTGCAAGTGTCAGGTTTCATGTTCTCTTGTTTTTCAGTTTTGATATAAATCATTTTCTATATACTTTGTCATATAGACTATGAATAGCGTTTCTTAAACATAACTTGGTATTTTTAAATGGAGATTTACTTTCATTTTAATGTAGGGATCTTAGAAAAGCTTTGTTCTGTTTAGCCATTGCTGTCAGTTTCACTGTACCACATTATGACAGGAAGTATAATTTCGAATCTTTTTATAGATTTTAAATCTTGAATTAGGTGAATTTACCTAATTCACCTTGAATTTAGGTGTATTTCGAACAAGAAATATGGTCATTAGTAAATTCCACTATGTGATAAAAGGTGAAACAGTAAGTACCTAAGTCCAAAGGTATGTTTAAATTAGACTGTAGTACAAATATGAAGGCTACTTAAACACCTATGCCCCAAGGTAGTCCAGCCACCCAGAACTTATATATTTATTAAAATAGTACAGCCAGACTTCTGTCTTTTACAAAGTACTACATCAAGATTTCCTGTTTTTCCATGGCCACATCTTTCAAAATATACATTGAATCAGACGTGTCCCTATTTATGCACACTTGATATTTCTGTCTACCTAAGCATTCTTGCCAGGAGTGTTTCTTCATGTTATAAGCATTAATGTGACAGCTCAGTGTAATTCTCTCTTTTCATTGAGTGTTGCTGTATTGATTATCAGTACTATGATTTTATTAGTCATATTACATATATGCTCCAGTGACAGCAGATCAGAAAAGCTTAACCTGTTATTTTCTCTACTTTATTTCATTGTTCTATTTTATTGGGCAGAATTCCGAAACTAAATCCAACCTGCACTAGTTTAAACATTTATTGTTGAAACAGACACACTTACGTGGTCTCACTATGTAATAGCGGGAATCCTGCTTATATTGACATTTGGTTTCTAGGAATTCTGAATTTTGAGTAACAGTCCAGCAGCTAGGATAAGACTCTGTGAGCATTGCTACTTTACTTAAATATAGTATGAGATTAAAAATAACTTTCTCTCCATTGTTTAGGTTGGTCACAGCAGATGTAGCTTTTTATACTGGAAATATTCAAGCCTTAAAAGGCCTTAAAGATTTGGACCTAAATATGGCCGAGATCTGGGAACAGAAGAGGTGATGACATCCAGAAAACTGGGTAGCCTATCTGACCATGGGATGTACATGTTTATAAAGGAAGTATGGATGCCTGCGATTTGAGAACTGAACCTGGAACCCAAAGTGAACTGGGATAGGGGAAGGGGAGAAGGAAACTATCAGTGTTGGGAAACTGGGATTCAGTGTCATCTATAAGGAATGCCTGTTTTGTGCTTCCTTTAGTGAGGAGTAGCTGATCAGGTGTCTATAACATTTCTCATTCTCTCTGGAAACAGACTCAGGTTTCTTTGGACCAAATCCAAAAGAACACATAGCTGTAACACAGCTGTAGCTGACTAGAATGCTCTGTATACTTTATATTAAAAAATGCTTTGCATTTCTTCCAGTGCAATGAAATTCATATGGTGTCCCACCTTATTTAATGATGGTACAATTTAAAATATTAAAATCTTAGTCAACCTCTGTAGAAAGTTTTCTCTATGAAAGAAAAACTGAAAAATTATTTTTTTACAGATCTTTCTATAAAAAATAAACAACTTTTGATTGCTTGGATTTAGGAATTTAATTTTTGTGTTAGTGACCAATGTTGAGTTTCAGGCTTTGTATGTTGCATATTCAGTCCTTCCACCATCACTCTCTGTCAACTGGGTGAAGCCTTCAGAATAGTCTAAATACTTGAAAGGATGATCACAAGTAATACAGAATAAGTAAGATATTGATGTTTATTTATGCAACTAATTTAAATGCTTTTCAGAAGTGGTATATGGAAGCCTGCAGTTTAATAGTTGTATTTTTATAAAAATACCTTTGAAAGGGTTTTGGTTTTTTTGCTTTTTTTCTAGCAGAGGTGAGAATATGTTTTTATATATTCTGCCCACTTATGCATTTTCATTTTAACACTTAGATAACATGGAATATGGTTCCCTTGGGTTCTTGTTTAAGTTACTTTTGATGTGTATAAGAACATAGACCAGGGAGAAACAGAAAATATAAGCTCCTGTGTTGGGGACAGAAAATAAGGTGATGAGGAAGTTATTTACAGACTTTTGATAATACCTACCTTCAAAATTAGAATCAGCAGCACTCTACAAATGAAAGTGCCTGTGCCTAACTTCACACCAGGAATCTTGCCTAACCCTGTTGGAGTGCCTAACTTTGTGGTGATTATGTACAATGAAATAGTCTTATTTTGTGCTCTTTGGTTTCCTAAAAGGAAAGCCTGTTTTCTTTCCTTTATCATTATAGAGGTATGTCATTGGCTTTGAAATGTCTGTCTGAAATAAAGCTGTAAACAATTACCAGACTTTAAAAGACAACTTTTTTAATAGTATACAGTAAACTTTAAACAAGTAGCCTACTCAAAAAACAAGTATGGAAGAATTGGAAAATGTAGTTGATTATTAAGAGAAAAGCCACAAATCATACTACCTGTCAACCTGATTTGAAAGGTTATTCATAAACATTTTTTAGTGACAACAAGCAAGCTTTGAGAAATGAAGCTTCATTTGAAAGTTATACCCACACCCACTGTACTGTGGAACAAGGATGTGGAAGAAATGTCCTACCTCTACCCACCCCCTCTCCTCTAGCTGGGAAAAGAAACACCACTTTGTTTTAAATAAATGGAGAGTCTGTGGAAAGCATGGCAGGCATCCCAGCTTTAGAACTAAATAAAAGGCACTAAATACCTTCCAGTTT
Source organism: Artibeus jamaicensis (assembly GCF_021234435.1). Classification (NCBI taxonomy): domain Eukaryota; kingdom Metazoa; phylum Chordata; class Mammalia; order Chiroptera; family Phyllostomidae; genus Artibeus; species Artibeus jamaicensis. The sequence continues at coordinate 75,661 of NW_026521739.1, read as the reverse complement.
AATTCCTATGGAAATAATGATGTGGTTAAGATTCTTAGAAATGCAAGAAACTTGATTTTTAAGTAATTGATTGAGTATAACCTATTCCAAGAACAAATCTTCCAACTGATACAGTAACTATTTAGCAACAGTAAACCATTTTTTGTCACCATTTCATAAATTTATCATTGAAAAGTATAAATGTACACAGCATCACAAATGTATTGCTTCACAGCTTTATTTTTGAAATCACAAGCAATTTAAAGTGACTATCAGTGAGGCCTCTGTTAAAAGATTTTCCAGCAGAGCTGCCCGTTTTCAGATTAAACAATATTGCACTTTAAGATAAACTTTCAGGATCCTCTTCCAACAACAAAAGTATTGCTTCCATCTGTGCTTTTCTTAGGCTAAAAGCATACTCTTAGACTTAAAGGCAGAAAACTCTACTTTAAAAATTAACATTGCAGGTTACAGTAAAATAGTAATGTACCTGCCTATCTTAGAATCCTAGAGAACATTTTATTATAAGAAACTAACCCATCATTAGTATAAAGTGTACACAGTATTTTTTTCATCTCAGTGGTCCAAGATACGAAGGTTCCCAGATACAATCTTGTTCTCTAATACTGCTCCAGGTGGGATGTCAATTCGGTCACCATGATTTGCGATGATGATAACAGTTCCCTGAGGGATGGGAAACAAAAAGCAAGAGGGTAATTGCAACTGAAACTGAAATGCAATTGGGTTTTCTTACAATCATCAAGTTTATGTAGAACTTCATTTACAATAGAGTAACTACATTTGTAAACATTAAACATGAAAAACAAATAACATGTTAAACAAAATTGTAATATGTCCTCTGCAACAGTCCCAGGATCATTCCTAGATTCCTTGTCTCCTTATCAGAAGTGACACAGGGAGTGGGAAGTAAACCCAGTGCCACAAGGAGACTGGCCCTTTCAAAGAACTGTTTGCAGGGCCACCAGAATTATCTATTTCCATAAAGAAACTAACGGGTGCTTAGTTTATATTTACATTATCAGTTTGGGGGTTTTATTAAGAACAGTTTACTTATCAACTTTTCATATCTTGAGACTGTTTAGATAAGGCAGTATGAGCAATAAAATTCAATATATGTGTGGTTTTTTGTTTTTTCAAGATCTTCATTTAAGTAGCTCTAATAAGATTATTTAAGTAGCTGAAATCTAGGTATGGGATTTTATTTTATTGTTAATTTTTTTTAATTTATTGATTTTAGAAAGAGAGGGAAAGAAACATTGATTTGTTGTTCTACTTATTTATGCATTCACTGGTTGATTCTTATATGTATGTTCCCTGACCAGGATCGAACTCACAGCCTTCGTATGTCAGGACAACACTCTACCTGAGCTACCTGGCCAGGGCTTTAGGTATGGGATTTTTAAAAACTACCTGATTAGGAAAAATCTGTTGTGTCTGGTTCTGAGCTTTAACACTTATACCTATAGTTTTTCCCATTTCTTATGTCAGGCTGGAATGATGGTTATAAAAGTACCTAAGGACTACAGAATGTGAATGACTACTGTTTATAATAGTTGATGACAACAGATTACTTTAAAAGGAATAGATTATATTCAGTATAAATGAAGTCATTTTTCCTACTTTCATTTAGTTTCAAATAATCATCTTTAGTAAGGTGATGCTAATTTAACAGTGATTCTGTTTTAAAGATTGTCATATTTCAATAAAATAGTACCAGTTCAATTATGTATTAGTCTGTGCTTTCCATTTGAATGCTATATTCCACAAAATTCCCATATACAACAATTATAATTGTATTTTAACTATGTTGTATATTGATGGAAGATGGTATTAATACTAAATATTATAATAAGTTATTTAATTTTTGAACTGTATCTGTATCTAAACATCTGGTACAGACTAGGAAGTATTCCTTAAAATAAAGGTGAATTTAGGACTAGAAAATAGAACCTGTTTCTTAAAGCTATAGGATCTGTAATTTTCATAACACACCTTCAATGAAACATTCTTGCCAAATGTCACATCTCCTGAAACTGTGAGATGATCTAATTCAAGCATATCTGGTATACTTTCGAATCTCCTTAGATAATCCTGAACCTGAAAGAAAAAATGGAAACATATAAATCATTTCAAAAATGGGCTAAGGACTAAACTTACAAAATAGTTTAACTGAACTGTAAAAACATTCTGTTTATGGCCAACTTCAGGCCCTCTGTGGGAAGAATCTATTTGTTAAAACACTCACCATATGCTAGATCCTGTGCAGGAGAGACCAGGAAATAACATTGTCCCTAAAATCAAGCATTTTACAGCTGAGCAGATCAGACATCAGAAAATGAATAATAGAGAGATAACCAACTATTATGCTAAGAGCCAGATGAGTAGTTCAGATAACCCGGAGTTAGTTGGAGAGAGGTCATCATGGTCTGAAGCACACCAGACTGGAGCTTGGCTTTAGGGCAGGTAGGATTCAGAAGAAATGAAGAGCAACTGCACAGATTATCATTATAAATGATTACTGTCTTTGCCTCTTATTTCCTTATATTTACAGGCACTAGAAATTGTCCTATATGGCTGTTTCCTTTTTTGCTGAGAAACATAGAAGCAGTTGGAAAACTTTCACTGGCTTCTACTACCACTGCTATCACCCTCAGCCCCCTCACCCATTACTCTGTCCCTCCCAGTACTGAGGCTGTACTGTTTCTCCTTCAACTTAAGACCAGCCTTTCTTAAGGCCCATTCAAAGAATACTGTCCAGCATTTCTCCTTTCTCCCTCTTCAAAGGTTTTCCCCTCTTGACTGCATCAGTTCATATCTATAAATGTAAAGACATGCTGTAAATTCCATCTTTGAAAAACAAAACAAAAAACCCCACTCAAATCTTATATTCCTTTCTATCTATGGCTATCTATTTTTGTTTTTAAGGTAAAATTCTTGAATAAGTTGTCTACATTCATATCTCCAATTTCTCTTCTGTTTTAGATCCATTCCAGTCAGTCTCCAAAACTTCTTTACTGATCAATCTTATGGTGAATTCTCATTCATGTTACTTGATTCAGCAGTAGCACTCGACAAAGATGATCGCGCCCTATTTTCTTCTTTGGCTTTCAGGACATCTCGTTCATGGTTTTCTACCCAGTTCCTAACCTGTAACTCCTCAGTCACCTTTGCTGCTTCTTCCATCTTAAGCCCATCATCTAAGTCTTTAGAGTGCCTGAGGGCTCAGTTCTTGGAGCACCCACCTCCACTCCTCACTCACCATCTAGGTGATCCATATGTTATGGCTCTAATACCAGCTATAACCTGACAGCTCTCAAATGTACCTGTCTCTTCTAGATACCTCTTCTGAGCTCCACACTTACACACTCAGCTTCTCCATTTGAAGGTCTAATAAATATGATATCTCCAAAATTTAATTTCCCATGCTACTCCCTCCAAACTTACTCTACCCAAGCCTTCCCCCTTTTCAATAAATGGCAATTCCATGCTTCCAGCTGCACAGGACAAAAACTTTGGGAGTCATCCTTACTCTTTCTTTATCCTCTCATCTATGCCAATGGTTGACCCTTATAGATACAACTTTGAAAATATCTCATAATGTCAACATTTTTTCACTATTTCCACTGCTACCACCCTGGTCCAAAAGCACCATTTCCCTTTGTCAGGATTCCTGCAACAACCTATTCTCCAGTCTCCCTGATTCACTCCCTCAGCCCACAACTCACCAATAGCTTCTCATCCACAAGAAAAAAAATAAAGTGACACTCCCAATACTTAATTACAAGGTTCTATATATTCCACCTACTCCCAGTCCCTTACTTGCTCACTCTGCTCCAGCCATACTGTGCTCTCCAATGTCTGCAAAACATGTTCTTCCTCAGACCAACTAACCATTGCCCACTCAGCCCCTGTTCTCACAGTGAGGCAGCTAAAGTTCTTACCTCCTGCAGGATATGGGAGTCTGGGAGGGAACTGAAGGGAGCCTGAGGCTAGTCCAACTATGGGTGGCAACCCCATATCAGGATGTGAGAAGATAGTGGGTCCTTGCATCACCAGGATTTTCCCAGTCCAACCAGGCTGATAAAAGGTATCAAATAATGGGGAGACTACTAAGATGCCAGATGATCATCCTGGAATTTCCAATGCAGCCATAAGACTCACTACACACATACACACCAGGTGGCACTAAACCACAACCAAAACTAGAACAGTTTGGAGGGCATAGCAGGACTTTACAGGTCAGCCACAAAGGCTCACCCTGTCACTTCATTAACCTCTCAATATTTTAACATGACTAATTTTGGGGAGTTCCACTTCTCATGTTAGGATTCAGTTGATTGGACTTGCTATTCCTCCTGCCTGGAATACTTTCACCCCAGACACATGCATGACACACAATTTCTCAGTGAGGCTCTGTCTCTGGCCACCAATGTAAAATGACACTACCACTACCCCACCCACACATTCCTCCTCATGCTGTATTTTCTCCAGAGCCTTTTCTACCATTTGATGTACTACTATATATTCAATTTATTTGCTTATCATCTTCCTCACCCTACTACAGTATCCATGAAGGTAGGATTTTAGTCTGTTTTATTTACTGCTAGATACCTGGGATGCAGAACACTGCTCAGCAACTGGAAGGGGCTATGTTTTTTAAGCCATAACTAACATTCTTCTGATAAAAGCAGTAATGGTCTAAAAGGGACAGATCCAATTCACGTATACAAATTCATGTGTATATCATATCTTTGTAATTACATACCTTTGTAAAAGAACTGCCTAATTTAACCAAGGGCACTGTAGGAAATTCCCGCTTTTCACTCATTGTCAGAGATCCTGCATTAAGGCTGTAGAGGTTTGACATCACAAGCAAGAGATCTGATGTGGTTTTGACAGGCAGAAAACGGCTTCTAGGAACATTGATACCTAGAGAGTTCTCAAAACTTTTTATGGCAGCCCCTACCGCAGTCTCTAACTGGATGACATTCAGGCCTCCATCCAGAGTCTGTAAGAAAAAGAGACGGAGCAAGAGAAATAGGTTTGAACAGTCTAGTTCCATGTTCATATTTGGTGAGTGGTTTCAGAGATCCATTGAAGGAAGCAGAATTTTGAAAACTAACATTCATCAAGTACCTACCATAGACCAGGTGCTTACATGTTATCTTTTTTCAGCCTCATTGCTCTTCTGTTCAGTAATATTTACATTTTATGATACAGAAATATGGGTTCAGAAAGATGCCCATGGCCAAAAGGCCTCTAAGTATCAGAACAACAAGTAAGCTGAGGTACATCCTCTACTTTTGGGCCCAGTGCTCTTGCTACTACCAGGGCCAAGTAAGGGCACCGTGGCCCAGCACCCTAAAGGGCTAGATGTAGACTCTGAAAGCCAAGGTCAGGACCTGAAGAGACTGACTAGGCAAAAGGAGTGACAATGCACTAGACAGGCCAGTGGGAGTGGGGGAATGGGCTTGTATATAGCCTACAATGATCTCAGGAACCAGGGAGCCAGCACTTTGACTTACCTTTGGATTCACAATGATTTCCATGTCAATGGCATTCTGCTCCTGCAGCCTTTTAACTGCTGCAAGAGAGATCCAGAGGTTGTTTGTGTTAAATATTTTGAATTTTGAGACAGACTTGAACTCATCAACATGTGCTTTTGGCACCTGAGCGATTTCCACCAGTCTCAGTTTTCCTTCATACTGAGTGAGCGTCCCACCCTAGAAAAGGCAGAGAAGAGTGCATGAGTGCTCCACATGTCTCCCAACCACATCCATACCACACTGTTTATAGCCTGTGAATGTTACAGAAAAGACACTGAGGATAAAATCCTCTAGAAATAAAAAGCATTGGCAGTGACTCAGTCTGTGATACAAAGCAATGTACACATGCAGACAGAACCAAAGAAAATAATTGAGGGTGTCTGTTACTTTATACTGCATACCCATCCTCTTGTCCATGATAGAAGCTCTGGGAAGACATCAGTCTCTCTCACTTTCTGAAGGTTGGCTACAGGAACAGTCATTCCTTTTATTCCCAAACCACTACCATCACAAAATAACCAGTACCACCACCTCAGACCCTGCTCTGACTAGCTCTCTAGGATAAGAGGAGAAAAGGGAAGACAGAGGCACAAGTGGACAAGAAGCAACCACTGTGTGGCCTTACAGTCATGAGGCAACAGCAGTGTGGGAAGAAGGGAGCATTCACTCATGGGTGGGATGGACATTTATAAATGCACAGAACCCAGCTCAGGAACTACTTTAGTATTCACACACTGCCCACTTTTTTTAGTCCCTGTGGGTACTTAGTATAACCTTGTGTACCATTTCATCAAAGGCCAAGTTTCATCACCACAAAACATGCAAAGTTTAAAAACCAGATTTTTAAATGGTGATGGAAAGACACTTGACTTGGCAGTGGTATACACAACATTCAGGTGATATGTTACAGAATTGCACACCTGAACCTATATAATTTTTATTTTTTAGATTTTATTTTTAGAGAGAGGGAAAGAGAGGGAGAAAGAGAGTAACATCGATATGTGGCTGCCTCTCACACACCCCCAACCAGAGACCAGACCTGCAGCCCAGGCATGTGCCCTGACTGGGAATTGAACCGGTGACACTTTGGTTTACAGGCTGGCACTCAATCCACTAAGCCACACCAGCCAGGGCCGAAACCTATATAATTTTATTAGCCAGTGCCACCCAATAAACTCAATAAAAGTTAAAAAATATATAGAAATATTATACTAAAAATGGTAAATTTTCATTAAAGGAAAAATGAAATAGAAATACTTAAGAATTAAACTAGAAGAATAAAGGTTTGAGCAAACACTGGAAGTGCTTTCACATGTTTCAGATTTCTGTTACAAATATGTGGAACTGTTTTCAGTTAAAATTGCCCACATAGATTATTCAAAAAATAAAGATGATTTTAATACTATTAAATCTGGATTTATATATACATTGTTATGTCACACAGAAGTTAGGGTAACTCTACAAAATGCTATCTTGTTCTCTCTTAAAATGATGTTACTGAGTGGATAAATGTTTTCTGCTTCACATGGAAGCTTTTCAATAAAAGTTTGAACTATACAATGTATGAAATGTGAAGATGGGAATCCCCAAACTTCCTCTCAGTATTTACCTTTACATCTGCACGTGTCTTATTTGTGACTTCCATGACAAATTCACAGCGTTTCCCATTGGGTGGATTCATTAGATGATTAAGAATATAAAGATCCACTGTGGCACCCAGATTATCTATGTTAGACACAAAAATATACTCTTTGCCTTCTCCTATGAAGATATCGAGCAAACCAGAGTTGTAGAAACTGGAGTAAATATCTCCGTGACCTGGAGGATACCAAGCTTCCGTATTTTCCCCTGAGTATGACACATCCTTCGCTACAGGCAGTAAGGATTCTTTATTAATCCTTGGGTACCTAAAAAAAAAGTGCTTTTATCAACTCTAGAACACTGCAAACCTTCAAGAAAAACAGTGAATTTAATGTTAAATAAAACTTCCCTCCTTTTCATCCAATCATTAATAATTTAATCCGATATGAATCCATTAAAAAATTTCATTATCTAATGTCCAAAAATTGGTTCCCTAGCTAGTTATATTTACTGCAAAAAATTTTTCCCATGGTCACATAGGTGGGAGGACACCTCATATTTTTTAGATAATATCTTTTATGACTGTCCAAGAAAGGAGATACAATTGTTCTCAAACTCATTCAGTCACAGGATTGTTCTTTTCCCTGAAAACCTATTTGGGAAAAGCTGTCCATTCTTACAAAGACTCAGGGGTGGTACTCTTTCTTTCACAGAAAATCAACAGCAGGTTAGCGCCCAGGGAAGTCAGCTTCCTGCTCCTAGTGAGAATCCGTGTAGGGGCTGGTAATGGGGGAAGAGGAGCTGGCTCTGTAACAGACTAAAGAGCAACTGGAATATGGAAGCAGAGCACCGAAACACCGAAAACCTAACGGTACAAAGAAATATCCCTTCTGTGTAAGTTCACATACACCAGTATCTGTCCTTAGATGGAAGCCTCATTTCCCCAGTTGCCTTGGGCCGTACCACACTTCCTTTTTACTTAATCTCCCTTCCCAAGCAGAAGATTTTCTCCAGAATTTATTAAATTTCCCCCGAGCCTGTATTAAGATGTTAAGGAAATTCCTTCCATTAGGAAAGAAGGTTACCAATATTGTGGAATATAGAAAGATTCCACCTGGAGCCCAAACATGCCCTCAGAAAGCAAAGACCTAAGCTACCCTCAAGTATTCTGGACAGGGAACAGGCTCTCAAGCAGATTCCCTTTTAAGAATTGCAGTTACAGAACCACAGTGTGATTATAACGACCACATATCTATTAAATATTCAGCCCCTAAAGGCATCAGACACTTGCAACATTAGCCTTGGGCACGTGTCACACATTTGAGGCTACTATGGTCAAACAAGACCAAGAAGTCCTTTGCCAGGAGTACCTCCTGCCCCACCCCCCAGGAGGTACTCTACTTAATTGTTTCTACTCCTTGTACCTGCTTTGATTGAAAGTGTAGATTTTCACACGACAATGACTATACTTCTGTAGTATTTTTTTTGTATCTTCATCTGTGTTAAAAGAGTTCATCAGAACAAGAGGAACATCTGTATTGTAGGTTTTGTTCAAATGCTAGGGAGGAAAATAACAGATTATCCAGACTTAATTTTCTTTTGCATAAAGGTATAAAATGAACTCTTAATTGTTAATCACAAAATGTCCAAAACATTTTATATAGTCACATACATAGTTTTGAAATAACTACTTGGCATAAGCTATTTTGCTAAGTAAGCAATTCACCATGTACTTGCTCATTAAATCACAAGTCTTTGAGAAAGAGAAACTACTATCTTCATTTTGTGGATGTTAAGTGAGACCCAGAACAGGCAGGTCAGCAGCAGAGCAGGGACACCTTCCTCCTGACCACAGTCTGACTCTGGAGCTATGTGCCCTGCCACCATGCCCTACGGCTTCAGCAAGTGCATTTAGTGTGTCTCCAGGGCATTGTAAGGATCAAGTACAAAGTTACAAAATCATGGCTCCCTATTCTCAGGATTATGTCAAAGAGTAGTGAATCACACCCTAACTGAAATCCTTCAGTGTGTGGAAAAAGCTGAGGCAACAGAGAGTGGGAGGAGAACAGGGCCTTCGAAGTCAGACTGCCCTATGTTCTGCATCTAATTACGGAATCTTGGGCAAGTAAATCAACCTCTCTGTGCCTTGGTTTCCTCATCTCTAAAATGGGGATGGTAACAGTACTTATCTTACAGAGTTTTTGAGAGGAACAAATGAGTCAATTCATGTAAAGAGCCCAGGATAATACGTGGTGTACAGTTAGCCACTGCTACTCTTAGTGTTGTGGTTGCTAGCTCTGTATTAGTAACTAGAAATAAAGAGATGAAAAAGACTGGCCATTGCCCCTGAAGAGCTTACAGTCTATGATTAATGACTTCATCATAAGAAAGAAGCCAAGAACAGTTCTTAGCATCCACGGCACCCAACCAGAAACATGAAACTCTCCCAAGCCCCCAAAAGGGTTAATAAAGCCGTAGCATCCCAGCTGAGATGAGGGGTGCCACTAGAAAGAAGGGGGCTGAGAGGGAGGGAGATCAAAGGAGAATCCAAAGAGACCCAGAGATTTTAGCCATCACAAATGCTATTTAAGGATCAAAAGCGACTTCCACCAAGATGGAGGCGTAGGTGGTAGCACTGCACCTTCTCCCACAACCAAGTTTAAAAACAACAAAGTTTTAGCAACAAAAATGCAGCCAAACCACAGAAAATTGAATTACACGCAACTCTGACAACAACGAACCCTTCAGCCAAACCGGTAAGAGGGCAAGAGCCAGCAGCTGAGCAGGGTGGGGCAGGAAAGAACTATCAGACCAGCCCTGGCGTGGGACCCCGGTGCGCCAGCGGCGCCGTGGGCGGATCCCAGGTGTGGAGAAGCGGGTGGACCCACTGAGAGCTGATCGAGGTCACACACTCACGCACAGATAAACCGGTGAAGGAGCTACCACTGAGACAGACCGCGCAGGCCCCAGCAGCAGGAAGTGGCAGAGGGAACCACCATTGTCCCTCTCTGACCCCGCCCCCACAAACAGCATCACAAACCAGCGACCTGGGTGGCCTCGCCCTGGTGAACACCTAAGGCTCCGATCCTCATAATTAACGGGCGCGAACAGTCCAAAAATGGCTCAAGAAGATCTCAAAGACCTAGAGCCCTTAAATCTAAGCGACAAAGAAATAGCAAAACTTCCAGGTGCATAGTTCAAAACACTGGTGATCAGGATGCTCACAGAATTGGTTGATTTTAGTCACAAATTAGAAGAACATATGAAGGCTAAACTAATTGAAATGAAAGGAAATACACAGGAAACCAATAGCAATGGTAAGGAAACTGGGACTCAAATCAAAGGAGTCGACCAGAAGGAGGAAAAAAATGACCAAACAGAAAAGGGTAGGAAACCAATAGCGATGAAAAGGAAACTGCGACTCAAATCAATGAAGTGGACCAGAAGAAAGCAAATAATGGCCAAACAGAAAAGAGTGAAGAAGCAAGAATTCAAAAACATGAGGAGAGTCTTAGGAACCTCCAAGACATCTTTAAATGCTCCAACATCCGAATTATAGGGGTACCAGAAGGGGGAAAGGAACAGCCACCAGTGGAAAACTTATTTGAACAAATAATAAAGGAGAATGTCCCCAATCTGGCAAAGGAAATAGACTTCCAGGAAATCCAGGAAGCTCAGAGAGTCCCAAAGAAGGTGGACCCAAGAAGAAACACACCAAGGCACATCATCATTACATTAGCCAAGATTAAAATGAAGGAGAGAATCCTAGAAGCAGCAAGAGATAAGGGGACAGTCACCTACAAAAGAGTTCCCATCAGACTGTCAGCTGATTTCTCAAAAGAGACCTTACAGGCAAGAAGGGGCTGGAAAGAGGTATTCCAAGTCATGAAATCCAAAGACCTACAACCAAGATTGCTCTATCCAGCAAAGCTTTCATTTAGAATGGAAGGACAGATAAAGTGCTTCTCAGATAAGATCAAATTCAAGGAGTTCATCATCACCAAGCCCTTATTATATGAAATGTTAAAGGGACTTATCTAAGAAAAAGAAGTTAAAAAAACATGAACAGTAAAAGGACAGCAAACTCACAGTTATTAACAACCACACCTAAAACAAAAGCAAACTAAAAGGACAGCTAGATCAGGAGTGGAAACATAGAAATGAAGATCTCAAGGAGGGTTAGCAACAGGGGAGTGGGAGGAGGAGAAGGGGGGAGAAGGTACAGAAAATAAGTAGCATAGACAGTAGATAGAAAATAGATGGGGGGCAAGAATAGTATGGGAAATATAGAATCTAAAGAACTCGAGACACATGGTCATAAACTAAAGGGGGGTAATGGTGGGGACAGGGGGTAGGGTGGAGGGGAATGAAGGGGGGAATAGAACAAATGTAATGGCATAATCAATAAAATAAATAAATAAAAAAAAAAGAAAAGGGTGAAGAAACAAGAATTCAAAAAAATGAGAGACTTAGGAACCTTCAGGACATCTTTAAACGAATTCCCAACATCCGAATTACGGGGGTACCAGAAGCGGGAAAGGAACAGCCACCAGTGGAAAACTTGTTTGAACAAATAATAAAGGAGAATGTCCCCAATCTGGCAAAGGAAATAGACTTCCAGGAAATCCAGGAAGCTCAGAGAGTCCCAAAGAAGGTGGACCCAAGAAGAAACACACCAAGGCACACCATAATTACATTAGCCAAGATTAAAATGAAGGAGAGAATCCTAGAAGCAGCAAGAGATAAGGGGACAGTCACCTACAAAGGAGTTCCCATCAGACTGTCAGCTGATTTCTCAAAAGAGACCTTACAGGCAAGAAGGGGCTGGAAAGAAGTATTCCAAGTCATGAAATCCAAAGACCTACATCTAATATGGGTCTATCCAGCAAAGCTTTCATTTAGAAGGGAAGGGCAGATAAAGTGCTTCTCAGATAATTCAAGAAGTTCATCGTCACCAAGCCCTTATTTATGAAATGTTAAAGGGACTTACCTAAGAAAAAGAAGATAAAAAAGATGAATAGTGAAAGGACAGCAAACTCACAGTTAGTAACAACCACACCTAAAACAAAAGCAAACTAAGAGGACAGCTAGATCAGGACCAGAACCATAGAAATGAAGATCACATAGAGGGTTAGCAACAGGGGAGTGGGAGGAGGAGAAGGAGGGAGAAGGTACAGAAAATAAGTAGCACAGACAGTAGATAGAAAATAGATGGGGGGGGCAAGAATAGCATGGGAAATATAGAATCTAAAGAACTTGAGACACGTGGTCATAAACTAAAGGGGAGAAATGGTGGCGGAGGGGGTGTGCAGGGGGAGGGGAATGAAGGGGGGAAATAGAACAACTGTAATGGCATAATTAATAAAAATATATTTAAAAAAAGAAAAAAGTATATATAAATAAATGTGTATAAGTGTTTAAAAAAATAAATAAAGATTGAAAGCTTTTACATCACCCCAAGGATATGCCCTTAGGAACACCGAACCTTTTTATATACTAAAACCTACAAAAGAAAGCAAGCTCCCTGACCAGCTCAAATCCACATCTGTTATTTTATAAGGTAACACTTATAATAATCTAGCAACTAAAAACAATTTTAGGAGCTTGTGAGAAAGGCTAAATGTTACTCACTTCAATTTGCTGAACAGTCAAGTCCAAAAATGTATTCTCATTCCTCACGCCAATCAGACTTTTTGGGCCTTTGCAGCCCATGCTGGTTCCCAAACCGCCATTGAGTTTTACCACCACCAACTTGTTCAGCACTGAAGATATGTTATCAGGTAAGCCCTTGGCCTTTATCTTTTCATAGGGTTGAATCTAAAATTAAAAAACAAACAAACAAAAAGAATTATACATAATGGAATACTACTCAGCCATAAAAAAAGACAATTGTACACTTTGCAATGGTATGGATGGACCTAGAGAACATTATGCAAAGTAAAATAAGCCAAAGAGAGAGAAATACCATATGATTTCACTTGTATGTGGAATCTAATGAATGAACTGAACTAACAAGCAAAACAAAGACTCAGATAAAATACAGAATGACAGCTGGTGAGGGGGAGGGTTAAGGGGTGGAGGAATTAAGCAACAAGTAAGAAGAACTCATGGGTATGGACAACAGTGTAGTGACTACTTGGGACAGATATAAGGGGAGTAAAAGGTAATGGGTAAAAATATAATAAACATTAAATCAAAAATCAAAATGAAAAGATTATAGAAGTACTTCAATCAGCTTCATGGAAAGTTAAACTAATTCCAGGGTTGTTTCCAGGCTTTCTTAAAGAGTTTGCTTTCTTGTGCAGTTTCAGCTGCATTTCCTATAAATGTCACGGGCCCTCTGGTTCAAAATCAAGTACTTATTGCTAACTTCACTTGCTCGCAGAAGGTGTTCAGTGGTTCATTTACAATGGAGTACCAGGGGAAAAGTTCAGTCTACAAATATTTGGCTAGCTGGGGAGAACATGCAGTCCTCTCAGACCATCTCCAAAACTGCAGAAATTACCAATTTGCATCAGTATAACAAATGGGATACCTAAAATTCATCAAGTGTGTAAACAGTTCTGGTGCACTATGGATCTACTTCAATTCTGGAGAACTATATATATATATATATATACTTCTCCATATATATATATGATCACACATTGTTCCTTTTCCAAAGGAGGGAAAACCAAAACCAAAATATTCCTTGCCATTCTCCTCCACTAAGTCCTAAATTTGCCCTTCAGAGAATGATGGCATAGGGTTTCTGTCATATTTCTAGGTATGTATGTACAAGGACAGCATTCCTTCCTTAAGGATTTAAATAACTCATATAATTCACATGGTAGCTACCATACATTTACTTCTCATTGCCACATAGTATTCAATTTATCCATTAGAAAAGACAAAAATGTCTTTATTCACCCATGATTTTATATACAGAAAATCCAAAGACCCTACAAATAAATGATTAGAATAATGTTAGTATAGCAACATATATAGTCATTTTTTTAAAAAAACTGCTTTTGGAAACATTGTACGCTGTCAGTGGAAATGTATAAATGCTGAAGCTGTTTAGGAAAAAAGTATGGTGGTTCCTAAAAAAATTAAAAATAGAATTATTATATGATTCAGGAATTCCACTTTTGAGTTTATACCCCAAATAGTTGAAAACAGAGTCTCAAAGAGATGTTTGTGCACTCACATTCAAAATGGCCTTATTCGCAATAGCCAAAAAATGGAAGCAACTTAACTGTCAATCAACAGATGAATGGATAAAAACAAAATGTGGTATATACACAAAATAGAATATTATTCAGCCTTCAAAAGGAAAGAAATTCTGACACATGCAACAACATGGATGAACCTTGAGGAAATTACGTTAAGTGAAATAAGCTGGTCAAAAAAGACAAACACTTGTATCATTCTACTTATATTAGGTACCTAGAGTAGCCAGATTCACATAGACTGAAAATAGAAGAGTGGTTACCAGGGGTCGGGAGTAGGAAGAAATGGCAAGTTTTTGTTTGGATACAGACTTTTAGTTTTGCAAGACCAAAGAGTTCTAGAGATTGGTTTTGCAATAGTGTGAGTATACTTCACCCTATGGAGGTGTATGCTTAAGAAAGTTTAAAGGTGAACAAAAAAAGATTGTTCCTGTATATAATAAATTAGAAAATAAAATTGATTAAAATGTATCTTTTATAATACCATCAAAAAGTCAAATACTTAGGAATAAATCTAACAAGATATGCAGGAGTTCTACATGGAACACTGTAAAGCATATTTGAGAAAAACTGAAAGAAAATTCAGAGATGCATTTATCATGCTTGTAAATTAGAAGACCTACTAATATAAAGATGTGAATTCTACTCAAACTGATCAATGCAATTCTAATCAAGATCTCAAAAATTTTGGGGGGTAGAAACTGGCAGGCTAATTTAAAGTGTGTATAACAATGCAAAAGGCCAAAAATAGCCAAGGCACTCTCAAAGTTGGGAGAAGCAGTTTTGCAACATTTTTTAAATTGTAGTAAATATGCATAGCATAAAAGTTGCCATCTTAACCATTTTAAGTGTATTCACACTATAGTACAATGTCCAGAACTCTTTTTTTTCATCGTGCAAAACTGGAAGTATATTCTTTAAAAAATGAGTCCCCATTCCCTCCCTCTTCCACCCACCATCCCCGGCACTCACTTTTCTACTCTCTCCCTTTAAGAGTCTCACTGCTCTACATACCTCACACAAGTAGAAAACGACACAGTACTTGTCTTTTTGTGACTGACTTATTTCATTTAGAATGTCCTCAAGATTCATTTCACATCCTTTTTTTTTTTAAGTGGCTTATATATTTGCGGATGTCTCAAAATAATGAAGCTTTTTCCAAAAAAAATAAGTCCATATTTAATAACATTTACTTGTGTCTATGCAACACATCAGGGAGAAGGAGGGGTTGGTACAAAGGACTGGAATACAGATATATGTGTGAACTGACATTCTTTGGCAAATTATAAAACTTATGAAACTTATTTATACCACTTGCAGATATTAAATAGAATACAAGTTCTGAAATCTTAGTTTAGTAACCATAAAACTGATTCCCCCTTATTTAAATTTAGCATGCCTTCACTTAAAAGAATTAAAAAATGACAAGGGTAAAAAGAATACTGCCAACATAACCACAGTTCTAAAAGTAAATATCTAAGAAAATGTGGCTCTTCAGATATATGTGAAAACAGTGCAGAATGGCCAGACTTGCGTTTCAGATGCTGTTCGACACCTGTGTTCTGAATTTACTACTATCTCTGAGCAATGTACATACAACCTGTTACTTCAAGGCAAAAACTTTACAGAAATGTAAACAATGCAAAAAGAGATTTCACTGTATTTAAGTATGGAGTCAGAAGATCAATAGAATGGTACTATTTTCACTGTCACTCTCTAGACACAGTGCTGCACTTATGGAAATGTCTTACAACTTGTGCTGGCCACATGCAGCTGGCTACTGAGCATTTGAAATGTGGCTAATGCAACTGAGGAACTCGAGTTTTCATTTCATTTAAAATTAATGTAAGTCAACATATGTGGCTAGTGACATGTGCAGTTCTAAACAGTAGATTTAAAAAAATGAAGCAAGGAATCAGAATTATGTTTTACTTCATTTTAATAAAACTGTCAGAATCTTTTGTTGAATATAATCTTTTCACTTTAATAACACAGACATCACAGAACATGCAAACATATAAAAGGACTAGTAGCTAAAATCTGATTCTTCCTTATCTTCATGAGTCAACATCCCAATTATATAACAGTGCATGGTTGTACACTGTAATATATTGCATAGTAATGCATAGCTTTTACTAAGGATACATTGATGGTCAACTCTTGCCTCAGAATTTCACAAAATAATCTGATTTCAGCTTCAGTCTAAGCCTGAGGAAGACTGAATGCCAACTCCTACCCTCAAACACCTTTTCAGGAATCTGAAGCAATCCGTGATGATGTAGGTATCCTTGAGTTTATCATTAAAACAATACCAGGTATTCAAACCAGGCACATTGTTGGGATTAACTGGCAATATCTGAATATTCTACTTCAAACAGAAAACTTCCATATAACACTTATATTCTACCAGTTAAAGTCATGTAAATGCCTAATACTACATGAATAAAAATGCTATGCTAATTATTTTTAAAACTATTAGATTTGTACACAATGTTTGCAAATATTTTGGTTAAATTTAAACTGGAAAACAAACTGACAATAAACATAAAAACCAAGTATGTTAAGATATCTTTAGGGAGAATATAGTTCCATTTTTGACCCCACAAATGTTTATATAAATTTAAATTAACAGGATCAAGCAGAGCAACGTAAATTGGATACCTTAATTTTAACCTTTAACAAACTGTTCCGTATCGTAACAGTCATAGCATTAAACAGAATGAACCTACCATTTTTAGCTATTTGATTACTTTAGATCAAGTCTTCAAGAAAAAGCACTAAAATCTTCTAAAAAAGGTTAACCTTGTACCTTAAAATTTCATCAGAAGAAAAATATCCTCCAAAAGCATGTATATTCTTATTCATAATAAGTCTGTGATCTGTGTACCGTAAAGATATAAAGTTCATGAAAATATTTACAAAAAATGCATTTTAACTATAAACTTCAAAATACATTTTATTAGAATGCTTTAATAATATAATTCCTTATGATTGAGTCAATGGAGGCTAAACAAATTTTTTTTGTTTATCCCAAAAACTTATTCTAGCATGGCAATATAAAATCTCAGCCTCCTAATGATTTTACCAATAGGCCATTTGGCCTTCAGCCCAAAGGTGTATTAAGTATACTTTTAGTTTTAATTAAAATCTTTCAAAGATGTGTATCTTAAGAGCTTGAGTTTAAATTTTAAAGCGAATTCTGAATTACTCTTCAAATTATTTGGTGTGAAATATAATAAGCTATCTAAGCACAATATTAATTAAGCTCCAAAGCCCAGTTATAAGACTTTTGGGCACAAGCCAAGGCAACTCACAAGCAGAAAGACTTGTTCAACATTCAGTTGTGTGCCCAGAATTCTCTATGAAGTGCCACATTTAGAATCTTGTACCCCAAGTTAAGTGGGAAAGGAGCTGCCCTACTTCTACAAATGTCAAGCAACTATGGTTCTTTATGTGGTGCTTTCAATAATACTTACTTGTCTTGCTATATCTAATCTTTAAAGCAGCTAATTAAATTCAGGCCCCACTAAAAAACTTGACTGCTAACAACAGGATTGAGAAGAACCATAGAAGGAAAGAGAAGAAGATTCACAAGGCAAGTGGTAACAAGGTATGACATGGTATGACAGAGTGCTCAGGTTAGTATGGTTGTTAGAAGCCTCCACTGGAGGTCTTTCACTTAGGTTGGGTGACTTACATCCATCTGTCCCCAACACACACATGTGCGAAGAAAGTTACCAATTGTTTGATTATGGCAATCTGGGACACTTTTTGTCTAAAGCTTATTACGGGTTAAATTAGGTGGTAAGCACAACTTTCCATCATGTAAATTACCCCATATGCCAAAAGAAGTTCTCTGTTGGTCATGCTGTCCTCACCCTCACCAGAAACCCCACAGAGCTCAGTTTAGTTCCACAAGCCAGGGGATCAGTGTTAGAAAGTTGCTTGGCAACAGCTGAAGTTACACTGGACACACCTAGTGACAGAGACATTTTCTGACCTGCTTTCCGCTTCCCCCTTCTCAGCTCCCTCAGGAGAATGCACAAAGACATCCACTCAGACAAAGATGGGTGGTGTTCAGAGACAACAGGGAGTACCTCGCACTGCTAGATGCAGCTTAAACATTACTCTGACTGAATCACATTAGTCAATTACTGGAGCGATCTTTGTGCTTTCAATCCTAATCACCCTGATTCACTTTCTTCCAGACACGAACAGAATTCAGTGTTCAAAGACAAGCTCTAATACAACTAAATATACGGTAGGGCAATCTCTACAGGTAAGGTAGGGCAAACCCCATGAGGCTTCCTACAAAATGTGCAGGGGAGGCTAAGCTACTCATTTGTTCTCTTTTCACTAGGATAAAAGAATTGGTCAAATACCCAACTTCCTCTTGGGAATTAACAAAAGAAAGTAGTTGGTAAGCTACTAAAGAACAATTTAAACAACACTGTGGCCCCTAAGACATCAATCTAGTTTTTCTGCAGAAGCTGATTTTTTAAAAGATCTTTTAAAAATTGCCTACCATGATCTGAGTCTTGCCAAGTCTGTTCACAACTTAGTTTCCAGTTAGAAGAAAAGCTGAATTCATCACGCAGTCACAGACACACTGTTCCCATTAGCAATAGTATAACCCAGTTTGTGGTAGCATATTTGTGCTATTCCTGGGGACTGTGCCAAATACCTCAAACAAGCTAACAGAACCTACCCTGTTATGGTTCACAAGAGTATGATTATTGAAACCCGAAAGATTTTTTTCAACAAAAGTAAGTTTGCTGGAAAAAATGACCGGTGTAAACAGACAAATTTGGAATGACTCTCCATATGTACAGAAAGTGTCCCAAGAACACTGCTTATTCACTCAACCCTTACTTCAGTGTCTGTGTGCCAAGTTCTGTGCTAGGCACCTTTACATATTGTCTCATTTCACACTTCTAAAGGTAATGACCAAAATATGGGTCATTTGAAAGCTCCTACAAATTAATTTAATGACAGAAAATTCACAGCTAGACCAGAAATCTTTTTTTTTTTTAAAATTAAGGGAAAGCTGACAAATCTTGTACATTATCACATGGTCCACCAACAAATTCACCAACACCCTCTTAGCCACCAAGCTGAGCTAAACTCATATTTCATAAAGCCAATAAAGCCATGACATACAGAGTGCCCTCAACTTTCTGCCCACAGATTCTTAGGACCTTCCTGCATCTCCATCTCTGCTTCTTCCCCTCCTTCTGGTTACAAGAGCTGTCTCCCACCCTAAGGCAATCTATCAGTGCACATCTCAAGAACCCCACTTCTTCAATTATCCAATCTCATCTTCAGCCTCTCCCTCTCCATTCCTTTCCATCAGCATGAACATATTCAAATATTTGCCATCTAAAAACCAAAGAAAACAGTGATTCTTACACTCACTCCTTCCAACATTCTCACGTGTTAAAGAAATATTACGAATCCTCCCCTTTTATGCTCAAGCTGTGACCTTTTATTGTAAGAATGAAATATAGATATGCTGTCTCCCTGGGAGAACTAGCCCTTCTGTAACAGGGTGGGCCCCCAAATGGGGATTTATAATGGGGTCCAGACCTCGGGTGTCCAGGAAATATTAGAAATATACATATGGTGTCCCCACCCCCACAAGTCTGAGCTGGGAGATGGGATGCACAAGCAGGGCCATTGAGAGTTGTTTTGAATAGCAAGTTTTGCAGATAACCTCTAGAATGGTCATTTAACATATGTATAACCTTTAACTGGTTTCACAGCTATGTTAAATAGTTGTGGCCATGCTTTGATCCAAGGGGATGGGAGCACCTTCAACCCACGATGCAACTGGGAGCCAACCCCCCCTGGTTACAGCGCTTGCATGAGAGCTTGGAGATGACTGGCTCCATGCTATGGGGCCATGCCTGCCTGGACTTACTATGGCAGCCCAGCAAAGCTGGAAGAATATGGGAATGCTGGTATATGTAACTGATTGTGGGAAGAGTTGGAAATGGGGCTGCAGAGGAAGGCTGGTGCTGGGATTTAAACCCAGGCATGGCAGCCATGCTGGGGCTTTTTGGGACCATGCAATTTGGTGAAAGTAATGGTACCTTTCACCCTTTCATAGTTGGTAAAAGGGTGCTTTGGTGTGCACCTTTTTGCCACATGGCTTAGTAAGCAGGAGAAGCTTTGCCTGGAAGAAAAGGGGTGAAAG
Organism: Artibeus jamaicensis; assembly: GCF_021234435.1. Lineage (NCBI taxonomy): Eukaryota > Metazoa > Chordata > Mammalia > Chiroptera > Phyllostomidae > Artibeus > Artibeus jamaicensis. The sequence goes on along the minus strand of NW_026521739.1, from coordinate 55,127 downwards.
GATCCTTGCTGATGGGCCATGAGAAGGTGCCACATGGTTTTGGATTAACTGCAGATCAAGGTGGCGATACAGCTGATGGTGCCAGAACCAAGGGGCTACCTGAACCACAGACTTCTACTTCTATTCCTGAGATATAGTAACCCAGAGTGGGCAAAAAAGAGAAGGAAGGACTGTGCATTTGTGGGTATTCTAAAAGACTTTAGTATTTTTAATGAAGACATTAAGTCATTATTCTAAGTCTGTATAACCTTTTAAATAAATAATTTCTTTCCTTTTCACCAATCTCTGGCTTTGAGAGATGTGTTTCCCTGGTGGTGGGTAAGACAAACCTAGTACAGAGAGGGGTGGGGACCCCAGAGCACAAGGATTGGTTTATTCGGTAATAGTATATCATTCATCCCTGACCCTGGGTCTGCTCTGTAACACTTCTCCATGAAAGACCAAACACCATTTTAAACTCAGTACCTGTAAATATTGACCATTTCCTTGGGAAAGAACTGGCTATTCTCCCAGAGGGAATGGTTGGTCAACTGAGTCACAAAAGGCCCTTAGCATGCAGCCACTTTTGTCTAAAACGTATTTAACCTAGAGCCCCCAAAGTGAGACGCTGGAATCTCACCCAAGGGAAGGATGCTTCGCTCAGACGAACCCCAAATGCTGCCATCTCCGGATTCCCCAGTGTCGGTGTTGGTGATTTCCCATTTGGTGATGTATGCTCTTCATTCTTACTTTCTCTTTGCTCTTGTTTGATAAATTGCTTAACTATTCACTTTGACCTGAGGTTTTTATTGTCTGCAAATCCAAACCTCCAAAATAACTGGCCACAATCTCGTACATGCCCCTTAACGGCACAAACCCTATCCTCTTTTTCTCTTTTCTTAGAGGCAAAACTTGAAAAAGTCGTTACATTCATCTCTACTTCTTTACCTCCCTTACTCCTTCATCCAGTGCAATCCAGTTTTCTCCGTCATTCAGTGAATTGCTCTTAACAGGGCCATCAACATCCTTGGAACTGCTAAATCATATCAGTATCATTAATACTTCTCTTTGGGCTCTCAGCTGCATTTAACACAACTGACCACTCTAAATTTTAAAATGCTCTATTCCCCTTGACTTCTGGAACACCACATCCTATTTTCCTCTTCCTTCTATCTGATCCTTTTCAAACCCATTCTAAATAGACCACTTTGTCCCTGGCAATCTGATCTAATCCCATGGCTTCAATCATTCCTGTCTCTATGGCACCCAGACATCCCCAGCTGCTAAGCCAGGAGCCTGCTCACATCTGATCAATGACCAAATCCTGTCAGTCGTGCCATCAGTCAGCACCCTGCTCACACCCCTTACCTGTGTCACGGCAACAGTCTCTATAGTCTCCTTACCCTCCACCTTGTGGGTGGGCAATCTTTTAAAAAAGAAAGTTTGCACATGTTTCTCCCCTTATGACACCATTCACAAAAAAACAAGATGTTGACATGGCATGGCAGTTATTTGCTACCTGCCCCAGCATCATTTTTCCCCTTCCACTTTAGAACCCCAATTTTCAGATGGGCACACCACCATTCCAAATAAAAGACTAGATTTCCCAGACTCACTGTAGCTATTTGTGCCAAAGTGATCAATGTGATTAACTGGAAGTGAGTTGTGTTAGAGTTCCAGGAAGTTTCTGTGAAAAAGCAGGGGATGTACCCTTTGTCTTCATTTCTGCTGTTTGGACTGGACACACGATGACCAAAGTTCACTGTGCCCTGAGCACCAAGACTTCTCTTCCAGCACAAGTTTTGCTTGGCTTAGAAATTTTTATCACTTTCAAACATTTTCAGAAGAGATTCATTTGTAATTCTTTGAGGAATCCAGCAGGCACACAAGCCAGCAGGATAAAAACCAGTAGTTGGCTGCCCTGAAAATGTCTGAAATTGCAAGGATATTCTTAAGGTGACTGATGTAGCTGCTGTTTCCTCCATGACCTGATTCAAATCACTGAAATAAACTCTTATCAATTCCAGTATGAATGGTATCATTTGATAAAAAAGACTGAATCAAAAATGAATGAGGCAGTACAGTATGAGGCTGAGCACAGGCTTTAATACCAGGCTGCCTGGATTTGAATGCTTATTATGGCAAATTATTAACTACCCTAAACTGTTTTCATTTACTTCATTAATTAGTTATGAAGATAAATGAGATAATTCATATAAAGTGCTAAGCAAAGTGTGTGGCTCCACAGTAAGATTTCAAATGTCGGCTGGTATTACCACTACATCACTGATTCAGACCCTCCCCCCACCCCATTTTAACATGTCTGAAACCAGGATGCATCATACAACCAATGGGATGGGATCCTGAAATTAATTGGTTTCACTTCTTCTCTTCTTTAGTGGTATATAAAAGGTACAACTTATAATCAATGGCATAAATTTGATAAAATATGGTACTGGATTTCTCTTTGTTCCAACTCACAAAGCAGCTTACTCATCTATCAGGTAGGGGTTTCACTGAAAGTCTCTCTCTAGACTTGTGTAACTTGAGGATACTTTAAGACGGGGATCAATACACTATAGTCTGTGAAACAATCAGGCCTGCCACGTGCTTCATAAAGTGTTATTAGAACACAGACACTCTCATTAGTTTACATGCCATCTGTGGCTGCTTTCATGCTACCATGGCTGAGCTGAGTAATCATGACAGAGACTGCACAGCCTACGAAGCCTAAAACAGTTACTACTGGGCCTTTACAGAAAAGGTCTGTCAAACCCTGGTTTAAGACTATCTTCTGAGATGAGAAAAATGTAAGTTTTGATAATATTTCTTCCTTTTCAAACTATACTTCCCCTAAAATGGCTCCATACGGCCTGACAACCTCACAGGATGACTACAGGGAGCAGGACCTCCCTCGGGCTATGTTGGCCTCATGCTTCCACACAGGAACACTGCGGTATTACAATCCTCCAGGCTTTGGTATCTCCTCATATTTGTACAGGGAAATAAAATACAACTGGTAGCAGAATTCAGGGAATTTTCAGAAAAGCAGAAAGAAAACCTAAGATTTTTTAAAAAGGTCTTTTATCCACTTTTATGAGGTATCTAGAGGAGTCACATTGATGGGTGGGGCAAGGGGGAAATGGGAATTGCTCAATGGGTATAGAGTTTGGGTTTTACAAAATGAAAAAATCTGGAGATTGGATGCACAACAATGTGAATATATTTAATACTACTGAAGTGTACACTCAAAAATAGTTTAAATTGTAAATTTCATGTTATCGTTTTTAACACAATTAAAATATTTTTAAAAAATATTTAGAAGTCTTTTGTCTGGGTGTAAATGTTCAGGCACCCATCTACTCTGTCAAGGAGTCCAAGAACCACATAACAAAAACATCATCCCTTTAGAAGCCTTTTGTGGCCCTCATATCCCAGAGAGAATCTGGTACAGCCCCCACTTCTTGCTTCAGGTACTACAAGCTTCTATGCTAGCAATTATTATAGTGCCTCCAAATTGCCTGTTCAGTCCTCCACATCTCTTATGTGACTATAAACTCCATAAGGGCAGGAACCGCCATATTGTATTCCACCCACCACATCCATCACCTTTAACCAAGTTGTCAGTCTCACTGGCAGCACTCACATATTTGTTGAATAAATTAATAAAAGTAAGAGTTATTGATAAATAAAATCTATTCTCTGGAAATTATTTCTTGTCCTACTTTGGATACAGAACTTATATCTTATTTTATTAAATACTAAGTTTAAAGCAAAAGTGGTTTCATTACTAATAATTAGAGACCAAATTAAAAACACTATTTTAATTCAAGAAAAAACTACTGGATTAGCATACACTATACACATTTAATAAAGAAAACCTGAATCTAAGGCTTTGCATGGAAAATGTTTATAGGCCATATTAATGTAGTAATTATAAACAATCCCTCTGTGATAAGTAAACAACTAAAATAAACAATCACATCATGAACATTGTAAGCTGAACCTGGAAAAGTACATTTCCTAAGACAGTTCTTTTGTTTTCTTCCACTTATAAATTATAAGAACATAAGGCAAACTATCAAATCAAGTACATATTTCAACTGTGTCAGCTATTAACTCCCACATCTTTGGGTTTTTAAAAAATTAATTTAAATTATTCAACAGTGGTGTCAGAATCACAAAAGTCACTTATTATCATCTCAAGTCTCATAACGACTCTCTGGGGAGACAAAGTTGAATACTGTACCTCTGTGTTAAGCAAAGTTAAGGATCACAGCAATTCAAAGTCCAATAACCAATTACTACAAATAAAACAATAATCTCAATGAAATATTTCAAGCAACAATTAACAGCCAATAGAAATAAATTTTAAGTAATAAATTAAAAATATTATTCATTTGAACTGGTAAATTTTTTTTAAAATAATAATACTTAATGCTTTAATAAAGGTAGTGAGACTGACAATAAAATAGTTCATTAGGTCTCCATTCAGTGTCAACTCAGAGAGACCTTTCCTATCTCTCTCTGCCTACTCTATTTAAAGTATTACCTCTATTTCCTCATGCTCTAAAACTCTGATCGTTTTTATTTATAACTACGTCACTTATCACTACTTGAAATACATTACATTATCTTTTATTATCCATACCTCCACCAGATTGTAAACCAGAAACTAGATGAGGATTGGACTTTAGAAGCACAGTCCTCTGATACACAATGGCATAAAAAAATTTAAAAAAAGGCTGTTGAACCAAAAATTAATATGAATGAGAGTACAAACTGGTAAAGACTTCTGGAAAGCAATTTGAAATATGTAACAAGAACTTTCAAAAGTTCACATCCTCTGAAAAAAACACCATTTCTGATTATTTATTCTAAGAAATAATTCATATATGCAAAGATTTATGTGTAAGTATATTAATCACAGGGTTTTTATAATAGCAAAAAATCAGAATCAAGCTCCATGTATACTATCAGTGGTAATACCAGCCGACATTTGAAATCTTACTGTGGGGCCACACACTTTGCTTAGCACTTTATATGAATTATCTCATTTATCCTCATAACTAATTAATGAAGCAAATGAAAACAGTTAAGGGTAGTTAAGAATCCCCAGAAATAACACATACTAATACACTTGTACAGACTCCCAATCCTCATGTCTTATCAAGTATTCCTACTAATATATTTCCTTCAAATGGTAAGGTGGATTTATTGCCTTGTTTCCTTCCTACCATGAAAAAATTAAGGAAAAACATTTGACTTACCAAGTTTTGCCATGTTCAGTAACAAGTGACCAAAGAACTAATCCTATAATGATTATCAGCCATCCTTCCTACAATTTCACCTAAGCTTTAATACTGCAATGCCTCCCAAGCTCACTAAACCTTACACCCCACAATGAACACCCAAATCAAGCCTTCAAATACCTACACCTCCACATAATATAAGAATGGGCACCCAATTCTTTTAATAGCTGAAACAGTTGTCTGAGACAAGGCCAACCCCTTACATATACTTTGAGTTTAGTAGCTTATAAAATCTATTAATATATCTGGAGTTGTTGGTTAAAGACAATTCTACATATATCCTAGGGTTTTCACTATGTGGATACTCTCTAATAATACCCACCAAACAGAATAGCACAGTTAAGCATTTTCATGATGGAAGGCATTATGTTGTTTATTCTCACTGACCTGACAGAGTACAGACCTCCTGTAATACTGAAGGTTTAAGAGTTAGCTAAATTTTATCTCTGCAATGAGGAAAATTTGCTGGGATAGATGAACTTTATCTACTACATGAAAACTACAAACTAGCAACACATCTGATACAAGAGAATTATAGGAATGCAAATTATGGTTCTACTTGATGAAATATTCTGCCAAAACTATGAAAATAAAAAGTTTCATTCACAATCATCAATGAAATATATATCAATTTAAGTATACTGATAATGAATATATTAGAATATATTCAACACAAATAGCAGAACGTGTAAGTATGAAAGTTACAATTTTTAAAAGAAATACCATCTATATTCTTAATAAAATTGTGTTGCTTCTAGTATGTCCAGGATAGTACCTAACATCTAGGAGGAACTTAATAAATATCTGTTGAACGCGTAACAATAATAAACATCTATTGTCTTTATCAGAGTGTCTGGCACAGAATAAGTGCTTTACATGAATTTTCAATAATCCTCACTAAAATTTTACCTTTATGTCTACTTTTTATGAGTGAATAAATTGGGGCTTAAAGCAGTTAAATAACCTTTCCAATGTTATATAGCTAAGAAGCGATGAAACTGGGATTTAAAACTCTGGAGTCTGTGTTCTTGATCTCACTTGGCATTACTACTAACTAACCTGGGAAAAAAATGTTGAATACACCAAAGGCAAAATGAATTCAGTATGCCTAAGTAGGTAGTTTTGTACTGGTTGAATATATTGTAATTGACACTGAGCATAAAGTAATTTCTCAGATACCTGTTAACTAATCATAAGATTGAGAATATTATAGGTCAATCTCATTAAATATTTTAAAACTATAAAAATTTGCTCAATTCTTATGTAATTTCAATTATATTTAGGATCTAAGAACTTAAAAGCACAGAAATTCCTCACCTGCCTCCTAAAAATACATGTATATTCCAACTGGCCTGCTGCAAAGCTAAGAACTTCTCATCTCCCATACTTCCCAGCATCTTCTGAGTTCAGCCATACTGATTCCTCCTAATTAACATGGTCCTACTTACTTTGTCTGCTATCACCTCCCAGTCATTTTCACTCTTATTCCCTAGTAGTACTATAAAACTGTAGTTTTTAGAGCACCTTCTATTCTCTCATGCCTTGGGCTTTTTATACACCACATTCTCTTAACCTGAAATGTCCACTAGACTTTTTGCAAACTCTTACTTCTACTCAGTTCTAGTATCACCTCTTCATTCCTCACTTTCTCTGGACTTCCCAACTGTCCAGCTGCTCCTTCTCCTGCTACACTTGGTACATATATCAGAAACCTATGTATCTAAAATATTCTGGATAGAAGACAGTTAATTTATAAATTAAGTTCAAGCACAGAATAATGCAAACGTTTTAGGTACATAAACTATTTCAACTGTTTACAAATCAAAGTACATTCATCCACAAAGGTCTTTTCCTTGGCTATGGTATGGATCTGTTGACCAGAGAGCTCTGTGTCATCTTACATAAAGCACACAAGTAATATACCATCTGTAATTTCCAGTTTCATTTCTTCAAAGTGGATCAAGAACTTAGTCATCTGTGAAACAGTCTACTTGTAAAAAAATCACTCTAGACTTAAGACAAATTTTCTCAATCTTTCACACTTGTCGCACCCACACCAAACAGGGGTTTTTTTGTTTGTTTGTTTTTTGTTTCTGGCTATTCATCTTTACCCGATTTTTCCAAAGCATTCAACTCATTTTTCATAAAAATAAAGTTTTAAAAACCCATTTCATTTGTTTATATAAAATTTAATTACATTTGTCATTATAACAAATATAACTGGCATGAACAGGTTTGGGAACAGAGTTGGGTTCTGGTGAGCAAATCACACCATTAATGAGAGAAAAACTTAATAAAGAGCAGACTAAGCATTGAAAACAAAATAGAAAGAATACCAGTTAATCTCTCTAGCTTGTTTGGTGGAAAATGACCAGTGAGTGTCTCCAGAACTACTCTCATAGCTATTATTACATTGCACTACACACATATCTTTATGCAAACACCTCCCACTACATCAAAAATTCAAAACTGGTCTGCTATTATTGCATGCCTGTGCTGTTGATGCCTTTAGCCCTCTAGGCAGCTGGGCAGAGCTTGAAAAAGCAACCGATCCCTCCCAGCTAAAGAGCCTCTTGTATTTCCTCTGCTCACTTTTTATGTATGTTACTGCACGGGAAAGGTTGGGAAGCATTGTACAAGCACTGTAAGAGCACTGTAAGCACTGTAAGAACAGTGACTGTCTTTATTTTTTACATTCCCAATAATTAAAATAATGGATATTTGATAAATTTGTAGAATAAAAATACTGAATACAGATTTCTGTAGCTTCATGTAGTGACTACAGGTAAACTATAAAGAAGAAACTTCAGTTAAGGAGATGTAACTGCTGAGGGTAAGCCTGGGCCAGAAGAATACTTTATTCTTCTGCTTATTCTTTTGCCCAGGGTAAGCCTGGGTGCTTATTTGTTAAGCATGTAGCTAGAAGAACTTCAAAGTGTATGAGGGTATTTTAAGCTCTAAGGGAAAGAGTACAGCCTACATAACAGTTCTACTCCAGATGGAGAAATGATGGAAAAGTCATGCTTTAACACTTTCAAGTTCCTTTCAAACAATGATGGAATCTGGTGACTCTTCTGTAACATACCATAGTGATTAAGAGTCTGGGCTCAGGCGGATCTGGGCCTATATACTGGTTCTACCACTTACTCACTAGGTAAGTCATCTCTGTGGACAACTCAATCCCTTCCAGTCTGAGTCTTCCATTGTGAAACAGGGATAACAGTGAGCTCCTACAGTTGTTGGAGGATCATGTAAGGAACTGAATGTAAAGAGCTGAGAAAACGCTCCACACATTAGTGCTGAGTAAGTGTTTGCTGTTATTTCTATTACTAGTATTGTTGATAAGCATATAAAGTACCCCACATTCTCTGCACTGGAGACAAAGACAGGTTTGTACTCCTTGATGCACTCTATTACTGTTACTGAAGAATGCCAAAGAAATAGGTCTCTGAGCCTGACTACCTAGTTCATATCAGGGCTCTTTCTCTTAGGCAAGTTACTGTGAACTTCAGTCTCCTCTTTGGTGAGATGAGCATAATAATAGTACTTATCTTCTAGGTCTGTTGCAAATATAAAATTAGACCAGGAACATAAAGAACTCAGTATGAGATCTGACATACGGGCACCCTAATGCAGATAATAAGCATTAACTGTAGATGTAGAGCTTTGCAAACATAACTCTACACATTTTCTTAAAATAAAAAAGTGCTTAAAAAGCTTTGTTTTATTAAAAAATAAAAACTTTGGAATGGTGTTTGTTTCTTGCTGCTCTGAAATAGAAAACTTACTGATCTTCTAAGGGCTTTAAGACTAAAATAAAGATGCTTGTTTTAAACAAGCCCATCTATAAATAGAAATCTTTGTTTAATGGCTCACCTTTTTCCATATTTAGTCTAGTCATGGGTATCCCTCTGGCATTTCCATGTTTCTTTGCAGCTCTTATTTATTTTCCATTTTAAGTTTGGAAGGAAAATCCTACCAGCATTTTCATTAATTATTTGTGCTTCTACTGACAGAGCAGGAAGTTTAAAATGATATAGGTAACAAAATCAGCTTGGATAGCTATCTAATGTTTCTGGTTAAAAACTGAGTATAACTCAGTTTTTGCAACTTTTATATAAATCAAACCATTTTATAATTAAAGTTTATTTTAAAAACATACATTATAAATGGCTTCTCACTCATTCCATTCTTCCAGCATGTTGTTTCTTACTCTTCATATTTTTGCCTCTTAAAGTCCCATACCCACTGCTCTTCCATTAAAAACTATAGCACTAAAAATGGGACTGTCTTTTGATCCAGCAGTTCCTCTGCCATGATTATACCCTAAGAATCCTGCAACACAAATCCAAAAGAACCTATGCATCCGAATGTTCATAGCAGTGTTATTTACAATAGCCAGGTGCTGGAAACAGCCTAAGTACCCAACTGTAAATGAGTAGATCAAAAAACTGTGGTACATTTACACAATGGAATATTACACAGCAGAAAGAAAGAAGGACCTCCCAACATCGTGGATGGATGGACTAGTCAAGGAACGTGTATGAATGACACATGGACATGGACAACATGGTGAGGATTGGGGGGGGGCAGGGCAAAAGGGAAAAATTGGGACAATTGTAACAGAATGACAATAAAATATTCAATAAAATGTCAAAAAGAAAAAAACCTATAGCACCTTCCAGAAAGCTGAAGAGATATAAAATTATAATACTCCCAGAAGGACAAAGCCAGCCCCATTTGCTATTGTGGCACCATTTGCCGAGCAGGCCTATGACCTAGTTAAACATGACTGCCATTTTACTCTTCTGAGCTTGTCCCCAGTACTGGAAATTAATGGAAAGCAAGAACAGAACTAACTGCTCCTATAGCCACAGGCAGAAGATAACATTGGAACAAACTTACCATGACCCAACAGCCCAGGGGCCACACAACAGCACCCTCTCTTTTTTAACCTGATTATAATCCAATAAAAGCTCAAAGTCCCCATCCCTCAAGTCTGGTATATCTTTCCACACCATACCCCTCTCCTTTCAAGGAGAGTGAATAATAACTTTATTTTCTACACTTTCTTCTTTTTGTGAATTCTTTCACAGCCTACGTAACCAATCACCTTAACAATTCTCCTTACAATTGTGTACTTTAAACCTCGTAAACTAGAAAAGAAATGACAATAAAAGACTTGGCAGATAACCCAAATGACAAAAACAAGATATAAACTAAAAGTAGGGTAGTTACAGATGGAAAATGACTGTACAAAGCAGAAGGTAACTGTGAAGAGAAGAGGCTAAGTGTTCCCTAAGCCTAACTGTGCTCTAGAAATCTTCATAGAAATTCTAGGAAGTAAAAAGACTTTTGGATATGCTTTCACTGCAAAAGGCAAACAGTATATACAGATGGTAAAAAATAAATTCAAATACTACAAAAGGTAAATACTCATCATCTTTTTATAGAAGTCAGCTTAACTCATAAAATTAGTCAACCTTGTAAGGCTTTTGGACCATATCCTTAAACCTAAGGCTGTGGTTTTCAAAGAACATTCCACTTCCGTATGGATTAGAAAACAAAGGTAAATGACCCAGGGATTTAGAGTTCAAATAGAAGAGATAGGAGGGTCCAAAGGCCAATCTGCTTGTGTGACTAGGCCTAGTTCTTTACTAAAATTGCTTCTTGTATTTCTCCTATATGCCAACCCTCCTGATAGTCTAACTATGAAAAAAAGATGCTTCAAAATAACTGATACTCCTAAATTCCTCAAAAAATAAAACTGAAGCACTAAATAACCAAGAGTAAAGTAGTGTAAGAGCACGATGGAGCAGCTTTGGGAAAATGAAGGTGGGGTAGTAGGGAAAGGCCAGAAGCTATTAAAAAAAAAGTTCTATGGAAGGTTAAAAGGCAGGTGGAGGGTGGGCAGAGAAGATGGGGCACAGTGTGAACAAAGACTAAGAAAAAGGCTAAAACTAAAGTGAAACAGAACTGGGAGTGGAGGCTAGGCTGACCTTTTCCTTTCCAGAAGTCTGAAGGAAAGAAATGGCAGTATTTCAGAAAGATACATATTTTCTTAGCTTGTTTGTTTAAGGAAAGAAGGAAGTGGGAACCAGAGCTTTGTAAGGGTTTAAGAAGCAGCATAACTTAAAACTGACAGGGGATGATTGTGATGGTAGTTAAACAACTGAATGCATTTGCGGGAACTCACAAAATTGTATAGTAAGAAATTCGATTTCTGGCCAAGATGGAGGCATAGGTGGAAACACTGTGTCTCCTCATACAACCAAAATTAAGGACAACAAAGATTTAGAAACAAAACCACAACCAGATCAGAGAGAAAACTGAACTGTATGGAAGTCTGACAACCATTTAACCAGACCAGTAAGAGGGGCAGAGGGGCGGAGTCGGCAGCGGGCAGAGAGGGGTTGCGGCAGGAAAAGGCAGTGACTGCAAGACCCAGGAGTGCAGGTGGTGGCTAGCAGAGTCCAGGTGCCAGGAGGAAATGAGCAGACCCAGTCTGGCACACAAGGCAGTTAGCTAACCACAGTCACACATTCCCATATAGATAAACTAGGCAAAAATGGGCAGCAAGACAGACTGCACAACCCAGGGCACCAGTGACAGAAAATAAAGCCTAAAAGCACCAACTGAAAAGGTGACATGAGAGACTCCCAGCCTCACAGGAGAGTTCATTGGAGAGACCCACAGGATCCTAGAACGTACACAAGCCCACCCACCCGGGGAACAAGAACAGGAAGGGCCTAATTTGCTTGTGGGAAGCAGCAGAGGGGACTGAAATCTGAGGGAGAGTTGCATAAGCACCATTATTCCCTCTCTGACCCCAGCCTCACAACCCAGCAATTGGGCTGCCCTGCCCTGGTGAACACTGAAGGCTCCGCCCCTCATACATAATAGGCACGACCTGACCAAAAAATTATGGCTCAAACAGAAGAACAAATCAAAGCCCCAGAACCAATACTTCTAAGCGACCAAGAGATAGCCAACCTATTAGATGCAGAGTTCAAAACACTGGTGATCAGGATGCTCACAGAACTGGTTCATTTTGGTTGCAAATTAGATGAAAAAATGAAGACTACACTAAGTGAAATGAAAGAAAATGCACAGGGAACCAAAAGTGATGGAAAGAAAACTGGGACTCAATTCAATGGAGTGGACCAGAAGTAGGAAAAAATGACCAAACAGAAAAGGATGAAGAAACAAGAATTCAAAAAAATGAGGAGAGGCTTAGGAACCTCCAGGACATCTTTAAATGTTCCAACATCCTAATTATAGGGGTACCAGAAGGGGAAGAGGAAGACCAACAAGTGGAAAACTTATTTGAACAAATAATAAAGAATGTCCCCAATCTGGCAAAGGAAATAGACTTCCAGGAAATTCAGGAAGCTCAGAGAGTCCCAAAGAAGGTGGACCCAAAGAGGAACACACCAAGGCACATCATCATTACATTAGCCAAGATTAAAATGAAGAAGAGAATTCTAGAAGCAGCAAAAGATAAGGGGACAGTCACCTACAATAGACTTCCCATCAGACTGTCAGCTGGTTTCTCAAAAGACCTTACAGGCAAGAAGGGGCTGGAAAGAAGTATTCCAAATCATGAAATGCAAGAACCTATATCCAAAATGGCTCTATCCAGCAAAGTTTCCATTTAGAATGGAAGGGCAGATAAAGTGCTTCTCAGATAAGGTCAAGTTCAAGTAGTTCATCATCACCAAGCCCTTATTATATGAAATGTTAAAGAGGATTATCTAAGAAAAAGAAGACAAAAATATGAACAGTGAAAGGACAGCAAACTCACAGTTATTAACAACCACAGTTAAAACAAAAGCAAACTAAGCAGACACCTAAAACAGGAGCGGAGCCACAGAAATGGAGATCATATGGAAGGTGAGCAACAGGGGAGTGGGAAGAGGAGTCGGTGGGAGAAGGTACAGAGAATAAGTAGCATAGACGGTGGGGAGAAAATAGACAGGGGGAAGGCAAGAGCAGTGTAGGAAATGTAGAAGCTAAAGAACTTAAGACATGGACATGAACTAAAGGGGGGGAATGTGGGTGGGAGGGGGCATGCAGGGTGGAGGGGAATAAAGGGGGAGAAATGGGACAACTGTAATGGCATTAATGGCATAATCAATAAAGTATATTTTTTAAAAAGTAAAAAAAAATTATACACTGAGAAAGGTAAACTTTACTATATGTAAATTCTATCTCACAAACCTGACACTGAAAAATAAGAGCTATTAACAGGAAAACGCCAATTAACCTTATAAGGTTTGTTTATCACAATGTAAAAAACAAAAACAAGAATAGGCAGTTTTTAACTATTTGGGTTCATGTTTTACAAAAAATCTAAACTAACTGTTTGAGGTATATAATGAAGCATGGTTTTTAAATTCTGTTCCAATCTTCCACCATCAGTGTCTCTCTTGAATGGAAACTGTAGTTTCTGACATCTCTCCAGCATACCTCGGTAAATGACCAGGAGCTGCAGTGGCAAAGAGACTCCCTAAGGGAGACTGTCTCCCTCAGGGTTTTTCCTCTGGCTCTAGACTTGGAGAGGCAGACACATCTACCATATCATCCATAGCTAGAGAACAGTTATATGCTATAAGCATATTATTCTAGACCCCTACCATTCTTGAAGTTTTTCTTTTCTTGGATTTTCCTCCCATCATCTGAAAAGTCTTGCCTCAAGGTTAACCCCAGGTTAAATATTAAAATTTTTAATGTTTACTAAATTAATATTAGTATATTTGCTTAGATTAGTAATTCTACAATTATCATTTTTAAACTTTTATGTCAAGGAAAAGATATGACTCATATCCATCAATGTCCTCAGAGCCATTTTCTTAAACAATACTATTTCCTTTTTGTAGAAAACTTTTTCATTCAGGATCTCATTTTATCTTTACAAAGATACCTCACATATCTTTACACATACAAAATAAGTCTCCAATAGCTTTACCATTACCTAACTGCAGTCTTCACCATGCTCAGAGCAAACCTATGTAACATCATGTCAGATCCTTGACCAAATTGCCTCCAGTAAGTCTTTCAAAAAGATGTGCAAACATTAGCTGTACAATACACTATGATTCATCTGGAAAAAAAAACAACACAAAACTATGTATTTTTACTCTGTGCATGTGTGGGGGCAACTTTGCCTGCAAAGTGCCCCTGTCTACCACAGATGAAAGTGAAACTACCAAGACAAGATCTGCTTTGGGAGGAGAGGTGGCCGATCCCTCAAAGGGGAAGGGCCAAGAGCCTTTTCCTCAATGGGCTTTTATTGGGTTCATTTGCACAGGAATACAGGTAAGGATCAAACAATAGATGGCATTCAAAGAACTATGAGGGCTTATTCTCAGTCAGGGTCAGATAGCTAAAGAGCCATAAAACTTTGAGGAACAAACTTCTTGCTTGGACCCTTATCATTTAAATAAGAGCATTCTAAACAAAGCAGATTTCACAGGACCTTACATATTCTTTCTTAGGTCTGATCACCGGAGGAACCTGCCCTTTCCAGCACAGGGCTGCACTGCGTTCCTCATTATAGGTTTTTAGACTTAAGTGGATTAGAGCCAGGAAGCCCTTCTCCCAGAGGACGTGGGTACTCAGGCTATGTCAGAATAGCCACAGGGTGAGGGTCCATCACTCCCTCTTTGTTGCAGCCCCCTCGAGTCTTTCCATGATGGTCTCCCAACTGATGTCTGGCTTAGGTTGCCCCTCCTCTGAGGGGTCATACCCATTATAGACTAATGGACCAAGCATTGGGGGCAGGGGACAAGTTTTGTCTCCTTAGTGGCTTGCATTCCAAAGGTCGCTCACTCAGCATTAGCCATGGGGGGCAGTTACAACTCCTGAAACCAGGCAGAGCAGTTCCCAACAGTGCATGTATACTATAACTTCCTCAGAATGCCTTGTCATTTAAACATACACACTTCAATCTTTTTGTACTGATAGACCAGGAGTACAAAAAGCTGTTACTTTATGAAGCAAAACAAAAAAAAAATCTGTTGAAGCTAAATACCATATTGGTATGATATTCTGTATGCCAATTCTCTGCCTCAATTAAAAAAAAGTTGACTGATATAACTCCTTTTGAGGACTTTAAAACAAGAACCATGACAATCACAAATCAAATGGGGACAACTTGTGTTCCTAACTAAGTGAAAAAAGGCCTTCTTCATAAAACATTTTTCATATAAATGAGAATGTACTTTATTATTGCCAGAGGTCACTGCCAGCCAGAAAACCACAGGTTTTAAGTTATGGCTTAAAAGAACCTGTTAGCCTCAGTACCATCTAGAGCAAGCTATATACCTCCCTCATCTCTTCTATCATTTCCCATCCTCCCTCATCCCCAACAGGTAAGCTCAAACATTAAGCGTGACCAGGAACAAGACATTCTCACAGCCTCTCTAGAAAACAATGAAGTAGTCCAATGAAGCTATAGGTGCTAACTGGGCCTTCCTGGATCTAGTCTAGAACATTAATCCTAATACATATATTTTTAACTTGCTTTTATTTGTGTAGCTAAATAATAAAGATAATCTTGATGATAACATTCACTTAGTTAACATTTACAAAACTGCAGCAGAGCATTATCCATATCATAACTCCATAAATCAGGTTGTTCTTCATAGCTGTTATTCAATAAAATATGGACTCAAATCAGCTTTTCAAAAAACATGTATGTGCTGACAGAACAAAAATGAACTATTCAACACAGTAGGCAAGAGTAAGTAAAACTTGACAACATAAAGTTTCAATACCCATCTCTAGGTATGTCCCTCAGTCTAGTATTTATGAAAAAACATTTTTGTCTAAAAAGTAATCATCTGAGATTAAAAAGGCACATGAGGTCAGTTTTCTGGGGAAGTAAACTACTAAAAATCTTCTGAAAAGAAATACATTAAAACGGGGTCATCATACACAAGGTCTGTCCAGAAAAAGGCCAACCATTGTTAATACAATGAACACGGTTTGCGCAACATCGATGGAACCTGGAAGCCAAGGAGAGTAGACTGGAATGCATGTATGTGAATGATGTATGCCCCCACTGTACTAATCAGTGGGGGCGATAAGACACTGTTGAGTGAGCATATATACTGTGGACCATTGCATTCAAAATGACTCAGAGTGGAGGAACTAATCTGCATCAAATTTTGCGTTAAGCTTGAACATTCTTCCAGGGAAACTATTTGGATGATTCAGGAGGCTGCAGCTATGGGCAAGTGGTGATTGGCAGCTTCATCACAACAACATGCCAGCTAATGCATCATATCTCATGCAGTGTTTTGTGGTGAAATATCAAATCATCCAGGTGACTCAGCCCCCCTACAGCCTAGATTTGGTACCCTGAAACTTCTGGCTTTTTACAATACTAAAATCACCTTTGAAAGGGAAGAGATTTTAGATCTTTGATTAGATTCAGAAAAATACAACAGGGCAGCTGGTGGCAGCTCGAAGAACTATGTAAGGTCCCAAGGTGCCTATTTTGAAAGAGACTCAGGTGTTATTGTCCTATGTGCAATGTTTCTTGTACCTTGTATCTTCCTCGATAAATGTCTCTATTTTTCATATTGCATGGATGGATACTTTCTGGATAGACCTCTTATCTTCCATAAGTGCTAGAAAGAATATAATTTATGGGCCCAGCATGCTTCTGCTGTGCCACTCTGCTGGCTGTAAGAATATAATTTAGATTTTGCAAGCCAATGTGGTCTTGATTACAAACATTAAAATCACTGTAGTATTATAGCACTGTAACAGCTACAGACAATATGTAAATGAATGAGTGTGGTTGTTACAATAAAACTTTATTTACAAATTACGTTTTTTTAAAGAACATGTAGTTTATAATTGTAAGTTATTTAAGAACTGCAATACATTTTTAACATAGGAGAATAAAAGCACTACTAAATAGAAATTATATTTTAAGGTTTTGTCATTAGGAAAAAATTGAGGGACTACATTGGTTTATGCTACCACAGATAATACATTAATGAATGTGTGCAATTATGTTCCAGTAAAATTTACAAACACAGGCAGTGGCAGGTAGTAGTTTGCCAAAAACTTCTCTAAACAGTTCTGTTTTTAAATCAGTATTAGATTATCTAATACTACAGGCACATAAAAGATAAACTATCTACATATAATTATTCTACTCTATCAAGTCTTTTCTACCTATAGAGAAAAGTGCTGCTAGCAGCAGAGGTCAAAATTGCTGACACAAAAGGAAAGAATGGTCAGCATGTTAATAAAACCTATGCTTAAGAAAATCAGTTCAGCCCTGGCTGGTGTGGCTCAGTGGCTCAGTGGCTCAGTGGCACAGCTTGCAAACCAAAGTATCACTGGTTCAATTCCCAGTCAGGGCATATACCTAGGTTGTGGGCCAGGTCCCCAGCAGGGGACATGCGAAAGACAACCACACATTCTCTCCCTTTCTTTCTCCCTCCTTTCCCCTCTCTCTAAAAATAAAATTTTTTAATCTAAAAAAAATAGAAAATCACTCCACTTTTTATTTAAGTATACTTGGTATACAATATTATATTACTTTCCCATGTATAATATAGTAATTCAACATTTATATATCTTATAATAATCACCATACTAATTCTAGTAATCATCTGTCACCATGCCAATTGCAATATTATGAACTATATTTCCCTTGAAGTTTTTCTTTTCCTTTTTCAAAATTTCATTTATTTATTTTTAGAGAAAAGGGAAGGGTATGTAATTCTCACACACACCCCCACTGGGGACCTGCCCGCAACCCAGGTATGTGCCCTGACTGGAAATCGAACCAGTGACCCCATGGTCTGCAGGCCGGCACTCAATCCACCGATCCACACCAGCCAAGGTTCCCCTTCAAGTTTTTCATCCACCCATCCATGCCCCTCTCCTGTGGCAACCATTTGTTTGATCTGTTTATGAGTCTGTTCTTGTTTTAGATTCAACATATAAGTAAAATCATACAGTATTTGTCTTTCTCTGGTTGACTTATTTCACTTAGCATAATACCCTCTAGGTCAATGTTATCTACATACAATTGAGTACTGTCTCAAATTACAAGGTTTCACCCTTTTTATTGCTGTGTAACATTCCATTTTATATACACCACAGCTTCTTTACCAACACATCTATCAATGAACACCTAAGCTGCTTTCATATCTTGGCTATTGTAAATAATGTTGCAATAAACACTAGAGTGCACTGTTTTTAATTGGTATTTTTTGTCTTTGTTTTTTTTCCCAGATAAATACCCAAAAGTGAAATCAATGGATTGCATGGCAGATCTATTTGTAGTTTTTCGAGGACTCTCCATACTATTTTCCAGTAGCCACACCAATCTACAGTCCTGCCAACAGTGTACAAGAGTTTCCTTTGCTCCATATCCTCACCAACAAATGTTATTTGTTGACTTTTTGATAACAGCCATTCTGACTGGAGTGAGGTGATACCTCATTGTGGTTTTGATTTTCATTTCCCTGATTAGTGACACTGAGCATTTTTTAAATGTCTTCTTTGGAGAAATGTCCCTTCATGTTATCTGCTCACTTTTTGATAAGATTATTTTTTGTTATTGAGTTCTCTGAGTTTCTTACATTCTGAGTATCAACTGCTTATCAGATATATCATTTGCAAATATATTCTCCAAAAAGATATTACTGAGATTCATGTCAAATAGTTTATTATCTATATTTTCTTCTAGGAGTTTTACAATTTCAGGCCTTACATCAAAGTCTTTAGTCCTTTTTGAGTTTTTGTATATGATGTAAGAGAGTGGTCCAGTTTCATTTCTTTGCATGTATCTGTCCCATTTTCCCAACACACCTTGTTAAAGAGACTATCATTTCTCTATTGTGTATTCTTGCCTCCTTTGTAATAGATTAATTGACCATAAGAGTCAATTATATTCTTTTCTATTTCTGGGCTCTTTATTCTGTTCAGTTGATTATGTGTCTCTTTTTGGGCCAGTACCATACTGTCTTGATTATTACAGCTTTGTATTACAGTCTGAAATCAGCAAGGGTGACACATAAAACTTTGTTCTTCTTTCTCAATAGTCTTTTGGCTATTTGTGGTCTGGAGATTCCATATAAATTTTAGGACTGTTTGTTCTAGTTCTGAGAACAATGTCATTGGTATTTTGATAGGGATTGGAATGAACCAGTAGACTGCTTTGGGTAGTGTGGTCATTTTAACAATATTAATCCTTCCATTTCATGAACATGGTATATCCTTCCGTTTATTTGTGTCCTTTTCAATTTATTTCTTCAGTGTCTTTAATTTTTTAATTGATTTTAGAGCAGGGGAGAAGAGGGAGAAAGAAAGAGAGAGAAAGAGAAAGAGAGAGAGAGAGATACCGACTTGTGCCATCCACTCATGAACTTTTATGTGCTTTGACCGAGGCTCAAATCTACAACCTTAAGGAATCGGAACAATACTCGAACCAACTAAGCAATCCAGACAGGGCAATTTCTTCAGTGTCTTAATGTTTTCGGAGTACGAGTCTTTCACCACATTCGTTAAATTTATTCCTAAGTATTTTATTATTTTTGATACAATTATAAATGGGATTATTTTCTTGTTGTGGCTAGGATTTCCAATACCACATTACATAATAGTCATAAGAGTGGACATCCTTTTCTTGTTCCTCATCTCAAATGAAATGCTTTCACCTTTTCACCATTGGGTATGAAGTTAGCTGTGGGCTTGTCATAGACAGCATTTATCAAGTTGAGTTAAGTTCCTCTACCCACTTTGTAGAGTTTTAATCATAAATCCACGTTGAATTTTGTCAAATGCTTTTTCTGTATCTATTGAGATAATCATATGATTATTGTCCTTAGTTCTGCTGATGTTACTAATCACATTATTTAGCAGATGTTGAACCAGCCTTGCATCCCTGGTATAAATCCCACTCGACCATGGTACATAATCCTATAATGTATTGTTAAATAAGATTTGCTAGTATTTTGTTGAGAATTTTTACGTCTATGTTCATCAGAGATACTGGCTCATAATTTCCTTTTTTTTGCAGTATCTTTGTCTGGTTTGGGTGTCAGAGTAACACTGGCCTCATAGAATAAGTTTAGAAGCATTCCTTTCTCTTCAATATTTTGAAATAGTTTAAGGAGAAGTTCACTAATTCTTCACTAAATCTTTGGTAGAATTCACCTGTTAAGCCATCTGGGCTTTTGTTTGTTGGGAATTTACTGACTACTACTTCAATTTCATTGCTAGTTATTGGTTTGTTCAGATTGTGTTTCTTCCTGGTTTAGTCCTGGAAAGTTATGTTTCTAGAAATTTGTCCATTTCTTCCAAATTGTTCAATTTATCAGCATATAACTGTTCCTGGTATTCTGTTCCTAGTATTCTTTAATTGTCCTTTGTATTTCTGTAATGTTGGTGGTAATCTTTCCTTTTTCATTCCTGATTTTACTTATTTGGGTTCTCTTTTCTTTTTCATGGTAAATCTTGTGACATTAGAGGTCTGTTAATTTTTTAACCCTTTCAAAGAACAAGCTCTTAGTTTCATTGATCACTGTATTATTTTTCTAATGTCTATTTTGTTTATTTCTGCTCTGATCATTATTACTTTTCTTCTATTTAATTTGAGTTTTGTGTTCTCCTTTTTCTAGTTCATTTAGGCATAAAGTTAGGTTGTTTACCAGGGATTATTCCTATTTCTTGACGTAGGCCTGCATGGCTATGAACTTTCCCCTTATAACTGCTTTTGCTGCATCCTATAAATTGTTGTAAAGTTGTTTTCATTTTCATTTGTCTCAAGGTAGTAATCTGTTGTTTAATCTCCATGTATTTGTGTTTGCTCCAGTTTTCCTGTTGGTAATTTCTAGTTTAATGCCACTATGGTCAAGAACTATAGGTGATATAATTTAAATCTTCTTGATTTACTGGTTTGTTTTTGTGGCCTAAAATGTGGTCTATCCTGGAAAATGTCCCATGTCCACTTACCAAAAATGCAAAATCTGCCTGGGAGAAAAATGTTCTGTAAATGTCTAAGTCAATCTGGTCTAATTTGGTATTTAAGGCCATTATTTCCTTACTAATTTTCTTTCTGGATGATCTATCTATCCATTGAGGTAGGTGGAATGTTAACATCCACAACTGTTGTTGTACTGCTATTAATTTCTGCCTTTACATCCATTAATATTTATGTACCTGGGTGCTCCTATGTTGGGTGCATATTTACAATTGTTATATCCCTTTCTTGGATTGACCCCTTAATCATTACGTAATATCTGTAGTTCTTTTTACATTCTTTGTTTTAAAGACTATTTTGTCTGATTGTGAGCATTGCTGCCAGAGCTTTATTATTGTTTCTGTTCACATGGAGTCTCTTTTCCATCCCTTCACTTTGTCTATGTGACTTTCAATCTAAAGTGACTCTCTTGTAGGCAGCATATAGATGAGTCTCGTTCATTTTCCCCATACCTTACACCTTTTGATTGGAGGATTTAGTTCATTTACATTTGAAGTAATTATTATAGGTATGTGCTTTTTTGTTTTTTTTCTCTTCTCTATTCCTTTCTCTTCTCTTAATCTGCCATTTTGTAGTTTTTAGGGTTTTTTGTTTTCTGGGGTTTTTTATTGTTGTTGTTGTTCTTCTCTGTTCCTTTCTCTTCTCTTGAGCTCTTCCCCTTGATTTGCTGATTTTCCTTAGCTTTTTAATTGGGTTCCTTTCTCTTTATTTTTTGTAGGTTTTAGTTTATGGTTACCATGAGGCTCATACATATCCATATATTTCTATGAAAGGCCCTCATATGTGACTTGTTTTCATTCTTGCTGCCTTCATTCTTGTCTCTTTACCCTTATCTTTTGCCATTTTAATTACACTTCGTTTTATCTGGCCTGGCACCTTGTTTCTACCCAGCAGCAGCACTGAGCTCCTTGCCCCTAGTTAAGGAGTAGTTTCATTTATACAGTCCTAAAATTACATTGGGCCCTTTGAAGGCAACCACGAGGTTGATGTGGCCCCTGGTGAAAATGAGCTTGACACCCCTGCTCTAGACTATACACCCAAAATTAAAACAATGTCCTAAATTCACTTAAATTTTCCTACAAATTATCTAAAACTTACCGAATCTTCTGGAGGTCTCTGGATTTTTCCCCAATCCACAGAAGGTCCCTTTTCTTGCAAAAATCTATGAAATAGCTTGCGAAATCCATCAAGGTCTTTTTTAGTGTGCTATGAAAACAGAAATTGTTGTTACAACTAGCAGAATGCTTAATGTTTAATAACACCAGGTAGATATTATACACTTAAAATACGTTTCAATAAAATTCTTATACTATTAGAACATGGAGTCTTTTTTATACCCCAACTTAAAACTCAAGAGGAAGGAAGATCTAATAGGAACTGCACTTAAAGAAATACAAGCAAATAAATCCTCCCCATCTCCCACCACTACCATGTAATCTGAATACCATTTGGTCCATGGGAATTCCAAATGGTTCTCTATATTTATTCACCAATATCTTTCTCTGTTTCTTTTATGTGAAAATTAATCTTCACCAAAAGAACAAAACGTAACATAGCACAATTAACCTCACAACTAATTTGTTAAGTACAAACTGAAATCTTAAAATGAAAAGGATAATCTATTGATTTATAAATAGAAAAGTAAACGCACTGCCTATTGTGGCATGTCTATTATACAATAGCTAACAAGTAGCACAGTTCTATTAGAATTGGCTCTTTAGAAAAGGTATGCAAGATATACAGTTCATAAACTAACTTTTCACAATTCTAACTGAACACTGATATCCATTTCTCCACCCGATGATACCAAAACACAGAATAAATGAAGTGTAATTTTGTTCTGATTGTCTTAGACTTTAGAAACTTCCTAGAAATAAAAAAGAAAAAGACAATGGTTTTACAATGGCCAAATGTTGAAAATCTTTAATTGTTAAGCAATCCTAATTTTTTATGTTCTCATTACATCTTGTGCTTATTTTAAACTGGATGATCAGCACCAGCAATAGGAATTCAGCATGTAGAGAATGAAAACTAAAAACACTGTAGATTCCTTACCTCAAACTCATGTGATGGTGCTGTAATGAGTATTTTTTCTAGTTCCTTCTTCACAGACAATTCTAGCTCTTGTCGAATGACCTCTTGAAACTGAGAAGCGCCATCTTGAGACATTGCTTTGCTAAGATCTTAAAACAAAAATATAAAACCATCAACTGAAAAATCAGATACCCATTCAAACAGCTGACAAGCTGTAACTGATTTCTTTCTAATGTTCCAGCAAATGAAAAGAGTTCAACACTATAGTCCCATCATCCTCACACAGAATTTCAGTAATGTTAATTAGTTGGGACTATATAATCATATGTGCTCAAATTTGACTAGTTGGTACATCTTTATGCTTTACTAGTATATCTAAAACACTAAACACTTTTGGGAAGATGGGGCAGGTGGAAGTAAGAGGATTAATTTTCATTTGTGTACATAATTCCATCTCTACTAACATTTCCTTCCTAGTCATCAAAACTGGAGAAACATCAGAACAATTGGAATAATGTTAATAAGGGTATGTTTATGGAACATGCTCTTATGGAACTGCTGCATCATAATTGAAGGGATCTAGCAATTTTGCAGAAGCAAAAGACTCCTCCCTCCTCTAGGCCAGATGAAAACTTTAAGAAATCCTTTCCATTTTAGAAGGACAGCCACTCCAGTTTCATATTTCTTACTAGAATAACCCCTTGAGAGATAGATAATGGCAATTCTAAGATGTCTACTTTTCTGGCATCAAAATTTTCATTAAAAAAAAAAAAAAAAGAATGACACAGGACTAATTCCCACCTGGCCCTTAATTTCAGTGAAGACATTTCTGTATTTATTTTTGTCAGACAAGACTATAAAGGCTTTTGGCATAGCTGGGCATCTCTGTGACAGATGGATCTTACTAAAGGTGACAGAAATAGCTTTTAGATGAAAACGAAAATAGAAAAACATACAAAAAATAAAACATCCCAGGCCCAAGTTCTTTGGGAGAAAAAGTGCCAACACAGGTGTTTTACACTTAAGTATCTAGATTGTAATTACCCTATTTCTTATAAAACAAGGGGCAATAATATTATTGTTCACCTTCCCCTTTACCCTCAATACCTAGTTAATTCAATCTTACTTTATAAATGTATTTGTGAAGCTTATGTTAAAATATTTTTTGATAACCAATTAGCTCTACAAATATTGGTTAATTTAGCAGAATCATATTTCACATCCATAAATTCTTTCACTTGTTACCGGAGAAAGGAACATTTATACACACAGAATTAAAGCCAACATAAAAGATATTTCTAGATACTTCTAAGGGCAGAAATTAGTATATTATGTTAACTCCTAAGGCAATTTATTTAATATAGACAGCCTCTCTCCCCCGAATATATAAAAATGTTAACAAATGAGATATTAAAATAGCTCTCCAAAAATATATTATGCATTTTTCATCATATTAAAATCCAAGAGAGGAAAAAAAGGGTATTTGGCGAGAGCACACAATCTAATCCTAAAATAGCCATTTTCTAACTGTGATCTTTACAGAAATAAACCACCACATAACTAAGTTTATGGACTCCAGCAAAACTACCAAAGTGATTGAAACTGTGATTCATAAATAAGGTCTTTTTGAGCAAAAAAAAAAACAACTCTACCCTAAACACGTGTTCCATAAATAACCTAAAGATAGGTTTCAACTAGTAAGTAGCAATTGTAATCTATAAAAGTTGATGATAATGGATAAGCATGCTTGTATAACTATGACAGATAACTAATAACCTCCTCCAGAACATTTTAAACTAGAGTTAATGTGACATCACCCACACATGTTCATGTTAAATTAGCTGTAACTTAAATTCTGTCACAGGTAAAGTCCTCTACTCTGCTACCCCACGTATACCTGTGATGTTTCTTCCCCAATCTTTAAGCCAACTCCCATATTAATGTTTAGAAAATAATATGGAAGCAAAATCTATAAATATAAAACCTCTAAATTAAAGAACACATGAATTACCATGGTCAGGTACCTCAGTATTGTCCCAATACACCAACCTTATGGACACTTATGAGAATCAACCAATGAATGTATAAATAAGTTAAACAACAAATCGATGTCTCTCCCCCTCCAAAATCAATTAAAAAAAATTAAAAAACAAACTAATTGTCTTTGTGTCACACTGATTAAAGTAGATCAAGAAATTACTATATAATGATTTTTTAAATGAAGGGTTTTTTTAGTTTGTTAGACTCAAAGACATCTACAGACTTGCTGTTTGTTGTTAAAGTTAGATCCTAAAGGTCAGCATTCACAGTCACATGCATAAAAAATACAGTGATGGAAACATTTAACTTACTTATATTCTGGGCAAATGCCAAAATGAGATAAAACTAAATGTAACTTCTAAATTTAAAAATAACTCTAGTAGCTGTCTGAGATTTGTCTACATGAGAACAGTCCAAAAAAAAATTCAAAACTCCACACCAAATTTCAAAGACTCTCTGCAGAACAATAGCGTACCAACGTACAGGACTTAAGGTCAAAAGGCAAAGAAACCGTGCCACTATCCTATCAAGCAAAGCTAAGAAGGCTGGCTGACAGGCTCACATTTAATATTATATGTGATCTTTGCCAGCTGTCGCAGGCTCAATCTTCAAACACTGATTCAAAAAAGGAGAACACAGATTCAAATTTGAGTTTTGACAAATAGCCCTAACCTTTATCCTCCCGTTTGTTTGACATGGCGCCAAATGCAGAAAAACAATTTGTATTCCTGCTACCCCCTCTACAAATATGAACAGCTTACACAACAAGAGAAAATTACAACACGCCTATCACTTCTACCCTATTCCACAGCTGTTTCCCTCTCCCCTCCCTGAGGAAAGTGCAACTGTGAAGTTCTGTTTTTAAGTGATTAAAGGCTAATAAGTTAGGGCTTTTAAGGAATAAAGAATATTCAAGAATAAAGAATAGTGCCCTTAATCAAGAAGAGTATGTATCTTGCACAGACCAGGACACACAGAGCTAGAAACCATTTCCCTTTGTAATGACCTTCTTATTCATCCTGATTTTTTAAAGAAAGGTCTGGACTTTCTGGGTAGGAAAAGAAATACAGATATTAGAAGCTTTCTTGGGCTTTTAGCATTCTCAGGTTACACTTCTGGCAATGACAGTTGACTTTCTAATGGAAGGTCAATTAAAGTATCCCTGAATAATGCAAGATTTCTAACCTAAAATGTTTTTTTTCCTCATTTCTTACCAATAGGGAATGGATTCTCTTTGACTTTAGAGAGTGGAATAGGAATCAACCATTTCATTAACTCAGTCATAAATCAAAACATTTTTACAGATGAGAGAGAGCATTTAATCTACCCTCAATTTTACAGATAGGAAAACAAAGTTGAATAGTTTAAGTGACTTATCCAAGGTCACAGTACAGGCCTTGAGGAATTCAGAATCAAAGCCAGTTTATGTTGAGGTCCAGTCCTACACAATGAGGTGAAACTATCTTGTGCATTTTTTTTCTCCTAGTTTAGCTCTTTAATCATGGCACAAAAATCCCTAAATAACTCCAAAAGCATTTCTATCAGAATGTCTTCTTATACTCAATGGAATAAAAAGGAAACTCCCTACCACATAAAATTGGGCTTACTACAATTAACTTGGTTGACTTAATTACAACTTAGTCAATTTGGGACAGAACAAGCAGTAACTTTATTTTTACAAATTTTCCCCCACCTCAATTTCCTAATTCTTCCTTGTTCACAAGAACTAAAATTTCCACATTGTGGAATTTCCTCTATTCAACTGGGGCCAACAACAATTTTTTTTAAAAAAAGGAGGAGGAGAAAGAGCAATAAATCGAGAGAGAGGAGACAATCTAACAAGTGATTGTTTTTATTTCTTAATTCGGGTGTTTCATTTCATCCGTTTCAGAAGTGTACATACTACCCTTCCCTAACGTCATGATACTGGCTGGCACAAACAGAACAACTTCACATTCTTAAGTAGAAAGATAGCTTCACAAAGCAAAGGCCATGGAAAGGATGAAAAAAGAGTACCAAGAGCAATAAAGAAGGTGAGTAGCCCTCTCCAGGCCAGGCCACCTCCCACCATTCATTATTTCTGAAGAATCCCAGCCTTCCTTGGAAACCTACACTAAGATGTACTCAAAATCAGAGAACTTCATCTTAAACCAGGAAATGGTTTAAAAACTCCAAGAATATAGTAGCAACTGGAAATAATAACAAATAAAGTTAAAGACACATACTGACTACATTTATGGCCAATTAAAGCTAAACATCCTCTTCTGTGGTTATACTACAGTCCTTTAAATTCAGTTATTTGTTCATTTTCCTCCTAGAAAAGCTTTTCTTATTTGGATTCCATTACCCAATATCATCCCACATCATCTTATACATCTCTGTCCAGGCCACAATTTCCATTCTTTTTTCTACTCCCTGAATTTCCTAAGATTCTCTCTCCACATCATTTTCCCCTCAATTATTCCTTTACCAATCTCCTTACTAATAACTCCCAAATATGTGACTCTCATCCTCATCTTTTTTTTCCCCCCCATGAGCTACAAGCTCACATTCCCTATAGTATTCTAGACCTTTTGCATCTGGATACTCAACTGGGTACCTCAAATTTAACATGTCCAAATCATCTAAATTCATTTCCCTGCCCTCCATGGCATTAACATTCTCCCAGTCACTCCTAGATGATCTAGAAATCTCAGTTATAATTGACTTTTCCCCCCTTTCTCCTGAATAGTACATCCAATCCAATATTATACTTAATTCAATTCCATTCACTGCTTTCTATTTCCACTTCTGCTACCTTAATTTCCCTCTCATTTTCACTCGTCTGGTCATAATGAAAACAGCTTTGTAACTATTCTGCCCATCTGTCACTCTAATCTGGTGGTACCAAGCAGAATGGATTGGTTCCCCCTAAAGTACAACCTTAATCATATTACTTCTCTTCCTTGTTTCATGGGAAATATATACAATTCCTTGGCTAGGAATGTCTTTAAAAAAAGTTGAAGTACCCCTTTTGAGTAGCCAAAGCTAATGAAGGTGCTAAAGCAGAAGGCCTAAAGGCTGCAATTTCCTCTTCTGCTTGTGACATCTCAATAGTACTTCTAAAACTTTAATGTGCATACAAATCACCTGGAGGGCTTGTTAAAACACAGATCTCTGGGCAACCTCCCAAAGATTCTGACTCAGTGGGTCTGGAGTGGGGAGAATATGCATTTCTAATGAGTGAATGCTGCCAGTATTGCTTTGAGTAGCTCTGATATAGATTATACTCCATCTTAATATATTTGTAGTAGCCATGCACATTGTTCTTCTCCCTACTCCAATGTTTTTCTGTCATCTATTCTCTGCCCCAAGGCCATGTGCTTAAGAAATGGCACCAGGCCCAGATTTTAAAGCCTTCCCAGTGATTGTTTTAATCATGAAACACAGTATGTATAATTCTGGCCAGTGAGCCAATGAGGGTAGTTTGCCAAAGGACCTGGGAGAAAAGCATTTCTCACTAAGAAAAAGAAACACATGAGAAGAAATAGTGCCTTTTTCACTCCTGGACATAATGAGTATGTGTTCATCTGTCACCTCCAGTTTCTTCTGCTATTTAGTGAGCTTCAAGACAGCTGACCCAAGAATGAGATAGATGTGCTTAGGAGTGCAGAAGGAAGGAAAGACTGATGCAATTGCTGTACTGAATTAACCAATGCTGGAACACCCTACTTCAACATTCATGTGATACAAGTCCCTCATTTTTTTAAGCCAACTGAGGTGGTATTTTTCTGCTCTATGAAATTAAAATCATATTAAGTATTAAAGTTTGTTCCAAAACACACATCACAAGTGTCATTCAATGCTTTTATAGAAGAGTAGACAGAAATGAGGAGAGAAAAATGGAAGGTAATAGCCTAGTGTGAATTCTAAAATCATGAGAATCACCCCAACCTTCAGGAAACCTAATACCTCAGCCCACAGAGGCTCAAACCCTGTGACTTTAGCTTCTGCTATATTGGAAGTGGCATTCCTAGTGTTCTAGGTGGTAGCTTCTGAAGATTAAAAGAGGCCTTCCTTTCTACCACAACTCTTTATGTTAACTATGTTATTCAACTTTTCCCCCTCAACACTTACCTCAGCACCTGGCACACAGTACAGGCACCTGATAATGTGTAAATAAATGGGAGATCTTAAATTCTTATATTAGTGGCTTGAGTAGTCACTAATATATCATTTGTCAGAGTTCAATTGTAATCTCCTCCTAGAAATCTTCTAAACCAACCAAAGTTTCCCATTACATGTTCACATGGTAGATCCTTGTGCCAATCTTTTATAACATATTTTTAAAAATTAATTCAATGTCTATTTATCCAACAAATTACAATCTCTTTAAGAACAAATCATCTCTATTTTGTTCACTGCTATAGTGCCACTGCTATAACACACGCATGAGACACAGTAAATAAGTAATGCTTATTAAATAAAAAAGGAATAGCCTATTATGATAGTTATGTATTGGGTACAGATGAAGAAGACAAAGTCCAGTCTCGTGACAGTAGTGCTTTTAAGAGCCATGTCTGGTCATAGGGAAAGGGAGGCTAAGAAAAGTGTGCCCTGGGTACTTGAAGTCCCTACGGCTTCTCAAGCAAAGGCTGATTTATTAGTCAAGTATCAGAGATGTGGTCAAAGAAATTCCAAAATGTAGGTGATCTAGACAAAATGATTTTGAAATTTCTTTTCAATTTCTTATTATCTAATATATATGTTAGCGTAATGTTTTCACTAACTTCAGATATTAAACAAATTAGGCAATTATAAGTACCACTCTCTACCCAATTATGCCACTGGAGCTACCAAAATTGGGCAATTATACTTAGGCTTTGCTTAATTTAGGAAAAATACAGAAAAGTTATAGTCCATGGCATTCAATCATATAAGAAAAGTCAAAAAGTTGATTTTATATGATTGATTTTTTATGATATTTTAGTATTAAAGTCAATGTTGATTATTTTATTGCAAACTACAGTATAACAGTTTATATTTACAAATTTTTAATGCCTCATCTTTACACACACATGAATGTTTAATAAACGCCTTTTGGTAACAAAAAAAACTCACTGGGCTTTTTAGAACTGTTCCAATATTCCAGCACTGAATGTCCAGAGCCCCTTGCTAAGAGAGTTTTGCTAACCATGCACTGCTTACTTTAAAAAAATTTTACTGGGATGGGAGAAATAGACCAAAAAATGTACTTGAAAAATAACTAAATAAAAATTTAAAAAAATTTTTAACTGTTAGAATTTATAACTAAACCAGACTTCTCATTAGCAATTAAGAATAACTTTGCACTCATACAACAAAATAGCTCTTAAATCTAAACTCTAAAAAACAAAAACAAAAAATATCACTTTTGAAAACAAAACATTCACAAGAAATATATCAACTAGTTACCACCTGGCATCAAATTTAATGGATGATAAGAAAGATGGCATGCCAAGGAGCCTACCGCACTCATTTGCTGAGAGGAGGGAAAAAGAATACAACACAAAATCACCACCAAGGACCAAAAACTTATTTGGCAGGCCTGCTCTGTAATTTTATATTTGTGCACTTAGATTAAATTTTTAAGCTCAGAAAGGCTTTAAGGTCAGTGAATGAGTCCAATTTCCTTATCTTAAAGATGAAATGGGGCAGGGCAAGGCAGGGTGCTGACTTGCTTAAGGACACAGTGGTGGTGCTAACCTGGAATCCAAACCCTGCTGCCCCATACCCTGCTCTTCTTATTGGAGGAAGGTCTCCCCTTTCTTTGTTACAGCTGTATCCCACCAAATCTGAATAAAAACTGGCAAAAACTCACTATGTCTATTATGTGATGTTATTATGTGAGGTTAAAACTATATATCAGAATAAGCATTCTCTTATGCTCTTCAGCTTTTCCTTCTATATAGTTTATTTTCTGGGCAATGAAAAATCGAAGAAAGCTTTTATGCACTCTATAAATATTTTATTACCAAAGCTAAGCGTTTTACCATTGGCATAAATGAACCCAAAACAGTGCACAGAATTGTGTTATTCTGTTTTCCTGCACTCACTGGAAATTTTAAAATTCTAGGCAGGGTTATAACATAAAGGAAACATCACATCATCCTTTGCCAGAGCAGCAACTACAGAAAAACACAAATGCCAATCACCTTGTCTGCAGGTCTCCACAGCCAAAGAGCAAGTAGTGCTATTGTTAAAGGGAGTGTCTCCTACAATGGTATTTTTTACAATTTGTTGACTAATAATTAAAAAGTGGATTAAGCATAATATGACTGTTTTATGTACATGAATACAGTAATGTTTTTAAACCACAAGCTAAATCACAGAGAAACAAGGAACTCTTTTGATTTATATAAAAAAATAACAAATATCTAAAAGTGTTTTTGGAAAATGAAATATTTTGTTGTTTATATAAGTTAACTAAGACAACAAGCCAGTTTCTCCATGATTCTCAAAAAACAATCCTTAATTATCAAAATGGTTTGGGGGCACAATCAATTTCATTTGGCAATGGCTGAGAAAAATAAACAATGGAACTGTTGGCAGAGGCAGAATTTGAGCCCTAGACAATTACTGTCCAGCAAACTAAAGGAGATGCCTGCATTACCAATCAAGAGAACTAGGAAACAGATTTCAAATGAAGTATTATCTCCTTTCTCTCACGTAAGCCCAATCAAAACCCACAAACTTTAATTCTCTTTCAGTAGCTTAGCAAGCCAACTTTCAAAGAATTTAATAAGCTATTAATAAAAAATGCATGCCTGGTAGAGTTTTAGAGGTCTCAGTCAACTAATAGTCATTGTGCCTGAACAATCCATTAAATTACCCAAGATGTCCACAATTCAAACACTATCATAACAAGTTTAACTATATTTTAGAAAAGAAATTGTAGGCTGTGTCAAAATGACACCAGTCTTTAGAAAAACTCCAGCTTCTAACCAGATACTAAGCAATCAAAAAGGTGGTAGGTAAGTGAACTAACTACCTCATTCCACTAAAGCCCAAACCCTCAGAGGATCTCCCCAACAGTTTTATTCTAATATTGCTGAAATTTTCTCCACTGGCATAAATATTAGCTATCAAAAGAAATAGCATTACGAAAAGTTAGTATAGTCAACCCTTAATCAATCATTTTTCCAGAACTGGTTTGACTTTCAAACATTTGTTCATGTTAACTTTTCAATGATGAACATATCTGACTTTCTGGGAACTCCTGCACTCTCACAAAAAGTACCAAACACAGCTGGGTGGAACTGGAAAACTATATATTATCTTTTTGCCTAGGACATTTCCATTATTAGACCAACTAATGTTCCTCACATAAAATTAAGTATCCTATTATTTTAATTAAAACTACAACTGTCTATGAAGAAAAATAACACAGAGTATGTAAATACACGTTACAAGAAAACATCTATTGCCCCAAAATGAACATCTTAATTTCCTCATAAAGTTAATTTTTCAATTTATCTTCACAATATTAAAATGACACTACTGAAAATTTACCAGCTAGTATTTCTTATTTCTCTAATGTTCCTTGTCAATTTCTTTTTTCCTTAATTGGCTTTCACAAATGAAAATCAACCATCTTACCAGAAGACTCAGTTATCAAGAACAAAGTCTAACCACAGAGATCACAGGTCCACAGTGGAAAACAAAATTTTCATCAGCTCAACTCTTCATTTTGAGTCTAATTTTACATTTATAACTGTGACTCTGAATTTAATTAAATCCCGCACTCTCTAGCAACATAATGAATCCTAAGGCACATCTTTAAAAAAACGAGGAGTGTGTCTTAGTCATTGCTTTGCCACCTCTAGTCCTGCCTCAGAATCCATGCCACAATCCCTCCGGGCTAAGAGCATCCTAGGCCTCTAAATAAGCAGCAACAAGCTACATTTGGTGTTAGGATTTGAGAAGAACCAGGTTAAGGTCCAACCTCCAACACCTGGCCCAGAACATTTTTCATCCCTGTATTCATCAGAGACCCCTCTAGTTATAATTAGCTCAACTAATCCTCCCTGGCTCGCTGCCATCTACCAAACAAGCATCAACAAAAAACGTCATAAAAATAGAATTCCAACAAATGGGAAAGTTGGGAAGTCTGAAATATTTTTTAAACACAGAGATACTCAAAAGACTTTCTTGAAATATAAGAAAGTACCTCAATTTAACATTAAGAGACATATTTACATAATTTAGGTAAATAAAGTTCCTCTACTACTACAGTATAAGCACATAACATGGCCTTAACTGGCTAGATGACAATAGTCCTTGCACCATTTATAAGACTCAAGTCATGTAGGGGGACTACCCCAAAGCAGTCAACTTTTAAAAAAGCAAATTCCAAATGGCATGGAATGACAAACCTGGCAAAAAGTCAGAGCTACCTGGCTGGTTTAGCTCAGTGGATTGAGCACAGGCCTGTGAACCAAAGCATCACCAGTTTGATTCCTAGTCAGGGCATATGACTTGGGTTGCAGGCCAGGTCCCTGATGAAGGGCCCCCAAGAGGCAACCACACGTTTCTCTCCCAGTCTTTCTCCCTCTCTTCCCCTCTCTCTAAAAATAAATACAATCTTTAAAAAAAGTCACAGCTGCTGATTACCTCTAGCACCTCCAACTGTGATAAGGAGCCCCTTCTCACTCAGCTAGTACTCACATATATTTAGAATAATTGGGGGCCCTGAAAAACCTCTTCAAGGGGAGAGAACTAGCAAATGGGTAAGTAATATCACAGGCAGGCAGGCAGGTGACCTGAGGGGAGAATACACCAAACTAGGGTATTATGCCCTAGAACTATTAAAGAGTCTTCCTCTGAAAAGAAATCTTAAGTGCCCAAGGAACACAGGTTGGGAGATGCCCAAGGAACACTGAACCTTCTTTTGGCCAAGGAATATATACTGAGAACTCTCCTATTGACATTAAGTAGTTTTATGAATTGAATATCTTTACCTTAAAACTTATGGTTAAAGCACTTGAGAGTGGAGATGCTCAGCTTTTCTGTAAAAGCACATTGCCTAGGTTTGGGGAAAGAGATTCAAGCCAAGTACAACCCAATTTCTAGGAAATTCAGAAACACATGTACACAACACATCTTCTGAATTTCATGTTCCCACATAAGAGACACACAAGAAATACCAATATAGAAAACTGACTTTGTAAGCATTCAAAAAAAAATGTTGTTGACTGGACTTAAACAAACTGTCACCAACCATGTATTTACATTACTGTTAAGCTTCTTTTCTAAACCCCACACTTCTTTTTTTTTGTTGGGGTTAAACATATCAACTCCCAAGTACTAGGGGCCTGACCACCAAACCTGAAAGAGGAAAATAAAGACCTGTCATACCTGCCTGTTTGTTTATTTCTGTTGATGACCTACGGTTATCTTTATGGTGGCAATACTATCTGAAAGGTCACTGTCATTTTAAGAAAAAAAAAGTAAAAATTATGGCCATCTAATATGTGACTAGTAAATTCACATAATTCATCTCATTTTTGCCTCTCAATAACCCTGTGACATAAGTATTAATACCCAATGTTTATATAAGTAGAAACAGGCTCAGAAAAGTTACGTATCTAAGGTTACCTCTGAGCAACAGGGTTCAGAACTAATTCCATACCCTTTTATCTTTCTCAACATTTACATAATCTTAAGAGGTGTTATCAAAACAAAAATGTAGGCTAACTTGCTAAAAAGTACATGGAAAGAGCTGAATTTCTTATTTATCATTCATGACAAATTCTCATAGAGCACCAACCACTACAAGATACTTTATTTGTCCTAAGGATATGATACAATGCCCACAGGGAACTGACAGTCTAGGAGAAACACGTCATTTAGATACCTAAGTTTTAAGAGGCAAAGGGTATTGGAAAGGACAAAGGTTTTAGACACATCTACACACACGAGTCTTTACTAGCTGTGAATTTTGAATAAGATATTTAAGTTTTCTCAGCTGTAAGGTGAATATAAGCATCTGCTACCTCACAGGGCTCTTGTAAAGCTAACTGAGACAACATATGAAGACAGTTAGGGGCCTAATAGTCGTTCAATCTTTGCCTTATGAGTGGCACAACCTATGTATCAATGAATGGAAATATCAGTAAGTACTACAACAAAGATCAAAAAATTTGATCAACTAAAAAACTTCAAAAACAAAAATCCCAATCCTTACACTTGCAAACTGATCTGTGGAGACAGCTAACTCATTGGCCAATTAGGTTTATCATTTATAACAGCAGCAGAGCTCATTGATCGTATAAAGGGTTTACAATGGAAGTACAAAAAAAATTATATTTAATTCTTACCCAAGGATGTGTTTATTGCTTTTAGAAAGAGGGGTTTTCTGTATGAGTTTCAAAAAGGAGTAAACCCCCAACCTTTCAGTGTAAAGGGACAACAACGTACACGGTGCAATGCACCCTGTAACCAACTGAACCACCCGAACAGAGTGTGAAGCACGAAACTTAAACAATGATAAACAGGAGGACAATCATGTTAATTTGGGGGCCCGGAGCAGCAGGAAGAAATGTCATCGCTGTGCAAAACTGCCAATTTAAAAGGAAAACTACCATTTAAAGCAAAAATGTATCCCAATGAAACACAATGCTGGACTGAGTCATGGAATACTAGTCTGAATAAGTCTAGTTAGTAGTAATGCATCTATAATAATTTCTTAGTTTTCACATGTATGCAATTGTCCTATAAATTTAAAAGTATTCCAAAATAAAAAGCTTTTTTAAAAAAGTAGATGACAACAGAAAGAAATGACAACATTGACATCAACTCTCAGGTATTGCCACTTGATTTAGAATCTCCTGAAGACAAACAGCCTTTAACAGTAAAGGTTGTGAAATCAGTCAACGCACACCACCTCTGCAAGCTATTCTAAAACACAGCAACATGGAACAGCTAGAGTCTAACAAACATTCTTAGCTTTTAAAGAGAAGTGACTTGTCTACTTTTACCTAGCATACTGTTGCAAAATAATGGTTTTCTGGTAACTAAATTTTGTTGTTGCAAAACCAGCACATTACTTCTGCCGTGCTTTTTCTGACTCAGGCATTTATTCAATAAGCACTTAAGAAGCATCTCTTACCACATGTAAGGTATAACATGAATCTGAAAGGTATAACATGAATCTGAAAGGTATAACATGAATTTGAAAGTCTAATGACAAGTGACATTTCTGACCTTAGTGCAGAGGCAGGAATGTGTCCCCTCTGTTTCCATAAGGCAAGCCATCAAATTCTCTTAGATTTTTATACAAAACTCAAAGAAGAGTTAATGAAGTGATGTAAAATTTACTAGGGCATTTTTATTCCCAGGGTCAAATGAGAGCCATTACCAACACTTTTTTTAAAAGTACATCTACATTTATTGAAGAGTCACATTAAGTGGTTTTGAACTTTACCAGCTGTGTGTTCAGCAAGATGGCTGAAGCTTTCATACTCTGGGGTCCACGAGAAAACGTTTTTTTGCAGAGCAGAAGGCAAATTTTATGCTATCAACTGGTGATGAGGTTTATGATAGCACCAATTTCAAACTGTGCAAGGTATACACACATACACACAATGTTACTGCTTAAATCAGTTGAGTAATTCCCTAACGCTTTCTAATATACATGTAGAACTTAGAGGGCAATTTTCAAATTTCAAAGAAATCTCAATAATCTTCGCAGATTGTAAAGAAGGGAAAAATAAACACAGCAATGCAGCAAAGTCATTTCTCCTGCTGAAATGACCTCCAGCTTCTACGAGCTACTCCCGGTTTCGCAATAAATGAATCTGAGACTCAAACCAAGCACACATACGGAGTAGGAGCTGAGAACAACACTCAAGCTCTCCTAACAGTCCTGGCAAAACCCACCTGCCTTCACTCAGCCCTCCCAGTTCCCCTTTTTGTCCGTGCACACTCAGTTACCTCAACTCCGACCAGGAAAAGAAAACATTATCAGCAACCAAAATCCTGTTTTATAATCATTTACAGCCACTATCCCGGGGAGTTGGAGTGCCACTTAACTGATTTCAGGGCGACAGAACGAAACCCAGCAGTGCACAGGGGTGTAAGTTATACGTATCCGAAACGCCAGTCCAGCAGTTCACTGCAGCTCAGATGTCAATTTAACGAAAAAGGTTTCGCAAATAGTGTCTCAAATGAACATACCCACCAACCCTCTCAAGTGCCAGTACCCAAATTCCGCTGAAGCAACCCGGGAGATAAGAAGAAGTGTGTCTTACCTTGTACAAATCTCGACATTTTAGGGATTTATTAAAATACTCTGGTTTTTATATGTTAATTTCCAGAGAAGTCACGCTTATCAAGTAGTGATTTCCTCCCCTTCTTTAACAACCGACGTGTTCTTTCTCCTCTTCCAATGTTTCGCTACTTAAGAATTTATTGAAAGCGATTAAAACTGCCTCAAAAAAGAAAAAAAAGAAAACCTCCACTTCCAAAGACAGAAACTTGGTGCGACTGGGTCTGCTTGTAACTCCTGGCTACACTGCGTTCCTGACACAAACGAGGGCCAACTGGAGACTCCCAGGAAAGGTAAAAATCACACGAACTTAAATTTCATCAATGAAAGAGGCGGATCTACAGCGGCTATTTCACCGCCCCTGGGTCCCCACGCCCTCCCGAGCTCAACACTGACTGGTGCTGGAGGGGCCGCGTGCCTGGCTCCCTCCCCTCAACGCAATCCAGCCTCCTGGCCAGTTCTCCGCAAAACCGGCCAACAGCGGCCCCCACCCGAGCAGTTTTCGGAGAGGCGGAAGAGGCGCGTGAGGCCGGCGGCGGGGGGGGGGGGCGAGAAGGAAGCAACCATTTTTACCAGCCCATAAATATCCTGGGACTAGGAGGTGCTAAGAATTCCCTGCGAGGGCGGGCCGGGGCCTCCAGCTCCCCGCCTTCCCGTTCCGAGCTGCGAAACCCTAGCCGATGCATTCTCAGGATGGGAGGGGCCGAAGACTCATCGCCCCTCCCCCGCGGCAAACCTAGGGGCCTCCCGCAAGGAAAGAACCCGCGTGCAGCCCAGAGTCCGATGAACAGGAACCCGGGAAGGCCAGATCCTCCTCGCACACATCCCAGTCCCTCCTGCCCATCGCTCTTCCAAACCCCAAATTTGGCCTCCGGGGCCACACGGGGAGTACAGGACAAAGGTTCTACACATCTCAGAGTGGGAAACACACACCCCCAAAACTGCCGCCGAGACCCACCTTCCTCTTCTTCCTTTGGCAGCTGGGAAATTGAGGGCGTTCCTGGTGCCCCAGGAAGAAGGCCCGCAGGCTGAGTGAATGTAACCTCAGAGGCACCCTTCTCTTTCCCTCCGTACCCTTAAGGACACAAGCACACCCCAAATCCCTTGCCCGCAGTGGCCGCCCAGCTGCTAAACCCCTCCGCCCAACCAGCTGCTGGCTACGGATCCCTGAAACCCACCCCCCGACTTTCTTCTAAATTTCTAAATAGTTCCCCTCCCCCTCCGTTTGGAGCAGCCCCCTCGGTGCGGAATTGTTCCGGCCGCGCAGACGAACAGGAGCAGCCGCCAGTCAGGGACCGAAGCGTACGCAAGACTTGGCCAATGAGAAGCGCGGAGGTGTCAGGAGGCGGGGCGTCTGGGGTCCTGAGAAGCCCACCCGAGTTAGGCGCCGAGCCAAAGGTGGGGATTCCGCGCATTGGCTACGTATCTGAGGTGGCTGACAGCACTATTTCGCCAGTAAAATACCCCACTTTCTACAGATACTTAAGCGAGGGAGTGGTTATTTTTCGGTCTGAAAAATGTTTCCGCTTGCCAGAGGCTGAAGATAGATACCTATCCGGCGGATAGAGCTAGAACACCAGACAGCGCCTCTCCCGGGAGACCTCAGGCTTTTCTCACAAACTGTACGCACAGTATCTGTTTAGGGAAGGGTGAAGATACCTTAAGGAATAAGCAGGGGATGTGTGGGGCCCACTAACAGGAGGAGGGATTTAGAACGTGAAAGAGAGTGCCGAATGAAGGCTTCTATTCCTGTAGAAATTTCTACTGTGATAGGCTTTTATTCGGTTCCTATTCTGTAGAGATTTCTGTTGTAATAGGCATTTACTTTTCTGATCAAAGCGGAAATAGCTTAAGTTACCTGTCAAGAGATGCTTACCTTTTATAGATTATTGAAGTCCTCAAGGAAAGAGGATGTTAAAAGACGGAACGTTGGCAATGGCCAGGGACTGCAAAAAGGCCCGCCCAGCGCCTGACTTACCTGTAAGATTCAAAGCGCCAGTCAACGGATATATCTCAAATTTTACACCTCATGACCCAACCTGTCTACATCAGGACAAGTGAGTTGTCAGCACTCTCTTACGTGCTGTCAATAAGCCAAGTAATCCTAGAAAAGTTTGGGCAACACTAACCAAAGTGAGAATTTCCAAATGGCTCATTCTCTCAATAAACGTTATTTTTTTTTTAGTGCCACATATTTATATGGAAATTTTATTAAACAAATAACAGGAAAGTCCAGTGATTCATTTGTCACACTAGAGAATGACAGCCTTTGTTACTATATCTTATGCGAAATCCAAAAAGATTATACGCAAAAAACTATCAGCTATAAAATAATTTCCCCAAAATAAAAGCAAAGAAGTATCTGAAATCCAGATGCATACATTTTAATACCGGCATTTGGAGACGAAGAACTTAATCAGAACTTCCACATCTTTTGTGTGCAGTAGATAAATTGTCCCACCTCTAAATTAGCAGTGTTTATCAATCAGCAGTAACACCAAAATAAAATAAAAAATTTAGGACCCATACCATTGCTCAGCCTGCAATAGATAAAGGGCAATGAAGAGTATTTAATTATACATGGTTTATTATAAGAAGGAAAATCAGTTATTCCTTTGCAGAAGATTAAGGGAGAGGAAGTGACTTTCAAATGCAGCAAGAGCATTTAGTAATACCTAAGAATAACATCTTTATTTATGAGTGATTATGTATTGAGATAGAGTACCAAAGGATGTTGTACACATGCTGCCTCAAGAAATCTCCAGAAAGTAATTAGCTGTCTTCAGTGGTTAAATTTATGACCACCAGATGCCGGTTGTTACAGAACACTACAAGTTGTATTCCCAAATATTACTTCTAAATAGTGCCCTGTAAGTGAAATTTCTTTATAGAGTGGCTTAAATTTTAATCCTGAACCCTGAAAGATTTTGTAAAAGAGACTCCCACCCCCTCAGAACCATTAAAAACAACCTCACTCAGCAGATCATGTGCAGTTAGGGAAGAAAGATCATGGCCATGGATCAGTTTCAAGTCTGCTTAGAAGGCAGTTGCCTATTTTTCTCTATATTTATACATTTAATATCTGAAAAATTGCTCTCTCTCTCTCTGCTTAATGCTATTTTTCATAACACACTACAGTGGAATTTCCCCCTAAGGTAAATGGTGCTGATATCTGTATCATAAGAAATGTGTAACATGGATAGATATACAGATTAAACCTTGGGAGAAACCCAGAGGTATCTAAAGGAGGGTGAAGATGAGGGTGGGGGCTGGAAAGGAGTATGTGTGCAGGTCTGAATTGGAATGTATTATAAACTAACAAGAAGCCTGGAAACCAATTTTTCACTAGTAGCGCGTATGCTATCTTCCAAGGATGATATAAATTCTACCTATACTCTTTCCCATTCCTTCTTTCTACTTCTCCATAGAAACTTGAGAAAATTCAGTTTCATTTAACCAGTCCCATGTCCTGGCACGTATAACAACCCTGACATATCATTTTCTTTTTTAAAATTACATTTCATTAATTATGCTATTACAGCTGTCCCAAGGTGGCCCTATTACCCCCCTCTACCCATCCCTCCTCACAGCCTCAGGAAATCCCCATACCACTCTTCACTTCCATGGGTCATCTGTATAAGTTCCTTGGCTACTCCATTTTCTATACTGTACTTAACCTACCTGTGGCTATTCTGTAACTACTTATTCATACTTCTTAATCCCCTCACCTTTCACCCATTCCCTCATACTTCCTCCCATTTGGCAACCATCAAAATGCTCTCTGTATCCGTGATTCTATCTCTGTTCTTCTTGTTTGCTTAGTTTTTTAGATTCGATTATTTGATAGATATGTATTTATTACCATTTTATTGTTCATAGTTTTGATCTTCTTTTTCTTAAATAAGTCCATTTAACGTTTTGTGTATTAATGGCTTGGTGATGATGAACTCCTTTAGTTTTTTCTTGTCTGGAAAGCCCTTTGATTCTAAATATTTTTGCTGGGTGAGCAATCTTGGCTCTAGACCCCTACATTTCATGACTTTGAGTATTTCTTGCCGATACCTTCTAGCCTGCTGACAGTCAGAAATCAGCTGACAGTCTTATGGGAATTTCTCCTGTAGGTGACTACCTGCTTTCCTCTTACTGCTTTAAAGATTCTTTCTTTACCTCTGATCTTTACCATTTTAATTGTGATGTTTCTTGAGTAGTCCTCTTTGCATCCATCTTGTTTGGCACTCTCTGTACTTCCTGGACTTGCACATCTATTTCCTTCATTAAATTAGTGAAGTTTTCTTCATTATTTTATCAAATAAATTTCCAATTTCTTGTTCTTTCTCTTCTCTTTCTGATAGCCCTATGATGCGAATGTTGGACCACTTCAAGTTGTCCCAGAAGGTGCTTACACTATCCTTGTTTTGGTTTTTGGTTTTGGGATTCTTTTTTCTTGCTATTCTGATTCATTCTTTATTTGCTTCCTTATGTTGCAAATCGCTGATCTGATTCTTGTCTTCATCCATTCTACTTGTGTTTCCCTGCAAATTGTTCCTTATTTTAATTAGTGTATCTTTCATTTCTGATTAGTTCTTTTTTAAATACATTATACTGATTATGCTATTACAGTTGCCCCATCCCTCTGTCTTATTCCCCTCCATCCCAAACACCCTCTCCCACCCACATTCCCCCTTTTAGTTCATGTCCATGGGTCATACATGTAAGTTCTTTGACTCATACATACATTTCCTATACTATTCTTAACCTACCCCAGTCTATCTTCTACCTACCATTTATGCTACTTATTCTCTGTACCTTTTCTGCCTTTCTCCCCCTCCCCTGCTGATAACCCTCCATGTGATCTCCATTTCTGTGATTCTGTTCCTGTTCTAGTTGTTTGCTTAGTTTGTTTTAGGTTAGGTTATTAATAACTGTAAGCTTGTTGTCATTTTACTGTTCATATTTTTTATCTTTTTCTTAGATAAGTGCCTTTAACATTTCATATAATAAGGGCTTGGTGATGATGAACCCCTTTAACTTGACCTTATCTGGGAAGCACTTTATCTACTCATCCATTGTAAATGAAAACTTTGCTGGATAGAGTCATCTTGAATGTAGGTCCTTGCCTTTTGTGACTTTGAATACTTCTTTCCAGCCCCTTCTTGCCTGCAAGCTTTCTTTGGAGAAATCATCTGACAGTCTTATGGGCACTTTTTTGTAGGTAACTGTCTCCTTTTCTCTTGCTTCTTTTAAGATTCTCTCCTTATCTTTCATCTTGGGTAATATAATTATAATGTACCTTAGTGAGTTGCTCCTTGGGACCAACTTCTTTGGAATTCTGAACTTCCTAGACTTCCTGGAAATCTATTTCCTTTGCCAGATAGGGGAAGTTCTCCTTCATTAGTTTTTCAAATAAGTTTTCAGTTTCTTGCTCTTCCTCTTCTCCTTCTGGCACCCCTATGATTCCGATGTTGGAACATTTAAAGATGTCCTGGAGGTTCCTAAGCCTCTCCTCATTTTTTTTGAATTCTTGTTTTTTCATTCTGTTCTGGTTGAATGTTTCTTACTTCTGGTCTGTACCATTGATTTGAGTCCCGGTTTCCTTCCCATCACTGTTGGTTCCCTGTACATTTTTCTTTATTTTACTTAGCATAGCCTTTATTTTTTCATCTAGTTTGCAATCAAATTCAACCAATTCTGTAAGCATCCTGATTACCAGTGTTTTTGAACTGTGCCTCTGATAGGTTGGCTATCTCTTCATTGCTTAGTTGTATTTTTTTATGGAGCTTTGATCTGTTCTTTCATTTGGACCTTTTTTTTTTTTTTTTTTTTTTTTTTTGGTCTTGGCTTGCCTGTTATGTAGTAAGGGGCAGAGCCTTAGGTGTTCACCAGGGCAGCAGGGCAACCCTAGACTCTTGTTGTGAAGCTGATGTGGGGGAAGGGTTCAAGAGGGAACAAAGCCACTTGCTGGCTCCATGCTCTGCCAGTTTTCAGTCACTTCCCCAGCTACCCACAATCAAATCAGGCCCTTCTGGTGCTGATTCCCGGGTGGGGAGGTTTGTGTACATTCTAGGACCCTGTGGATCTCTCCAATGAACTCTCCTGTGAAGCTGGGAGTTTCTCCTGTTGCCACTTCGACCCACACAGTTGTTTTCAATCAGTGGCTTGAGGCTTTATTTTCCCACACTAGAGCTCCAGGTTGTGCAGTCTGTCTCACTCCCCAATTGTTCCTCCAAATGTGGGACCACCTGGTCCACAATCCGCTGCCTCACCAGGTCTGCCAGCCGCTGCCTTGCTGTGAGTCCTCTCTGCCCAGCTGCCCATCTTCACCCCTCCTACCAGTGTGGATGAATATTTCTTCTTCTTCTTTTTTAAAGATTTATTGTGGTAAAACATTTTTTTAAATTTTAATTGTTCAAGTACGGTTTTCTGCCTTTTACTCCCAGCCCAGCCCACTCCTCCCTGCAGCCCTCTGAATGTTTCTTTAACTCCTTGGTTGTCATGCTTCCATATAGTTCAATTTTCTGTCAGTTCTGATTGTTTTTTGTTTTTAAATTTGTTGTTGTCCTTTTGGTTTTGTGAGGAGGCACAGTGTGTCTACCTATGCCTCCATCTTGGCTGGAAGTCCGCTGACTGGATCTTTTTTATGCAGTTAAAGTACTCACTAAGTTTCTTGAGCATCCTTGTAACCAGTGTTTTGAACTCTGCATCTGATAGATTGCTTACATCCACCTCGTTTAGTTCTTTCTTGGGACTTTTGATCTGTTCTTTCATTTGGGCCATTTTCTTTGTCTCCTCATTTTGTCAGCCTTTCTGTGTTTGTTTCCATGTATTATGTAGAGCTACTATGACTCCTGTCTTGGTAGCTTGACCTACTATGGTAGGCATCCTGTAGGAACCATTGTCATAGCTTCCCCTATGAACCAAGCTGAGTACTTAAGGTGTTTGTTTCATGTGGGGTTACACTGTCTTCCTATATTTGAACTTTGATTGCTGTTGGCAGGTCAACGGGAGGGATTTACTCAGGGCAGTCAACTTCAAGAACTAGATGTGACCACTGACCACCACCCTCCACCCTCCAAGGAAGATCAGCTGTGCACGGGCAGGGTTGTAGTACTCCAGTGTGATCTGTAGCTGTCTACTGTTCTTTCATTTGTGCCATTTTTTGGCTCTGGGGTTTCCTGGCTGGTGAAGGCCCAAGTCAGACCCCACCTGTGTTTTTCCTGCAGCCACCCTGCCTGAGCTAAAAAAGCAATCTGAGATGGCTGCTACTTATACTGGGCTTGGAGATTCCCAAGTGAA
The DNA here is from genome assembly GCF_021234435.1 of Artibeus jamaicensis. Lineage (NCBI taxonomy): Eukaryota > Metazoa > Chordata > Mammalia > Chiroptera > Phyllostomidae > Artibeus > Artibeus jamaicensis. The sequence continues at coordinate 10,168 of NW_026521739.1, read as the reverse complement.
GCCAAGCTATGAATCTAGGTGGTTGTTGCTAGTGCCTGGCCTGTGGCCACATAGCAAGAGGTACAGGAGCTGGGGGCTCACTGAGGCCAGCTGTTGCTTGTTTGAGAAAATTTAGGAAGTTGTGAAGCATGAGCCATGACCAGCCATGCATATGGAAAAGCAGCTTTGGTTGGCCCATAAGTTGGGTGGGATGGAGTCTCTGCGTATCTCCAGGGTGGGTCAAACAGCGTTAACCAGGTTGATGCAGTCTCAGATATAGCACCTACCTGCCTGCTCTGTAGCTCTGAGTGGGGAGGGTTCAGAAAAGGGACAATGGCCTCTGCCCACCTTTCTGTCCCCTGGCTCTTGCCTTGACACCAGAATCTTCAGTTTCTCCCTATATGCCACTGCTGCCTTTCAAGTTGCTACCCCAGTGTTGGAGCTCAGAGGGAGTGAGTGTGAGTAAGTCCGTGTGTGGATTCTTTAAGAGGACCTGCTTGGGACTCCAGAAGTTTCTATCACTGATTCAATCCCCGCTGGTTTTTTGCAGCCAGAAGTTATGGGGACTTACCTTCCTGGCATTGGAACTCTGAGCTGAGGGGCCTGGTATAGGACTGGGACTCCTCACTCCCAAGATACCCCTCCCTAATTTTTATTCACCACACATGGATGTGGGACCAGCCCATTCTGCATTTCCACCCCTCCTACTAGTCTAGGTGGATGTGGTCCCTTTAATTCTATAGTTGTTAAGCTTCTATTCAACTCAATCTGACTGTTCTGAGTAATGGTTGTTCTATAATTCAGTTGTCATTTTGATGTGGTTGTATGTGGAAGTGTGGTGTGTTTACATATGCTTCCATCTTGACTGAAAGGAGCTCATTTTCTTTTTCTTTACATAGGAACATTTTATCAACAATGAGACATAGATATTGCCCTATTTCTAAACACCTTTTTGTACCTTTTTAGATTTATTGTTTGGCACGGTTTCTGGTACATAGCAAACACTCGGTAAGTATATACTGAATGACCAGTTTATTGCCACTAAATCTTTTTAACTTGCAGTGTTGTATCTTTTACTCTTTGAGAGCTATAAACAAGATTTTAAAAATTTATATTTAGAGGTATTTGTTCCAGTTATTTTTACTTAGCATGTGAACTTGGACCAAAGTATAAAAATAGTACCAGAATGCAACATTCTGATAACTTCAGAGTAAGCTTTGCTAAGTACCCACCATAGTCACTATCCAATAAGAGGTGGTTTATAAATTGCTAAAGTATGAAATAAGTGTACAGATTAGAAATGTGTGTGAGTTTGGGGGATATTTTTCTTGTCTATCCTATCCCCATTCCCTACACACAATAACATAAAGCAGTGCAGTTTTGGAAAACCTGTCAGAGATTTTAAAATTTCAGTGTTATGCCCAAAATGTTTAACCAAGAGGTCAGGTAACAATTATACACTAGGCTATTGCCCACACTCAGTATTGGCTTTCACCTTTATCCATCTTAAATCCTAGGCAATCCACATGAAAGAGGAAAAAGAGGGTTAGTATTAGTCAGAAGTTGCCAATTACTGACTAGATTTAACAATAGGGCATTTTACTTGAGTTAAAAGGTAACTAAACAGGGTTAACTGGAAAAAGAGATCAAATAATATCTGTGAGATGAACTATTAATGAATGAATAGTCTAAAAAATGAATGTCATTTCCCAATACTCAAGGAAGAGAAAGACTTCATTCTTTCTGGTTGCCAGCACTCTGTTAATCAGGAAGTTTGCTTAAACAGGTTATGAATTTGAATTATGACATATCCTTCCATTTTTTCACACTATGATTTTAAATTACATTGGAAGGTTATATAACTTTTATATTAGAACAGTAGCATTTATTTCAAATAAGCTGCTTAAAAAAAAGGGTTATCTCACATTACAGATAATCATCTAAAGAGTTGAAAAACCAATCTTTTAAGTACTTTTAAAAGTCATCAGGCTCTCAAGAATGCATTTTAATTACAATATGCACTGTCTTGTTCACACTTACCTATAATTCTCCAGGTTCTCCTCTGAAAATTGCTTCGAAGACAGGTCCTTTCTATGTTTTCTACTGTTTCTCCTGTTCTGCATGTTGCATAGAGAGTTGATGAGGATTGGTGATGCCCATGAAATTGTACCTCATTCATATGCCAAATTGCATCTCCAAATGCCCCTAGGTTATAAAGACAGAGGAATTATTTCACTTAATAAGTCGACCCAGGAATAAACCATAAAGAAACACCCTGTGTTTTCTCAGGGTTTTTAATAAACATAGATTATGATTATGTAATCATAATTTAAAAATACAAAAAAACCCCTCAGAAATAACTCATCCCTTACTAAACTCCTAAGATAGATAAACATTATTCTTTTTCTGTAGCTATGTATAAAAAGATGATGAGGTTACTTCTTCTTTTTTTTTTTTTTTTTTCAACTTCAAAAATCAATTTTATTTCTGTAAACTAGCAATGAAAAGTCTTTTTTTTTTTTTTTTTTTTTTTTTTTTAATAATTTTATTTGGTTACTTTTCAAGTACATTTTTTTTTCCCTCTTCCCCCCCCCCGCCCGGTCTCCCCCCTCCCTCCCATTCCCCCCCCCCAAGTCCTCATCTCTGTGTCATTCATACTTGTTCCTCAAAATCCCTCCCCCTTTTTCCCCTTAAGTTCCCTTCCCTCTCCCCTCTGGTCGCTGCCCACTTGTTCTCTATTTCAGCGTCTTTGTTTTTATTCTATTTGCTTATTTGTTTTATTCTTTAGCTTCCTGTCAAAGGTGAGATCATATGGTATTTGTCCTTCAATGCCTGGCCTATTTCACTCAGCATAATGCTTTCCAGTTCCATCCATGTTGTTGCAAAAGGTAGTAGCTCCTTCTTTCTCTCTGCTGCATAAAATTCCATGGTGTATATGTACCACAATTTTTGGATCCATTCATTTACTGATGGGCACCTAGGTTGCTTCCAACTCTTGGCTATTGTAAATTGTGCTGCTATGAACATTGTGGTGCATAGGTTCTTTGAAATTGATGTTTTAGGATTCTTGGGGTATAATCCTAGCAGTGGAATTGCTGGGTCAAAAGGCAGGTCAATTTTTATTTTTCTGAGAAAATTCCATACTGTTTTCCATAATGGTTGTACCAGTCTACAATCCCACCAACAGTGAACTAAGGTCCCCTTTTCCCCACACCCTCTCCAACATTTGTTGTTTGTTGCTTTGTCTATTATAGCCATCCTGACTGGTGTAAAGTGGTATCTCATTGTGGTTTTAATTTGCATCTCTCTGATAGCTAACGATATTGAGCATCTCTTCATGTGTCTCTGGATGTTCTGTATGTCCTCTTTAGAGAAGTGTCTGTTCAAGTCCTTTTCCCATTTTTTAATTGGGTTCGATGTCTTCCTAGAGTGGAGTCGTGTAAGTTCTTTGTATATTTTGGAGATTAAACCTTTGTCTGAGGTATCATTGGCAAATATGTTTTCCCATACAGTTGGTTGTCTTTTTAATTTAATACTGTTTTCTTTAGCCATGCAGAAGCTTTTTATTTTGATAAGATCCCATTTGTTTATTCTTTCCTTTATATTCCTTGCTCTAGGGCACATATCCGTAAAAATGTTGCTGCGTGGAATATCTGAGATTTTCTTGCCAATGTTCTCCTCTAGGACTTTAATGGTGTCATGGCTTATATTTAAGTCTTTTATCCACCTTGAATTTATTTTGGTGTATGGTGTAAGTTGGTGCTCAAGTTTCATTTTTTTTGCACGTAGCTGTCCAGTTCTCCCAACACCATTTGCTGAAGAGGCTATCTTTACTCCATTTTATGTTACTGCCCCCTTTGTCGAATATTAATTGACTGTAGAGGGTTGGGTTGGTTTCTGGGCTCTCTGTTCTGTTCCATTGGTCTATGTGCCTGTTTTTATGCCAGTACCAGGCTGTTTTGATTACAGTGGCTTTGTAATACAGTTTGATATCAGGTATTGTGATCCCTCCTACTTTGTTCTTCTTTCTCAAAAGAGCAGCTGCTATTCGGGCTCGTTTATGATTCCATATAAATTTTTGAAGTGTTTGTTCTATGTCTGTGAAATACGACATTGGTACTTTAATAGGTATAGCATTGAATCTGTATATTGCTTTGGGTAGTATGGACATTTTGATGATGTTAATTCTTCCAATCCATGAACACGGTATATGTTTCCATTTGTTTGTGTCTTCCTTGATTTCTTTCTTCAGTGCTGTGTAGTTTTCTGCATACAGGTCTTTTACCTCTTTGGTTAGGTTTATTCCCAGATATTTTATTTTTCTTTTTGCTATATCGAATGGGATTTTTTCCTTGATTTCTGCTTCTGCTGATTCATTGTTTGTATACAAAAATGCCTTTGATTTCTGGATATTGACTTTGTATCCTGCTGTTTTGCCAAATTCATTAATTAGTTTGAGCAGTTTTTGGGTAGAGTCTATAGGATTTTCCATGTACACTATCATGTCATCTGCAAACAGTGACAATTTTGTTTCCTCCTTTCCTATTTGGATGCCTTTTATTTCCTTTTCCTGCCTGATCGCTGTGGCCAAAACTTCTAATACTATATTGAATAGGAGTGGTGAAAGTGGACATCCTTGTCTTGTTCCTGATCTTAGTGGAAAAGCTTTTAGTTTTTGTCCATTGAGTATGATATTGGCTGTAGGTTTCTCATAAATGGCCTTTATTATATTGAGGAATGTTCCCTCTATTCCCATTTTGCTGAGTGTTTTTATCATAAATGGGTGTTGTACCTTATCGAAAGCTTTTTCTGCGTCTATTGATATGATCATGTGGTTTTTGTCTTTGCTTTTGTTTATGTGATGAATTACATTTACTGTTTTGCGAATGTTGAACCATCCTTGCATCCCTGGGATGAAACCCACTTGGTCATGGTGTATTATCTTTTGGATATATTGTTGGATGCGATTTGCTAATATTTTGTTGAGGATTTTAGCATCTATGTTCATCAGCGATATTGGCCTGAAGTTTTCTTTCTTTGTTGTATCTCTATCTGGTTTTGGAATTAGGATGATGCTGGCTTCATAAAAGGAGTTAGGGAGTTTTCCATCCTTTTGGATTTTTTGGAATAGTCTGTGAAGAATGGGGGTTAGCTCTTCCTTAAATGCTTTGTAGAATTCTCCTGTGAATCCATCTGGTCCAGGGCTTTTGTGTGATGGGAGTTTTTTGATTACTGCTTCAATTTCTTTTGCTGTTATTGGTCTATTCAGGTGTTCTACTTCTTTTTCATTGAGTTTTGGGAGATTATATTTTTCTAGAAATGTGTCCATTTCCCCTAGGTTCTCAAATTTCTTGGCATACAGTTCTTCATAGTAATTTCTTACAATCCTCTCTATTTCTGTGGTGTCAGTTGTAATCTCTCCTCTTTCATTTCTGATTGTGTTTATTTGTGTCCGTTCCCTTCTTTTCTTGATGAGCCTACTTAAAGGCTTGTCTATTTTGTTTATTTTTTCAAAGAACCAACTCCTGGATTCATTGATCTTTAGAATTGTACTTTTAGTCTCTATGTCATTTAGTTCTGCTCTGATCTTAGTTATTTCCTTCCTTCTACTTGCTTTGGGCTGTTTTTGTTGTTGTTCCTCGAGTTCTTGTAGGCGTAGAGTAAGTTCATTTGTTTGAAATGTTTCTGTTTTCTTTAGGTAGGTCTGTATTGCTATAAACTTCCCTCTCAGGACTGCCTTGGCTGTATCCCATAAGTTTTGGGTTGTTGTGTGATCATTTTCATTTGTTTCCAGAAACTTTTTGATTTCTTCCCTAATTTCATTCTTGACCCATTCATTGTTTAATAGCATACTGTTCAGTCTCCATGATTTTGGGTGTTTTGGGTTTTTTCCTTTGGGGTTGGTTTCCAGTTTCAGTCCCTTATGGTCAGAGAAAATGCTTGGTATGATTTCAATATTCTTGAATTTGTTGAGGCTTGTTTTGTGCCCTATCATGTGATCTATCTTTGAGAATGTACCATGTGCATTTGAAAAGAATGTGTATTTAGCTTCTTTGGGGTGAAGAGCTCTGTATATATCCGTTAGGTCCATTTCATCAAGGGTGTTGTTTAATGCCACAATGTCTTTGTTGATATTTTGTTTGGAAGATCTGTCCATTTTTGATAGTGGGGTGTTAAAATCCCCCACTATAATTGTGTTGCTGTCTATATCTTTCTTGAATTCCTCTAAGATTTTCTTTATATATTTTGGTGCTCCTATGTTGGGTGCGTATATATTTATGATGTTAATGTCTTCTTGGTGGATTCTTCCCTTGAGTATTATGAAGTGACCTTCTGGGTCACTCTTTATGGCTCTTTTTTTGAAGTCTATTTTGTCTGATATGAGAATTGCTACCCCAGCTTTTTTTTCTTGTCCATTTGCTTGGAAAATTTGTTTCCAGCCTTTGATTTTTAGTCTGTGATGGTCTTTTGTCCTGAGGTGGGTCTCTTGTAGGCAGCATATGTGTGGGTCATATTTTCTTATCCATGACGCTATTCTGTGTCTTTTGATTGGAGCATTTAATCCATTTACATTTAAGGATATTATTGATAGGTACTTATTCATTGCCATTTTTGTACCTGTGTTCCTCTCTGTCTGTCTCTTTTCCTTCCTTTCCTTAAAGCAGACCTTTTAGTATTTCTTGTAGAGCTGGCTTGGTGGCAGCAAATTCTTTTAGACTTCTTTTGTCTTGGAAGCTCTTTATTTGGCCTTCTATCTTGATTGAGAGCCTTGCTGGGTAAAGTAGCCTTGGTTGTAGGCCTCTGTTTCTCATTACTTGGAATATTTCTTGCCAATCTCTTCTTGCTTGGAGTGTTTCCATTGAGAAGTCAGTGGCTAACCTTATTGGGACGCCCTTGTATGTTATTTCTTTTTTCTCCCTTGCTGCCTTTAAGATTCTCTCTTTGTCTTGGAAGTTTGCCATTTTAATGATGATGTGTCTTGAAGTGGGCCTCTTTGGGTTCCTCTTGAATGGGACTCTGTGAGATTCCTGGATTTGTGTGACTTTTTCTTTTGTCAAATTAGGGAAATTTTCTCTCTTTACTCTTTCAAATATGTTTTCTATCCCTTGTTCTTCTTCTTCTCCTTCTGGTATTCCTATTATTCGGATATTATTACGTTTCATATTGTCTTGCATTTCTCTTAATCTCTCTTCATTCTTTCTGAGCCTCTTTTCCCTTTCCTGTTCTTTCTGTGAGATGCTTTCTACTTTGTCCTCCAATTCACTAATCCGATCTTCTGTTTCATCCACCCTATTTTTAATGCTTTCCACCGTGTTTTTTAATTCAGAAATTGTATTCTTCATTTCCTCTTGGCCCTTGCTAATAATTTCCATTTCCTTTTTCATGTTGATATAGTTCACAGTGAGATCATTGTAACTTCCCTGTAGTTTCTGGTAGCTGATTGTGAGCTCTTTGAACTTCCTGATCACCAGTGCTTTGAATTCAGTATCTGATAGTTGACTTGCCTCTGTTTCATCTAGCATTCTTTCTGAGGATTCCTCCTTTCCTTTCATTTGGGGATTGTTTCTTTGTCTTCCCATTGTTTGTGAGACTCTTCTTGTTAGCCTCAGCTTCTTAGATTAATCTGTTTTGACACCCTGGGTTTATGGTATGAACTTTTGTGGTGGAATGCCTGTGACTTTCAATGGTGCAGCCTCTTTTGGTTATCCTGTTGTTCTCTGCTTCCACCTACTCAAATATGCAGCAACTTGTGGCTTCTCTCCTACAACAATGTGCAATTTGTCTCTCTGGCTCTACTATTGGGAGGCCTCTTCTATGGGTCCAGCTCTGGTCTTTTTATATTTTCAAGTTGATTGTGACTCTTGTGGGTAAAAGAAATGATAAGGAAAGAAATAAAAGGAAGAAAGAAAAAAATGGTAGGGGAATGTAAGAAAGAGCAATAAGTTTAGAAAGAAAAGAAAAAGAAATAAAGCAGGAAATCCGGGAAAAGAGGACAAAAGTATGGAAAGAAGAAACAGTAATAAAGTTTAAAAGAAATAACAGATTACTTTAAAAAAGCAAAAAGATAAAGAAAAGGAATGGAGAGGGGAGAAAGGTAAATAAAAAAAAAGAAAGAATAAAAATAAAATAAAGAAAGAAAAAAAAAACCCCAAAAAACGCACCAAAATAATATCTCAAAAAAAAAACCCTCAGAAAAAGGAATGTCACTTGTTGGCTTCAAACTAGCCGAACCGGTTTTTCTGGTTGTAGTTGGCTGAGGGTCGATTGTTGTGATTTTTTTTTTTTTTTTTTCATCCAGCCCCTCTCAGGATCCAGACACTTGGCGCCTCTCCCCCAGCTCCCTACAATGGGGAGCTAGGACTTTCTCGCAGCGCTCCCTTCCCAGGGGTTACTGCCATAGTCTGGTTTGCTGTGTTTGCAGGCACCTGCACCGGCCTAGTTGCCTGGTTCCCTCGGGATTGAGCACAGGCCTGCCCCCGTTCAGTTGGGAGGCCGCAGACCCTCTGCCCAATCCTGGGCTCGCTGCCAAGCTGGGTGTGAAGCAGAGCAGGCTCCCGAGTCTACCGGATTCAGAGCCCCAGACTGCACCTCTGAGTTCTCCTGGGCTGGCAACCACAGAGTCTTTGGTTGGGGCCCTTTGTCCTCCGCACCCTCTCTGTAAACTCTATCAAACAAGTCTCTCCTGGCCCCCCACCTTGCTTGGCCGGAAAGGGAGGGGGTTGAGGGTCTCAGCTCTTTTCCCAGGACCCCTCAGCGTCCCGGGCTTCCAGATAGTCTGAGGGGGGTGGACTGGAAGCCGGGAGCCGATCTGAGGACTGGGCGCAGACCTAGAAACTCTGTGTGCTCATCATGGCACGCTGCGTGGTGTGTATCCCTTCTGTTCCTGTGTTTGTCTGGGTCCCCTGGCCAACCTCTGGCAAAAAACCAAAACAAACAAACAAACAAACAAAAAAAAACCCAAAAAGACCCCTAGGGATGTAGCAGCACCACGCCGGGTGCTGGTCCCAGAACTGTGTGCAGGCTGAAATCTCCTCTGCTCCCCCCTCGTTGGGTCTCTTGGCCGGTCTGGGCCCAAAAATCCTAGGGAGGGAGCTTTCTGGGCGCTGAACGTTGGCTTAGGCGCCCTCAGGCACTTGCCCAGACAAACTGCGTGTGGAGCGACTAGATCCCCAATTTGCGCGCAGGCTGAAGTTTCTTCCACACCTCTTTGCCTGGGCCACTCGGCCTGCCTGGCAGGAAAATTCCAGGGAGGGAGCCGTCCGGGCGCTGAACGCTGTCCCAGGCGCCTTTAGGCACTCTCCCAGACACAGTTCCCACCAGGCGCTGAACCTCCGAGCTATGCACAGACTGAAATCACCTCTGCTCCCCTCTGGTTGGGCCACTTGGCAGATCCCCGGCCCAAAAATCCTAGGGAGGGAGCTTTCCGGGCGCTGAATGTTGGCCTAGGCACCCTCAGGCACTTGCCCAGACACACTGCGTGTGGAGCGACTAGATCCCCAATTTGCGCGCAGGCTGAAGTTTCTTCCACACCTCTTTGCCTGGGCCACTCAGCCTGCCCGGCAGAAAAATCCGAGGGAGGGAGCCGTCCGGGCGCTGAACGCTGTCCCAGGCGCCTTTAGGCACTCTCCCAGACACAATTCCCACCAGGCGCTGAACCTCCGAGCTATGCACAGACTGAAATCACCTCTGCTCCCCTCTGGTTGGGCCACTTGGCAGGTCCCCAGCCCAAAAATCCTAGGGAGGGAGCTTTCCGGGCGCTGAATGTTGGCCTAGGTGCCCTTAGGCATCCGCCCAGACACCCTGCGTGTGGAGCTACTAGATCCCCAACTTGCGCGCAGGCTGAAATTTCTTCCACACCTCTTTGCCTGGGCCACTCGGCCTGCCCGGCAGAAGAATCCCAGGGAGGGAGCAGTCCGGGCGCTGAAGGCTGCCCCAGGAGCCGTTTGGCTCTGGCCACAGGGCGCTGGTTCCCCTACCCTGCACCGGCTCTTTCTCCCTGCTCCGTCCCAGAGACTACTGTACCGCTGCTGTCTCCCTACCGTCTGGTTCCTCCGTGACCGATGAGGTTTCTCGTCTCTTATTTTCATATATGCTTGGCAACTGCTGGCTTGCTGGCCTCACCTCCTCAGATCGGATAGGTTTCTGTCTCTTTTGTATTAAGAACTGGTATCTACTCCGTCCTAGTCCA